>NC_140028.1:15610347-16237847 GCF_963513975.1 Fringilla coelebs | reverse complement strand
AGATGAATCCACAATCAAACCTATCTCTGGAAGTGGGCTGTGACAGCAACAGTATGTTACCTTCTTTGGGGTTTTTCTGTCCTTTCTTTCCAATAAAATTTCCCCACTGCTAAGAGTTGTGTGCCAGTACTCCTAGGACTCACAGCTTTTCACTATGTCATCCCAGCAGATGTTGCAGAAAGATGTACAGACCAGATTAGATTGCCTACTTTTCAAAATGATGAAATCCTGAAATAAAATAAGCTGAAGAAGACAGACAGAATGTTTGAATAAAATACCGTAAGGTTCTACAAGAGACTGAAAGTCACATTTAATTGATAGTTGAAGGCTCTCAAATAATACCCTGATGACTATAAGACAACTAGCTTGAGAAGAGCAGGAAAAGCAGAGCAAACTCCTCATTTGGAAACAAAGTTTATCCTTCTATTTTCAGTATCTGTGATTACAATGTCGGTGAATTTATAGCAGCCTGTCCGAGATGAGTAATTCTGAACAATATCATTTTGCCATTTATACTGCCTATCACTTTGAGGGAAAGTTGTTACAGGGTTGTAGCCAACACAGATATTTATTTCTTCTTTTGAGAGGTAAGAAGAAAAGCATGAAGAACAACACAGTGAAGAGAAAAAGAGGAACATGCTGGCATCCTCACTGACTTCCTGGTAAGACAGATTCAGCAGCAAGCCAAGGCAACGTCATCCCACAGGACTGCAGAAGTGGCCTGCCCCTCCGTGCTTTGCATCCTGTAGGTGCTCAAATGCCGCACAGAATTAGATCATATGAACAACTAACCAAACGGATACCCACTGTCAATTTACACAGATGGAACAAAAATGCCAACACCTGCTCTCTTACTCTGGTAGCCAGAAAAATGTCCCAGCTAAATGTCCAGAGCCCCCTACCAACTCTCCCTATCCTCTTCATGATGGCTGATGCCTACACCTCTGTAATTAGTTTTAAAACAGCAGAGCAGTAGTGTATTGCAGAGAGCACTTTACAGAAACTGCTGGATTTAAAAAACAAACAAACCAACTTTTCCACTTCATATATTGTCAGGTAGTAAAACACCAAAGTAGCACAGCAGCACTAGGATGGCCCAATGTGTTGGGACTGCTGTCTTCCATGGAAACTATCTAGGTCCACAGTGGGGTTAGAACTGTTTTCCAGGCACAGACACTTATTTCTGACCAGAAGTGTTTGTCATAAACTGGAATATATGTAACAACCATCCTCTGGAAACAAATACACCAGATTTTTTGTTAGTCCCAGGCTTAGTTAATGAGGAAAACCACTTAATTCCAAGTGAAAAGATCAGAGCAACATTTGTTGTTCACTATCACTATTTACATGGAAAGAAAATATGGGATTTCCCAGCAAGAAATACTAAAATCTCCAGCTGAAACTTGTATGAAAATGGATTCAGCTATCTTTTCCAAGAACATGAGGATGGTTAAACCATCTAAGGACCTTGGAAATTTATCATCTGACTTCAACCTCAACCTTTCAGCACAAACTCAAAAGAAAATCAAGACAGGCAACAAGAAACAATTGCTTTCATCACCTGAATCCCATTCTTTTTGATCCATATGCTCTGTGGTTTTCATTGCCTGAAAGCACCCGTTATGAAAGATCTACAAGGAGACAGAGACAACTACAATGTTACTGTTCTTCTAAATGTTAGTCTTACAAAAAGAAGAAAGAAAAATGACATCAGAGACAAAAAGATTACCTATTTCTTTGCATATCTAAGGCCCAGACAGAGAACTGCATAATGTTCCTAAATTCAAGAAAGGAAGCCATTGAAAGTAAAATACATTTAAAAACCTAGTAAGAAATAAAAGTTGGACAGTGAAATCTGAATATATGAGGTAACATAAGCAATTACTTTGCTCTATATAGCTTATATAGAACAAATATTTAAATAGATCTAAAATGCAGAAAGGATTGTCTACATTAAGGCCATTTTAACAGATTAGATTACTTTGATACATTTCTTACTTGTTTTTTGACTTTACAATCTAAGACATATGAAGTGAGAAGAAAGGCATTTTGAAAATAAAATATGAGTGACAAACACTTCAGACAAGTTGATGTTTTCATGCTTGCTCCTTTTTTTTCAACATAGTCAATTAAAAATGAATGCACCAAAAATTCACTCTGCAATTTCAAGTCTTTTGAAAACTGGCACATGAAGAGAATAAATGCTGATGTCATTACATCAATGCCTCTGCACAAAATTTTCCCACCATTATCTTGAAAGCTCTAAATGACTGTCTTTGGGAAAAGAGAGTAGAGGTATTTTTAAATGCAGTAAATGGATGGAGGTTTTCTACACTCATATAAAGCACGTTCATTACAAATAGTGGGGATTCAAATGAGCATGCAGAGCTTCCCTCTGTATGTACATGTGACAAACCATATCTGCTTGTTGTACTCCTTTGACTTAAGAAGCCTCCAAAGAATCGGCTAAGATATGAGAAGAGGCCATTCCCCTACCCTTTGGCATTCTGTACCTACACAAAGGGCAGAGCAGCCAAGATCTGTTATATATTATTCTGAAAATATCCCACAAACAGTACATAAAAGCCCCATATTTTGGTCAAATCTATTCTAGAAACATACATGCAAGTACAGAATTAGACCAGTGGAAATTAACTAAAGAGTTACAGATGGCCCTGTATATAAAGCAGTACAATATAAGAGAGACCATCTGGAAGTATGTTTTGTCCTTAACTGTTTAAAAAAAAAAAAAAAAAAATCCTCCTTTCTGCTTTTCCTTTTCTAGCTGCAAGTTTTCACTGTGCAATGAAACTGTGCTTGTTTTAGTTTCTGAAAAAATGAGGACTTGATCTATACACCTGCCAAGCTGGGAATCTGAAGTAGAGTTGCAGGCTAAATATTGAGGAAGCCAACATTTTAAGCATCAAACTTACCTGGTGATGCTTGGGATGTGTTTAAGGAGTATAGTTATAGAGTGAATCCTTACTGATTTTTCTTCATCAAAAAAAGATACATATTTAACAAAGAACTTGTTCAGGAAACAAGCAGATATTCTTTGAGTGAGATGCATGCAATTATTGCTGCTGTCTTCAATTGGAACAACATCTGAACGTACGCATTAATCCAGCTTGTACAAAAAGCACATTGGCACCCACCCTGTCTTGCTACAAATGTTCAAAGCACGGCATTTGGGCTACCAGAGTGAGGGGGAATCATGGGATCAAACACAAACAGTGAAACACTTCTGTACTGCCACACTCACAGCAAATGTCACCCGCTGAGGTGTAGTGGGGTAAAAATTAGGTACTGGCTAGTAAGGAGGTACTGAGCCTCCTGGGACTGTCAGCCTTGCTGCAAGCACCACATTGGCTGAGTTCTACCGTTTTTCACATGGATTAAAGGTCTTCAGGTGTATGATACTTTAAACTAACAGCAAAAAATATTTAATTAGCTTTCATTTTCAGAGGAATGCCTTGCAATGAAACATTAGAGCATATTTTTCCTATCCTGAAGTATGGGAATAAGTCCCTTTAGCATAAACGTCCCATTAGCAACATTGAATGTGGTATGGTTTAGATTATATTCCCAGGCTAATATGTTATGGCCCTGGACAAATAAAACCAAAATAAATTATATCCATCTTTCCATAAATTCCATTATAGCTTAATTGTAAGATTTTTTCTTTCTTTTTTTTCCTTAATTTGCCATTTTTTTAATATCCGAATTGCTTGCATGTGGTCTTTCCCTTCTTGCTTCTCCTTCCCTCTCTGAGTCAACACAGCCTGGCAATTTGTCATTATGATAGATGAAAACGGGGAGCAACTCAATGAGTCGGTTTTGTTTTAGTTAGTTAATATATCTGTAGCCCACAATTAACAGTATTACATACCCAACACTAAAATTATATCCTGCATTTTCCTTACATTTTGCTGCATTACTCTTACATTCACATTTTTCCATCATACATAATATGGAGCAAAGCTACAGTGTGTTCTTCTGTATTAACAAATCAGGGCGTCTTCCTCACGTGGGACAAACAAGCAGCATTAACAGCATCACTTGTTGTTTGTGAGACACATGCACTGCTACTATATCAGGTCAAGTGCTCTGTAACCTGCTTATCAGCAGTTAACACTAGATACAGTTTAAGAGAACAATTCAAAAATGGTTTTGATTGATTGCAACCAACTGGCAGCGTAATTGCACTCAAGCCATTAGGAATCCAATTGAACCCTGATCGAGTACTTCATTACTCCTGCTCTTTTCACAAGGGCACACCATCCCAAGTAATATTTTATATGTTATAAAAGGTTAGGTTTGAAAAATTAGCATTACAAATGTCACATTTACTTCCAGCTGGAAATGCGCAACAATGTGTGACAATACTGAATAAAATGTTGAAACATGTTTTCCTTTTGTTTTACTTTACTCATTTTTGTAATACAACACTGGTTACTGGAAAATGCCTTACAGCTTTATTCAAAACACATGTTCAAAGATCTGAATGAAAAAAAGCTTTGACTCTCTCTGGAACATCTAACCAATATATCATTTGTGTGCTTCAAATTTTTTTTTAGTGTCAAGAACACTTTTATGTCTTTAAGATTTATTTAAACTAGTTTATTATATAATGAAGCTTGTCAGATCATAAGAACAAAGTCAAACAATATGCTCTATATCAAAGTATAACATTTAACATATAGATTTTAGTATACGTATCAAGTACAATGCAATCAAGCAGGGTTTAATCTGAAAATGCAAATGGTTCAGATTATTAAAGACACATCTGTCCTTTGAAGCACAATTTAGGCTGTTTATCAAAAAGCTGTGTGTAATTACATTATTCCCTCCCACCAAACAGATTTTAGCCATGGATTTCTTGGGTTTTACGTTTAACCCCAGGGCCAAAATTTCATAGCCTAAACCACTAACTAAAATATAAACACAAACATAAATTTCAGAATGTACCTAATCACTTCTAGTCCACAAGCTATTATGGTGGGACAGTCATTTTGATTACATTAATCTCATGGTGATAACAGAATTGAATAAACTATCAAGTATTAAATCTGAGTTTTCATATTCCTTTTTTCCTCTATTTGTAAATATACATTGCTTCGCCTGCTACTGTGCAGTAGCCTGTATGAGACAAATAAAAAAGATGGGACTCTGCTTGCTTTGCTTTGAAAAGCAGTGTAAACTTTACACATACATTCCTTATTGCCTAAGTGGCAAGCACTCCTAAAATGCATAATATGTTTAATAACAATATATACATAAAAACTACCTACCTCATTTTTAAACACTGCTGTAAAGATCTGAGTCATTTGAAAGTTAAACATTTCCAGTATTGATAAATTTAAATGTAAATTCTTGCAAAGATCAAGAAGTGATTGTCTCAGCTGTAAACAGCACATACCTGCAGATTTAAACTCTAAATTGTAAATAGAACCTGCCATGCAAGCAGTCCATTAATCCTATTTTAAATGCATGGAAAATACTTAACAATGGGGATCTATACTGCTGTGTTGCCATGCACAGATCTAGCAACTGTGCATACAGAGCAGTAATAACTCTCATTACACATAGAACTACAAGTAAAATATTTGTGCTCTAAGACACATTAAAAATGCCTTCTTCTGCACAAAGTAAGGATCTTTTATGAGTTCCTGGAAATCTGAGTGTTATATTTAGTTCTTGTGAGTCTAGTAAAATGCAATATGCTACACAATTGACACTTATTAAAGCAGTTTCAAATGCTAAAATATTGCAATGGCTACATAGTTGAAAAACATCAACTTCTTTAATATGCTTCATTTTGAAAGTTACAGGCCAGACATTAAAATGTTTGTTTACTCTGTATTTAAGAAACAGACACTCAGCTGCTCCCCTGTCAATACTTTTGAAAAGAGAGATTCTTCACTGCTCTTTGATTTTTTGGATCAAGTCTCACAATGATAATTTATATATTTATATCAAATATCCATAGGGCACACAAATGTGTAAAAAACTGAAAGGTGTTAATTTATTTATGATTTATCCTCTTTTCCCAGTCCCACCAGAAAATTGTTGTTCCCTGTAACAAAATGCTGAGATGAGTGTTTCGCGTTCAGAGGCCAAGATTCCTATTCAGGACAAAGCTCCTCATCTTTCTAGAAATATTTCTTTATTTTAAAGGAAAAGAACAGTTTGGAAGAGGAAGAAAAGAGGCGCCAAAAAAGCATTAACTCATTCTAAATTGGTTGGCTGTTTTCAAATGTATATGTAGTCCCACTAAGCAAACAGAATAACTTTTAAAACAGACACCAATAGTTATTCTTTTTCACAAAGTAGACATTGTTTGATGGAGTTTACACACCATGGGTGGCTTGTTAGATAAATAATAGAAAAACAAGAACAGTATTACAGCATCTATTTAGAATGCTATTTTGGGATGCTGGAAGCAATAACCAAGATTTAAGTGGTTTTACAATATTGTATTAAAAAAATTAAACCACCCCAAACTATCTCATCTAAAATAATACATGTTCCAAATGATAAGACAAATGAAAGAGCATGAGAAGCAGTACAGCTATAGCAACCCACAGCATTAAGGCCAGTGGTCTCCAGACATGTTAGTGAAAACGAAGCAAGGTTCACAGCAGGCTCAGAATGTTAACAAATCAGTCTCTGATCAGCCAAAAACATAACAGAGACAGCATCTTTTTAATTGTATATATTGGTTGCATGATAATAAACTGAAGATTATCTACATGAAGATAATAAACCCCAGTGGCATATACAGAGACAATCATTTTTGTTGGGAGAAAGGGAGTTTGAGTGGTGGAGGAAGAGAGAAAGACTGCTGTAATAATCCTACCCCAGGATTTCCTTGATTTTTTACACTTAGATCTCAATCTGAATATGTTTTAACACTAATTTATGCATAAGAGTCTTGCTTTTTTCATTCTAATCAAGTTTAAGTATCTGTATGCTGAAGTCAAGAGCACCTACATTCTCCACAACATTTCTCCAAACATAAAGCATTTGGTCCAGATCCAAAGTAGGCTTTAGGTATCTAAACCAGGATTTAGTTTGTCCTGAGGTGCCTGAACTCAAAACTGTGAGCCATGCTTAGCAGTCATTAACCCTGAAAACAGCTTTTGCTTTCACCTGAAAGATTCTCAGCCACATGAAGTTCTCCCTCAGAGTCAGTAGAGCTCCCTATGCCTCAAGAACTCTCTGTTTCCTACATAAGCTCAGCAGGAACCTGGAAAATAGGCAAAATACACTGAAATGTCTCTTAAGAAAATAATCAGAACAGTGAGCACAGAAAAATTTCAGAGGAACTGGGGACACATTGACTTGGAAACATACATGGAAATACTTTCCTCTAGCTTAGCTGGTACAATACCTGCACAAAAAAATGAGGTAGATTCTAGATCTTTACCCAGAGTCAAGCTTTGTTGAATAAAAGAGCATTTTCCAGTAATGAATTCAAAAATCAAGGGAGAGAAGAGGAAAGGAAGAGCCTGACTCTGGAGCTCAGCATCTGGTTCAAGAGTGCTACTTCTTTGGGTTTGCTCCAGGAGCTACTTCTGTCTAACAACTGCTGTAACCAGCCATGTTAAGCAGAAATTGTCATCCTCATTTCCCAAATGTATAGCTGGTCTCTTCTTTTTGTGCTGCAGACATTAAAGAAACTGTTTAAAAAATTGGTCCCTAGACTATGCTTCCTGGATGTCACTAATAACCTCCCTCCCTTTCAATCATCTTCCTTTGAGCAGTCTTCTGCTGTCTCCTTTTGAACCAGAAAATCCCTTTTAATTACTCATAGTTAATTCCCAGAGCAAATCTACAACTTGCTTCTATAGTTCAAATGATATCTTACACTCCAAATCAAACGCAAGATCAATATTTGAAGACATAATGGATTTTACGGTGCCTGCAGGTAAATTACCAAGCACAGTTAGCAGTTCAGTGAGTGCTCTCCTGTGTTGACAAGGACCTGATCTTCATCTCAAGAGAGAAAGGTTACTCAAGTTCTGAAACTGAGCATTACCAGCACCCAAAAAACCAACCCAAAATATGTACTGGATATCAACAGACTTCCACTCAAATTTCAAGATCCCACATATTCTTCACAGTCTTTTAAAGTCAGTAATTCAACAACTGAAGTTTACCAAGATGACAGTCACATAAACGGCATACCACAAATGAGAATAAACAATTAATGATGTAATTTGTCTAGTCTTTCATCAATTATGGTCAGGCATAAATTGAGGGCAGAAAGGAGCAGATGGTTTTATAACAAGCAGACTTCTGGAACACTCTTCCCACAAGAATAGCAGCAGAGGGGGAAAGAAGTTCTATGCATTTTAAAACAGAATGTGATCTAATTCTTAAAAGGACAATGTGACGTCCTATGATTGCATAGGACTGAAGCAAGTGATACATGAGGTCTCTTCTTCAGGGTCTTCTTCCTGTTATAGGTCCACACAAACATGCTGTACAGAAAAATTTCTTTCTTTTCTCCAAAGAACACCTAGCTTGACTATCATTTTGAAGTGGATCTTAGACCTTCTGGAAAGCTGTCAGCAGCTTCATTACTCAGAAAGGTGCAGATAAATAGAAGCAGAATTACAGATGCCGTTATACTGTAACGCTGTGCTCAGCTTCCTGGTAAAATAAATGGCTTTGCTATACTGAAGAAGCCTATATGGGAAAACCATAGTCCTGTTAAAATAAAAAATGAGCCGAAAAGCCAGTCTGGACAAAAATGTAATTGTCAAGATGCGGCTGTCTGCAGCGGCCCAAGTTTCTCTCTCGCAGTTGCGTAACAGGCTTTTTGGGTTGCAGTATTCTTGGCAGTCTGAGCAAGAACAGAGACTGTTCAAGTTACACAACTGCAATGTCATTAGTGGCTTCTTAGGAGTGTGCCCAGAGCTGCCTGAGTAAGTTAGCATTATACTAAAACATAAGCTTCTAGTTGCAATGTCCCTGTTGTGCACACAAGTCAGGCTCTATCGCTGGTTCTCATGCACCACATCCTGGCGAGCGGCGGCAGCACTGCCCAGACTGCCCTGAGCTCTGTGCCTGCCCACTCCCTGGCCTCTTCTGAGAGCTGACAGCCCATTCATTTTTATTCTTCATTTTTAGCAAGGTCAAGGGCTTTATTCAGACGCCATTTACATCAGTTATTACTCCTTTTCACCGAGCAACTCACTCTCTGATCTGTGATGGGTATTTCTGTCCATCACCAACTTTTAGGTGAAATCTCTGCCTTTGTTACCATGCTTACTTTCCCCATTTGCTACTTGTTCTTCCACTCTAGTGATCAGCATTACTGATCATACCCATCCATTTACCCAAGAAATTTCACTTAGTCACTCACTTGCTAAACCCATTTACTCAAACACCCACTCTGACATTATCAGAAGCAGTATCAAGTGTCAATTTCCTGTGCAAGGAGATGTTATTCTTTAAAACACTCAACAGCAGTAACACTAGTATCTAAAACCATGAACTGCTACTTGCAGTCCTGTTTCTATTTATTTATTTATTTATTTTTAATATGAAATAATTCTTTTCTTGCACTGCGATAGGATCTATAGGAGGTATAACAGCACCTCATGGTCAATTCATGCCTGTTTTTTTAAAATACTCAGCTGCTATGTGAACTACAATATTAACTGCAGTCCCCAGTTATAACTCTAGTGGTTTTGGTACTGCCCAAAACACATCACAGAACTGAACTAAAAGTCTTCCTTTGTTACGTACTTTTCCCTTTGTTTTCTTTTTCAATTGTAGTAGATCATACTTAAGGGAAAAATTACATATATAAGAGATCAAAATATCAAATTATATTTAATAAAGCAAGATTGTAAAAGTAATATTGACTTAAAAAAAAAAATCATGTCGTGCTTTTGTCTCAGCATGCACCCTTTAAAGTATCTAAGGGTCTTAATAGCCTCAGGACAGGATTTTTTCTATTGACTTTAATCATGGTTATACAGTACTAAAGAAAAATAGAAGGTGTCTAAGCTATGAAGAATACCAAGATGACAAGTGAAGTTAAACATGTAGCACTGGTACGAGCATCTGTGAGATGTCTAACATTCCTACTGCCAGAACATGAGCTCCCTTTCTGACTTGTCTCCTTGCTGTAAAAAGCTGCAATGTCTGAATTAATCTCAAGTTTTGGACTTAAGACTACCCTTTCCCATTTTTCTGAAAATTAATAACTTAGAAATATTCTAAACCCATCAAGGAACGTTTTGATCAAGTGGATGAGATTTTCCAAAAGAGAACTTTGAAGTGTCCAGTCTCATTGATTCATTTTTTGGCAGCAGGGGTTGCCCCATTTGGAAAGCCAGTCCATTTTACAGAGTCTCCGAGAACCACCCTGAACAGAATGCACTTGCAACACCAAGGTTTCATATTTACTTTTTAGTTTCCTAAATCTTCTTTCCTCCCCTGATTATTTGGTCAGAAACTCCACAGCAAATCAAAAGCTTTCACTAAGCAAGTGCTCCTGTTATGTCACTAAAAATCCACATTCTAGAAAGAGAAAGCACAAAGCATTTCACTTTGACATTTGTGGTTCCTGAAATCACTGACATAAGGGAAAACATTTTCACTTAAAGCAGTCAAAATGATAACTGACCTTTCACTTATGCTGACCAAATGTATTATGTACCACTCAGTCACTGTGATCTATCATTCTTAATTAGCATCTACACAATTAAATAGCTCAGCTCAGAAGTGTATTAATTACTGTTTTATGACTTTGCTTCTATTCTCCTGGCTGTACAGTACCAACCATAAAAAGCTGGGGCCTTTTCCAGCACAAAGGGGCAGTATGTGTTATGTGTGATTCATAAAAGTTTCATTAATATTTAAGTTCATGTGGTTTTGAGGAGCAGAAGGGAATGAGCTGTTTCTTCTTACTTCACACCCAGAGGATTTAGCTCAATTTTCGGGGTTGTACAAATCGCACAGTGTGATAGGACAGAAAATCTGCTTTGCATATATACTTTGTTTCACACTGCAATCCAGGAACCAAAATAAAACCACAAAAAAATACGTCAATTTAGGCAACTCTATTCAAAATTCTGTGCACTGATACAGAAATATAATGGAGAAGAAATCAAAGAAAACACCACTCCTTTGAACCACCAGCCTTGGATAGAGGAGAAGAATCATCTACCATATTCTTTGTATTTAAATTAATGTGGGTTTTTCCCCTTTTTTTAATGATGTTGTAGTTCAAAGGACAGAGTGATAATAAACCATCATTTACTAAAATATTTCTCATGAGATGTCATTTGAGACCATGTACCTCACACCCAGAGCTTAGAAATATAATCTATCTCAATGAACTGGCTGCAAGCTGAAACTAGAAAGAAGGATTCATTACTCTTTTATTTCAGAGACCTGTCTGGGGCAAAGTGCATGACTATAGCTCAAAGGAAAAACAAAAGCAGCAGAAAGATGAAATACTGAAAGATTAAAAAAACCCTAAAACTTGCTTAACACCAATAAAATTGATGTACAAACTTGTAAGCAGAAAATGTAAGATTTTCCTGCACAAGTCACTTGGCCTTGAACACATGTTAGTTAGACACCAGGTTGGATATGGCTTTGAGCAACCTGGTCTGGTGGGAGGCGTCCCTGCCCATGGCAGGGGGGTCTGGGACTAGATGACCTTTAAGGCCCATTCCAACCCTCAACATTCTGTGATTCTAACACATGCATAAAGATTTTTAACTTAAAGAAACCAGTGTATTGGGACTGTCCAGTTTGAGTCCTGCTCTGAAGCTCTGGCTGCCAGAGCGGATCCCACATGGCCTCATTTCCAGGGAGGCCAACCCGTCAGCACCAATAGGCAGACTGTGCTCTGAGCAAGTGCAGAGTGTGCAGGAGAGATTCACATCCCTGAGATCAGAGAGACCTCAGCTTTAAGTTTTCAGAGAAGAGAGAAGGGATGGAGTACCTTTAACCAGCTCTCTGCTTCACATGCTGCTTTCTTCCTTAGAACTCATCTTGACTGCAGAAGATATCACATGATTACAGAATCACAGAATTTTCTAGGTTGGAAAATACCTGTAAGATCCTCAAGTCCGACCATTAACCCAACAGAGAATATCTATAGTCTAATCAATAGATCTGAATTGGCAAATATTTGGTCTTATGATTATGCAGCAGCTGTACCTGAAGGAAGAATAAAGATTCAGAATATGACAGAGTTATGGCCACCTTGATAACGATGTGAAGTCAATTGAACTAAAGTGGATACCTCTTTTTGCCAGTCGTGGATTACTTTTAGCATTAGCTCAGTAAAGCACTGATGACAGCATTAACCTGCTAATATGCACTAAGATAAGATTCGTCTGTCTTGGAGCCAAGAAAATTCAGTCTAGTAATATGAGTAATATGAAATAGTAGGTTATGCAAGGAACTGGGGGGGCTGCTACCCCCCCAGTTCCTTGCATATACTACTATCCTGAGATGAGAAACCACAGGAAAAAAAATCAAAAGTTAGTTTTACCTTTTCACCAGTTTGGAAGGAAAAGAGAAACTAAGAAATATTGATGCTGATTTTAGTGAGACTAAGATTTCATTATTCATTTTTGGAAATGCCAAATTTATGCCTGGAAAGGACTAAATTTCAAGCCATTGCTACTGGATGGAACCCAGTAAATTGTATTTAATTAAAACTTGTGTTGGGCTAAAGCAGTCCTGTAAAAAGACACCCCATTCTGATCTGAATGAATCAAGAGACCCCACTGGCAGTCTCCCAAAGCTGATCTTTTCTAATCTGAATTTATAAGACTTCAGCTTCTAGTCAGGAGTTTTCCCCATGCTTGAAAAAAGACGCTTATTAGGACTTTGCATTTTGTACTCAGGACCATCCTATTCATGGAAATGAAATAATCTCTGAAGTTTTCTTTTTGCCTACAAGGTAGAAGGGCTTAACTGTAAATACCCCCCAGGCATTTAGGGATGTGTGGAGTGATGCAATTCATCTTCCCAAGCCACTGTTAGACTGACAGAGCCCTTCTTTCCTGGGCATGGCTGAACACCTGGCTGCCCATGGGAAGGGGTGAATGAATTCCTTGATTTGCTCTGCTTGGACACACGGCTTCTGCTTTACCTCTTCAACTGTCTTTATCTCAACTCACAAGTTCTCCCACTTTTACCCTTCTGATTCTCTCCCCCAGCCTGACACAGGCGATATAGGGAGTAAGGAAGTGGCTGTGTGAGGCTGAGTTGCTGGCTGGGGGTTAAACCATCACAGTCCTTTTGGACTTTTAATTAGTATTTGTGCATTTATCCTCGAAACATTTCTAATCAGATGTCATTTCCCACTAACAACAACTTTTTTGAGATTTGTCAGTTAAGCCATTCTTAACTCTGTATGTTGCTGGTACTTTACAAATCTAAATTTTAATGCAAATATATGGCAAATCAGTTACCTCTAAGAGGCCTAAAAATACTTCTTATAAATGCCAAATACACAAGTTGAAATAGTTTTCTTCTCTGATTTCTATACCTCTGTAAAAAACTAACTCAGGTGGGACCTATCCTGCTTAACGAGACAAACAACATTCACAATATTCACCTTTGGATCACAGTTCTCCCTCAATCCCGTACAGTCAACTGGAAAAACATTCTGGTTCATGAAATATGTATAATCATTACATCAATACATAGGATATAATAAAAGAAGATATTCTAAATATATCTACTTTGCAGTTAGTTTACTTCTGGTGAGACATGGAGATGAAATTTGGAATTAAAATGACAACTAAGAGGATAAAGTTTTTCCATCATATGTCAGAAGAATTTCCGTAATTTTTCTTTGTTCTTCTTCATAGGAAAATTAAGTTTTCTCTAATAATTGTTGACACTCAGGGCTTCACCCTTCAGAAGTCTTGAAACTTGACTCCTATTTTGATTTTGAAATTTTTTTCTTTGCTTACACAAATTTTTCCTCAAAAGAATTCTTCCATCAAGTCTAAATGGTAACACACTTTTAAAAAGTTACATACATGGACAAATAACATGAGAAAGACACAGTCTTAACAGGAAACAAACCTGAAATGTGCTTTGTGTTAAAGGGTTGGAGGAATAATCAAATTACCAAAGATCTCTTTTGTGCTGAATGATTGACAAACTATAATCTTGGCAAAGACAGATCGTCTGCTCAGCCATACATGTGCATACCTGTTATGTTGTGTTAAACATTAAGAGCTACTTTCCATTTACATGAAGCACAAAACCCTCAGAACAAAGCAGTAAATCCTTTATAGACCAATAATAGCCCATTGGGCTATTTAGAAAAACTGAATATGTTTTCTCCATTTATTGTTCTAAGCTTTCCACTAAGGTTACAAATACCTGATCACATGAAAGCCACAAGAGTAAACCTGAAATCAAGAACCCTACCAATTCAAAATAGATTAACCAATAAAATAGCCCATCTACTCTCAAATCAGAAGAGATCAACTGATATGTAAAGAAAGATCATAGTTACATTTACAGGTGAAATGTCTTAGATCAAAAAAGACAGTTTATATAGGTTAAGCTCAAAATAATAGCTATATGTTTTCATTAAACATTTGACCTCACTGTTAACATTTCTAAAGTATCTGATGGCAATATTCTACTTCAAATAGAATAACTCTTCATTATTATTGTTATTCTTATTACTACTATTATAATTTTCCTTTTTAGATCCCTCAGTGATACCCTTCAGACAATTACTCATTTGTTCAGGGCATAGGTTGCTGCTGCTGCTCTCATCTGTAGAAATATGCTGGTAAAAAAACAGACAGTAACTTCAACCTTTACCCAAGATACTACAGTCAAGGGTTTGCTTGAACTTGGGGCCTGATCCATTTAGTAAACCAAAGAGAAAACTGCTCCTTCAACCACTCCCTCTGATTTCAACATCATGATTTAAGGACTTTGCTTGGTCAACTCAAGCCTTTGGGCTCTGTTCTTAATTTTCCATTGCACAAAAAAAGGTGACTAGCTATTTCAAATCCCTTACAGCCAAGGGAGGCTCCATCAAGGTGAAAGAGAAATTGGCATGAGACTGTTTTGCAGATTTTTATGCATATTACTTTGGGCGAGACAGCAGTTACAACTTCCAAAGAGAAATCAGGTGTGCCAATAGGTAACTCAGGATCTGTCAAGGAGAAACTGAAAGGTCTGCCACTTTCCATCTCTAGTAAATGTCAGGTTCTGCAGCTTCATCAGCTGTGACTGCTTTAAGAAGACCCAAGGAACTTTCTTCCTTGAAAACGAGCCAGTCAGGAGGACATTGAGAATACCACAAGACTGGCCTTTAAAGATCCATGAGACTGTGAGAATGTTCTTCCTCCTGTATGTATGTTTACATCCCCCTTTCCTACATACTCCTCTTGTGTTGTTTTAACACAAACACAACAAAAGTACCAGCAGTCACAACATCAGTTCTTCTATGGCAGCATTCCAGCAGAAGCACCTGAAGTTACACTTAACTTAGTTAGTCTTAAATTTTGCCTACCTCTGGCTTGTGCAAGAAGTGGTAAAATTGAAACTTTCTCTACCAAAGAGAGAACACATGAAAATAATAAATACAAATTAAAGTAGCAAGGAAGTATTTAAGAGGGCTGTCTATCTTACATAATGCAGCTCATCATAAAGTCCCTCACTACTGAACACTTAGATGTGCTTTTTGGCAGACCACAGAGATTTCCCTCCACAACAAATGAGCCTAGTATGAAGGCAGCAAAAATCTCCTTCTTCCTTACCATGTCCCTCCTCAATCCAAGGAGGAAGGAGGAAGTTTCATGTGGGAAAATGTAAATGATTTACAAAGAGTACTGATGTGTTGGAAGAAGCAGTTGCCCTACAGGACCTGGCTAGCTCTGACTGGGGAGGTTTTGGAAAGAAGCCAAGTTGCCACACTGTACTTGCATCACTCGGGCAGAGCCTGAAGATGCTCCCTTCATTGAGTACTGTCCTAGAAAAGGATGAAGCCTCTCCACACCTAGCTGCCTTGCCAATCTACTCTGCAGAAAAATTCCTCTCTAACACCAGATCTAGAGATTAGTTCAATTCTGTGCGTGTGAGTGGATATTATTGCTGTGCTTTCTGACAGCAATTCCTAGGATACCCTCTGTAGGTTCCCCCAAAAATGAACGAGCCCCTGAAAGATTCCATTGTTCTGTAATTCCCACTTAAAGACATAATCCGTATTTTACGCCATAAGTGATTGACACAGAGAGGACTCTTGCGCCACAACCTGAAGATTAGAGCTTAAATGCTCCTAGTAATAAAAATGGAGACCAAGGATGTATTAGCAGAATTATTTCTAAATAAATTCTTTCCAAAGCTTTTTGTCGGCCATTTCAAACACTATTTTGGGGTCACCCATGACTCACATTTCCTTTAGCTGTTTCACATGGATAGATCTTTCTGCATTTTTTCAGCCTTATGATGCAAGGGCTAATAATCTGGTGAAGACAAGAAACAGTGCAGCAAATAGCACATTACACCTTCTCCAACAAGATTACTTTTAAGTCTTATTGCATGTTTAAGAATTTTTTGCTTAATGTTTTAACTAGATGATTGCCGTGGTAATATAAAATGAATTTTTAAAACTTTGATTTAGAACAAATTCTGATTTTTGAGAAGATAATTGACAGTGAACACTTTGGGAAGTACACCAGGCAGCACAGACTTGAGCTCACACCCACCAGCTCATCCTGATGGCTGCAAACTAACTTCTGAGCATAGAGACCTTATCTGCAAGATGGCAGAAAAATTATTTATGAACATAAACTATTGATGGCATCCTTGTGCTTATCCTGTCTCATCCTCATCTTACAGTTATTTATACAAGCAGGTCTCCCAGTTGGCAGCTGAAAAGAAAACCATTTGGACACAGCTCATTTCCTCTTTTGATCACCCATATTTTTGTTAGTTTGAAAGTCTCTATAGTTCAAGTCTTTTTAAGAGCAATGACTATTAAAAAACAAATTGATTATTTCAAAGCTCTGACCTAGTCCAAATAGCAAAACTGTAGCCACCACAGCAGCTGAATTTCCATCTCACCCCATGCTAGGGGTCTAAACAGAAGGCTAAAGTAAACATAAAGTTTGCATGGTTAGTCTTGGAAAACAGGTGGACCGGGTTGCTGTCTGGGACTTAAGTGAAACTCAAGACCAGAAGACTACACTAATTTTCAAAAGACTGTTTCACAAGGAATGACTTCCCTCTGTGCATGGAAGAGGCAGCTCATGAGGTCATCAGAGCATACCAGAGAAGCTTCCCTGACTTCAGCAGACCTGCATCATTCTGTACAATGGCAGAGGAGCCTTGCATCAGGAGTTACACACAGAGTAACTTGCTGGCTCCATCAGTGGGCCTGAAAACCACATTGGTTTCTCAGAACTTTACGGCAGGATTTGCACTTAATGTTTTGTGTCAGCCACTTTATAGAATCTGGAAACTGTTTCACTCACTTTGACTTAGGTTTCTAATGTCTTTGCTGATGACTGGAGCTCCTCTCCATACAGAATGTTCAAGACTTGCTTCAGGCCCTTAACACAAACCCCTTTTGCAAATGGGGTACCGGCAGCACTTACATAATATTAATTTCAAAATTGTATTATTTTTCAAAATGAGCCATTTTCTGGGTATGAGAGGTCAGCTGGAGAAATGTAACAAGACAGAAAGCAGTCTCAAGCCACAGATGTTTAGCTTTTGCCTTGCTTATATATCATGGAGAACATGACAGGCTTGCTATGTGCGGAGCTAAGATCAGACATGTTCTACAAGCCTTTGTAGTAGAGAACTTAGATTCTGTCAGATGAAAGAGGTCTTGCTGCTTTCAGAAAAACAGTAAACCCTGTAAAAATGAGTTCCATGCAGTGAATTATTGCTCACAAGGTAAATTTTCATGATTTATTTCTTTCAAAGACAACTCATAAACATTCAAGTCCTCCTAGTCTGTGGAGCTGCCAATTGTGGTGATCTTCCTGTTAAACATCAAATTTTCTAACCTTTCTAACATGATTACTAGAAACTTCACACAGAACCACCTAGAACTAGAAATAAAAATTTTTTAAAAAGCTGAGAGTTGTGTGAAAGGTAGCTGATAACACATCATGTTGTTTTCTTTTTATTTGTTTTCTGACAGCCTCTGAGAAAAATGTATGCACCTTTTAATGAAAAAGAAACATCATCTGTGACCCACCTTACAAGTCCTATATTCCCATTTACATGAAAAAGAGTTGTTCCACATGAAGGAGATCTAGTTTAGATTTTTTTGTTACTTAAACCTAAGAGGTTTTCACTCCATAGTCCACAAATGATCATATAACAAAGAAATTATTTCATTTCTAAATGAACATTAAAGGATAAATTCTCAGTGTAAAAAGAACCAAAATATAAACCGTGGATTGTTCCATAAATATTATGAAAGATTTTGCTTGTATCTGAAAAGTATATAGCAATTACCACAAGCTGATGCATCATCTCTCCAACTCACTTTCTTTTGCTGTGTATAATAAATTTCATAACTTTAAAAAGAGAAAAAAGTGGGTTTTATCACACAGTACTTTCAGAATTCCAAAGCAATAACATGAAAGTGCTACTTTTATTTTTTAATAAAGTAAAATTAACTTAATCTGAACATCCTCAGGGCAGTAAGGATATTATTTTTCGTCCTCACAAAGCAATACAACTGTTTCTCAGTTTTTGAGAACTACTTTTAGATTTTAGTATGAAAATCCAATAACTCCTCCTATTTTTAAATCCATTACTTACACTGTTTAGTCACATCATGCTGCTGGCATAGAGTATCACTGTTAGATATTGAAATCAAAATAATTTTCAGTTACTGTCACATCCGCTATCCATTCATTATCCACTGTGCAGAATTCAAAGATGAGTTCAGGAATTTAAGAAAATGATGTGACTAATAAAGAAAGAAGCACAGTTTCTGGGAGAGCTTGCTATATCTACTATAAATAGATATATCTGAGGGGTCTGGTTAAGTAACAGCTTTAGCCCACACATTTATTGATACACTACAGTTTTCAGAAAATAATTGGAATCTTTTGTAAGCGGACTGTGGGTTCTAGGGTGATGACCTGAAAGAAGTAAATCCATGCCCCTGAGTACTGCAAGTGCTTTTCCATCATCATCATCATCTGCAAAGCTGATGACTCCTCTTGCCTAGTTTCTAACATGGAGAGGGGACAGAGAGAAGAGGAAGACTCAGAGTCTGAACCACAAGAGAGCTGTTATGCTCAGGAATTGTTACTGCCTTTCCTGTTCAAGGTATGCTAGCATACTTTTTAGGTAATGAATTCCTCCTTGTCCACAGGCAAAGTGAAAAACTGGTATGAAACTCTAGTGAGCATGCAGGACACTGAAGCCTGTTTAAGAACTTAATTTTGCAATTTACAGAACATTTCTAGCAATTTCAGGGAATATTAAGATGTGTAGATAACTGTAAAGATCATATAAAGACAAAGCAGATACAAGAGGTGAGGAGTTCCCCACAGCACTATGATTTCTTTAGTATACTATGTTCTTTTTGTCCCACTGTACCATTCGTACCCTGCCCAACTCACACAGCACAGGCAGTGTCCAACCCAGCAAGACAGAGAGCCCTTATGGTACAGGTAGCTTTAACTTCCTCTTACTTCTTGTGATAATGCCTGGCTGTTTCACTACAGTCACACTCATCCAAATCAAAAATGCATTATTCTCCTATGCTATTCAAGCCTGTGAAGCAGCATCAGATGTGCTTCTAGATCTTTCACTGCTTGCATGTGTGGCCTTTAGGTGTGTCCATGTTTGTGGCTGTGCAAAATGGGCTCACCTGATTCCCCACGAACATAGCCTGATTTCAGCATCTGCCTCCTCCTGGTCCCAAGAAGACACTGCCTACATGACAGAACTGCTCAGGGCCAGGCAGGCTGTACCAATGCACAGCCACAGTAAAACCTACACTAGCTGCAAGAGAGGAGCATGGCCAGCTTCGGAGGAGCTGCTCACACCATGCTTCACTACATTATATAGAGCAGTGAACAATTCATTACAAATATTTTATTTTATTTGATGAAGAAAAAAGACACAAAAGCAGGATAGCTGTAAGTAAAACATCATCTACTGAAGAAGTTGTGTGAAGATGGAACATCTTCTGTGACTCCAGTACAGTGGGAACATTTCTAGCATTTACAGTGGGTACAAGATGAGAAGCCAGTGTACAGACAAAGCTGTCTTTTTCAAGTCAATGAGCAGCAACCAATCTTTTATGACCAGGTATTTAGACACTTGTGACTGCATCACAGCAAAGGTAGTGAAAGTTACATATCTGAATTCATGTTCCAACAAGTTTGTAATTATTACTATTAATTTGGGATTGCTACTATGCATGTTAAGATTTTTTTTAAATATGACATTATTTATATGTCTAACTGTACTTACATTTAAGCAGCCCTTCTAAAAACTTTTTCCCATTTAACATTTCAGTCTAGAATAAACCACTAGCCTTATCCATCACTTACAGGTACTCCCACCTGTACTTGCAGTCAGATAACAAGGCTACACTACAAAAAGAACAAAATTACCTCCCCTGCCCATTAAGGAAACTAGAATTAATTCCACTGATCTGCACCTAGGCATCTTTAATTAAAAGATCATAAGCATATAAGTGGCTTTGATTTCTTATTCTAATGTCCTCCTCAATTATTTATTATACTCACCTTCTCACATCTGTACACATTTTTCTGCTAGATGAATATAAAATATAAATGCTGTTGCACTTTTGAGTATTTCCAACTACAGTGCAAACGTTATTAACCTGTTATTCAACTTAGGCAAATATACATACACGTCAGCCAAAGTGAAGCTACGTGATGTTGAGATATTGACTATGCTGAATATATCTACAAAGCCATCTGAGCTTTTGAAATGCTCTTTACCTACCTGACACCCGAATAACCACAAGAAAGCTTCTGTATCAGCTTTTCCAACAGCTTGATTCTCCTACTCATTATTTATTCACTGTGCTAAATCACAGCCTGGGAGGTTTTCCCTCCATATGGAAGTGCAAATGAAGTTTACAGGGCCTTAAGTGCTTAGCAGGTGTGAGTACCCCGCCACCATCTAGTCTGGAAAGCTCTAGAAAGGACTCAGCAGTCTGCACTAAAGGGCAATTGGGAGCAAGCCTCAATTGTTTTCCCTACTCATGTAATTCACCAAAAAAACTCAGCAGCTAAAAGTTTCTTGAGCACATCTATTACATTATTTGTTGGCTGAATTTGTTGATGAATGGCTCAGCCATTTGTTGATTAATGGCTCAGTTCTATCCCTAAAGAAAATAAAAAGAATTAAACTGGTAAAAACATTCACAGCTCTGAAATTTTAATCCAGGACTGCAGTATGTCTGCTCTATCACAGAAGATCTCTGAAAACTCTCACTAAGTAAAGACAGTACTCTCAAGTGTAAAGAGTTAGTAGAGCAAAACCAGCTCACCACAGTTTTTATTATAAACAAACATCTGTTGAAGATGTTAAATCGATATCTATGTGCAAACAAAAATATTCCATGAAAAAGTTTACAGAGAAGAAGCCCCATTTCATTACAGAAGACAAGAAGGTCTCCATACTTGTTCTTTTTAGCATGGATAATTTTATTTAAAAGAGCACATGTGTTTGTATCTGAACAGAAGCTGAAAATCAAACTATTAAGGGTTCTGGATAATAAAATACATGAGACTTTTTTCTAAATGAAGTGAGAAATTCTATAACTTCATTCCTCTTCTTGGAGGGATAGGATGGATAGACAAGACAAAGGAAGACCTTGTTCATGTTCTAAGAAACAGACAAAAACTCCTAGAAAATAGAGCTATCTGCAATTTCAGAAGACTTGAAGCTTTAGCAAGAGCAAGGGGCAACATACAATACTATTTTGCTGAATGAAAATAAAAATCTTTTGCTCAATTTGTAACTCAGAATCAAATAAAAATGAGTAAACCGTGCTGAATACAAATACACCTCCATTCCTTCAAATAAAAGAATCCCATGATGAACACATTAACCTATCCAAATGTGTACATAGAAAGGCCCAAGTGTTCATGACCAGTCCCTGGACAAAAGCATCACTTTTGGAACATCCCCTTCCACTGCTGGCACTGTTCCAGAATGAGACAACCAGGAGAGCTGGCCCTCCTGCAACATGGACTGTCACTTCCACCATCACAAGCAGTCTGGGTTAAATACACCATTAAGATGACATGAGAGATAAGGGGATATGTTATTATTTCAGCCAGGGCAGCCATTGGGAGGAAATCTATGCTTTAGATTGCATTGTAAGTATACTTTTTAACATGAACACATAAAAAAAAAGCAGAGATTATAAAGCATTCATTGCAAAGACCTTATGCTATCTGAATTCATGAATCTTCTGCAGATGAAGACTTTCATGTCCCTTAGGCAATAAGCAAAATTAAATTTTAGTATTTCAAATGATGACTACAGGATTGTATACCATTTTCCCCAGTAGACTGCCAGATGGGTATGCATTTTGAATTTGCTTTTAAATGTCTTAAAAATTAGGTAAAATTACATTAATTGAAACTGGATTCATTGAAATCAGACAGATTAAATAGGACATTGACTATTACTTTTTTCTGGATTGGCTATCTATCCAATGAAAGTCCTAGTACGTAATCTGAAAAGTACTGCTGGCCACTATCTGGAGGTCAAAGCAAAGACCCAATCCTCTTCCTTGGCCTTAAATGACATCTGCCATTTCCACACTATTATGATCAGTACTAGCTCTGTTTTCAGGATAGAGTTTATTCTACATTGATTGAGATTTCAGTTATATCAACAAGTGTTCTATCTAGAAGTGAATTTTGGGTCAAAATGCATTCTACAAAAGGGTTTTAGATCTTCCAGAAGTTCAGAAGCATAAAGTCCAGAAAAGCCTCTGGACTAAACTTTACAGGGAAATTAAGAGAAATATATATATACATTTTCTACTTTCAGCCAATTTTCCCTAATTTGCATTACATGGTAGAATTACCTGTTTTCACATTGGAAGCACCAGTTGCATAACTGTTGAGCTTTTGCCCTGCTACAGAACCAGCATATCCTTTAGAGCAGCTTATTATCATACCTGCATGTATTAACCATTTATTTTGATGTGACAGATCATTACTTAGCAGTAACAAATGCCAAGTGGGCAGAAGTCTAGAAAATAAAGCTGAATAAGAAAGTACAGAGGTCAAGGCTGCACTTAAAATTCTGTAGCATCTTTATTCTCAACCTGCAATTCACTGTCTGTCACCTTGCCCAGGTGCCAATCTAAACCAGGTCCCTCCTGAATACTGCTGTTTACTTGCCAACTCTTCCATTCATTTATACAAGATGCTGATCTAAGCTAAGCAAAACTTCCCTCCTCTGATGCCCCTTGTGCTTTTATGCATATTCATACACCCTAACATGCTCCTTCATTGCCTCTGAGAACTTACAAGCAGTACATCTGGAAGGAGAAGAGGAAAAACACACCTAAGAAATAGGATAAAATAGAAAAGAGAGTATGCTGGGCAGGAGGAGGCTCTGCAGGAATGACAGCCTTGCCTGCTGCTTGAGACTCCAAAAGACGCTACAGCAGTGGGAGATACTCTGCTAATATCCTGACTGTAAACCTACAGCTTGCTGAGAGACTGTGAAGAACAATGTGCATGCTTCTAAGAGTCTTTAAAATAATCCCTCCCATGATTTTCTCAGGATAAGTCTGCAATCATTTAAAAATATCCTTTATAAAAACCACGAGGCGCAGTGAGACAGCCCCGTTACCACCCATGCTGAGGCTGCTCGGTCCCACCGTGCAGTGTGACACACATTATGTCCCTGCATTGGCCTATCATCCACACCCTGCTGCTGAGCTGAAAAATGCCCAATGACAACATTTTAC
Organism: Fringilla coelebs; assembly: GCF_963513975.1. NCBI lineage: Eukaryota > Metazoa > Chordata > Aves > Passeriformes > Fringillidae > Fringilla > Fringilla coelebs. The sequence continues at coordinate 16,213,873 of NC_140028.1, read as the reverse complement.
CATGCCAGTGGAAATACATTTTTTTGGCTCATTTCCACACGTGGTTTAAATGAAGAGTCCAGGACAGTGGTCTATTTAAAGAAGGTGATTGAATCTACTAACACCAAAGATGAGAAAAGGAGAAGAATAAACTTTAAAAAAAAAATTACACATTTTGCTTAAAATCACTTACATGTATTTCAGGAGCTATGTTTCAAGTGCAGATGTCAATATAGTTACTTTTTGTTAATGACTCACTTTAATAGTTGTAATACTACATTTTTCACTGTTTTTTGGAAGTTAAACAGAGTTAGAGATATACAAAATACACGAGCCCTGTGTAGTCAAAGGCTGATTACACTGATTAGTCAAATATATTTATTCATTTTCCAAATACACTTTTATGCTCTTAAGTCTTTAAAAACTTGTCTTTTTTCTATTCTCTTTTTTCTTCTGTCTTATTCTAAATTTTATTTCTAAAGGATGACTTAAAGTGTCAAATCCTAAAACCCAAGCAAGAAAATAGTTTCCAATGAAGATAAGGGCAGTAAACCTCTGCTGTCTCTCTCCTTGCCTGCAAGTCAGCCAGCAGGAGAGCCAGTATAGTTTACAAGATCCCTAAGGGGTCCTTTCTCTGGTTTCTCTGGGCCCTGTTGTGCTTTCTAACCCTACACACAGAGATGTTTTGGGGTGTAGGAAGGAGCTGTGTCCCTGCTGCCACCCACCCCTCCTCCCTGCTCTGGAGCCGTGGCCAGCACTGCGCTGTGCAGGGAGCGGGATTCGCCCCTTCCCTCCCAACAGGCACAGAGCAGCATTTTGCTAAAAAGGGAGAGATTTCACAGCCTAACAGCACTGGGGTGGTGTTAAACAGCAACACATCTGAAATTAAACACCGAATTTGAAGGAGGGGAAAAAAAAAGAAAAGAAAAAGCCCAAACATTTCACGTCTTCCCCAGGAGATTTTCCCAGCCTACTCCTTGCCTGCCCAAACCCCCTTATTCTATCAGTGCATTAACAAAGCCAAGGAGCTCACGCTGTGGCATCTCATCGGAGGGCACTGGAGTTAACAATGAGACTGTGAGCTCCAGTGGCCATGGCAACAGTAGCTAATTCTTCTTCCCAATCAGGGTGGCAATTCTCTCCCATGGCTTGAATCAGTTACAAAACAAAATACTCTCAAAGACCTTTCAGAGCCAATAGCCTCGCAGTTAATCTGCTAATAGGAAATAATCTGCAGCTAATATACACATTCCAGGGCAGCAGTGTGTTTTCTTAATACTTTGTTACATGGGCCTCTTTCCAAAGAAAGCAGAGCAAAGAATAGAAAACAGACATTCATTAAAAACAGCATAATACTACCTGGCCGCTATTAATGCCTGAAACGTGCTACAACTTGCATGGCTCTTAAAATGGTGATTTGGAGTGACAGCACTAGATAGACTGAGCTCAATGCAATTAGATCAAAAAAAGTTACATACAGTATTAGTTAGCAGCTAGTTCATGTGAAAAATCAGCCTTGAAATGATTTCCACATTGCTCTCTTTTCATTTAAGTATCTGTGAAGAAAAGCACTGAGTTGACACAGGAATGTGCATCAGTAAAAACCAATCCTAGATGAATACATGAAAACAGATACTAATAAACATTCACTTAGAGCATACTTATCTAACTGAGTGTGATGGGAGTTTAGCCATACATTCTCCCACCCAGCTTAAACACAGGAGTAAACAGCAAATGAATGGTGGGTGAGAAAGTAGTGCTGAAAAATTAACAGTGAATCACCAATTTTGCATTAGTCATGTCAGTAAATCTGCACAACATGCCTTTGCTTCAATCCACTAAGGGAAGGACTGCACTCCTGAAAGCTGGAGAATATTGGCTCCACTCTGTTGTGTTCCAGGTGCAGGCACAAAGGCAGAGTGAGCTTCAGGAACTTAGACACTGACATCTTACACATGTAATTCAGAGTTGCAGCACTACTGTTGGATTAAGGAAAGAATGACATCTCCATTCCCAGCAAGTCTAAATGCTGCCAGTGGAGGTGGTTGTTGCAGGAAATAACTCTCCCAGCTTCACAACCATGTTCGTTCACCACATCCTACCCAAACCATATCTGCACCACCAACACAGTTCAAATGAAACTAAAAGTCTCTCAGTGCTCAGGTATATTTACACTTTTCTTTCTTATTCCCCCCCAGGGGTAAAGCCAAGCAGACCTGGTCATGTCAGGCCACTGCACAGGCATCAAACAGAATTAAAAGACGGATTGCAGATTCTGGCAAAGACTGAGAGAGACAGAAGTGACTAACACATCAGGCAGTGCAGTGCAACAGATTGTCTTCAACTATGTGCTACAATTATAGAGGCGCCTCTCATTTGGGATACCAAAATGTTTCATTTCTAGACCCTCTTGTAAACTTCTGAAATTTCCATTAATCAGGGTGACATTTCATAGATTTTTCTCTTGTTCCTAAGATGGCTACTCTTCACTGTAATTTTTAGCTCTAACATATAAAAATTCTGTGTCTACACTTAATATAAAAGCTGCTTTATTTTAAATGAAGAGAACAAAAACTGTGTCTTTCCACTATGATCTTATTTTTACTTTATTGAAAACAGCTTAAGTACTGAAATGTGAAAAGGAAGGCAGCTCAATGTGACAGCCAAACGATTTTAGCAGCAAAAACACTTCAAATGTTCCAATTCAGAAATATTGTGCAAGTACCCAAGCCAAAGGCCTTTAATACCAGCAGCTCTTCCTGTTCACAGATACAAGAGATACAATTTAAGAAATGTTCAGAGCATGGCTGATGGTGGAAGACCTTCTCCACAACTGAGCCTGTATACTTTATAGTGAATTGCTGTAGTCTCTATCTCAAGCTTTCATGTCATGCAATCCATTTCTACTTTGTGTGTCATTCCCCAGGAAAACTTGATGGTTTGTGAGAATGAGTGAAAATTGGTCACCTACACATCTTTCCAATGACTGACAGGGAGCTACTCCTGTATTTGGGGCATTTATGAGAGCTGCTTCCTGTATGAGTTCTTTTTGAAGTCATCCCAGGAGCTCCTGCTGCGTGCCCTGGGGCAGAAAGCTCCTGGGACAGGATCTCTTCATAAGGCAGTCTGTTTCCCTGAAACATCCAGGAACATTATCTCTGCACATCTGTAAATTCCAGGAACATTATCTCTGCACATCTGTAAATTAGTCTGAAACAGGCTGAAATGCTGACAAGTCTGGGTAAGAGCAGGAGAAATGACTTTACAGACATATATAAACATCCTTCCCTTCATAAATGCAAGAAAAGGATTGCATAAAGCCATGTTACAATGTATACAAGCCCAATGCACGGTGATAAATCAAATTTTGCTTGACCTTGTTCAGAAAAAAGTAGTTTATCTGCTGGTCTGCAGTTTATACATGAGCATTTAGAGTTTGGTGACAGCTATTTTACACAAACTGACCAACTGCACAATTTACCTTTTTTTGTTTGTTTATTTTATCCTGAAACTGAGGTTCAATCTCATCCTCAAAACAGTCTGACTCATTCTAAGCACACTCTGCAAAGAAAATGGGATTTCAATTGTGGTCAGCACTAACCTACTTCTCCTCTCCAACCATTGGCACAATAAGTAAATGCTCCTTGATTTTGATGGGAGAAACAGAAACAGGTCATTGCTGAGGGCTCTTGAAATTCCACCAGAATCTCTAAACAGGTTGAACATGCTGCAGTCTCACTGCTGTTTATCCCTGTCAAATCCAGACTGTGTGATATATGTTTATCTTGATATATATTTGAAGCAGTTGCCTGGGAGGAGATTGTGCAAAGAGGCACAATCACCACCTTTTTACCACATTCTGTCTTTCCCCTAGTACTGGAGAGTGATGGTTTGGTCCAGTAATGTGCTTGCCTCCACATTTCAATTCTTGCACCCTCTCTGTCTCAGTGAGAAAGAAAAAAAAAAGGCTGCCTGAGTCACTGTGTATTCCAAGTCTTTACTTGCTGAGAGTCCTGAATGTTGCCCATTTCTTAGAAAAAAAAAGGAGAGAGGCAGAGTAAAGGATAGAAAATAAAAGCTGAAATCTTTAATGTTAAATGATTTTCATCATTGAACACTGCTTCTATTTTTCTTTAAATCAGTTTTTATAATTTGAGTTGTCATGACAACATGATGCAACACTTCACTGCCATGACAATGTGACAACTTTCAAAAACAGTAAGTGCTGTTTTTACTCTGTTTTTCAATCGCTCCCAAGGAAACAAGCTGTTATTTACTTCTGTGACGAAACTCATACGATACCATATTGGATCCAATGTCAAGAAAAATTAAAGCATAGAATGGGGGAAACAGGGATGGAAAACGTGTTTTTGTGTACATAATTACTCCGTAAAAAGCACAAATTTTTTTTCCACTGTCTTATCCCAGTTCGCCACCGTAACTCTGCTCATTTCCACCTATGAATTCACTGACTTTCTCCATAACCTGACCAGAACTGATTAACCACAGCAGCATAATTGACTCAAAAAGGGCCTGTTTTCTTAGCAGCAGTTTTAGTTGATGTTTTTATGCTTGGTTGTGTGCATTTGGATACTACAAAACAAACTGAAATAAATGAAACCTCTGTGCAACCACAAGCTAACTCCAGTGGAGCAATGTATTTGTAAATCCCATCAATTTATGTGAGACTTGTGTCTAAATTCTATGGGGATGATAAATCCACTGGCTAACTCTCTTCCAGATGGAGCCAAGAAATGTTTCCAGACACTAGAGCTTAGTTATCTATATTATGCAGTTGTGGTGGGGAAAAAAATCACGGGGATGTTATCTATTCTGCTTAGCAAAAATAATTCTCAGGAGCTAGCATGGACCAAGGACCACTCCCAAAAAGGCAGCATGGATGCAGTCATCTTGTTCTGGAAATTATGGCAGTTTAAAACTACTAAAATACATCAGCTGGCCTCAGTGGCATGGGATGATCTTTAGCACCATTTTCTATACAGGGGATAGACATAGCCATTGTTTTCCTAGCACCTTTTTTTGAGAAACATGAAAAAGCCCAAAGCAGTTGATATCAAAACACATGATAGTAAAGCTCACTTCACGTGGGTGAGATGGAGGCTTTGTTAAAGCACAGTGATGCATTTATACAGCACTTCCTACAAGACCCAACTTAACCATGGAAAGCTGCTCTCTCGGTGCAGGGGAACATTTTGGGCCAGCCTAAGGGGGCGACCCCACATCTGCCGGTGCCCAGTCCCTCCACCCTCAGCAGAACCATCAGAGCCTGGACACAGACAGAGGGGCAGTGAGGAACCAGGGAGACTTTCAGCCTGATTCAACTGTTGATGTGTTTGGAATATCAATGATCCCTTCCTTAAACAAAAGACAGCGCTGGAGCAAAAAAGCTGTACTACTTTTAGGACACTACAGTTGAGAAATTGCTCTGTGTGTAGGAACACACATCCATAACAAAATATTAAAGATATGTATATGTGTGTGTGTTTGAACATATATATACTTGACACATAATGTGTTTGTACATATATATACTTGACACATAGTAATTTTGGCAGCAAAGGTATATCTGTTTCACAGAATCAATATCTAATAAAAGAAAATTAATCATTCTATAGGAGAAAAAAGAAGTACATTCTCATGACTGATATTTTACATAATTTAAAAGATTTCATGCATTTTCACCACCCTATTCAGTGGCGTAGTAACTACTATTTACCCATGTCAGGCTCAGATAAAGGTAAGCTAAACTGGAGGTTTCGGTACTTTGACTCCTTTTCGGAAAGAGTTCAAGACTTAATTTGCAACCTGCCTAGAAGACATGAGTTCACGAGGAGAAACAAAGCATGGAAGACCTAATAATTAGTCCCATCCTGAAGATCTCCCCCAGCTCCCATTTTTGTATAATGGGATCTTTCTATTGATTTCAGTATAACCTAAACCAGAAAAGAAGAGAATTATACATCAGCTCTTCATTAAAAAAAACCAAACAAATAAAAAACCAAACAAACCCAGATCCACTTCTGCCTCCAAAATCCCACACAGTTCTCATTCCACATCTTTATATGTCTCTACTTATTATGAGTTCCTGTTGACAGGAACCGATATAGCCTTTGTTTCCATTGGTACCTCATTAGCAAAGCAAGACTGCCAAAAGCCAAAGCGGTTGGAGATGTTGTTTCACAAAAGCTGCCTATAAACATACTTTTGTTTATGTCTATCAGTCAAAATCTGCTTGTGCTTGTTGTCATACAGGCTTGCAGTCAGGATTATCTTGACTTTCTTCTCCTGACAGGTGATCAAAAGCACAACACTTTCTGCTCTACACTCTTCAAAAAGCATCATATATTATATGAAGAATTGCTTCAAATCATCAGCCTAGATAGTGCCAGGAGGTGGAGAGGAGGCAAAATCCACAGCAGAGCAGCAAGAGAAAGTGGGAACTTTGGAAAATTGTCAGGTTTCCGTGTGGCATAACAGTGACTCGGGTCAGAAACCTATACGCTGGGAACTTGTGTTTTGACCCTGACATGCAGAAAGTCGATACACTCACAGGCACCATCCACATGGTAATTTGAACTAGTTTGCCACAGCATGGGCAATAAATCATCATTTAACATGGCCTATGGAACCAGGACAAGGAGTGGAGAGGAAAAGCTGTGTGATGACACTTTATTAGTACCAGAGAAATTGGTATGACCTGGTTATGTTTTCAGACGTGAATATCAATATGCAGTCTCAGTAATGGTGTGTTGCCAACCTCAGACTGCTTCAATGGTGAATACCAACTTCTCTTTTTCCTGAAATGTTTTTAACCACTTAGAGAAAAGGGAGATTTTCCTTAAACTCAGCTCTCCAGAAATAAACCAGACCAGAGAAACTTGATTAGTGATGCATAATAAATTGGGACACCCATGTCTGATTTTAATCTCCCTTGTGTGATGGATCTGTTTCCTGTTGACAGCATATAACAGGGAATTGCACAATGTACAGAGAAACTTGTGGGGAGCATGATGATGATGATGATGATGCATAAAAAGCAACAGTGAAACACAGATTAAGCACAGGAAAATCTGTACTGGCGAAATAGGGATGCTCCAGAAGTATGTGGGCAAGGGATCCATTGATGAGGAGGTGAGAGGTTCTCTCAGCCACCTCTTCAGCTCTTATCCTTTCAGAGACTGTTAGCTGGGGAAATAACTTTCCACATCTTCTATCCTCAGACTCTTTCTTATTTATTTCATTTTGACCAAAATATTTACTTTAACATAAAGTAAACACGGATCTCAGGGAAATGTCACAAAATAATCTTTTAGTTAACAAGCTTTATCTTTACTGAGATTAATTCTAAGAATATGCTTAGGTGCCATTTAAATCTTAAAAGGTTCTTTGTACATTTTTAAAGCAAAACATAACAGAAACTCAGCACATAATTTAGACATTAATATCTGAAATATCAAGGATTTTAAAATAACATTACCATATATTACCATTCTTTGGAAATGCATACATTAATTATCTCTCCTGTGAAATTTGGTTAGCTTACAGTAATGGATCCACAACTTTCCTTAAATTTAGGTGTCTTTCTGAAGTATCTGTGCCACGTCATAAATATGAGTCATGATTCAAGAAACCAGTAAGAATGGCAACACCACAAAAAAAAAAGCACCAGTCTTCCCATATTCTGAATATACAAGAATGTAGACCCCCCCCCCAAAAAAACTTCTATTTTTTTGTAGTGCTGGCATTGTACTTGATACAATATTCAACATCATATGAGGTTTACATTTAATTCTGAATGTAAACCCCATATGATGCTGAATACCACTTTTACAGCTGATGAAAATATTTTAAAATACCCAAAGTTAACACCTACCCTGTGCAAGTTAAAATATTTTAGGGTTTTTTTATTGTGTGTAGAAGATGTGAGAGGTGTAGCATATTAAAAGTCTTTTAATAAATATAGTATGTGCATAACACAACTCATCCAAAGTTCTTCCCTGTGTGGTATTAAAATATGACATCACTTTTGCAAGAAGTTTGCCATGATGTGCTCAGAGATGATTTGCCTTTGGTTCTATTCTGTATTTTTTCAGACTCCATTTCAGTCATGCCGATATAGCTGCAATTTAAGATGGTAGCTAAGAAAGAAGGCACAGTATAGAACTAACATACTAGTAGAGAGAGCATCTTGAGCTTTCTTTGTTTTTAAGGCAAGAAGTCTGAAGCAGCTAGAACTTGTAGCAAACATTCTGATGGCATTTACTGAGACTGGCAGTTTTCTGAGGCAGTATTGCATAGACTGTAAACACTTGGAAGTGCAAATGCTTTTTGTTAACACACACTCATAGCAAAAAGAGGAACATGAGCTTTAGGGGAACTATGGTAATATAAATAAATAAATATTAATCATCATCATCAATCTTCCAGCAGTTTCCCACTGAATTTGTTTAAGAGGTAAAGACAGACTGCTGCTGACCTGATTAAGGATTTCCTTCTTTTTAAACTGAAAGTCACTTAAAGAAATTATTTTATAAGCCTACTGTGTCAAATGCAATCAAGTTGACTAGTAAATATTAGCATGCTTTTCTATCCTCTGGAATTTGCAGCAGAAGCAAGTATGAAGGATTCATGACATATTAAAAGAAAAAAAAAAGGTTTGGCTGAAGTTGCTTGAATAATTTATCTATTCTCCCAAAAGCTGAGTGTCAAACTGCATCACTACTGAGATTTTAAGAGCAATCACCACCTCCCATCAAAAACTGCATGTTGCTGGATCTCTGCTTTAAGTTATTTCCGTGTCCAAAAAGCAATGTACTGAAGTTTTCCATTCTCAAAGAATATTTATAACAAAAAAGGATGGACAAAACCCCCAAGTACAGTAATGCAGTAATCATTGTTTTGCCAGACTGGACATATTGGCAATATAGCACTTCTTTGTTGGAGGAATTAAAAAAATATCTCTGCATATCAGTGCTCACTTTTACCAGAGAAGTTTCTCACTTCTCACTGACAATTGCCTGAATTAAGATCTTGGTATGGACTTGTATTTGAGATGAAATTCAGCTCCCACCAGCATCCTAAAAATCTGCCTGCATTATGCCTGAGAGCCCAAAATTCAGCCCCTTACCTAGGTGTCCCTGAGCTGTGTTGAAAACTTGGCCTTGATCCCAGCATGTTGAACTGTATTCTGATTCTCAGAGAAACTCTACCACAAACTGTGCCCAAAACCTGCTTGACACTTGCACAACCTCCACCTCCTGTGCTTGTCTCACCGGCCATTTGCTGTTCCTTTTGCAAATTTGCACCTCATTTCAGGCTGATCTAGAACTAGGCAAAATTGAACACAGATTGAGAGCAAAATTTTATCTGAAAAAGTGGAGGGGGGGGGAAAGTCCTTTCAGCCATTAGTTTTCAACCACCTATTTTTTCATCCAACCTCAATTCTGGCACTTCAGTGCTAGTTATATGACATTACTGCAAGAAAGGCAAGGGAATGGTCAAGCTGCCTCCATGTCTGATTTCCCAGTAAATACTGCATCACATTCACAGTTTATCAATCCCTGTTCTGAGTAACCATGTAGCACATCCACCTGGATGGCAGATACATGTCCCTGTTCCCTAGACCCATGTCAGAGGGGTTCATATTTAATGTCTGCAAGCTTGTGTGTATGTGATAAGGGACCAATACCATTTCCCACTGCCCCACAAAATTAACTAGGGCCATTACCTGGCAAAATGTCACATAATTTCCAATCCAATATTCTTAAGCCCCGCATCACACTGAAGATTACTTCAGTAAAGCACTTATCATTATGTGAGCTTGAAAGTTAGGTCTCCCACGAGGGAACATTCCTTGATATTAGCCCAACCATCTGCCGAAGAAACACTTCCTATAGTTTTAACATATGGATTACATTTGAACTGACAGTGAGTTTTCCTCTGGACTGATCCCTGCCGCCTCCATACATGGTTATGCTTATTGCTTATGGGGCTCTTTTAAGCACCGCTGCCCTGAAATAAACTCATACTATTCCTACAGGATTTCACGCCAGCCAATTTAAATATTTTAATAATGAGTAAAAAGTTTAAAATGAAGATAAAATATTGTGTCAAGCCACAGACAGTGCTGACAGTTCAAAAAGAAAATGCTTTCTTTGCAGCACCCATCAGATGTGCATCAGCACATCTGTGACCATACTACATCTCTGGATTGTTCAGAATTCCCAGTCTTTTCCTGCTTTTCCAAACCAACTGCTCAGCAGATGGACAGACCAACGAGACAGGCCAATGGCAATATCTGCCACCGAAGGTCCTGCTGGAGCTGGAGGCACAGTGGCCTTGCCTAGGGAGGTGATGTGCTGGCAGGGGCTATTGCTGTTGCAGCCGGTGGCTTTCTGGAGAGCTCCAGCAAGAACTGGAGCTCAATGCCCCCGCTGGGCCAGCAGCAAGAGCAACCCTGTAGCTGCTCCAAAGATGGGGTCCTCTTTGGAATGCCACCTCCCATGGGAATGAGAGACTCTGTGGCAGCAGTCTACCCGTGACAGCCTGGGGACATCAGCACCCCAAAGCCTGTGGCCCCAACCCAACAAGGAGTGCCTGATCCCCATTCTCCTTGTGAGCTCCAACCAGGACAGATGCAAGGCACCTTAAGAAATTTACTCCTGCTTTCAGAATCGTCCACAACTGTTTGAGGCTTCCCTTACCCCTGGAGACACAGTGCTGGACACCACTGAAGGTGACTGGTGCTCACCCAGAACGACACTTCTGAGAGCCCTGGCCTGGCTCCTTTGCTCATGTAAAAACATGTGGTACCATGGGCTATGTTACATCTCCAAACTTTCTCCTGGCTCTTTGTGCTTTTCTTTCAGCAAAGATAAAAAGCAGCTAACAGAGTTCCCCAACATCTACCACATCCTGGCAGAAGGAAATGCTTCAGATTTCGTGGTGATTTAGGTTTCTCAGTGCCAGTCACAGTTTCTGATTTTATTTATTTAATAGCTATCTAAAAACTAGAAACTTAGCAACATATTTTGTAGCTGATTTGGCTGATAATGACTTTTTTAAAGGTCGTTTCCTGCTTTAGGATAGCATAGTAACAAAAAGAGCTGGGTTTACTCCATTAAGAGAAGATAGTACATTAAGCCAAACAAGAAAAAACAAATGCTGAAAGGGGAAAAAAAAATGAAACTAATAGCAAGCTGATGAACAGATTAGTTCTATTTATTCTAATTTTCCTGTGCCCCCTTTTTAGGTAGTTTATTATTAACTAAAGTAAATTCAGCTGTTCACAGAAATTAGAAAAATGATATGAGAAAGCAAGTTTACTAAAATGAGCTGATACAATTTTTTTTTTTGGTTGGATTCAGTTGAGGGACTTTAGCCAAGGAGAACAAGAACAAAATACAGAATTGTATCTAATGAGAAATCTAACTAACAAAAATACTTTTAATGCAAAAGACAAATTAAAAAGGCCAAAAAAAGACATTGCTCCCTCTGTATAGTGATGTAGCCTGTTTTAGTGAATACTGCCATGTCTTTTAGCTCAAGTCTAAACATTCAGTGCTGATAGAGAAAGTTGCACTTTGCATTCCTTTCTCAATATGGTAAAGCTGTAACTTATACCTCTGACTTATCACAGCATTGGGAAACACATGTTTTCCCCTTATTTGGTAGCAGAGAACATCTGGAAAGGAAAAAGGACATACTTCCCAATGCCAACTGTGAGCAACCACCACAATAGGACCTGCCTACAAGAGCTGACTCTCCACCTCATCTGAGCAGGATAGAAAGCAAAACTCAGACATACGTACGGCTGCAGACATTCTGAAACTCTACAAGAGAGAAACGGGGCAAGAAAGGATGGAAGGACCTGCACACAGCATTCAGAAGAGCTCAGGGTTCACCTGCCCATCTTGCTGCTGACACCCTGCAAGTCCATACCTGGTTTTTCCAGTTTTTTAGGCAACTTGTAACACATCAAAATAAACAGCCAATGCATGGAAGTGGAAGGCAGGAGGTGAAATGTTTCCTTCACTGGAACACTGAAGGTCACAAAGCTGCAATGGCCCACAGTGCTACCCAGGGGCAGCAGAGATGGCAATGCAGAGCAGAAGGGAAGGGCCAGGCTAGCTTTTCCAGTACATAGGATAGAGTTGTGGGGCAGCTCAACAGCTGCATGGAGAAATGGACTTCACTGCTAAAAAATAAAGAGAATAAGGCAGATTTTAGCTATCTCAGTACCAAACTTCCCTCCTAAAAGCTGTTTGGAGGTAACTAAATACCATGGGTGCCGGGATTGGTGAATTTAAAGCTCAGAAATTGTATTAGAAATGTTCAGTTCTGAACAAGAGCAGGAAACTGAGGTTTGGCGTCTCTGAGCAGCTCTGTACCAATCTTCTTGTCTGGAAGCAAAAGAGCTGCCTGTCCTGCCCAGGTGCTGCAGCAGCATCAGCCTCCCTCCAGAGCATTGCAACAGCTCTCACTCTTCTCAAATTGGACTGCAAAAATAAAAGGATGAAGTATTTTCCTTCCTCAAAAAAATTTTCAGCCACACCTCCTGAAGAGATTCCTAATTGCTGCACCAGAACCCAAGGCAGTTCCATGTGGGACATGCAAACCATGGGGGGACTGGTATAGAAGTATGTCTGAGCTGCTGAGTGCTTCCTCCTGCACATGCCAGCAGCTGGGAGCCAGTGTCGCTGCTGCAGCTGATGATGGCTTGAACATCAGCTCATTTGGAACCTCCTGGCGAGAGCAGTGCCAGGAAGGAAAGTCTCTCAGAGTCCAGCCCACACCCTAGCAGGGGGACGATCCTCCCTTCTGACTGCTGCCATTGGCGTATGATCTCTGCACACTGGGGCATTTTTTAAAATCTCTTTAGAATTCCAAGTTTTACTTGTTTCCAGTAGCAACACATGGTGGGGGAAGGGAAATAAGGCTTAAGCTGTGCTCTAAAGAGGAGACAACACCTGGTAGGAGGCTGCTACCAGAGCTGGCCTGGCCATTCTCTCTGGACAACCTTTGGCTGCACACAAGCAGTCGGCATGGCATTATTCCTAACACTGCACAGCAACCACCCACCATCTTGTCAGGAGCAGCTGGCAAGAGGCTTCCTGTCAGGACTTGTTTTGGAGCTGAAGAGCTCCGACCCGCCCTCACAGCAGTAGCATTTGCACAAGAGGCATGAAAATGTTGCTACAAAAACTGATCACAAAGTGAAGTTAATGTTTTGGTTCGTTCCTGTTCCCTTTAACAGCAACTTTGCCGACACCAGTTTCTCCATGCAAGTTGAAGAAGGAGGTATTTTTAATACCCTTTTCTGAATGGAAAATTAAAATAGAGGGCTAAGTGAATTTTCCAGGACATGGGTCCAAGCAATGTCAGGCCCCAGAAGGGAAATTCCTTATAAAGTTACTTTGCAGAAAGTCACTGCTGCCCCTTCCTCCCCACACCCTTTGAATACAAACTTTGAATACATTTAGAAACACAACTGCAGACTTTTGTTTTTCCTGTTTTCTGTTTCTAGATACATATATATACACACCATTTCCCATCATGTATTAATTAAGTTAATCTCTTTTCTTCAGATCCTCACTTGCTGAAAGATTGTTTTACAGAATGAAAAGCAAAGCCAAACAAAAATTTCTTTATGGGTGCTTTTGAAGAAAACAGCTACAGAAATGTCTATCTGGCACAGGCAAGACAGAAGACAACAACCAAGGGAAAGCATTCAAGAATCTCTGAGGATGAAGCAATTCCTACTGTTTTGAACTGCACACATGAACCCAGAGTTGGGCAACAAGCACTCCCTAGGAGGAGCTGCAGTGGGACACGCTGCACAGCAATACCGCTGGTGATGGCATCGCTGTCTCGCTGTTTCTGGGGAACTTTATTGCAGGAAGCTGCTGCAGAGAGTTTACAGCGTCACAGCAGCCACGATCTCGGAGAGCCCCTGGGGAACACGATGGAAACAAATACGTCCCCTTGCCACAGAGAAGCATCATTGTAGTGTTAATGGCTCTGACTGTGCAACTGAGCTCTCTTAAACTCCCCTGTAACCAAATCCAGGCTTACAGCTATACACCTAAACTATCAGGAATTCATAAAATCTCCTGTCTTTGATATCTGAACCTGTTATCATTAAAAAGATATGTTCCAGTGCAATCAGACTGTGGTGGCTTGATTCAGGATTTGCTATATGGAAAACCTGCAGCCATCAAAATAGTCTAAGTGATCGCAGCAGTGTCTTTGGACAAAGACACCAAAGAATCACTTTTCCTCTCCTTAAGATGTTAAAGTAACAACTATAAAAACACTTCTAAATGTTCTATAATACCTCTTTTAATCCTTTATAGCATTGTTTTGGTTTTTTAGGTTTTTTTAAATCTCATTTATGCCATTTGCCAGCATTAGTGAAATGTTCATAAAATTAAAAAAAGAAACAAAGGCAAGAAAATCCCACATGAAGAGACATTCTCACTAGGAAAAACAAACAAGCCAAGTAACATATCAACCACAGTAAGGCATGTCCATAGTTTGAAACACACCCCTTCAAAGAAACAAATTGCTGATTAAAAAAAACACTTTAGCAACATAAACATTACGAAGAATAAAGCCTTTTATTCTTTGTCACACAGCATAATGAACTGAATATTGAGATGACACAGGAAAGGAGGAGTTAGTGATTCACTGTAAAATGCCATCATAAGACAGAAAACCTGCTTCTTACATTACCCCAAGGTAACAAAGTTTTAAGGGTTGATTTTCTTCTTCTAATATGGATAACACAATATGATGCCTTCGTTTGTTCTCTTCTAGGCAGGTTGATGCTAATCACATAGCACAGGCATTCATGGAAATGTTGTACCCTGACACTGACTTAAATATATGCCAGTTGGATGCCACTAATAATACTCTCAAACCAAATAACAGCAGTTGAAAGGAAAATGGCAGATAGAATTTCCTGAATTTCTCCAACAGAACCACAAGTGCCATGGTTTAACACCTAGAGCTTAATTTAGGTAGCATGTAAAACATTTTCAGGCAGATACGCCTATTTTTATGCACATACAGAAGACATTTATTTTGGGAAAAGCATCATAGCAATGCAGTAAGTGTATTTGACACAATCTCCTTTTCAGTTAGGATAAGCTTTGCATTCAAAGATCCCTGATAAAGTTGTGATCATTTTTCCCAAATCAGATGAATCATAGATGCTAGAGATTAGCAAGGCAAGGCAAATCACCAACACCTACCACCCTTCTCCATACCAAACAGTTATTCCTACAGCACAGGACCGTGAACCACATGAATCACAAGCAATGCCCATTCACAGAAGCAAAACAAACATTGCTGTCACTCTGTGCCATCCTGTTTGATCTCACTGGAACATAAAAGCGATGCAAGGTCAGGCAGGGGCAAGAGCTGGAGAGAAAGATTGCTGTGCGAAGCTGGGACACCCAGCAGGGTACGGCATTAGAGGTGCACTAGGTTTCTCCGCCTGTTTTCTGATCTCACATGACTGAAATCACAGCCAATGCAGCAGGAATGGATGGATCCTGGGCCAGCACTAAACCACAGTGCCTCAGCATGGTACCGGGGGCCGCTCGTCCGCTGGACGTCTCGCTCCTAGTTTAGGTCAGGAGAATTTTCCACCACCTGTGATCATTAAAGATTCCCTCCTGCTTCTGTCAGGGGAGAGTTAACCCTCCTGACCTGGCCAGGTGATTACTTTTTACCTATTTAATTTCCACCTGGAGTTTCAGTTTCCTTACTTTCTAGCACAAATTAGTCCGTGTTCCTAAAGGGCGCTGTAAGTCACATTTTTGGAAGTGATCCCTGAAGAAAGCAATAGACCCTTTGGGAATGTATAGAATTACTGAACAATTAAAACTGACTCATAGAAGAATATGAAAAATTATTCTTGGGTGTACATGTTGTAAAACCCTGATTATTTCCAGGGTCCATAAAGCCAATTCTGAATGTAAAATGGATAAAGGAAGCACCATGCAATATGTCAAATGGATCAACAGTGAAGGAATGCCAAACTCTCCTCTCCAACTCAACAATTCAGCATTACTGCAGTTTCAGGGCCTTCAGATGCTTTACACTCATTTCACACAGGGCAAACTAGAACCTTTCAGGTCTCGCCAGCCTGATTGTCTCCCTGTTCTTAAGCCAAAGAACAAAGAAAACACTTCCTAGAAAAATTACAGTACAATGACAGTCCCCTTGCAACTGTGTGAAACTAAATGTTGTAGTATTCTGTGCACATATCTGTCTGAGGTTTGATCCAACTCATTTTTTCACCATGAAATTGGAATTCACAGAAACACAAAACAAAATACATTTCATTTTAATGCAATATCTTCTTTTATTTTCCCTCCCTTTTTTGTCTAAAGTTATTTGAAAGTGAGGGCAACTTGGTCAAAAGGCTGGTGAGACAGCAAGCCCTGCCTGAACTGCAAACTAGTCCAAATCCTAAAGTTGTGTTTGTCCCAGCTCTCATCCAGACGTGTTACACACTGCTCAAAAAAACAGAATCTGGGTGATTTTGTCTCTGTTGTTTGTGATCCTCTTCAATAAACAAGAAACAGTGCAGATACCTATTAACTGGTTTGTGATACGAATCCTATGGG
Source organism: Fringilla coelebs (assembly GCF_963513975.1). NCBI lineage: Eukaryota > Metazoa > Chordata > Aves > Passeriformes > Fringillidae > Fringilla > Fringilla coelebs. The sequence goes on along the minus strand of NC_140028.1, from coordinate 16,197,236 downwards.
AGGGGAGAAACTCAAGCCAGAAAATCAAAGAAGCTGAACTCATTTCCATTTGTAAAGAGCTGCTTTACTGTCTGTCTGCAAATAAATCTCCTCAGTAAATAGCTCCAAGGTTGAACTAGAGAATATTGTATGGATCAAAGAATTCATGTCTTCCTGTGTAAAGTGAACAGGCCGCAAGCTCACTTGTTTGTCTAAAACAATTAGGGTTGGTATGAAAAGGAGGGGGCAGGGACAAATAAACTGCAGCTGATTTTACTTTGCAAAATATTTTTGGAGGGGGGGTTCAAATTAATAACTGTTCAGGGCCCAAAACAGTCTAATCTTTGTCAATTGGTGCCAAATTATGCAAGGTGCTGCCAATTCTGGTTGTCTAACAAATCACTACCAGTGTACATCTAGGCTGAAGCCTGATTGATTCTGGTCATTATTTGGGCTGATCTCATTTGCACACATGGAACCAATGTGCAGTCCAGATGTTCATTTGCAGCGAACCACTGAGTGCAACTACTCATCTACACGCAACTTTAATCCTGCAGCACAGCACCACAGCCCCACCGCTTCTCCTCACCAGTGCAGGGATTCATCCAGAACAAAAATCTATAAAACATTCTGCTAATATTTCTGTCAGCTGAATGACTTTTACAGTACTATATAAAGCTGACAGATAATGCATGCCAGTCCTAATTTGAGATAAACTTTTCTTTTGGGACTTTAACCATTGAACAAGCAAACAGATTGAGCAGTAACATTTATTACAATGCATAAATCACTTCCCTGCAACTACTATGGGTCTTGCCTGAGGGCAAAACTTCCGAATAGCCCATGAATTCTAATACACTGGATAAATTACTAAATTGTATTGTCACTCTGACACTTGCTTATCAAAAGCAAATTCATAAAGTTTTTCAAAAGTAATTTGACAACCTTTTTTTACCATGTACAGCCTTTATAAATATGTAATAGCAACATTTTTCCAGGGCTTACAATAATAATTTTATAGTGTTTTCTCCTGTGTTAAGTGAAAGCACCTATTAATTCCGCATAAATATTAGGATAATTGTATTTCACTGCATCAGTATTTACTGCAGCACACTGTACTAATCTCCACAATGGTTCTTGCTTCTAACTTAAGCTTATGTAGAAGGGCTTATGAACCCACATGTCACAGCAATATAAGGGAGGTGAACTTAGATGGAACTCTCTGAATCTGATTTTCAGACAGATGAGGGCCCTTTTATATTACAAGATCCATTGCAAAAGATCTTTCAAATGTCTAAATGAAACTGGTAAAGGAGAATCTGGTGCTTTATTTTTACAATGATTATGGGATTACCAAGCAAAGAAGTAACATTTAAGTACTTTTGTAGTGCAATCTAAGGTGGGGTACTTTAAAAACCTCACCTTACAAATGACCTGAAACAATTACTGTAAATAGTGAATCATTCTTTAAAATTACTCAACCCCTCTTTAACCTAAAACCCAAATTCTATATTGTAAAGTAACACCAATTCCTTCTTTACAAGTAATCAATAAAATGATTATCACTGTCACTTTTTTATAGTTGTTTATGCTTTCTAGGGAAATACATTTATGTTTTAGCTCCTAAACTTGGATTTTTCTTTTTTTTTTTTTTTTTTTAAATTTTAAAAAGAAAAGGTCTTTCCTCACTATGATGATTCCATCTGTTTCCTCTGGCTTTTCTGCCATTTTGGCCTCAGTGGAGTCCTTTTAATTGCATTTAGACTTATCCCGGATTGCACAAGCCCATTCCCAAGGATGTCTGGTTTTCATCAGGTAATGATCATTAATTCTGGCTGCATTTCCTTCTAAATCTTGTTGAATGGCATAAGAAACAGCAGCCCAATGTCTTTTCTTGTGTATCCTATTGTTTTGGAAATCACAATTTTCTCTGAGCTTTGGCTGTAGGTTGTTTCACCTAAAGGCACAGAGATGGCCTTCACACCAGAGAACCCTGCTTCTCACTCCTCACAGTTTGTTTGTAACTGTTGATCTTGCCTCTGCTGTTGTCATACTTTGTTCAGAGCTCCAGATCATTTCCCAGTATTTGCATCTGTAGCTGTTCCCTGCATCACTTACAGGAATGTAGGAGCACAGCTTATGGTACCACACAGGTCCTCCTTTGGGCCCTACAAAGTCAACCTCAAAAGACTCTGCAACTCAAGTAACTATAGGCTTTCAGTTCTAGGCTAAAGTCTTGCTATGGTGGGTTTATGCGATCCAGTAACAACTAATTAAGGAAGCATAGCAGCAAAACACATCTTAGTAAATGCAGTCTCACTGTCTGCAATTTATCCCTGTGGATGTGTATATATATATATATATATATATATATATATATATGCTGAAGGTCCAACTTTATCTTCCACTATAGCCAAAAGTGATTTTAATGTCTTTAAATGACATATTTGTTTTTGTTAAATAATGCTCTAATGATAGAGAGAAATAACCCCATAAACATGAAGATCTAAGGGTTTGGGGGTTTTTTAAAGGTAATATTACTCAGTGCTTGATTTGCAGCTTGATTTGCAGAAGACCAAAATATAAATCCCAACTTTTATCACAAAGGATGACAATAATTTATTTTCTGTTGCAGTTGGACAATGAACTAAAATCTCTGAGAAGCACAGATCGTAATAATGGATTTGGTCAACACAGAAAATTCAAGAAATGGATTCTGTTAATTTGACATAATTTTCCATTGCTACTGCAGTTACATCACTTTACCATGCTTAACAATCAAGTTTAAATCCCCTAAACAATATTTTACTTGAGCTGCACTCTTCAAATCCTCCCACTGGTCTACACAGCCTCCTCAGGGCAAGGGCAGGTTCCGGCTGCCAGTGGGAGCATGGCACTGACACTGCCAGTCAGGGGCTTTTCACCCTTCCAACCCCCCCTCTCTCACCATTTTACTACCAAATAGAGAAAAAACCCAAGATTTCTGTCTGTCTCTAGCTGTTGCTGTACTTCAGAAATCTTTGTTTGCATCCTATTGTGGAGATATCTCCTCTTCACATGCTCCTGATTTTGATAAGCACTCGGTATCTCAAATGACACAGAAGTGTTACCAATTCAAGTTCACTTGATTACCTTTGACTTGGTCATGAATGATCTGTACATGCCAAGAACCCAAGACCACTTCTCTTAACCTCCAATTTGAAAACACTTTCCTCTACAATCTGCAAAGTTCCTGCTACTGAAAAGCAGAAGCTGAGAAGCTCTGAAATCCAAGTTCTTACATTAGCAAAAGTATGTGTTAGAGTGAATTATTGTATTACTAAACACATGAGCTTCCATTATTTTTATTATTCTCAGGCAGAAATAAACATCTACAGCTATTTATAAAGAAGTAAAACATATACAACAATACATCTTTTCAGAAAAATTGTTTAAGAAAAATAAATTAAGATTTGTCTGTATATGTTGTATATCCTCCTCCCTTTTCTCCCCCTTTTATGTTTTAATGTCACTCTGCAGGTTCTTATCTTGACATGCAAGAGTAGAGTTAAGCAAATATAACCTCGAAGGTCTCTACTTGCACTGACAACCAGGGCTGGATTACAAGCAAAGCTTGAATCAGGGCCCACCCACTACAGGAAGAGAAAGTACTTTGCTGCAAGAAGTGGTACAGGACACTGTCACTGTACCAACAAGCCTATTGAAAAAACCCTTTGAGTTTTAGGTTGCTTTTGCAGCCACAACTTTCAATAGAAGAGAGCAAAGCTGGTGGGTGAAGCTCACTTAAATAAAAGAACAGTCAGATGTTTGATATAAATTCTATCACATTTTCCTTCCACCTCTGCTGGAGTTCGTACTACATGAAGATGGAATTTGGTCATCTTAATTGAAGTTTAAAACTGCATTTGCCAAGCAGCAAATGTTCAGGATCTCAAAGAGTGAGATTTTTAATAAGCAAATCTTCTAAGAAAACATTAACCTATAACAGAGAAATAAATAACAGAGGACAGGGGGCTCTTTCCATATTGGCTTTTTTATCTGGTCATTACATGAAGGGATCTTGTCCTCTTTTCAATGGAGAAAAAGAGCATTAGCAGAATGCTCAGTCACTTTCTTCAGTCATTTGGCAGCTCAGGCTTTTCTCCAGCACTGAGTAATCTGCTGCTTCTAACCCTTAAATTGCAAAGAAAGAGTTTCCTGGGAGTTAGTCTCCTGGGTTCAACAAAGTACTTCCAATTTCTTCAGATGACAGCATCCCCAGCTGTCAGCATCCCCAGCTGTCAACTTCTTCCTGTGAAGAAGGGTTTTTATTAGGCTTGAAATTCCCTTCCATTAAGTCATACACTAAAGTCTGACCTTGGCTGTACTTTGTTAATTCCACATCCACTTCTTTGGGCTTCCTCTGCCAGTCATTCACTCAACTGGACCTGCTCTACTGCCAATCATTTGCTCAACTTCTCAGTCTTAGATCTTCTTTTTCCTCCTGAGCCAAAGATTTCTCATCAATCTTTCTATCATGATGCCTTTTTTGAACTGTAGTTATCAGAAATGCTGTTTCAGACACTGAGATTATGATGCTTTATTATACAGCAGAGTTAAACTCTTGACTTCTGATTCTGCAAGTACACAACATCCAAGAGGGTGCAAACCTGTCTTTCTAAACTCTAAACTGATTCTCCTTGGGTTAAATGCAGAGCCACACTTCACTGGATTAGCTGTCCCCTTTCGCTGAGTTTTTCTCCCTCTGTGTGGTAAATTAAGTGTAATATTAATACATATCTCAATTAATATGACATTCTTAGCTTTGATAACTAACTAATTTTTAATTAGATTGTTATGTAAAAGCACTTCATGTAAGTGACACCTACACTGGCAGATTTAAAAAGTGTCTGTTACGATGTCAAAGTTTAATTAGCTTTCACTGCAAATAAAAGACATATTAACTTACAGTTTGCTTAGAAAGCCATATAATACATGATCATTATTTTTCCAAAGGTGAAGCCACTAATTTTTTAATATGGGATTTTTTTCTCATTTACTTCATACAAAAGTCCCTTAACTCCTTATACATACTGTAAATCACTTCTCATGCCTTTGACCTCATTACAAATCAAAGTCCTATTTCCAATGTTAATGAAAAGAAAATTTATATATAATTTCTAAAGCAAAGCTCTTCTATGAGAGCCAACATTTATTGGAATTTACTTGCCATCAGTTTATGGCCTCTTGCACATAGCAGATGATCAGCTATCTCTGAAGAAATCATTATAGCAATAACAGAAGGCTTTAAATGTGCTTTTCTCAGACTACATTATTTAATCCTTTTCTATATTAAGAAATAATTATTTAATTCAGTAATTGCCATAGGTAGCCAGTAGGAAATGCGTGGAGCAGGGTATATTAATTCAAAAAAGAGTTTTTTCCTATTTTCTATTTCATATGGGAAATGACACTGGCAAAATGGAAATGAGACATACTCAATTCTCTGGGAACAGAGAGTTGGATGATTTTGTAATATGTATGATCCCTTAAATCTACATTTATCATAGCACATATAACTGGTTTCTTTTGGAAAAGTACATACCAAACACAAAAGCCATATTGCAGTTTCAACAGCATAAGTATAATTTTACATGAACTGAACTATTCTAGATGAACTCAGCTAGTTTATAAACTAAGATTAAAATATGACCTGCAGACATTTTAATTTCATTGCACCTTTTGTAAAACATTGACAGAGAAACACAACTGCTTTCATGTATATATAAACCTCATAAACACTATCTTTATGAACTATTATTCTAAGTTCACTCATTCTCTTAGATGTAAAGTCTGTGTCTTTGTATTTTCCAGAATAGAAATATGCAGAACAAATTCTGATTCTGTTTCCTCTAGACAACTCTACAGAGGGCAATAGGAAAATACAGCTGGATTTCTACATTTATTTTAATAGCAGACATATCATTTTGCGATTTGAAATAAAATTGAGTATTCTTACTAAGTCTGTTTCTTTTTTTTTTTGTAATAACTGAAGTACCATCTTTCCCTCTGCACTGAGATAATGAATTCAATGCTCTTCAAAGCTGAAGAATTATGCACCAGTAAAAATAAAACACAAACAAATAGAAAAAATACAATAATAGTTCTCTTGCAATTATTTCTAGATGCAAATACATTAGTGGGACAACTGTTCTGACAGCAAACTTTTCCTGTCAATGTTGTAAACTACTTTTAAACTTACCTGAAAAACTGATGTTGATAAGGTAAATACAATTTGCATAAGCCCAAAAATATTAAGAGAAAAAGAAACATATTTTGAAAATCTTCATTTTCTAAGCTTTCATATTATATAAATGACATTTTAATGACTACAGACTAATGTCCCACTGACCATGCATATTCATACTCAGCTCTTTGCAGCATTCTACTATTTTTTTCATGAAAGGTACATTAACTATGATTAGCAGATGACAGAATAAATGACCAAGGGAGTGTTATCGAATCTACCAAGTCAAGCAGTTGCCTACTATCACAAATAGCCCATTCTGCCACAGTGCCTGTGACACTGACATTGCTCACATCTTGAGTTGCACTGGACCAACCCTTTCAACTACTGATGCTCTCTCAATGGAGCACAAGATCATTTAAGGATCCCTTAACAGCGCTGTGAGAACCACAGAAACCGTCTAAAGCAAAAAAGCAGTTATTGCAGCATCCAGTATTCTCGAAGCATTCTTTTGAAAGTATTTTAAAATCTGTCAGTAATGGAAGTACTCATTTTACAAGACCAATTACCTGACCACACAACACTCTCTGACAGGAGAACTAAATGGAGTATTTTTTAAAATAGAGGCTGGTTTGCATATGCCATGCAATACAAAGCAGTCAGGCCATTAAGTTGGGTCAAAGCTTCAGATCCTATTCTAAGAGCCTGTCCCAATAATGGAGGGAAGCATGGATCAAATTATAAATTTTAGAGAAGAAAGTATTCAAAATCCATAGATCTTGGAGGATTTTCAAACTGAGTCTGCAGCAAGCAATATGATAGCAAGAAGTATTTTTTCTTCTACTCTTATTATTTTAACTTTGGAAGTTGGAAATTTTGTTACCTTCCAACTGCACTGAAACTAGCACTCTAAATTTATACTAATGCAGTAGTACAGGTTTTGGTAAATGTCTCTTATATAAAATAGGTCATGCATTTCTCATTTTTTGATTCAAGAATACAGGGTGAGAATAATTTGTTCTGTTTAAGTTCACTTAACATTTTACACAAGCCAGCAGCAGGGATGAATTAACTTCATAAATTCACAGCCTCAAGTGATACTGCTTTTATAATTTAGTTGCCTGATAAGATTTTTTTTATGTTTCAGAAACAATTCAAGAGAAAAAAAAAAAGAAAAAAAATCTTTCTCTTTTCGTTTCTTTACCAGACTTTTTTCCCAACAGCTTCAGTATTGTCTCCAGGTAAAATTGTCTTGCTTCCACTAAAATGAGGCCAATAAAGAAGGACCCAGTGCCTGCAGAAAGCTCTCATTAACCTTCCAGCCTGATAACTTTGTTATCGGGGTTTGATTGTTTAACAGCCCTGGCTAAATATATATATTTGTATCTAACTGTTGAACTCACCAGAAACTATGATAATAGTAATGTTGTAAATCTGCCTGGCAGAAACTATTGTCAAATTCTTCCCTATTTCTCTAGAATAACTCCATTGGAAACTCATGGATTTACTTGCTTTTAATAACAAGAATGAAACAATATCAAACTGTCAAAGATTTTGAGAATTTTGCACACTAACATGGATTACCCTTCAAGGTTCTTATTACCATTTAGATAGATATTCCTAGCTGCTGTTTTAGGTCAGCAAGTATTCAAATCACTGGAACAGATTTATGTTAACACATGCTGTGGACAGATGCAGCAGAAATACATGTATTCTCTGAAAAGAAAAACAAAGCCAAAAACATCCACTGCACCTTGATGGCATAGGAATGCTCTCTTCTGTGAAAAAGGCTGCCAGCTGCTTAAATTTATCCTCACATTTAATACTTCCGTTCATCATCAGAAGACATCTAAGGTCCCTTCCAACCTAACCTATTGTATGATTCTATAGTTTAAGATTTCCCTCCAGAGGTCAATTTTTCATTACCATGATGTAAATGTAAATAAAACGTGCATTCTTGTTCCCTGAGGGTTTTTTACCTCTTTCTTTGGCTGCAGTGTTGAAGGAGGAAAGTGCACTACCTGCACACTAGAGCTAAATCTTTACAAAGTCTAACAGTTGTTTTTTATTGCTATTATTATTAATACATTATTTCTCCTAAATACAACCTCACCTCTATTTGAGCACTGCTAAAATGAAATGCCTACAGGCATGAGAATACACAGTACCTCAAACCAGAAAAAGATCAATACTTCAGAGGTAGGTGATGTAAACAGACAAAGAGAAATAGCAAAATGTATTCTGGCACTTGTATAAATTACCTTATTGCAGGAAAAACTAAACAACCATGCTACTAAATATATGAACTTTCTGAATTGAGCAAAATAAAAGAGATCAATTTCAGGAATAAAATGTAAAACTTTCACAGATAAGTCTGTTCCCAACTAATGACAGACTACATATTCTTATTACAGTAATTAACCCATTGCTGAAATCACTACCTGATTTCAAAATATTCTGTATTTTTAAAGTAGGAAGTTTTGGTAGAATCCACTTTTAGTTTCTCACACTGAGTCAAAATGTCTGAAGAAGTGACAGAGGCTGTGATATGCAGTAATAATACTGTATGCAAGCCAAGGTCAAAGCAATATAGAAAGTTAAATACATCAGCTGCATGACATAAGCAAACCAAACCTTTGTTGATCCAGAGTACTTTCCTTGCATGTTTCATGATAAGCCATGGTTTACATAGTCATCTATTATGGTCATACTTATTTCCCATTTTTGACATCCTCCAGTCTGGTAGACACTGATATTTAAACCAGAGCAACCTTGCCAAATACAGCTGCTGTGTTATCTTCACAACACACTGAAAAGCATATCTGCTTTGTTCCAAAAGAATGCCTGTGTAGGCAACTGGGTCAAAAAGCAAACATTGTTTTGCAGTGATTTAGTGGCTATTGTTAGTAGCCAGAAGTAAAAAATGTCATGTTTGCTTTGACTGACTGTGAATAAGGAATATCAACACAGAACTTGATTCAACTGCTAGAGATGCCAAGGAGGATCTTCTAAGGATTACAGTAAGAGATGGATAAGGCCATACTGAAGAGTCAAAATCAGGAGTAAATGCATCTGGGTGAAGGAATGCTTTGATGGAAGGGATGTGCCATAATTCCTCTTTCAACCTAACAATATTCCTCTTAGGGCAGCAGCCTGACTTCAACTGCAGGGCACCTTATGACCTCTTCTGCACAGTACTTTCAGACTAACTGTAGCTGAAACCTTTTACCCACAGCCACAGGAAACAAAATATAAAAAATTCTATCTTAAAATGTTTTTAGTATGAGAAAACTTTCCTCTCAGTAGTAAATATGACAGTAGTTTTGAACAAACAACTTAAGCTCTAAAGGTTACAGAATCACAAGATGTTTAATACAAGGAATTCATTAATCCCATTTCGATGCAGGAGCTGGAATTAAAATTGTGTTTCAGTCATACTGCTTGCAAAGCAAGAACAGCAAAATGGTTTTTGCTATTATATCCTTACAAATCATGGTCAAAGCTGTAAGTGTTCTCTAATGAACCTCCTCTTGTATTGATAAAATATAACCAGGTTTCTCCTCTTATTGCATGAGCTGTACATGTTGCATCTGTTAGCATTTTTCAGCCTCCAGAATATCATTTATTCCAACTCTCTGTTAAAGTTTTCAAAAAAGAGAGAAAAAAGTAAGTTGATCCAATAACTGAAAGAACAGTTTAGGTAGTGTTAGAGATGGAGAGTCAACACAAAAACCCTGAAACAATAAGAAAGTGCTGGAAGGTCCATACATTATTTAATCCATAATAAAAACCTGGGAGTGTTTCTTCTATCTACAAATTAGATGAGGAAATACTCCTAAATCACATACAGTACATGCAGGAAACAGAGAAATACTATGAATTCACCTAGCAGCACTGATGTCTTATATACCATTTCTGACCTGTGCAACTTCTGAACTACATGTATTTGCCTTACTTTTTTTAAGTGAAATTAAATTTGAAAGTAATTCCCATTCCAAAAAAAGTATGAGAAAAGAAAGAGAAAAAGACAGATAGAAAGTCAGAAGAGGAAAAGACAAGAAGACATCTGCAAAATAATCACGTAGAAACAATATAAATTCAAATTAATAACTAGGCCAACTTAGGAAGCATCATCTAGCTGCTAGAAATAAATAAATGGGATGTGTGTCATGTAGGCATTTATCCACTATTATTTGATTTGTAGTAGCAAGAAATGAAGCCAAGCATGCATTTAAACAGTTTGAAGCAGATGGACAGCATACTCTGGCAAATAAGTTAATGGCAGAGGCAGGTATATCTGCACAACTCAGTGGTTAAAATGGCCTCAACAATTAGAGGAAGTCACAGATGCAGCACTTTTACATTTGGATCCTGGGCATATATATGCAAAAATATTTATGTGGATCCTATGCATAGGTTTTCTCTGGGAAAACATCTTTTTTCCAGTAAGAAGACTAGTAAAGTAAATGCTACAATATTGTTAAACAAAACCTGCCTCTTTTTTCCCTCTGTTTTTTTGGAAGCTGTTGAGCATCATAATGGCAAACCCACTTCTTCCCATTGTTGGTGCAAAAGGCATTGCCCACAGCAAAGCTAATGTACAAGAGGAGATCCCAGTAACTGCTGCACAACCCAACCACACTGCTCCTGAGAACAGCAGATCAGGGCAGAGTAAGAAGGGAAGGCCAGTTTCCACTTCAATATTACCTACAAAATAAGGAAACATTCTCACATCACAGCTTAGCAAACCTAAGGTCCAAAATCACACAAAAGCCTCATTGCACTTGAGCCTCGTGGAAAAATCTCAGAAGTAAAGAGATTGAGCATATCTACTTTTTACTCTTCTTTACAACAATATTTTTTAATTCAAGCACTTGCAGAAGCCTAGATACCACCTAGAAGGCATGTACACAGGTCAGCCCTGATGCCTGAGCATGAACCAGGCAAGCTGAAATACAGGAAAACCTATAATCCTTTATTTACCTCATGGATACAGAGAGGAGTTCATGACCTGTCCTATACACAAGTTTACATGTAAGTGTAAACCACCAAAGTTTAAAAAAAATTGATGAAACAGACAGCTTTATGCTTGTCAGAACAAAAAATATAAGCAGTGCATAGAAGTTCAAATTCTTCCTGGTATAAAATTAAATTGGCAAAAAAAAAAAATCCCACAAAATATAAAAAAATTTAGTTAAGCAGTACTTCTTAAGATATATTACCATAATCAATCAATGCAAGCTTAGAAAATCACATACTAATCTCCATGGCTCACAGCTATAATTAACCCTATTAATAAATAATAACAAACAAAGTGCCTAAATCTAGATTTTTTTAATTGCTTATAGAAGCCAATAAAGCACACATATTATCACACCAATAACTTCATATTTCCTCAAGCAAATTCACAAAAGATGTTTAATTATCTCTCATAGAGCAAAGTTTGAAGCAGAAAGAGAAAAGAAATGCTGTTCTGAATATCTCATCTACAAATTTAAGGAAAACCAAACTTCACAGAAGCATTTATTTCTCTCTGCAATACCAGCCTTCGAGTGGTATGTCTAGGAGGCCTCCAATTTACTAAATCCCTTGTTCTTGAGGTGTTCTCTGGGACCATTGGGCTTTGCTAGCAGCCTCCTCCTGCATTTCAGACAGCCCCTGTGCAGTGTCTGCTGGGGGCCTCAGCCCTCCTTTTGTCTGTGCTCTGCCCTGCCCCGCTGCGCTGCTTCTGCAGCCAGGCACCATCCGCCACTCACGGGTCACATAGGTGACATTTCCTTTGGTTTCACTTCTAAAGGGTGTTTTAACAGCTCCAGAGCACATGTAGATCCCAGAAGCTGTGTCCTCTACCCCATCTAACCCTGCCAGGAAAGCATGGCAGAAAAAAAAAATGTTCCTTTCCTGTGTAGCTTCCGCTGTAGCTGATACTGAAACTGTGACTATATTCATATTAAAATTCCTCATAACCAAGTTTCAGGTTCACATGCCTTAGTACCTCTCATATTTCTAAGACAGTATTATCATAGAAGGTGCCAAGTGACTGCCTTTTTACTGAGGAATCTCTCTTGTTTCTATTAATAATATATTAGACAAGGTAACACTGAAAATTTTTGAAAAGACAAGAGCTCTATTTGTTTCTGTCAGTTTATTATTTCTGAAACAGGAGCTATTACACAGATAAACAATTTCATAAACATAAAAGGAAAGACAATAAGGTGCACAAGTTAGAAAAGAAGAAGGGTAAAAATCACAGAATTGTAGAAACATTTAGGTTGGAAAAGCCCTCTAGGATCGTGAAGTCCAGTCGTTAGTCCAGAACTGCCTGGTCCACCACTATATCATAGAATTAGGAATGCTTTGGGCTGGATGGGTCTTGAAGACCATCCAGTTCCAGCCAGGGGGTGGGCAGGGACACCTTTCACTAGGCCAGGTTGCTCAGAGCCCCATCCAACCTGGCCTTTAACACTTCTGGGATGGGGCATCCACAGCTTCACTGGGCAGCCTGTGCCGGTGCCTCGACACCCTTATAGTCTTATTACAAAAAGAATTTTTTTTGTAATATCTGATCTCAACCTAACCTCCTTCACCTTAAGGTAAGAGAAGTGTGCTCCCAAAAACAGATGTCACATATTAGGAAAAACCCTCAACCACAGGTTTTGCCTTTATTCTGAAATGGAGACACACATCTGCCTAGTTTTTTAGGCTGCTGAGACTCCAGAATGAGATATTCCCTACCAAGATACAATATAAACATGGACCTCCAAAATGGGTTGTGCTCTGTTTACTTCTCCTCCCATTAGTCAGTGCTAGAGATGGTGCAGGGAAACATTCAGTTCCCAGCACCATGTGAGCAGCAGCTGTGAAACAGCAAAGGAACTCCATATTCGTTGTCTTAATGTGATCATATCAAATTGTGGTGAGTGATTTCTTCCACCCCTGTCCCCAGTGTCATTTCTCAGTGTCCCATGGAATCACAGATGGCAGGCCAAAACGTGCAGTCTGGTCATGTAGCCCATCCTATTGCAGCAGTGCAGCATTTTCCTTTACAGCAATCTCGTAATGGTATGTGCAGCCAAGCCCACTTTTAAATTACCCTATTTATTCCTCTGTGAAAGTGAAAACTAAAATCAGTTCTGTTATTTACATGTAGAAATACTCCTGCTGCATTTATTTATGACATGCTCTTGTAGTAGACATCAGAAAAAATAAAGAGGAGGAAATGGGTTTTGAAAACATTTGGGACAGTTGTATATAGTATTATTACAATTAATTGTCATAAAACCCATCTGCCACACCAAGGGTTTGTGTTACCAGGAAACCATTTAGAAGGGTTCTGAGGGAGAAAGAAATTATAATATCCCTTTCCTCTGTTTCTCACACTTCTCAACCTGCCTTTCACCAAAAAAATAGAGTTATGTGAGCATTCAGCTTACCCTGGGTTTTATGTGAAGTACTGTGCAGATCAGAGGAAATGCTAGATGCTTCTAACACAAAATTAGGTTTTTCCATCTGAATGATGCAGTAGTCATTGTGTCCTATAGCTTGTTGTAACAGACAAAAACATTTGTATAATCCTATAGATACCAAAGATGGAAATGAAAAGCAACATTTTGTTTGTGCCTCTATCTTGTAATTTGGAGGCAGGACAGACTGAAGAGAGACCCTTCTCCTTAAGCCCTAGAATATAGTTGAGGGGTAAATAGGTTCACATGGGTCTCATGGAAATGGATGAGTAGAAGATGTAAAAAATGGGATAAATCACAAATATCAATGATAAAGCATAGCACATTTCTGCTTTTTGTCTTGCATGTATTGCCTCCTTTTACATCCCCACCTTCTGTAGAGTGCAGGTGTCTAACACGTACTGGAGAGAATCAGACCCACCACCTGACCCAGAGTGGGGCCATCTTCTGTAGATGCCTACCCTCATCAGTTTATCATCAAGTGGACCCATTTAGACTGAAATTAGACTTCTACCACTAAAATCAGAACATTATTATTGGGCAAGATAAATTTCATCCTAAAGTGTTCCAAAAGTGTCACAAAAAATTTAACTGCAATTGTTTCCACCAAACTCAAAGGTCCTCAAATATTTGACAAGGACAAACATCATGCAAGGCAGCTCCTCACTGCACCTAGCTGCAGTCTTTTCTGTAAGCACTGTTGAGGTGGAGGTAGAAAAAACAGGACTTACATGCATCTGTTCTTGTCATGAAAAAGACGGGTTAGGAAAAAGAATAATATGTTATAAAGAAGGCATGTTATATGTACCACACCTGAAATGTGCTGAAGTGTTAGAAATAAACAGTAATGAAGTCCTAATCATGCCTGCAAATTAACTCTTATTTAGGTGTTTCAAAAATTATCAGTATAGGCAAAATTATGGCAATTCTAGTATATTTAAATAAGGATTATTTACATTTTTAAGCCTTTAAGAAACACTTCCTTCAGTTTGTTATCTAAAAATATGTCTCATATTTCTTGAGGATTTTTCCTAGATTATTACCTATAAGTTCCTACCAGAAATGTGAAATCAACCTCACTAAAATCTCATCACAGCAGAAACTTCAAACTGAACTGAATGGAAACATTCTTAACTTAGATGATTATACAAATTTACATATCTATACATTTTCCTTAAAACTCAAATTAGCCAGAGCTTCTGAAATGCCAGTGACCTTACATATGCTCCAAAACTACGCACAAAGATCGGAACAATCAGATCTAATTATGGCAAAAAGAAATTACGCAAGAAAATCAGAGCTACTTCGTCAGCTCCTGTTCCAACTGAAAACCAGGCTGGAAGCATCAATACCACTAACACTCCTAACTGCAGGTTCCCATCACCTGGGCAACGTGAGTAACCTGGTGCTAAATTTAGGAGCAACAACTTCACATCAAACAGCCTGAAGAAGAGAATGAAATCATTGTCCAGCAGAACCATGAGCACTCCAAAAAAAGGGCAGAGCAAAATCAAGCAACTTTATCAGTCTGCATCCCAGGATCAACCACCACTGGCAGGTTTGATGGTTTTTGGTGGACACTTGCAACCATCCCAGGCCGGGAGAAAGAACTTTACTTCCTGCTATTTTGCAACAATGAGAATTAAGTGGACATCAAGATAAACAAAATAAAGCCTGATTTGACAAAAGATCACAGAAATTATGAAATACTGACCAAAATGTCAGCAAGAACATGGCTACTTGCCAGCATGACTAACAGGAAAGTTAAGACATTAGGAAGACTATGTAGCAGATTTTTTTTCTTCAGGGTTTTTGTTGTTTCTTTTATTGCCTCCCCAAATCTGAAGAGAACTTCTGTGTTAGTTTCTTGCATTTCAGACCCTGTAGGGCCATTTTGGGATGCACCATTGCAGACAGTATGTCTGGCAGGAACACATCTGTGACCAGGTGCCCATTAAATCATTTCCTGAGCTGTTTTAGGCCTCTTCTGAGGGCCATTTGGAAACATGCCAGTTCTGGTCTAAAATCTGCAAAGAACCACTGATTAATTGGGCTTTTGCTATTTCACTCTTGTAAGGAACTGTGCTCCTCTTACATTCTTATGGGACTCCTTGAGTGGTTTCATTGGCAATTGCAGTAAATTTACCCCTATGTCTATATATTTTGTAAATTAGATGAAGTAACTAATGAACAGGAAAAACACTGCCTTAGCAGTGCAACAATTCATTGATTCCTTCTCACAATCATATTTTGGACTCACTACCTTATCTGATGAACTATCCAACATCCAAGTACACAAGTCTCACAAATTCAATTACTTCATCTTCACATTTCATCAAGTAAGATCTTGCTCATTTTCTTTTACTGCACCTAAATCTCGTTTTAATATATGCAGGTGCCTAAATAAGGGGATGATGAATAGGATCTAGTAGGATCTACTGGAGTAAAAGCAATCAGACATACACTCATAAGCAGATATGCAACCTGGAGAATCAAGACCTGAGAAAGGTGGCACAGCACAACAGGCTTTACCAAAGAGGAGTGAGCCTGCCCACAGCCCAGGGTGCCAACCTGGCACTGCCATCCCAGGCCAGAGGAACAAGAGCAACATTGCTAGCTTTGCACATGAACACCTGAGAGGTAATCAGATTTTATGCGTGCTGATTTAACTCACAGTTTAGAAAATGTGTTACTTCAGGGCACAAACAGCAGCTCTTATTTTTGCTTTTGAAAATCTACCCTTAAATCCCATACTATCGGTCAAAAACTTGACACTTGCTTTCAATTAAGCATGATGCATTAGATACACTCACTGGTCAGCAGTCAGCGAGCACCTGAAAAAACAGCTGTTGGGCATCTTAGACAGGAAGACCCTGACTTCTAATTCCAAGGGAGATGAACGTCAGAAAATTCCTAGCAATCTGAGCATCCAGCCTCCTACAAGCAAAGCATTTTTATACATCACCAAAAAGTGACTACAAAGATGTGGCAAAGATGTGTCACTGAGACTCTAGAACGGACTCCACTATGACTGTAGAAGGCCTCATGAGGCAAAGGTAGACAAGCCAATGGCTTCAGCTCCTCTGTGTGACAAGGGCATACCTTGTCAACCTGACACAGCAGCCACTGAAAATCTGTCACAATGAAGGTTAGCAAGCATCTGAAATTATTGATCGATGGGATTCTTGCAACTGGAGTTTTTTCAGATGTTCAGAACGTGAGACAAAATAATCTCTCTTAACACAAATACCATCAGAGCCTGACCTGCCCTGTTACATTAAGAGCCTCATTGATCTGAAGTTTAAAAATTCTTCCAGGATTAGAACAGGGTTCACCAGTCATCCACAGCAGAGTTATGCTCTCAAACAGTGGTTGCCATATATAAGTAATATATGGCAGTAATATATATCTTCCAAAGTCAATAGCATTCCATAGAGTATAACACACTGCTTTCCTGACAACTATCACATACAGTTGTGGAGAATGGCAGGTAGAAGAAGGTGGATCCTGTAGTTGTGTGTCTGCTCTCAGCTGTCTGTTAATCTCAGTCACAATAGAGGCAGCAATGCAGAGCAGAGGGAGAGGAGTAACCCCGAGGGTTTTCTGTTACACACAACAGCTTGCAAACCTGGCCTCCCTCTGAAATAAGCCTTGTGCCTGAAAACCAGTTCACCTCTATCTCATGATGAGCCCAGTCACACATGCAGGGATGCTCAGCTATTAAATATCAAAGGGATCTTTTTGTCTTGCTTTAGCTTGTTTGCAAAGCACGTTTGTTCAAGGCAAGGACAGCTCAAAAGATCAGATGCAGAATGATCCACTAAATGTAAAATGGAGCTTGTGGTGATTTTGCTACTCCTTAACCTTGAAAATCACATCACAGAGCAAAAAACAGTGCTTCAATTAAAAAAAAGTGCTGAACATTTCTATTAACT
Source organism: Fringilla coelebs (assembly GCF_963513975.1). NCBI lineage: Eukaryota > Metazoa > Chordata > Aves > Passeriformes > Fringillidae > Fringilla > Fringilla coelebs. Next base: position 16,179,633 of record NC_140028.1, on the reverse strand, counting down.
TTGGCTTTCTACCTGACTGGCTTCAGTGAGCTTCTGCGGCTGTAGAATGAGTTTAGTATCAAAGAAAAAGAAACCAGTGGTGGCATAACAAGCACCACTTCCACTTACATGAGTATGCAGCTTCAGAGCTGGATGCTATACTTCTGTCTAGTTTTGTCAAGACCAGTGGTGCTCCAGCCAGCTACACTATTCTGGCACTGGTCTAAATCAAAATTTAACAACAGGGTGGTAGAAAAAAACAACCTAAACAGTTATCTTTATTAGCTTTAGGAAAGGAGGGACAGTCCTTTCTTCCCCTAAGGCATTCCAAGAAACATGTCAGAAAGATTCAAATACCTAGACAAAAAGAATAAAACAGCAATGTCACAACAAATAAGAAATGAGAGCTATCAGTAGAACAGATGCTAGTGATGGCAAGGGGAAAAAAAAGTACACTTTTACATTAGTAGGAGTTGTTTTTTTCTGGCAAGTGGCAACTGTGACTGAATTGATGCTTCCAGAGTATGTTTAAAATAAGAAATCCAAATAATGGTATATGCCTACAATTCTTCATAGAATCATAGAACATCGTGTTCTTCTGAGTCTTGAGACTTACAAGGATCATCAAACTCAACATATATAGATAGATATTTACAGTTACATACACATTAAACCAATGCGCTCTATATGTTACTGTTGATATTTATTTTCAAATACATTTTGTATTTCCCTTCAGTTTCTCATCCAAATTCACTGCAATTGATGGAAAAACTTCCATTACTTTGGAGGGACTTTGGGAAAGACTCTGCGAAGCTATTGCAAAAAAGATTTGTTACCTATCTTCCTTGTGCAGTATATTTTTTTCTTTATAATTATCATTCAATTAATATCTTTTTTATTCAATAAATTGACCTTATCAATGCTGTTCTGTCCAGGCATGGGGACTACATTATCTCCCTTTACTAAACTGAAATGAAAGGAAGCCCTTGGGCATTTTTTCCCTCTTGCAGCTATGTTTGTGTTTATCTGGGTATTTTTCTTTAGTTTTGCTCTTTTTTCATTTGCTGTAAATAAAAGGGTCTCCAGAGGAACTTCCTGGATTCTCAGTTTTGAATAGGGCTAATCAGGTTCCCAGAGAACAATCTTCCTTTTTACGTCTATCTGCAGATTCAACACTCTTCAGGGCCCTTCAACAAAAATATTTCAGATCTTCAGAACAAAAGTTGCTGAGCTCCAGCTTTAGTTTTCTCCTAAGTTTCCTTAACTCGCTCCTTATTCACAACTACTGTAGCAGCACACAACAGGATATTGTGCAGAGTGCTTCGACACAGAGCTCTTAGATCCAAACAGAGAGTTCAGCTCTCTTTGATTACATTAACTTTTTTAATCCAAAAGGTTTTTGGTGAAGCATATGTTCTGCATCATTAAAATCAGATATTCTCACTTTGATCTTTAAGTTCTCTCAGTTGACTGCTTCTCCAAACTACAAACTATTTGAGCTTTTGAAGTTATCTTCTTGCTCTGTACAGAAAACCTGAGCCTTCAGCCAGATTTGATAGGGTTACAAGATAATAACCATATACTGTTGCATTTACTTTTTACCTATTAAACTTTGCTTTACAAAAAAACTGAAGCTTTGTCAGAAAAATCTTAAATGCAATAACTGTACACCAGAGAGAATTTTCTAAGTAAAGTTAGATAACTAAGTTTGCTCAGTAAATCTAGGAGCATTCTGTTTCAATGTACACTATCTTTTACACTCAGTATTTACCAAAGTAACGTGTTTTTTTTCCTTTTCCTTTTCTTTCAAAGTCAACAAGAGCCTGGACAGGCAAAAATAGGAATCCTATGTGTTTAAAGTAATTCAGATGGCACACAGTGAATGTCAGCAGCCAGACTGTCACACAAAGACAAACTTTCCACAGCATGGAAAGCCAGAGAACAATTGCAGAAGTTGAAATGTGACATTACAGCAAGATTAATTAAAGAAGTTGGGCCAGCTGAAAACAGCCAAGAAGGCTATTTGTCACTGGACTACAACAGGCATTAAATGGCTTCCAAAAATAGCAGGACTACTGGTCCCATGACGCATCTCAGTGATTCTGGGAGGAAATCCCTAGCGCAGCCAGAACGCCCAGCCTGGAGATGTGGCACATGAGGCACCCAAGCTCCCCATCCCATTGACCAGATGGTAAAAGCTCTGGCTGCAACGATTTGGTTCTCAAATTTTACAAATAGTAATATGAAAAGAAAGCTTTCAACCAGATGCAAAAAATGCTAGTTAAAATGAGAGTAAAAGGTAAATTCAAGATGGAGTTATTAACACTGATTAAAAAAGACAATATTTGTGACTCCATGAAGGCGGAGGGTCACCCAGTCAGTTTCTTAGGACATTTTAAGATGACACTAGAATTGGAGGTGGTGTGAATGGATGTGAATGTTCATGAAATAAAATCCACATATAGTGAGCAAGTACCGATTCATAAAATGGAAAAAAACCTCAATGTTTTTGATTAAATAAAGTAATTCTGCATTAAAATTTACCAAATAGCATCTTGTAAGTGTGACATTTGTCAAGAATCAAGCATCAAATAAAATGCCTTCCCTAGTATGTCCTGTCTGTGTGTATAAGAGTGACTATGTCTCTGTGTGTCTGTAAATAAAAAACTACACATTCTATTTTAATTTGGGAAGTTATTTTCATTTCAAGCATTCTCTGCATGGGGCAAATGACTTCTGAAGATGAAAACAGTTCCCACACATGCTTCACATCATGTAACAAGAGAAAGATCACTCCCAAATTCAGTCTCTCATTCATGTCTTCCCATCCCCCTTTTTTCTCCCTGTTCCTTTTTCTCTTAAAGAAAAACAAGAAAGCGAGAGAGAAAGCAAGACAGAAAACAAGAAAGCAAGAAAGAAGTATTTGGCAAATGAACAACAGAAATATTTCAGAAAATGTCCAAGCCATACTATTCTAAACTTAATTCAGACTGAATCACATGAGAAGAGACATCTTGTGAAGAAAAGTCATTTCTACGTGCCATCTTTTTCCAATAACTTCTCAGTAACAATTTAATGAGAGATGTAAAATGCAGTGCATATCCACCACTGCATAGCTGTAGTACTCAACACTTCTGAAACTCAGGCGTCCGAATTTACCAGCTTTCTGTAATGCCAGTTCATCCAAATACTTTAGCATATGTATTCATATACAGTTATTCAGCATAACTGTATTTAAATTAGTAGTTCAAATGTATTCAAATTAGATGTTTATGTCTCTGATTCTGAAACTATATATGATGGTCCTAATCCAGCAGATGTTTAATAACTGAGACCCACAAAAACTGATGAAATTCTAAAATTAAAAAATTTCAGTAGGGTTTAGCTGCAGAAGCATTTAGTATGATAAAAGAAAATTATGTAAGCTTAATATCAATTTTTCTTGCCTAATTATATTTCCATTATATACTTCCTAGATTAAGCTAAATCTATACTATCCAACAAACATAATTATATGAAATGTTCATATAATAGACTAAAGAAAGTAACAATTAAAAGCCCATAATTTAGTTAGTCCACGTAACTCATCATTCTCAGAGGACAAAATATTGGATTAATTAATTTATTTTCAATCAAGCACTTGCAACCCCTCTTCTAGAGGTCGACTGTATTTTCCTTCTTTGTTTCACTTTCCATCTACTTCCATTAAAAAAAAAAAAATCTTACCTAAAATTCCTATCTTGTTGTGGAACCTTGTTGACCACATTAGAATAATTTCATAAAAAGTATATAAAGGGATATTAAATAATTTAAAATATTATTAGCATGTTAATTCTTGTACTTCATAGAAATTTCATTAAAACTTCATATAAAAATGATGCAATACTTACTACAATACCTACTAAATATTTAACTTACATAAACTTTGTTTACATGAATTTTTACTACATTTCTGCTCCTTTTCCCAGGAATACAGATGATTACTGTTTTCTGCAATTTCAAAACCAAACACCTGTGAAAGGTATTTCTTGTCTGTGTGCATTGCAATGTTGCTGCCCTCACCAAGAAAATGTATATACACATGCTTTATTCTGGTAGTGCCTTCTCTTGCCTGTATTGATTTTAAAACACTAGGGAAAGATTATATTCAACTAGGCAATAACAATGCAGCCTTGAAGATACAAGAGAAATTGTTTAGATGGTATCTGCACACAGATAAGGAGGAAACAGAAGGGGGATCTGGGAAGAGCCTGTTTCAGGGGCAGCCTCCCTACAGGTCAGAAGAGTAAATTCATTCTCATCTTTGTAGAGCTTCCAGCTCAACAACATCCTACTATTTTACACTTAGGAGGAGGAGGAATCTTTATGCCATTAGAAAGTTTCTGTGCTTCTGGAGAACAAATGCTATAAAATTAAAAGAAAAACAGAACCTGAGCCTGAGCAAGTGGCTATTGAAAGCCAGCGGAAGGGAATTCCATCGCCCTCAATGGTCTCCTGCGTTTACAGCCTTACGTTTGAGCTGCACACATTGGCTGATCACTTGTTCTCAGCTTATTCTTAATCCTATTTTACAAAGCTAATGTTCATCTTCTAATGACAATCTAATTGCTTGGTGCCATGTTTACTAGTGGGAATGAACCACAAGCCATGTCACTGTGAACTGAGGGGAGTATTCCAGTGACTGGGAGGTTAAAAACTCCCGATCTGTAGAGAGGAAAAACTTGTTTAACTCTCTGGTACAAATTATTTCCAGGTGCTGATAATTATCACTCATGCAGCTTGATTTTCCGATTTCTACATCTAAATATATACTTGACAAGTTAAACTTTTCATCATGTGCAGCAGTCTCCTAAAGGCTGAGAAGGACAGGCTGCTGATGGTTGAAACCCATTTTACTTAGAATAGCAATACTTAATTACAAGTCTTGTTGTTTATTCCTTTTCGAAGTATTTCAAATATATCTTTTTCCCAAAGGAAATAATATTGTATATTATTATACAGGTAAGTATTATTGCAACTGCCCGTGAACAAGAATTGTGAATGGCTGTATAATTACTTGAGAAGGCTCAGAAAATACACAGAAAAAAAATGTCTATCAAAAGCTAATGTTTTCCATTATCTCGACTTCCTGAAGTTATCTTCCCATACACACAGAATTTTGTTATTCACATGCAAAATTCACATTGGTGTGCACATGTTAACAGAGACATGACATATAGAAAAGCAACAGAGTGAAGCACTGTTTAAATGTATGTTCAAAATATATATGCAAGCCCTCACGCTTATGTATTTTTACCACTAACCAGACAAAAAGTTATTCACAGAAGGTAAAAATGGAGTCTAGCAAGCAAAAATTCAGAAGGAGCACCTATAACCACACTAGTGTTTCTTAAGTTGTTCCCAGTTTTAACCTTCTGTGCAGCTTTCTGTCACCTTTCAGGAGCCTTTTGCCCATCTGGCATCTGTGAAACTGATCAGTCAATTCATTTTGAACTAGCTCTGACATAAGTTTATTAAAGGTGACCCAGGAGACTCTATTAAAGTGAACTTTTAGCAAAAGCCATAAACACAAGTGTTTCCCATGCAGTATTAGAATTATACACAAAATCATCATAAAGATCTGTACCAGTCATTCTTATACTGGCTGCAAAATTACAACTCCTGAAACCCTAGAAAAGGTCAACCTCATGATCTACTGTGGCAGGATCATTCTAAAGGACATGCCTTAAATCAGGAAGATGTCTTTTTCCATTAAAGACTGCATCACAGGAGGGCGAAGGTGCTGCTTGTTTCCCCAACAGCAAACACCTGCAGACTCCAGGCTCTCAATACCTGCAACATTACTGCTGATTAAATTAATAGTGGCAGGGCTTGAAATTGAGTCCACTTGATCTTAGGGTCTCACAGATTAAAGTATTAGTCCACTGAACCATGTTACTAGACTTCATCTTAATCTATTAGATACTTCCTTGTCTTTGTTCAATAAGAATGGTAGGAAAAAACCAAAATAGTAGAGTGACAAGTAAATATGCAGAAATTTCAACAGACAGCCTAGTCAAAGGATACCTAACACTGACTGTCTGCAAATTAAACTACACTGGCTGTTCTAGACCAGATCCTCAGCTTTTATAAATTAACAGGCCTCCAAGGCTCTGCAATTTTCATTTGCAAGGATATGAAAAAATATTTTTTTATTACTTTGATGCTTTCATGCTAGAATGAAAACTCTGGGAGAACTGCAAGGAAAACATTCAATTTCTAGCTGGATAAAGTGATGCAGAGGCAAATTAAATGACTCAGAATCACGCAACTGTTTGAAGACAGAAAAGCCATAAATTTATCACTCTTTCTGTTCTTCTGTTCCCACCATTAGTCTTACAGAGCTGGGTACCTGGCACCTGAAGATGAAACACCGTTTGTTAAACAACAGTTCAGGTACTAAGCATGGATGCACTCCATGTTTGGATTTTAGCCTGCATTTACACCACCTAGTTCTAGGGATTAATTGGTACACCCTTTCCAGGTACTTTGGTCACAGAGGAATGAGAAGCAGTTTCAGAGCCCAATTCAGACACCAGGTGAACACCCTTCCTAAGGGCACCACCCATCATCATCATCACCATCACCCTTCTTTCCCTCACGGCAAGAAAAACCCAGACCAGCTGCACTGGTTAGATGCCTGTTACTGAAGGAGCAATTCAAACCTATGTCTTTTACTCTGATAGGTGCCAGAAGTGAACACAACATTATGCAAAATGACAAAAAAACCCTGCATCTTTACTTATATGCAAAACTGTGACCTGAGTTCCCTAGTTTACCAGTTCCACAATCAGAAGCCTCGGTGAATACATAAAAAAAGTCAGAGACCATGGGGGTTGAACAGCTTGCAGAGTTCAAGACAAATGCTAAGAAATCAGAGATACCATTAAAAGCACATACAAAAAAAGAAATTCAAGCCAGAAATACCCAGAAGCTTATTTCCTTTGTGTTTCACAGAGCATATTGCAAAACTGCAGTGAGTTGGCATGAATTTGTCAACTTAAGCTCTGGTAGGAAATGTCTGATAGTGGGAGATCACCCTTAAGATGGCAGAGGCAAAATGAACTAATACGAAAGGCAGGTGGTGAGTGGCAGCAGAAAGGGCTGCTGCCAGTAATTGATTTGGTCCCTTTTCTTTCTTTCTTTCTTTCTTTCTTTCTTTCTTTCTTTCTTTCTTTCTTTCTTTCTTTCTTTCTTTCTTTCTTTCTTTCTTTCTTTCTTTCTTTCTTTCTTTCTTTCTTTCTTTCTTTCTTTCTTTCTTTCTTTCTTTCTTTCTTTCTTTCTTTCTTTCTTTCTTTCTTTCTTTCTTTCCTTTCTTTCTTTCCTTCCTTCCTTCCTTCCTTCCTTCCTTCCTTCCTTCCTTCCTTCCTTCCTTCCTTCCTTCCTTCCTTCCTTCCTTCCTTCCTTCCTTCCTTCCTTCCTTCCTTCCTTCCTTCCTTCCTTCCTTCCTTCCTTCCTTCCTTCCTTCCTTCCTTCCTTCCTTCCTTCCTTCCTTCCTTCCTTCCTTCCTTCTTTCTTTCCTTCTTTCCTTCTTTCCTTCTTTCCTTCCTTCTTTCCTTCTTTCTTTCCTTCTTTCCCTCTTTCCTTCTTTCCTTCTTTCTTTCCTTCTTTCCCTCTTTCCTTCTTTCCTTCTTTTCTTTCTTTTCTTTCTTCCTTCCCTTCCTTCCTCCCTTCCTTCCTTCTTTCCTTCTTTCTCTTTTCTTCCTCCCTTCCCACCTTCCTCTCTCTCTCTCTTTCTCTCTCTCTCTACACTACAATGGACCCTCCAAGTCCCTCCTTAAATTGCATCCTGAGCACCATTCCTTGTTTGTGTGACCTTTGCTCCAGCACAATCAGCCCCAGGGAAGAATACCCCCAGTGCTCTGCCTGGGGCTGCAGGGAACAAAGATACACTGGAATAATTCCCCATTTCTTTCCCATTGGATAAAATATTAAATCTTAAATTGCAAAGGAATTAAACAATGCCTTGTAGTATATGACATCACCACATTTAATCATCTCCAATATTCTTACACATCCACTTAAGACTTAAAAAGGGAGAATTCACTTCACTTATCATAACGGGTTCCTAAAGATTTACTTGTGTACATTTAGTTTTTTTAAAGGATCACATTCCAGCACCATTTCTAAAGATATTCTTAACAGAATTTAGCAAAAGCTCTGTAATCCAATACTTATGACATGAGCTGTCAGGCATAAAGTATGCCTGAATCTCTTAAGTCCACACACAGCAGGACGCAAACCTAGTAGCAACTGTACTGAATTACAACCAATAGGAGAAGTCACAGGTCACCGAAGCCACACAGAGTCCTGCTACAGCCAACAATGAAACTTAATGTACTTTCCATGTCCAGAACCATCCGCTATAGAGCTTCTGTAAAACAGATTAATGATAATAGCGGCAGAAACTCGGAAAAAAATGCAAGAAATGGAAGCCTGGCCAATATTCCATTTGTAATTTGTCACACTATCACACAATAAGACTTCAGTATGAATGTGTTGCCAATTTACAATTCAAATAAGCTTCCTTGAATTTTTAAAAGAATGGACTGTACACATCAGTCAGTATGACAAAAAAATGCCCTGTCAGGTTAATTTTAAATGCACTTTTTATTTGTTACTGTTAACTAATCCCTAAAATTATTTCTGATTTTTAAAAGAGGCGTAAATTATAAATAAAATGCAACTCCTGAACCCCAACTGGAATGGGACATCTTTTTGTGAACCTGACAGTATTCCCTATTTCTCCCTAATTTAGAATATTTTGACTTCACCCTAACTGGTTAAAGGGCAATTATTTTAAATCTTTTAATTTCTTTTTTTTTACCACATAAAAAAACCTCAATAGGTTGTGCAAAAAGTGCAAATGGAGCACAACTGTTTAGTGCTTCACATAGGGTCTATTTAGGCAATAACTGTTTTTTTTTCATTCGCTTAAAAGGCCTATTGATCAGGCAAGCATTAGAAAAAAAAGAAAATGTTTCTTTTTGTAAAACACTGTTTACCTATAGGTGATGAAATTCCTCCTGGCTGTGAAATTCAGCAGATGGACTATCAGGGGGATGCATTTGGCCTGCTGCAGACTAGACACTGTTTCTGTCGGAAGGTGCAGTGCTTTGATGATGCAGAAAATAAAGCCCATGCTGTTTCTATGTTCTATTAAAAGGAAAGCCATTAAAATGATAGTTAAATGGTCAAGGCCTAAAATTAGACTTACCACAAAAGTCACAAAGTGGTAAAAACCAGTATTTAAACAATTGTTTCATAAAACAAAAGTTACTCTGAGTTTCTGAAAAACAAAGCAAAAGGCCACAGAGCTGAAAAATCCTTTCAGTACCTGAGCACCCATCTAGTTTTTAACCCTGAGAAGTCAGTGGCTTCAGTGTCATGGAGGACACTAAGAGAGCAAGTGAGTAGTTCCACCACAAGTGAAATAATCATTAGGTTCACTTACAGCATCTGCTAAGAAAAGTAGAAGCAGATTGTATCTTTTTTAAACCAACTTCATGTACTCCTACTTCATGTAGGAATATAGTACTTCCTCAGAGGGTTCACTGCAAAAGGTCACTACTTACCTGGCAACATGGCTTATTTCACTTATTTGCATGTGATACCCTAAGTCATGCATGCTATTTAGAGAAAAAAAGTGGGTTTTTTGTGTCTTTAGGCAAGGCTACTTACAAAGGGGCATAGCAAGGCATTAAAAACCAGAAGAATCAACTGGCAGTAAGAGGAACAACATGTAGTAATTCATTAGCCTATTTAAACTCAGAGTTGGCTTGCTCCAAATCCAATTTCCCACGACTTTGATATTCTTTGGAAATAAATTTCCTCTTTTTTTAAGTCTTCAGTTGATCATTGATTTACACTTATGTACAGTTTATAGCAGGAAAAACCTCCAAGTGAGTCTTATGCAATCCCTGAATAGAAACAGAGGAGATTTACACACAGGGGGAAGTTTTATTGAATCAAAATGTAGAATATCCTATATATTTTCCAAGATAGGATTAGTAACTAGGAACTCTGAAGTATTACTGCCAGTCCTGATACTGATTATATTCTGTATACATTGGCAGGTCCCATAACCTTTCTATCTCTGATTGTAAAATGAGGATATTACTTATCAGCCTCACAGCAATGTTGTGAGGATTACTTAAAGCTAGGAAAAGGACATACAGTGCTTTACTAAGTAAAATCCATCAAAAACACATGCAGAGTAAATGGCACCATGTAATTTGACCTGGAATTTAATTCAGTTATAGCCTATGATAGTCTAAGTCTTTTGGATAAACAAAAATCTACTTACATTTCAACCAAAACTGGAACTAAACCTAAAATGGATTCTCAGTAGAGGCTCAAAAAGAAGCAGTTATTTTCAAGGGTTGTTCTATTATCTGTGTCTTTCTCTCGAATTTCTAGTTCTAACTTGTGGTCAGAAGCAGCTCCGATACCTTTCCTTGTAAGAAAGCTTGTTCTTGCAGTTATGTCTGGCACATCCTGCAGGCTCAAGGAAGCTTTGGGTAGCTTAGCTAAGCATCTCAGCTTTGGGGTACTTCTGCAAACTAAGGCAAATCTCATGGTCTTTGCCAATTCCTTATTGTAATGCCTTTATGCTCTCCAGTGCAGAAGAAAATTGTCTTCGTTTTAATTGAAAATGTTAAAAGCAAAGTGAGTAGAAGAATATGAGAACTGCAACTCCCTGAGGTGACATTCAAGTGGAGACTGAAAGAGGGTGGAGTTCTTAATCCTAAAATTAGGCTTGTAATACCTCCAGTGCATACCACCTGGAAATGTACAGTTTTTCAAATACTAACTAATGTCGCACATGAAGTGCACAGTTATAATTTCAGAGCTACAGAGTTTATCACTATCCAGTGAAACATGAAGGTCAGCTTATTTACTGGTCCAAATGCTGTTTTCTGTAATGTTTTTACTCAAAAGTTTCCTTGAGGCAGTGAGATGGTCAAGGAGAAACTGGCACTCAGGCTTGTAAATGACAGCGGCTTTGCTACCTGATCTGAAAATCACTCCTTTAATAGAGCAAAGTCAGAATTGAGGTGAGATTTGTGCTGCTTCTGTAACTAGGGACAGTTCTGATTCTTCAAGACCTCTGATTTAATGCTATCACTGCAGGGAAAACACATGATGCTTTTTTTTGGTGTCCTTCTCTATCAGGTTCTAGAAATATCATCTCCAAATTACAATTTTAAAAATTTTAGCTCTTTGTTACAAATGTAAGTCTTCTAAACAAACCAGATGTAGATGTGCAGCCCATTTCACCAACACAGTCTACAGCTGGAATTTTTGATCCTTTGCACATAAGGAACTTCTTCAACTTCAGTTCAGTAGAGCCAGTATGTCATCCAACACCACTGCATTCAGTAAAAAAGTGGTGAGTTTTTCTTTTACATTGTTTTCTATCATAACTGATACATCAGTATGAAAATAAAAACCAGTACTTGTTTTTCAGATGTAGACTCAGTTCCTCCAGCAACTTACCAGAAGTTTGGTTCCCATACAAGTTGATAGGACCTCACAGAGGAAGAGGTCATGCAGTTCATTCAAAGAGGACTAACTGTGCCACTTGCAGTTCCCACTTGGGCAATTTGAGGAATATGTTTTCATGAGCTATGTTTCTCAAATGGTGACATACTGAAAGGTAGCCAAGCCCAATGAAAGGTGTAGTTATTGACCGAAAAATTAATTTGATTACTCAGTGCAAAAACCACACAAATGTAAAAACATGAAAATCCACAGAGATGGAGAAGAAAACTTATGTTGGTATATGTCCCAAACAAGTCTCCAAATAAATCTATTGCAATGTGCAGTATAAATGTGACCTGTATTAACTTACTTTCAAGTTATCTTTTGTTTAAACATGAGTTTTTATATTTAATGTATTTGGTCACTCACTTTGCTGCTCCATTCTTCTTTCTTCCTCTCTTGGCAGATCCCAGTTGGGCCCTCCAGGATGTAGTCTGAATGTGTCATAACTATTCAGTTCCTTCCTGCTAATGCCTGTTAGTATTTTACTCTCCTTTCTGACTCCACAGTTTTCACCTATTCTCCTTATTCTTGTTCCACCATTTCCCTCATCCTTCCTCAGCACACTTCTCTTCTGCTTCCTTTCTTATCAACTGTATCTATTTACATGCTGGGGTTGAAATTACCCCGTGGGCTGAATGAACTGTTTGCTGTGCTGCTCTGATTATGAAGTACAACAGACAACAATACTAATAAAGCTAAGATAGGGTAATTCAAGTCTGTTGAAGAAAAACTAACAACAACAGAACACAATGGAATAATCATTCCCTTAACTCAGTGATTTCCCCGCAACAGAAAAAGGCTTTCTGGATTACATACAGAATAACCTTGGCACAGCTTCATATAAGTGCTGGGGCCTACTAAGGAAATGTTTGATATTATGCCAGCAATGGGCAATAAAACTGAAGTAAATCAGATACTAAATGGGCAGGACACAGCTTTCTTTTAGGGCTTTACAGCACCTAGAGCATGCTCATCATTACCGTTTTTTTTTTTTTAAGATTTCTAAAAAAGAGTTAACAGTACTCAATGTCAGATTTCTTTTCCATTAAGACGTAGTTTGCCTACTTCTGATCCAAAATCACTGTTTAAAAATACAAACTAACAGGTCCCCCTTTACCAGTGGCGTAATAGAATGAATTAATTATTGCTCTTACCTTATAACTAATTTTATGCAACACAAGACAATGTATCTTTTGCTTATAATCTTAGACTTCAATTATGGTTTCAATTAGAGTCTTTTGTTTATACACATATGGACTTCTGAGGTTTACTTCCTACAAGTATAATGTGTACTGTATTCATAGTAATCTGAACTCTAGGGGCCAGATTCAGCTCTGTTGCAGGTGAGTGTAAATCTAATTTGTTCTGATTCTGACACCCACACTACCAGTGCAAAGAACAAAGTAGGCTTAACTCCATGAAGCTAAACCCCTGAAAATATCAGATCATTTTGGTTAGATCTCTGTATAAAGCGAGGGATTACATTTCACATAATGATCCCTGTAGTGAGTCCAATGCCTAGTATTTGTCAGAATTCTTGCAGAAAGGCATTCAGCCTTCATCTCATGTATCCAAAAATGGACACCCACCTTCCCATTCTAACAGTACTTTTTTCAATTGTCACCAGTCAGCACTACTGAAATGTATCCCACACTTCTCATTTGAATGCATTTAATTTTGACTTTCAACACTCCTGGCTTTTTGCTTTACTTTCAGAACAAGCAGCAGAGAGTGGTGGCTATTAGTACTCAGTAATTTTTCCCTATGAAGATATTTAATGCCATTAATCAATTCAATTCTCAGGTTCCTTGTTGTTAAGGAAAGCAGATAATTTTCTAAATGTCTGTTCCACTCTGTAAGACACTTGCTTCCCTGAATAATTATGTGTCTCTTTCCTGCTTGTCCTTTCATTTTTATTTATTTTTAAAATTTATTTATTAGAAATGTTCATAATTCTCTTGCTAACAAAACATGATGCAATGGAGTAGAGCCATCTGGATTTGGATTTCAAGCTATTTGTGATCAAACATATGAAGACATATTGTAGAGATGGCTAATTGCATTTCCATTTATTTCCATTACAGTAATTTTGTCCTCTAAAAGGGCTGCAGAGAAAGCTGGATTATTTTTACACTGTTAAGACAAGTGGAAACAGTTTGTAGAGAAAAGCTGAGGCCACAGAGCACAAGTGACAATAGAGCTTTGTGTTTCAAAGGTGTTGCTGAATATTTTACTCCCTATAGACTGTTCATGGAGTTGAGCCCACGGATCAAGCAGAGCATGGTCCTAAGCTATCAGAAGATGCCAGCAAGATAAATGCCATTTCCCTTTTTCATTGGTCATGCTGGGCAAGGCCTATTATCTTTAAATGGACTGAGCAGTGGAGAAAAGAACAAGGATACCATCTCTACACAAGCCTGTCACAATCTCCAGGGCAAAGACTGTGAGACACTGCTGATAAACAAAGCAACTGCAAAAGCTAGTCCTGCTTCTCTATAGTCAAGACAGACAAGTTAAACATTTAAAAGTGGTTGTTCATAAATTATCACTACCCCCATCCCCAGTAACAAGGATAATTTTCAGGCAAGTAAACTTTCCCTTAGGAAAACATGTCCCGGACTTTTTTTTTCAGACTTAAGGCAAATTAAGGTCAGGGAATTTAATCCCTTCCATTGCCTTGTGCACTAGGAATGCAATAGGATGGAGCAGGCTAATGAATGAAAAACTCATTCAGCTGCAACTCAAATTCACTCATCCCATCCTGAAAAATTTACCTCTTACTTATGCTGATCTAGTCCAAATTCATCTCATCTCATCATACTTTTTTTCTCCCTTATATTATTTCCCTTTTTTAGGTCTTTACTTCCATTCAGTGTAAGTAGTCTAGTTCATCAGCTGCTTTAAATCAATTTAATTCAATTAACTTCAGTGGGGCTACAGCAGCCCCCCCCTCCCAGCCCATCACTGCTGGCAGTGCCCTCTTCTCCCTGTCACTGAGCTCCTTGCTGGGAAGTAAACTGGACTCTGTATCTTACCACCATTATTGAGATACTGCTCAGCTGTTTTCAGCTATTCCACCATAACCTCTCCATTTCTTAAATTTCAATCCTTTCTCTTCATTTATATTATTTAAAACTCATTCAGATATGTACCAATGCCTTTTGCCTTGTAAGGACAATGTCACACACTCCCCATCTTATCTAATCAAAACACATGTGACAAAGAATACTGTCTCATCCATCATTCTGACCAACTCAAGTGTCCTTCTCGGAGTAATTCCCACCTACTCCTCTAATATATAAACCTGAATTTTTTTGAGAAGGAAAATCCTTTTTCTTTCAAAGGCCAGAATTGAACACCTCTGTGTTGATCACATAGTTTCTTATGTTGCAAAGTCTTTAATTAGAATGAAACCTCCTCTGAGAAACTACAGCGCCTTATGATGCATTGCACTGTAACAAGTTGATAAACTGAATTGCATCTGCTGGAAGCTGCTGCAATTCTGACTTGTCCTTAGACAGAAACAGATAAAGATGACAACTTGTATTTTATTGTTTCTGTGGGGATTAATCCACCTGTGACAATGCAGAAAGGTGACTGTCCCAGCTTACACTGGGTCACCTCACTGGGTGAAAAGGCAGGAGGCTTGGACTTCCTCTGTTCCACTGAATGGGGAGTTACAATCCCTCTTTGGGTTCACTTTCTCACCATCTCTACCCTCCACTAGACCTTTAAAAACTGAAGAAGACTGAAATTTTACAAAGTTTTACAAAGTTCATAATCTGAAAACACCAATAAAAACTTCCTATGAAAATGTAGCACTTGAGGGCCATGTTCCTTGGGGTCAGGATGCAGCTTCCACACCAGACAGCCAGAAGAGCTGGAGGTGTCCTCAGCCACAGCTGATGGACTGAATCCTTGTTCTTGCCCCACCTTGTGACTTCCATAGTCCAAGTGAATGTCCAAAAATTATCCAGAGAGCTATTTTTCACAATATATAAATAAAGTTAAACATATAGGTCTTATTCCAGCATAAGAAAAAAAAAAAAAAAGTGAATCCTCAAAGGTTTTTTCATGTAGAATTTTATTTTAAATAGCTATGGCTTTGAAAGCCCTCTGACTAGATATGGTACCATCTGAGTGAGAAAATAAGAATGGGGAGAAACATTTTAAGTTATTCTTCACAGAGCTTTAAGAATTCATGGTATCTTTTTTCAATTTTCTATTACAGATTTTTGTGCATTTAGCAGGATTTGGTAAAGTTGCTGCTAGATGTCTGCATCATGGAAAAAGGGCTATTGTCTCAGTGCCTGTCTCAGGATACTCATTCCCTCCCCCCTGGCCATATTTCCCAGGTTTTATATGTATCCCCTGCACTTTAAAAGAGTGCACTGCTAGCTCTGTACCTACCCTTGGAAAATTTAATCTCAAGAGTCTTACAGCATTTGAGCTTAAGGATTACTTCAAGCTTTTCATTATCATTTACCTCAATAGGGCAATTTGAAAAACACTACTTAAGGAATGTCCTTATTCTTACATAGGCACTCTGGCTTACGTGCTTAATGCAGAATAAGTTCTGCAAGTAAACTACCACAAAGTCTTTGGTAAGAAAGACTTTTTTTTGTGTTGACACAAGACTGTTTTTTTCTTATGTTGACAATGGGCTCAGCTCCCTACACTCCACTGCCAAGTGAGCAACCCAGAAGTAGTGATTCCTTGCAAAAGACAGATTATATTATTATCAAAAAATGCTCAGTCTGGAAGAAAGTCTGGGGACCTGAGTCTGAAATAAGTGTAGAAATTTATCTTTAGGAGTCTGATCCTTTTAAGCAACCTTTGGAAGCTGATTACTTGATAGCTCATATCCATTTTTATTAGGTGTCACAACTTCTTTGTTTTTGATGAAAAACTCACTGTTAAGCTGCTGACAAGTGGCATTGGGCTACAAAAGTGTTCGATTAATGCAGATCATGCTGATTACATGATTTGAAACAATTGATTTAATAGTTCTCCAATTAAAAACAGTGAGAGATGATGAGGAACATAGAAAAAGGCAGAATGCAAGTTTTGCTCCTTCCAAAAGACCTGCTCCTAAAGGTAAGAAAACTGTATTGTCCACACAGCCTTAAGCCACAGTGATCTCAGAAAGTATCAACTCTGCAGAAGCAGAGTTCTCCAAACTCCAATAGGTCTCTAGGGCACATAGACTCGAAGCTTTTTGATAAAAGTATCTGGGTTTTTCACTGGTTTTCTGTCATCCCCCAAGTCTGTGATCTGTAACAGCTTTCCATGAGAGAGGAGGCTGTTACTACTGCTTCTCTGAGGCTGTGCTGTGAGCCACTGTAAAGGAGATCTGGGGGACCGCATTAATAGTTTTAATGACTGAAGGCTGTCATACGGATATTGCTAGACTCCTAGGAATCCATTCTCTGCTAACTGACCCTACTGAAATGTCACAGAATGAAGGTTTTAGAGATGGCTACATTGAAGAGGATAATTCTAGAGCAGGGAAGCATTGTCTTAATCCAGTGGGAAAGTACAGGGGAAAATAGAAGGGCTCACCCAGCGGATGGGTTTCTAGCTGAACAGTTGAATTTATCAAAATGACATATGTTAAAATGTGTGATAAAAACCATTTAAAGATAACCTGAAAGAACAAAACCAAACTATTCATCAAGAAACTTGCCACATCCTCAGTTTTCCGTTACACACTACACTTTCATAACCAGTTTCACAGCATTTGTCATAGTTAAATTGGTTTTGTCTACATTTATTTCTAAGTTTCTAAGTTGTGTGGGTTTATTTTATTACTGTGAGTGTCAGAGATAACTGGAGTTTTACATGTTATTCATAATATGGAAGAATCTACAGGACTATCTCAATTTAAGCCCCCAGAAGCTCCCAATTCCATATAAAGTTGAGGTTATTAATTCTAGGTAAAACACAGCATTACTGTGCAAATACTGTTTCCCAGCTCTGATAGGCACTATCTATTCAAGCTGTCTCATTCAGAGCGTTTTCCTGTCTGGTTTTTCACTGAAAATAAAGTTTTACAGTCAGTAACATAAGTGGTGAGAATTAAATAAAACCAAAAGAAACCCAAAACACCCCCCAAACTAGTCATTGTTTAAAGGGCAACTGTGAAAAATATATGCTAATAAGGGCATTTATCATCAAAAAGCACTATAACTCCTAGAAGATATCCAAATAGGCCCTTGAGAGTTCAAAGAAACAGAGACATTATTAATATGATGATGTTTCCAGCTAAAATGATTGAAATGATTACTCAAGGATTGAGGAGAAAGTCATTTGAATAGATACTGCTGTACATCTTATCCAATAAATACTAAAAATAAAATTCTGCAGAGACAGAGTATAATGCAAACATCTTAAAGGGTAGACATCAAATAGAGTTTTGTAGCTTGATTCAATGAGCATGTACACTCACCTCTTAATTTATTTACTCTTGGTTAGAGCTGTACCACTAACTCATCAGATAAACAAGCTGGTCGGTTGACTACATCCCACCAGGCAGTGTCAGTTTTTAGCAGGTGTGCCTGAAGGACTCTTCCCTTCTGCTCTTTGAATCATTCTGTAGACACTAATGAGCATCCCTCTTCAGCTTTAATTATTGGTCCCTGACAAGTCAACATAATAGGAATCAGCTTAACCAAGCATGCTCCCCAGTGACATGTTCAATTACTCAGGTTGTACTTCTCTGCAAGAGGTCTGAGGGGTTGCTAATTTAACATTGTCAAAAAAATAAACAGAGGTATTGGTTACCGTTTATCTTTTGACCCTTATGTCACCAAATCTAGCAAGATACCTCTTCCTG
The DNA here is from genome assembly GCF_963513975.1 of Fringilla coelebs. Lineage (NCBI taxonomy): Eukaryota > Metazoa > Chordata > Aves > Passeriformes > Fringillidae > Fringilla > Fringilla coelebs. The sequence continues at coordinate 16,161,233 of NC_140028.1, read as the reverse complement.
GAATGGAGCAGAAGATTGTATACTTCAAAATTACTATTTTGGCTTTACTTTTTAAATAAAATTAATTACTACCTGTAAAGTGATTTACTTTGCTATGTTTTATGAGGAGAGACACTGACATTTTGACAAGTTTTTGTTGATGCATGATTGTATTTATAAAGCTGTTTGGTTTTCCAGTTCTATAAAATACAAAAGTGGTAGTATTTATTCATTCATATTTAATGCAAAAATAAAGTACCAGAATTGGTTAATTTTTATTTTTGGCAAATATAAACAGCTATTTTCCATAACCAGAAATATCAGTGTTAGAAATGAAAGCAGGAAGCCTTTTATTTAGCAAGCTCATTATTAAGAAATGAAATGGCATTTTGGAGGTAAAAAAAGACAGTCTCTGCAAAAAGGATGTTTACAAAACGTTGTAAGACTAGTTAATTTCACCAGATTCAATTCAAATTTAGTAAAAAAGAAACAGAAATTCTATTCCATTTTTAAAAATAAATCATTATTTAATCTAATCTGACCTCACCAGGTAACAAAGGACCTAGAACCTTGTCCAACAGTGTTGGTCTCAATACTGCATTTCTGGTGACCTGAACAGACTTATTATCATCCATTTGGGCAGCAGAATGGTATTCTCCTGCAAAAAAACTATATTGTCAAATACAAAAACATAGCAATAGTCTTGTAAAATTACTGTAGTGTCATTCTGAACATAACCTAAACATATACAGATAAAAATATAAGTGAGTTTTTCTTCTTAGCTTTGTTCAAGTATTTAAGTGGAAAAGGCTGAAATTTTAGTATTGCTTTACAGAATACTTCCAAAGGATGAAAATACTTAAAAATAGTCAGTGTAATTTTGTATTGTTTCCTTTATCAACACATTTTACAAAAAATAAGATCTGAATGTTGCAGTACTGAAACATTGATGCAAAAGTCTCCCATATCCTCATTACAGCAATAACCATCTTGACTGACCTACTGCCCTATTTACCAAACATATACTAAAGCTTAATGCATATGACAATAAAGCAAGCAATCATTTTGTAGTAAATATTTATGTAAGTACTTTGGACCACAACTAAGAATTCAGTAAAAACATGGACAAAGGACTTGCAAAATGGAAACTTCATGCACAAACCTTGGTTTGGGTGAAGCAAGAACACACCTTGCATCTCTTACTATTTCACAACTACACATTCAACCTCTTCCAACCTTTTGATCTTCTTCCATGTTTGTTCCAATGTTCTTATACAACAAAATCACATTTGAGTATGGCTTCATCTTTATGTTTAGCAACATCCTTATTAATAGATCAAAAATTTAGTTTCCACTTATGATAAGTAATGTTATTTTCCTTAGCAAAGTTATTAACTGTAATAGCTGATTTTTCTGTGGAGGTGTATCAGTAGAAAAAGACAGATGTCAGGCTCAGTTCCTGGAGCTCCTCATAAGTTCCAGGCAATAGAGTGTTTCTGGGCAAATGATGAATATACAGTATGACAAACATACACAACAGTACAGTATAAATACATATAATCAGATCTCATTTCAAGAATTTTTTCACAGATAAAACTAAAAAAAACAGGACAGAAAATTATAGCCTCTAGAAATAAAAACTTTACTGTGAGTAGTAATTCCTAGCAAGCCCAAAGGGCCCTTGGTAAACAGTAGAGATAAAAGCTTCTGCAGGATCCATAACATGCCCAACAAAGCCATAGCACAGTTATATCAGTGTCTAACAACAGACTGTGAGAGTTCTGCAAACAAACACCATATGGAAGAACAGAAATCTGTTATTTAACCTAAAGCTCTCTAATTGCCTGGGGTTTAGATGAAAAGATCTTCCCAGCATCACAGAAATTATTCTTCTGTTCCCGAGCTTCAGAAATCTAACCCTAGGCTCCCTTCACTGCCAGTGGGATGAGGCATTTCAAAACCTAAATATTCTGACATCTCCTAGAACCAAGTTCTCTCTTGATTACTCATGTGCTTTGGTACTAGGTGGTTAAAAATGAGGATGCACTAGCAAATGACAGAACACGTTAGGTACTTCCCTTTGGCAAAGAGATCTTTTCACATCAAGCCATGAGGCATGTTCCCAGCTAATTAACATTTTGGAAACAGGTAAAATTAATCCAATCCCTTAGATTAGGCACAGTAATTTTTTTCTTTATTCTTCTTTTCTCTATTTTTTTTCCAGGTAAGAAAAAAATTGCAGAACACACAAGAGCAGAGCAGAAAGCACACAGCAAATAGGTTGCTTAGGTACTGACACACTACAAAGGAGACTCTCAGGACATTTTCTTAACCATGACAAAGAAAACTTCTCCAAATAACTGTCAAGAGTGGGAAGCCTAATCCACAATGACTTAGTCATACTTTCAAATTAAAGGTAGGATGCCACAGAGAAAACAGTAAAAAGAATCACTCTTCTGGTATGTTTTCAGCCTTGGACAAAAAAACCAACACATCTTTCCAATTTTCAGGACAGGCTGACATGTTCTTAAGGTTTAGCAATTTTTCTTAATTCTCCACAGTGAGAACAAAGCTAACTAATAGTTACAAAAAAATCTGGTCTAAGATCACTAAATTTATAGCAGTGGGGGAGAAACAATCTTTCTTAATATAGCCACTTAATCCACTAAATTAGAGGCAAATATGTCACAGCATCAGCTTGTCACAATCTCTTCCTACCAATGATGCTACACCAGGAAGGTTAATTCTCCCAACAAATCAGACCAGATTCCCATTTCTTTTGGTGACTTTTATATGGCTGAAGCAGGTTCTTCAAAGCTGCTGCACTGTGACCTTTTACTTTCAGCAGCTGTCTGCAACAGGGCTTCAGACAAACAGTTCAGAACCAGGGCATGACATGGAAACAAGACTTCACAGCCTTGGGCTAATGTGGCTCAGCACAGGATAAACAGTTTTTTGTCTATCTTTCAGGGTTTATCTCTTTTATGACTCATGTTGAGTAATTGTTTCCACATCCCTTTCTGTCATAAAGGACAGGGAACATGCTTGTTCAAGACAAGAGCTTTACACAGAATTTAGGAGGAACAGGACACAATCTAGAGCTCTTGCTCCAAGTCTTTGGTTGGATTGGCTTTTTTGTTCTCCCTTTCACCCCTCATTTTTCAGCCCAACAGTCCAAGCTGGAAGCTGACTGTAAAAGAAACAGTCTCTATGAGGGCTCTGAAATTTGCAGTATGACTGCTAGCAGTGATAAATTAGACTTATAATTGATATATCTCATTTCAGCGCATATAAGCAAAATCACACACTGATAAGATAATACATAAAGAAAATGGGTGAATGCAATCTCATTCGTCTTTCAGCAGATAGCAATCTTATTTCACTTTTGTTATTGAACATGAAACATAATCTTACCCTGAGAAAACAGGAATTAAAAATCTTGCCTTCAGAAGTTCTACCAAGAACAAGAGCATTGCAGTTACATCATATGAAACACAACATGAAGTACAATTCAAGAAGCCAGGGTACCAATAGGATCTTATTTACATGTTCTACTGCTTTATTATGTATTTATACTATGTACCTTGATTAAATCTTATCTCTTGATTCTATTATCATAATACGCCACTTAAAGAAACAAACAATCTCCACCCCCCAACGTAGGGGGAGGGCAGGGGGGAACACAAAACCACAAGAAAAGCATACCAGCAGCATCAAACCACTCGTACTGGAACTACAAGTTCTTCTGGTTCATCAGCCAATACTGAGCTCCACAGCAAAGGTAGATTTGATGATATATAACAATGCTTTGTGTCAGCATGTGAAAGTCAATCACATACCAGTTACAGGGACAGGCAAAAGGAAACGTGGCTCAGGGAAGAGCTGGGCACTGCAAGGTGCAGCCCAGACTGATGCCACAAAACAGCTGCAACCTCACCGCAGGTGCAGCTCAGCCTGCAGGGAAATCCCAAGTGTCATTTCCTACCAACTGACCTCTCTGAAACTCTGCTTCTCTACCAAAGCCACAGCACGGTTTTTGTGGAACTCACGTTCACCTGCAGTCTGCTAGAAATGGGGATGATGAACATGAAGACACTTAGGACTGGGAAGAAGAAGTGTTAGGTCCTTCAGAGAGGAAATGATAGAAGATAGCAACTCTCAACACACACAGTTTTCAGTTTATACAGACATAATCACTCTCTTTACATAACTAAAATAATGACAAATACAAGACCTGCTTTTAGTGATTTCTAGAAGAAAAGCAAATCAACCTAGATAAATTGTCACAGGTTACCCTCCTGTAGTTTTCTGCTGATTACCACATTTGCCATTATGTTACATGTCCAAACTCAAGATCAGATGTAGCAGAATATAAATTCAATTATCCAGCAATACCTAGTTTGATCCCCCACAAATACTACTGAAAAGAGTAAGTGAATCTAAATCTGTGAAAAAAATGAGCAAGATGGGGAAGGAAGTGAAAATAATAATTCTTCTCCACCCTTACAATAAGAGCTTTCTCTGTACTTACAGACTGAGAGATATCCTGATCTTTAATTTAAAAAAAAAAAAAAAGAGAGAAAAGAAAGCTTCCAGAGTAGCCTGACAACTGTTCTGCAATGTACACTCAAGCTCTGTGCCCAGATAGGTAAGAGATGTTTGCATGCTATTACTGATTAACCCATACAATATTTCACATGACACTTGATCATTTGGAGCAAATAATTAAGAGAATGAACAAAGCTTCAGGAATACAAGAGTAGTGGATTAAAAGTCTTACTCCACATAAAAACAGTTTTCTGTATCTACTTTTTTTATCATTTTTCCAATGTTTTGCCCTGATCTTTTCCTATATAATAGAACTGGCAGCATATGACATTTAGAAAGTAAATAATTTTTCAACTAAGTCCGGCAGGTTTTAGTTACACAGTTATCCATGTCTAAAGTGATGCAATGCAGATGTACAAGTTAGTCTCTTTAATACCTACTTCATTAACAATAAGCTCTTCAGTGTAAAGTAGAGGACTCCACTCCCACATAACTATCCAATAAACCATCATGGATTTTCAGAGCTTTCATATGAACGTGGAAATACTATCAGATGTGCTAGGCATGACTTCTTTTCTTGCTACAGTTCTTTTATATATGAGCATCGAGGTACAAGGCATCATCAGTTTAATGAAAGACAGGAAGAAACTATTCTATATCAAAGAGTAGTAAGAGAAAAACAAACAAAGTTAAGTACATATGGAAATCAAGAGCAGTCATGGCAAATTTATCTTCTCACAATAACCAGAAGTACTCTACTTTTTTACATTCCTAAAACAGACAACAAGAATAAAAATACTAGAGAGTGCCTCATTAAAAAAACTGTTTCTTCTTATTATTCTCCAGCTATTTTTTTCCTTTTAACAGTTTCATATTGGAAAACCATCATACTTACACTGCAACAGGTCTTGTAGGAGCTATTTAAATCTGCTTAGACTTCCACTCTTTTTATAGCTAATCTGATCAAATGATGCAAAGAGAAAACTTGACATGATGTAAAAAAGTGACAAGCATGTATGGAGTTAAGCAGCCTACCTATGGAAAACGCACAGAGAAGGTATCACCTTCCCTTAGCACAAGCTTCCTTTTGCTTATACATATGAAATAATGCAAATAAAATAAGGTTCATCAGTTTCTGTACTAGGCATGTAGTATTGGATAGAGAGTTATCAAAGGAATTGAATAAAAGCCATTTTGGTAGTTGAAATGGTAAAAAATAATGTAATGTAATTTTCAGTGGCTAGCTGAAAGGAAGAATTCCAAAGCTTTTTATAGTATTTCAAAAATATGTCACTGTCAGTAAATCCATATTGTTGAGACATATTTACAGGAAATAAATAAATAAATAAATAAATAAATAAATTTAATTCCTATGGTGCCTGTGGGCCTTCAGGAGGAGACTTGTTCCTATGTAGATACAGCTGAGCATTTGTCCCTAAGAGATACAAAATGATCCCCTTTAAATGTCTTTTATCTCCAACAGAAATTTAAAAAATAGCACTCATTCAAAGGAAAAGGAAACAGAGCATGTATGATGAGGAAAGTGCTCAGCATGACGATAGGCTGACAGACCACAACATCCATCTTCACCTTGAGGAATATGTAAAGAGAAACTGGAGTGTGTACACACAATATGTTTCTGGAGTTGATCCCTCTACAAATGTCATGCTCAATTGCAGTAGGTATTTATATATATTAGTGGCAAGGCGCTGCAATGAGCATGCACTATACATGTTATTATGCCTATACGGTGCTATCTATTTTCATCACCCTACTCAGCTTTAGGAACAGTGAATACCTTCTGTGACAAACCAGATGGATAGACATACACATAGCCCAATTCAGTGAGAGCCTCACAAACTGCAAATAAGAAAAGCGTTCTGTTCGTTAGAAAATGAGGCTGGAAGTTTCCCTTAAAAAGTGAAATATGATTATTAAAATTATTGGTTTCTTTTTTTTGGTTTCCGGTGTGGTTTTGGTTTTTTCTTTTGTTTGCTTCATTTGTTTTTTTGTTTTGCTGTTGTTGTTTTGGTTTTTTTGGGGGTTTTTTTAGGATTTTTTTTTGTTTGTTTGTTTAGGTTTTTTTTTACAGGCAGCTTTATCAGCCATCGCTTTATGTCCTACAACAATGTTACAATCCCATCTTCTTTTACTTGTGATAATAAAGTTTGACACAATGATAAAAAATGAAGTGTTTCAGAAAAAAATGCTCTTATCAACCTCAATCCCTCATTTTTAATGCAATGAATGGAACTGAAGAAAAAGAAAAGCAGCAGTGTAATACAGTTGCAAACTATGCAATTGTAACAATTTTGATGGGCGCCTTCCCTGCTGCTGAGACACCCAAAAGTCTTTTTGAAAAGTCCTTTTGAAAAGTGTGACCATTTTCATTTACTATCCACAGACAGTAAACTACAAAATACAGCATAACATTAAGGATATGTTACATGCTGGGGAATCTATCAAACTCAAACAGAGGTATCAAGATTCAGGTGGACCCTTGGCATTGCAATATTCCAGCGAGACCCTGGCACCAAATATTTAAGAATAGATACAATAAGGTTATAAAATGGAACAAAACCAAAGCAACTGTAAAAGTATGTAAGATACATATTTATGTGTACACAGATTATATGAGCAACATTTTAAACAACTACTAAATGCTAAATGCATTAGGTGCTGGCACTAAATTCTAGCTTCACACCCTTATGTCTTCATCCAAGTAACATTAACACTAAGCATCAAAATATATTCATTCTAGGGTCAGTGAGATAAACACCCATATCTGTTTAGACTAGTAAGCAACTTCTAATAATTTTGTAATCTTTTTGAGAGCAGACTTTTAAATCAGTATGTACAGCAGTCACTTGGTGTTTATGGAAATGGATGTATTGCCTCCCTTTCTCTACCCTCAAGCTGCTGCTAAAGTTCTCAGATACATGTCTGATTTCTTGTCATCTTCAAGGAAGTGCATGGGTCTTTCTTTGTAGTATTAATATCACCCACCTCCCCCACTCTCCAGCCCCAAAAGAGGGGTTTTCTGGAATGCTTATATAATGATAAAAAAGGGATTTACTAGACTGGTTTTGAAGAGACAGTATCACAGTTCAATTCTCATTGGTATGGACACTTGCCTTGCAGAGCATATCCTGGCTTTCAGTTTGTCAGTCTCTAAAGCCTGAGCACCATTTCATAACAGTTCTTAGGAATTATGAAATGTAGCTATTTCAAACCGTCAAAAGCACTGATTTAAGACATTTGAGCACTGAGGTTATGGTTTGCTTTGCGTAGGTCAAAAATTAATTTAAAATAAGTTCATCAAGCCCATTGATTTCTGTGAACTGTGATAAAAAATGAATAACAGAGCCTTCTGATTAACTCTTAGAACTGTATTGTTTGTTTTTTGGGTTGTTATTTTTTTTAATATCAGTAAATGCTATGCAAATTTAGTGGTTGTTCAGGTTCAGTTAATATTGGGTACTCTAAAAACATACTGAAACCTAAGCTTTGAGAAGACAGAGAGGGCCAGGGAATGAGGAATGTTGCCAGTTTAAATACTCTGGATATGCACAGCACAGCCATTCTGAGACCTCCAAGCTGTCCTCTCTTTGCCTTCCCACTCAGTATCACTAAACTGAACTTACAGACAGCTCATACTTTCATTAGCAAGTATTAATACTTGCACACATGAATGAAGGGGGACTGGGTATGACTGGGTGTACCAGAGAGTATCTACTGAGCTGTCTCTCTTCTGTTTGGTTTGGTAGTGTCTTTGCTTTTAGAGACAAGAATGAATGGTTTAGGTGGGTGACATTTTTGAGTCTGAAAGTCCAGGTGATTTCAGGGCACGTACTGGAACCCCAGAGGTTGTGGACAATCCACCAGGGAGCTCAGGCCAGTTCAGATCCTGTCACACCCTGCATATGAAACACTGAAAATAAACTGTCTTCTGACTAGTATAGCAGTATGGAACAAGAAAAAAAATATTTGAAGACAAAAATAACCCCTCTTATTCCTTAGGAAAAAACTACCCAAAAAACTTGGCTGACATAGGAAGGCAAAAGAGCATTTCCTGCACAGACTTCATAAACCACAGTGGAATATAAAAGAAACTTGTCTCTAACATATTCCCTAAAAGTCACCACCAGACCCAACATTAAGTGACCAACTTAATGATTTTCTCAGTTGCAGCGTAACATCTACAGGATGTTGACAATATTGCACTATTTATCTTTAGTCACAATGCAGAGTTGTTCTTTAGGCTCAGAATAGAAAACATTACAGATACAGAACAAGGTTTGACTGAGGTTTTAAATGCCATCATGCCACGATGAATTCCATGGTCTGTGGCATTGCTTTATAATCCAGCTCAGAGGGGAACAAATCCCTGGTTGAGACTTTATAAATGCCACTGTGAAAGAAAATAGCTTTAAAATTCTCTACTAACATTAGACAGCCCTGGAATTAACTCCACTCTTAATTTTAGACTACGTCCCACAGCCTTCAGATGAGCTGTGTTTTACATCAAAGGAATTCCCATCTAATGTACAACAATGTGATCATGGGTCAGCATGGTAAATTTGAAGTTTCCACTCCAACCATATTCCTTCTCCTGTGTCAATCCTCAGGTGAATCCTAATTTTGCTCTGTGCTGAAAACAACCAGCAGCAATGTCCTGAGGTGACAGCTGTCAATAGCAAAGCTCTCACACCAGTCACCACTGCTAATTAATAGTTCTTCTTTGGACTGTTGATGTATTGAAGTTCAACAGACGTGACTGGCTTGTTAACAGCTATGAAATCTCAACCTGGCAGCAGAAAATGATTCATTGCAAGGGTGATGAGTAAGTTTTGGTGAATTGCACATTAGTGTTTTCTTTCCTCATTCCTCTCCTTTTTTTGATAAAGCAGAACCTTTTAAATATTAGCATGCCTTATCATATACATTTCATAGACTTTAAATTCTTATTTTTTGAAGGTGTTTTATAGTAATAGTATTTCTGGACTTATAGAACAGTTTCACTTCAATACTAAAAAAATTAAGAGCAAAAAATTTTATTATTTTTACAATAACATAGGGGGAAAAATCTGAAATTCTAAAATTGCTGTAACCAATTTGGCTGGAAAGTTTTACTCCCTTGTAAAACCCATTCTGAAAATGTTGCAAGCCACCCCATCTATAAAAAAGGTATTGATATGTAGTATGATGTTGTTTAATGCTGCAGTTTCACAATATGAGATCTTTATTAGACAAATTAACTGATACCTATGGCAACTATGATCTGCTGAAGAAGCCCTTTTCTGGTGCTTAACCATGCTTCATCCTAAACCACTGGGATAACAGCACTAATAGTCACAATTCCACCAGGGATTACAGCTCATTCCAAGCAAGTTTCCAAAGTCCACCCTGGCAGTAGCATGCATTCAGGAACCAACACTCTCAGCTTTGCAAAGGTAGTCAAGTTGGGCATCAAATACCATGTTAATTAGCTGATCAGTGAGTAAATAAGACAATTTTCATCTGCAGTTTTGCTGCTGTGGTCAGTAAAAAGCTTTCAATTATCTGACCTCTCACAAACAAGAAGGCAAGATCTACTTATTTTTCCTCAGAACCATGTTAGTTTTCATTAAAATTTATGCTACTGTTCCAAGACCTATATATTCTCTAACTTTGTAGGGGCTAACAGTGGTAAGGAGGGGTCTAAGCATTAATGTCTTTTTGTATTATTAAGAATTTATCAGGCACTTGTAAAAGATAGGGAAGTAGAAAAATCGAAATTTGTGGGAGAGAAAAAAAAATTGGGGGAGGCAAAGAAAACAATGAAAGCTTCTCCCTACACAGAAACACAACAATAAAAACAAACAGGGGTCTTCAGAAGGGAAGTGGTGAAAGGGCTGTATAAAGGGCAAATATACCAGCGTCAGATAATACAGTGGCAATTAGCCAACAGTTTAAAGACAAAAGTCTCACATCAAAAGGAAGAGGATTTAAAAAACATACGTTATCTTGCTTCCCAGCCCTCGAGCAGCCAGGGCATTGATGCTGCAACAAGATCCTGGTGGTGGGATACAGTTCAGTGGGGCCATTTACATCTTATGGGTAAGCTGAGTTGGGGTCTGAGCTAATCAGTTATGCAAGCAAGAAAATCCATGTTATTATACACTGCAGCTAGCTTAGATTCAGGAGGAATTCAGAGCAAACATCATCAAGACAACTGCGTACCTCATGGGAGGAGTCTGACAACGCAACCCTGCAACCGTATTTCACATCCAATTCTACCTCCCATTTTAAAATTGCCAGACAGCAAAGGACAACCAAGTCATAAACAGGAAGGGGCACAGGAAAATATTAACTTTGTCATCTTCTGCTTTTGACTGCCAAATCATAATGCTTAAATTCTCCCTCACTGCAAGGATATATTTTTTGATGATGATGATACTGATAACCATTATGAAAATTTATATCTCAAAAGCCTGGAGCAACACACTAGATTTCAAGATTATCTCATGCTTAGAAGTTGTTTAACAAAATGCAAAGTGGTCTTGAAAGCATTGTAGCTAAGTTTTTACTGGAATTCACCAAGATAAGCACTTTATTTTTAAATGTATAGCCAAAGCACAGAAAGGAAATATGAAAACATGCAAAAAGCCAATCCTCATGGATCAACACCAACTCACATTAGGTTCTTCAGGAATGTTAGATGACTGACAGTCTCCTCTGATTTTTGTATTTACTCACTGGCTTAACTTCAGATTGTACCTCGCTTTCAAGGTTCTTGCAGATAATTAGCACTAAGGAAATAATGGCCTTCCAAGTTTGTGTTTATTATTGTTTTATTCCGACTGAACATGACACTTGGCAAAAGCAGCAGACTCTCCCTCTTCCTTACAGCAGTTTTCCTCCTTCCGGTCCCCTTCTCCCCCTCCAAAACCTTCAAACCTTCAGATTCTGAAGTCAGTGGACCCATTCAGTAAGTCACAGCGAGGCTCTGTGCAACATTTCCCTCTGAGGAAATTCATTTGCCCTGCTTGCTTAGCTGGAAAGGCAGCTTTTCATCCCTCGCTGCAGGTGTTGCATTGCTTCTTGGTTTTGTGAAGGCAAAGACCCCACCCCCTTTGAGTAATATTGCTGGCATTTACTGGCATACTCTGACAAACTGGAGGACTTGTCAAAATGTATTCTAGCAGCCCCCAGCCACAAATCCAAAGTGTTTATGGAAAACTGTGAATCTACTTCCTGTGAATGGAAGAGTTAATCCAAAAGACCTTTACTAATGCACAACTGCAATTAATGTGAAGGTTGTTAACAAAAACAGATGTGTACAGATGTTGAATTTTAGATCTATGTGGAAGTAACCCACTATATCACAGTATGGAAGAATGGCAAAGAGATTCCAATGGGCTTTTCACCTACCAAGCCCTGAGGTGGCAAGATGATGTATTGTTTCCATTTCCAAAGGATGTAACCTTCTTCAAAATACCCCAAAACGACAAAACAAAGCAAAAACAAAATAACAACAACAACCCAAAAAAAAAAAACCAAAAAAAAAACCTGTAAAGAAGAGAGGATATATTCCTTTTAAAAAGGGAGGGTTGCTATCTTATTTGCCTTGCTATGACACCGCTGACATCAACAGCCAAAACATGACTACATGCAAGTGTTTTGGTGTGGTATTTTTCTTCTCCATTAGTTTTATAAGATTGGCCAGGATTTACATGAAAGGTTGTTGATTACCTAAGGCAAATAACATGATCAAATAGATTAAACTAAAAGCAACCAGCCTCAACAAGCAAGACACAGAAGGCAGATTCTATGAATGACATACTCTCTGCTCTACCTGCAGACTGTAAATCATCACAGACTTACTTGACAGTGCCAGGCATAGGCAGAGCAGCACTAAAACATCATGAGTCCAAACACTGGGGTTTTTTTCCAAACAATTACACTCTTGAAAGTGGAAAATGAGGGTGTTTTTTTGCATGAGTCCCCCCAGCCCCATCCCCCTCTTTCATATTCAAACTCTTGAGGCAAGGCAATTTGACACTGGTTTCTGTAACAAACCTGGTCAGGCAGGATTTCTCACACACCCTGCACAAAAGGCTAACCTCTCACAAAGTACTTATTGGAGATTTACGTCAAGGTTGAGTGAACTGCAGCCAGGGAACTGAGCTCAAAATACTGTGTGAAAGGCTCTGGTGCTAATCACTAAACCAGTGGGTTAGCTGGAGAGGAACTGGGGAGAGGGAAACAAGAAACAAATAAAAAATACTTTTTGTAGTATATAATTTCCAATATTTGGCTACAATACTACCAGGGGAAAAAATAATTACTTTCAACTGAAAATTTCCTCTAATTATCAAAATCTGTAATTATCAAAACCGAAATAGCTATACTGAAAGGAAAAATCAGCTTCTATATTCACTTTTATTCCATATTTCCAATAACATGGATTCCATATTTCCAATGAAGAAATGACTAAATGATGCTGTAACTCAGGCATTGATCTTAGTTTTTGCAGAAAGAATTAAGGATTTTTATACCACTGTCAGAGGTGAACACTATTAGACAAGCAACCATATAAAGTGACTGACAAGCAGCGATAGACCTTGTCCAGGCAGGGCCTTGTTTAAACACATTAACTAACTTGTTCTGTCCTTCCAGCACAGACACACCGTGCTGCTCTAAGTGTAAACTAATGCACTGAGAGTTGACAGCACGCATTGCCTTGTGCTCACTGCATTCAAAAAACCAGCCCAACTTTTCTATCACTGTATCTTTGCAGTCTAGGTTCAGTGTGTTCTTTACAATTAAAACAGTGTACTACACAACTGGTTCAGCTGAAATGAATTCCAAGAGGAACTCAGATGTTGCTCTTTGGTGACCATTTATCCAAAAGTTATTTTACATTCATCAGAAAACCCTGTTCTCATCTGAACAGTGGAAGACATTTAGGAACTCCTTAATAAAATAAGGTAAGAAGGAATATTCTAAACACTAAGTAGACTTTTTATCTTAAATGCTGCAAATCCTAAAGTAAAGCTGTACTGAGATTCACACTGAGATTACAATTATTGCAAGCTATGTACAGCCCACGTTCCTTCCAGGAGGTCATAGTAGCCAGACTTCGGACCCAGCAAAAAGCCCTTTTGCTCTCTCTAAAGGTTTACAATGGATGGGAAGGAGAATCCTATTTCCCACACTGTGACACACTGTTGGACTAAATAAGACCTATTACTTGTTTTGTAAATGTTATAACATATTGTTTAAAATGCCATTATTTTGTAAAACAACATAATCTATTATGCAGACATCGCATGTGAACTTCATTGATCCAGTTGCTCAAGTAACTTTATTCCCCCTAATCCATGCTCACAACACAGTACAGAGGCAACAAGCTCTGGCACAGCAACTTTCCAGCTTACTGCAAACTACAAGAGAAAAAAGTAACTACCACTGGACTAGTCACCAATGTTAACAAAAAACACAGCAACACAAAAATCCACAAACAAATTAATGCATTATTTAAGAAATTCAAAGTTACCTTTTTGCAACTGCCGTTATAAAGATGGAAATGTTAAGAAAGACTTTCTTCATATTGCTGCAAGAATCCCAGCTGCTAAGCATTTACTGTTGCCCAGTAAAATTGGGGTGGAGAAATTCCCTGCTGCAATAAAAATGCCCATAAACCCATAAACAAGAGACACATCAGTTCCCTTAAAGAAAAAAAAAAGGATACCATTAGGATAGCCTTTCATCCTTAGTGTATCTGAAGGGCTTAAGACACATTTTCCTGCCTAAATATAATCAGCAACATCACCACACTAGTACCCTCAACAAGTTTTAAAGTGATAAATGACCAAAGAATTGTCAAACTGTGTTTTCTACTTGTATTGGGAAACACAAAAGAACAAATTGCAAGGCAAAGTTATTACAGATTGTTTTGTGGTGAGGAGGTTAGATCAACTTTTAAAAAGCAGTCAATCGTCTGCATTTCAAGAATAAAATAATTTTGAAACATCCAAAAATTACCATCTGCTCATATCTGGAAAACTCAACATGATGGCGTGCCATTGTAGACAGTGATCATTTCTTCCATGCAACTGGGTTCTCTGAAGTGTTATGAGTGCTCTGATCCATTACTTGGTTGCGTTTTTTAGTTCATGGACTTCTTATGACCATTAACCAATCCTTAACACCTCTACTTTCCATGCTCAGCTCTGCATGCTCGCCTGGAACAGTATCACAGGATCTTTGACAGCTCTCCCTTGTAGAAACCCAGCCTGTTTGCTAATGCCTGCTGCAGAATGAACACAAGGCATTTCTTTTGTGAGCACCTCAAAATACAGGTGGTTTTGTTTGTTTAGTCTTTGAATGATTGGTGCTTGGGGGCTGGATGAGCTTAGGAGATCTTTGAACAGAAAGCAGTGTACAAAGGTGTTACGCGCTTGTAACAGAGGATTCAGAAGAGTCTGTAATGCCCATTAGGGGCTGGCTTCTCATTTTTCTTGGATCATCTTCAGGCAAACCTTGGCATTTTATACGATTAACTCACTCAAAAACTGTTCTTTGTATTAGCATACCTGAGTGGGAAATTATCTAGAGCCACTTGGACTTGCATATGTGAATTTACTCACCTGCTTTTTGCCTGTAGGACATCAGATTTATCCCAAATATAACACACAGAGAATTACAGCAGTTCATTAATACCACAGATCTTCAGTCACCTAATTTACAGACCTCAATTAAGAAAGTAATCATTGTTCAGGCTTTCTAAATTCTCAGTCAAGGTACAGAGAAATTATTTGAGAAGGCAGATGTGCTCCTGTTTTGATTTGCATTCCAGAAGTACCTCTCTTTATTCACTGTGGAAAGAGTGAAGAAAACTACCTTTCTTACTTAGGTATCTCATTTAGGATGCTATCAGGTGATAGGAAGATTCCCGTATTCTCATACTTTCAGCTCAAAAATTTTGCATTTTTGCCTCCAATCTGTACATAAGAAAGGTTACTGACTCATCAGAACCCAGTTATGGAGCTTTTTTTCGCTTTCCCTTTGAAGAACTCTATTTTTTTCAGTAGTTGTCCATGCCCATCACTTAACCCAACTAGTAAGACTACACAAACCTGGTTTCAAAATACAAAATTAAGATCATTATACTGTGCACACAGTTTGCAGAAATTCATTCCATGTATCCCAGCAACTGCAAGGTGCAGGTCAGCTAAATGAGGTGATGAAGAAGTACAGTGGGCCTGAATGGAGAAACCCACAGACAATGCTGACCCTACTGACAGTGGTGGAGGAGCAGGAGAGCAATCAAAACATGGCTGAGTAAATCAGTGAAAGGCCTGTGCTCCATGTCTTCATTCCTCAGTTGCTGTTTCAAATAAACACTGCTGAATGTTTAACAGGAACCACCAAGAACATTAGCTCAGAGTTTGCATTTCTGGATTGAAACATTTGACAAATGTATAAAGGATAGAAAAATCACTGATAATCACTTAAATATTCCAATAACTTAAACTGGATGTTAGCAGAATGTTTACTGCACTTTGGGATGGATTTCGCAGAATGGAAAGAAACAAAGAGAAGAATAGAGAAGTAAAGCACTAAAGGCTTGTTTGAGATGCAAAAAAATCTTATTGAACAACTTAGGACTAAGCTTTTTGGGTCACTTTACCTAGTTAATTCCTTTAAATGCTTTCTCTTCAAATCCCTTATTCCCTTATCTGTCCTGGCTCTTACAGGCTGTGTCTTCCTGACTTTTTAGTAGTTAGACCAAGCAGGAGGATACACTCATTTTTCATATACACACACACCTCACGTAGTGAAGGAATTATCCCCAGTTTTATCCAAGTAAGCTCTTAAAGTTTTCCTTTCCATCATACTCCCTTTTTCTACTTCACAAATGCCTTTTCATTCCTTCTGATATTGCTTTTATCTTACAAAGACATCAATCTAGCATGTCTTTACATATACTTGCAGAGAATGACTATGATTTTGCTCTACACAAGGACTGACTAGTACTGAAAATACAGCTTTCATCTTCAACAGCCTTACATGATTCCTTTTTTAAAGAAATGTCACTCTTGAGATTTAGATACATAAAATAAGAAAAATAAAACTATGAATAAAAAATAATTATTCCATGAAATAATGTTGTAAGCTTTAGCTAAACCTCCCCCTTGCCTTCTTGATTAAAACCATACACAATACTAGTATTTCCCACTAACTGACAAATTATGTTGCGGAGACAGAAGAGTCATTAACTGCAGATATGCCAAAATTTTGCTTCCTACCTCCAGTGATAAGGCTGCCATTCGGACAAAGCAGAAACAGGCACTCCTTTTATTTTTTATCACCTCCTGTAATTGCTGTGTGGTGGTGTAAGTGTCTGGGCTTCCTTCATAGTTACTGGAGATAAAGCCAATACAATGAATGGCCAACAATATACAGTTCTCTGACTCTACAGAAATATTTTTTTTGGATTTGGTAACTCACTTCTGTACTTCACAACTATGTTGCTTAAATTTGCATTGGCTCCAAGAATCCTAGACAGATAACTCAGCTACAGACACTTCCATCACAATTAGATGAGACAAGTCCCACCCTGAAAGTCCATGGGATGGAGTAACTTCAGAAAGGTTGTTTTTCCCTAAAATCTAGGGATCATTTCCTAGAGCAGGAGTCACAGCCAATGCAAAACTCTCATTTATTTCACTGAAATCAGGTCCAGGTCAAATAGGACAATAAAATAATATGGGGCAACAGAACAGAGAGAAACCACTGCTTTTTGATCTGGAGACTTCAGAATGACACCTGCATGGCACACAAGAAAAAAGGAAGGGCTTTTCTGTAACACTTAAATATAAGAGTGATTGAAAATGACATTCAAAGCTAATGCCTTGTTTCAGTTTAAAAACTATAAATTTATTATGCCTTTTTATTTAGTTAAAATGTTCTGTGCCTGAAAGCAAGTTTCTGGATTTCTGAACACTACAGCATATTTCATGTTTTGAACTTGTACAGCCTTCCTAAATTCATATTCCAGCTTAAATTTCAGTGTATGTCAAACACAAGGTGTTAGGCACACTCAATGCAGTTCTCTTCATGCACACAGCCCTGTTCTGGCTTCTACCTTCCATCAGCGAACCTGCCATCTGCAGTGAAAGCCCTGTCTTGTAAATGCAATTTATGGTTCCCAGGCCACGTTCAGACAGCTTCCTTAGAGGACTCCATCTGTTTTGAAGCTCTAATATGCTTTTTTTCCCCTGCTCCTATAATTACACTGTTTTTTCCAGTAACTTCATAAACTCTCTTAATCTGTCCTTTCTATTCCTTTTGTAGTCTTAATGCCACAGAGCCTTTCGAGTTACCAAATGATGGTAACGTTGGTTAAAAAATTTCAACATTCACACAGAAAAATAATAAAAAGATAATTCACTTTCCTTGCCATCTAAAAAGCCCGATCAAACTTTGTTTGCAAACAATTTAGTATTTCAATAAAAATGGGTCAATTTCTTTTTTTACGGGTTCACACTGGCACAGTGTCATCATCATATTTCAGGCATTTTTGATCCTGGTGTTATTAATGAAAGGTAGCAAATATTTCAAGAGTTTCTCTTATGACATTCTGTACATACCAACTAGAGAGTGAAATAGGTATGCTGGTCATGCTTAAGTTCTCCAGAAAATCCTAAGAGAGGAGAAAAGGCACACACTGACTTTCCCTTTGGGAATACCATTTATTTTAACATATTTCCATCACACTTTCATATCTAAATGTTGATATAAAAAATAATACTATCATGTGGTTAAACAGATTTTTTTACAAGTCACCAAGTTTGCATAAGACTTCTAAATTTGATGATACAGATTTATAAAGCATATTTATAATTTTGTTCATAATTCAAACAGTTCAGAGGGGGGCTGAAATGTTTGATCACTCATTGACAGCTATTGAAAACAGCTCTCACTTTACAACTGGAATATAACTTAGAAACCAAGGGCAGAGGAAGAACTTTTGACAACTGCAAGATAATAAATGTAGCTCCATTTCAAAAAAATCATACAGAAAAATCCATACTCTTCTATAATTCTGTCATGACTAGGGACACTATCAGCACTTTGAAAACTCAGCTGGTCTCCAGATGGAGTCTTCCTGGTTTAGCAGGAAAACAGAGCAGTAGCAGCAACACAAGTATGATTCAGTGAAGGCACTGGTAGGCACATTCAAAAAAAAGGGATATGTAATTTTCTATTGAGAAACAAGTGTGAAGTGGACATAAGTGCTAAAGGTCACCCAAATCCACTGACAGCAACCTACAGTCTGCAAATATATCAGACAAGCAGATTTTCCTCCATATAAAAATGGCTTTTACATCTACAGAAGGATCACAGCAGCTTCATCTGAGAGCTATGACTTCACCCTTGAAAATCTGCAAGGCTAAATAGCATTTACTCTCCAGGATTCATTGAAGCAATGCTGAACAGGATCATCAAGAGGATAAGGTTAAAGTGAAGAGAGCACATACTCTCCTAAATATCCTTCCTTTTGTTGCTATGTTTCCACTAGCTGCACGTGTCTCTACAGCCTTTTATCTGAACTACGCAGGCTCACTCATATAAATATAGCATATGCTACACATCTATAGTCAGGGAGGTTTGTATAACATATGGGTATATTCTAGGCTTATACAGAGCTGGCAATACCACACTGTCATGGTTTTGCACAGTACAAAGAGAAACTTAAGATCACGAGGAATTGGTCAGGCTGAAATATCCTTTCTGATATTTCACAAAGTGTAAATACAACTGTTAAGTTTTTCTTTCTCCATCTAGACAGATACTATAAATTTATTTGAAAAGGCATGGACTAATCTCTTGCATACACCCTCAATTCAATCCATCCCCTCTCTCCTTTGACACTGACTATGGACTTTGTAGTCATTTCAGCAAGTTTACATTTTTTCTCAGTTATTTCTAACAAACCACACTTACATGGCAGGGAGATGAAAGGTTGAGCAAGATTCTCAGTGCTCATGAGTAAAGTCTCTAACAAGGCACAGCTGATCTACAGACAGACAGACAAAGATATCAACCATGTGTTGAAAATAAACAGTTGCAGTCAATTCTCTTGTGCTAGAAGCAGGGAAGAGCATGCTGGCAATATCTGAGCAGTGAGAACTATGCTGCCACTTCCCTGGACCTGCGTTAATCCAGTGATGGGAGTATGTTGTTTATACAGTCACAGTTCTCATGTCTATCTGCTGTTCTCACCATCTTGACCTGACATGAATAGTTTTGAAACCATTTGTTCTTGTCAGAAGTGTGATAGCATCACAGGAAGGCAAACTGGTCTGCAAAATAACAGCTCTGAGAAACGAGAAATGTCTATAGTACACACATAAAATTTCAGCTATTTTTATAAACCTTTCTGCTTCCGAACTACCTCATACCCAATATTTCCAAAGCAATATTCATAAATCTTAATAGTAGCTTCTTTGGAAGCTACAATGTAATAAAAGTATGTATTTACAGAATACATTTTTGTCCCAAATCATACAGCCAAAGAGAAGGGTCTTGGCTCTCCTACCCCATCACTCATCCCCCTCACCTCCTGCTGAGGCAGTCTAATAAGCTACATCATGGATTTACAAACACTCACATGTGAAGAGCTATTTAATACCCTGAGGTGAATATGCTCATCAACAGCAAGTTTACCCATTTCTGGTAGGTAACACCAGACTAAATATCCTCCTGATTATTGTGAAGCAGTATTTCCTTAGCAGTAATTTGACTCTGTTGCTGTAGTCAATATATTGTAAATGCCTGTATTTTACAGACTGTGCTGCATGTTTCAAAGCATTTTATAACCACTGGAATTGTCAGGTACCATACAGTATGGTAAATCCTCTTTAAAAAAAGCAACAACTTTGACAGGATAAAAATACTTCGGATGTATACTTCCCAATGTATATTGTAAATATTTACATTTACAAGCAGGAAAATGTTTTCAGTGAAATGAAACCAGAACAAAAACCAATGGGTCCATGACATGCTGGGCAGATCTAGAAGAAGTGTGAGCATGCCGTAGAAATGCAACACAGGAACAGACTTCACATACTGTATGCACCTTAAGCCATAAAAAACAGCAGGGAGCTGTTTTGCAAGCAGCAAACCATACAGTGATGTATAGTAGTAAGTGGTTGTACTTGTGGTGGCTCAAGGCCTTCCATAAGCCCTCACAGAAGCATTTTCCTAAGTCCTTCCTTCATCAAAATTATATGATTTTTCCTTTTACTTTGCAGACTTCTTACTGTCACAGCTACCAGTTCCTATGCGTATATCTGCAACAAATGTCGACTGGATAAGATATTCCTACTGTTTCAATAACTTTCTGACAATGTCAATTCCAAATGTGAAATGGTAATTAACTCTAGGTTGTGGAAGATTTGCTATTTATGGAATTGTTTAGCTTTTTTCAAATGAACCCATACTAACCTCTGAAAAAAGAGAATGTTTCTTCATTGTTTACAGAATTTGCAAGTCATTATAAGGAACAGCAATTTTAAGAAAAGCAAAGATATTTACAAAAGAGAGAACAGTATAAAGGACAATTAGTGATTTTGCATATTACTTTCACTTAAAGTAGATACAGAAACTGTGGTACATTCTGACAATTCATAATCCAACTGCAGCAGAAAAAAATGGGCTTATTTTATTAAAGAAAATCAACAGTTCAGTAACACTTTTATGAAGACATAACTCATGTTTAAGAGCATAGCTTGTGAATATTATTAGCACTATCTGTTCAAAATAGATTGATGGAATCAATGAAAAATGAAGTACTTGTCAATATGAAAAAAGTTACAGAGAACTAGGGCTGAAAGGAGTATTTATTATAATTCAACTAATCAAGGTTCCAGGTATTTAAGCACTGATTGAGACTGTATTTTATTACTCATGAAAGCAGTATACCTACTGAGAAGCTACAAATTTTGTACTTGCTATTTCTCTTTTAAACAGAGAAGCTCTAAATGCTTCATAAAAATGGACAAACCTATAAGAAGCATTAACTAAAAAACCAAATAATTAAACATAAACATAAACATAAACATAAACATAAACATAAACATAAACATAAACATAAACATAAACATAATAATAATAATAATAATAATAATAATAATAATAATAATAATAATAATAATAATAATAATAATAATTCCAGATATTACCAGGGCCATTGTG
This sequence comes from Fringilla coelebs, assembly GCF_963513975.1. Taxonomy (NCBI): domain Eukaryota; kingdom Metazoa; phylum Chordata; class Aves; order Passeriformes; family Fringillidae; genus Fringilla; species Fringilla coelebs. The sequence continues at coordinate 16,139,456 of NC_140028.1, read as the reverse complement.
AAATAGCTATGGACTAAATCTGGGGGACAAACTCTGGACCTGCACAAGCTGTCAGGACTGGCAAAAGAAGACTGACAGACAATAATCCATATAAGTTTAAGTACCCCTTTTTCCCTACCCAGAAAATTTTTGACAGATTTGTTTGTTTTTATGTTGAAAATTGCACTGTTTTTCCTGGAGTTTCAGGAGAAAAGGGGAAATTTTGACCAAAAGGAAAGATAATTTTAATCAACCCTTGTTGGGAACATTAAAGAATTTTTTTTCTTTTTCTGAGCAAAAGAATATTCCTGTTTCACATAAGAAGAATGGTTATCAGTTTGTTTTTTTAAGATTTATAGTGGGTTATTTTTTAACAACATTATTTATAGGCTCAAATCACTACAGTTATTTTGGAAACAAAAAAAAAATATTGTTATGAGACTGAAAGCAGATTCAGGTCAATATAATGCAACACTTTACACAGTAATCAATAAAAATGTCAATACAAACAATTCCTAAAGGCACCATATGACATTCCAATGGGGGAGAGGGAGGGAATTCTTCATTTTCTACTTAGATGCTTTGCTTCCTTTATCAGCAGATGGCAAACAAATTACTAGTTCAATCCATATGTCTGAATCTGATAGACAGTGTTTTACAAGTCTGAAATTAGTTTGAAACATTTTGAAGTTGGCCAGACTACAGAGGAAAGCAGGATAACTTTGTCTATAATGAAAAGTTGGTTTTGTCATAACAAATACTTCCACAAGCTACTACCCATCCAGACTCATTCAGTCGCTAATGGAATTGTACCCAAAGACATAATCTGTGTTTAACAGACTAACAATTTGTAGTTTCACCCATTCTGTTCTTCTGCTGTGCTCCAACATGTCTCCTTCCACTAGCTGAGGTTTACTAAGTGGTGCTGATGAAAGCGAGCAAGGCCATGAGAATATTTTTGGTCGGAAGGGTATCAGATGGCGAGGGCCGTTTGTGCGCAGGCATTCCAGAGCAAACCTGTCAGAGCACAGCCTGCAGACCAGCACCCCGGCCCCAGCCACGGCACAGCACACATGCCCAGAAGAGGACTGAGATACTTTTGCTTAATCTCTCTCCATCAGAAAGCCTCTATTTGCAATGCAGACAATGTATATTTTAGGAAAGGCGGATCAGAAAGCCTAGACAGTTTTTATAACAAAGTGAATGGTTTGGTAAATTTCTTTCAAAAGACAGCTCCAAATCTGGAGAATTTTAATGACTTGTATTATAGTAAACTGTGAGTTCCATAAAAGAATGAGGGGGGAGAGAGCCAAACCAAACTGAAGAAGACAAGGAAAGAGTGGTTTCAGTGAACTTTCTTTGCAACCTGGCCAAGCAAAGAGGGAAGCAGACCTATACTGATAAAAACAGCTGACAGCAGGGGTCAAGAGGCATTCAGAACCGTGCAGCTCTCCAGGCACTTGGGAGCCCTTTAGTGTGGATTCCTGAATAGAAGTTTCAGTTCACTTACCAATACTTACAAAATGTAATTTGTTTGCCAGGGACCGCCAGCACCAGCACAGATAAAATATTTCTCAATTCAGTGCTTTTAAAAATGTTCTCTCTACTTCCAACAGTGATGTACCTGGGGGACTGGTGTCCAAAATAGTTTATGCTTCACCTCTTAAGCAGGGTATCACTAAGAAAGCCCTCAAATACTTTTAGCAGTGATTACCATTTCACTCTAAACTGTCTATTTGCTCACTGAAACAATGCATTTCAGGAAAAGCTTTGTCTAGAGGTCTACAATGCCAGCTTGGGGCAGTGAAGTTGAATGCAACTCTCCTGAGATACACAAAGTTTGTCATGAGGATTTAATTAAAATGTGAAAGAGTCACTTATACCAAGAAACTGAGGGTCCAAGTTTAACAAACATCAACTTTTGAAGTCCCTACATCACACATTATAGTTGTTATAGATAACCACTGCAAAGACCTCTACCCTTCAACTGTTTAGCTTGCTACTTGAAGGTGAAGGCAAAGACAAAAGAATTAAGTGATGATCAAGACTACGTCCTAAAGGCATGAAAGATATATTTAAAACTTATGCTAAGCAGAACATAATTTTCTGTAATGGAAAAATCAGTAAAGTTGTAACAGCTCTCTACTTTAAAAATTATTAATATTTGTCCTACAAAACATTCTGCTAAATAATTACAGAAATTTTGTTTTCAGTAAAAAACCTTTCTTCACTCTTAATTCAAATATGGATCTAATTTTAAAAATTTAATTCTGATTTTTAACCTAATTTAAAATGAGTAAACATACACATGTATGCACACAAACATACATAGGTGCTAAGATATTTACAAGCCTCAAAGCCAACAAGATTTTAATCACGTTTTCCTTTAACTCTCCCCACCCCTAAAGGCCTGCATAAAGTAGGGTTTATGAGACTCTTAAACAAAAGGAAATATTTAAGTTTCTAGCACACCTCAGTCAGACATAAATGGGTTTCAGTAATATACTAACAGGTACTGTGCTGTAACTGGAGAGTTTTATGGATGTTTTGTCTTCTTCATCAGCTGCAGGGAGTAATGTCAAAATAACCACCACAGGATGGGTCCATAACTGAACTGTGAAGAAAACACTTTTCTCAAGAGACAGGTTGACTAAATTTATTCTGCATAATGCGAACTTTTAAACAGGTCTGGAAAACACCCTTTTTGGGTTGGAAGAGGAGCTGTCATAAAACATTGAAATATAAAATACAACCCAGTATTTTCTAACTCAAAAGTACAAATCCATGAACATTAAAGCAGTTGCTATCAGAAGAAAAAAAAAAACCTCATAAATATGTAAAGATACTATTCTCCATATGTCTTGTAAAGGGGATAATAGCATTATATTAAGTTTTGCTTTGATTTGTAAGCTTTCACCTTGTGGTGTTTGCCCTACAGCCTTTTAGTCATGTACAGACTGGAGAAGTGAGAGCTTTGAAGTGCCCAACTTCCAGTGAAGTTACTAACATTTTTTAATAAGTCTTAAGAGGTCTGTGTGTGATTTACTGTAATTTCAGAACAAGCTCAGAAATTCACCCTAACTTGGAAAGAATGGGAGAGTCATTTGAGCACATTATCACTGTTAGGGCAAGAGGGGGAGAGAAGCATGAAAATAATCTGGAATTGAATCAAGTCAAATTCAAAATACTGTGTATATAAATGTGATTACTGAGAACTTTAGAGGCAACAAGACAGTTTTGTATAGAGGAGATTTTTTTTTGTAACCAGTAAATATAGTTTAAGTGATTCACAGCCAATTTTTATAATTGCAATGAAGCAGCTGTGATCAAACTATATTTGTAGAATCATAATAAATTTGCCCCCACCTACTAAAATTAGTTCTAAGCATCCAAAATTCCCATTTGAACATCTGACTGAACAAAACAGGCATTGCTCCATGCCAAAAACTGGAGGAAATAGACCTTAAATATGCCATTTTCTCACCAGAAATTGTAGTCTCCCAGAATAACATGTGAATTAAAACTCATTTCAAGCTTGTTTGCATTGCTCCTCACTCCCATTCATAGCAAATTTCTTGACAAATGTTCTGATTATTTCTCTTTTTTCCTCACTTTTTTAATTTAAACATAATTTTCCAATCATAGACAGTCTTGCAAGGAGAAACAGCTGATAGTACAACCCATCTGAAAATGGAAAGGGTGGAATTTTACTCTCAGTAAGAGCTGGAGGCAACTTACATGATTAAAGACTGTACTGTAAGCCGTCGTTAAAAGACTTCTTCCCATAAGTGAAAATGTGCAGTTTGCTACCATACACATCAGAGGCACATAAACCAAAACGAGGTCAAAGTCAACCAAGAAATGTAAATGTCTCGCTCCAAAATTCCTGCCTTTGCTTTTTTTCTAACTCCCCGCCCCCCTCCAAGGCTGAAGGAAGAATAGAAATTTTAACAAAGCTAAAATTAAAATCTGTTTTTTCAGTTTTCCTCTTTCATTGGTATTCTTGAGGAAGTTTTCATCATCACACTCAGAGAAGATAACCACCAACATTGATGCAGGATGCCTATGAATCAGGCTCTTCTTGTTTCCACCATCATAGTACTGTTGCACAATAGAGTTTAACACATCTCACTTCACGCTGTAAAATGGGAAATTCCCATTTTACAGACAGAATTAGGAAACAGGAATACATGTATTTATGGATTTATATTACCTACACACAATTATATCACTATAACAAAGACTCTAAGATTTTCTAAAATATATCTATCCTACTAAATAAATGCTTAGAAAAACATCAGCAAGAGCCACTTAGCCCCTATAAAGCCTCATTTTAAAAACAGAACTTGGTGGAAGAAGTAAATTAATTATATTAAGCAGGAAATTGTTCACTAAATCAATTGGGCTACATTAGAGACCTGAAAATCAAGACTACTTCGAAGGTGACCATACGCATATTCTGAGGAGCGCCAAGGTAACAAAAGACGTTCCAGAAAACCTTTTTCATGTCTTAAACACACACACACACACACACACACTTATATGTGTATTTCTGTTTCAGCACACATCTGTTCATCTAACAACTATTTTCCATAGTTGTTCTTTTTAACTGGCTGTATCATCACCCCTAGATACCCCCATGACAAAACTCAAAGCACATATGCGCACTGTTTATTCATAAATCTCTTTATAAATCCTTACCATTTTTAATTTGTTCAGATGTGGATAGCATCTGGATTTCTTCAAATCAGTTATAATTACAATGCTCCCTTCTTAGCCCAATAAATTAAACATTTATTTGCTGTCTATCGTAAGATCCCTCCTCTAAAAGAGTGTATTTATTCTGTCCTTTAATTACCAAACACATCTAAAGGATCATCTGAAATTCAGTACAGAAAGCAACTCTGCACTTCCAGATCCTAGAGGTATCATCACATAGATTTTCACTGTTCAGCACCATAGTACTTCAGGCAAAAATAGAATTATGTACAATCCTTGCCTGCATTCATCTGTGAAATTTAATTTTCCATTGAAAATCTACATGTTAGCAGCAAGTTCTGTCCTCAAGCATGAACATGTGCTTCTTATTGGATCCAGTTTGCCAAATACTATCCTTAGTTTCTAAATACAACTGAAGCTTCCATTTCACTTCAGGTATACAATCTATTGCTAAGTACTATTGCCAATACAGAATAATAACAGGGCTGTACAATGGTTATAGTCACACTTAAATTTTCAAAACTATGGTAACACTCAACTAATTCTTTAATTTAGTTAAAGAATCAAGAAGCTGCATCATGCAAGAAGCTGCATTCACTTACTCCCTATTTGAAACAAGGCTCCCCACTGACAGCTCTCTGCACTGTTTGGAGGGGAGGGAGCTGTTTGCCTTTGCAGTGCCCGCAGCCGTGCCTCCACACACAACCTGCAGCCACTGTCAGCACAATTTCAAATTAAAAAGAACCGTCAGGAATGTATTTGAAGAGGGTAAAAACAACACTTGCTAACCGTATCAGTCACACCTACAAGAAGGGCACCGCCTCGCTGAATGTGCCCGGTTCGGGGCCGCGGGCCCGGGCTGCACTCAGGGCCGGCGCCGGCGGCTCCGCAGCGCTGAGGGGCTGAGCCGCCCCGAGAGCTGCCAGCCCGGCCCGGGCCAGGGAGGCCTGGCTTGAGCTGCCACACACTGAAGGCTCCTGTGGGGGACAGGCCGGGGGACAGTGTCAGGGGGCCCCTCTGTGCCCAGACATCCAGGCCAGAGCAGCGGGGGCTGCCAAGGAGCAGTGTGCCGAGAAAGCAAGGACGCTCCCACCCTCCCGCCGAGTCCGCTCCTGCCGTTCCCCACGGCAGGGATGGCACCGAGCAGCTGCCACACTGTTGTCTTCGCCCAGGTTATCTTCACCCAGGTTATCTTCACCCAGCAAACCCAGCCCAGGTGCAGGCATGTGGCATCCAGGCCAAAGCAGTGCACGGACCCTTCTCACTCTCACCTACGGCAGGACACCACACTCCAGACCAGAGAGAGCAAGAGACGTCCTCCTACCTGAACCAGGAAGGCGCATATAAAACTGAGCTAATTTCATGTGACACTGTTGTCAGTCTGTTTTGGCCCCTCTGCTCAGTACAAGAAAGCTCTCTTGTTCTCATCTGCATTACGATCTCATCTATCCAAATGCAGCAGCTTGTTTTAAATCAAGAATTATCTCGGTTCTCCCTGCTTGAATCATTGTTATTGATCATAGCAACTTCAATAAACCCTGGTGCTTGCCCAAGGGCCTGGGGGCCTGTAACCATCTCCCCACATCTCCCCAGCCCTTTGTTCCACATACTGATTCACCTTTTCATCAAGGATTTTGACGTAGCTGCTGCCCTTTCGCATTATTACCGTGCCCCACCCAAATAATGATTTTATCACTTAATTCTCTTCCAGACCACATTTCGTAAAAGGGAGACCAAAAAAAAAAAAAGAAGAAGAAGAAAAAAACCCTATGCCCTGCTGGGTGGGTAAACATGGACGAGGTGGGGCTGTCTCACCACATGACAGACACACCCCACACAAAAACCAGAAACATGCCTTTCATTGGGCAGGTTAACATTTTTCTAAAAGTTACTTTCTAGTCCTATCTGATCACTGTCAGGATGAGCAATGCAAAACATTCAATTTCTTGTGGGTTTGGTTCCAGTAGTTACTAAAAGCAGCCAAGTACATGTTTGTTTCTAAACTACTTGAAAACCTTCAGAAAGTTACTTTAGAAATTTCCTGAGCCCTTCACCAGCCCAGGGATTTTACCCGCCTCAGTTTTTTGCATGGTAAACACAAAGCTTCAAAACCATTTATCTTCAAGTACTAACTTTATTTTCTCATTTTCCTTGCTGTAGGATTCTTGCCATTTTCCAGGATGTAGTTAAATGTAAAAAAGTAGCCCACTGACTCCCCAGGCAGAGACCTGTGGAAACAGGTGCCTTTAAAAAAAATGAAAGACTTTGTCAGCTCTCTGACCTGCCAGAGCTCTGTGCATTAGTAACACACAGTGCCTGCTGAGTTCCCCTCAGCTAATTAGAGGACCCGTATGGCAGTGAATGGCCTTGACTATAAATACTTCCTGAAAGATCTCTAACAGAGTCAGAGGAAATGGGAAAAAAATGAGATGCAGCTACAGAGAAACCATTTCAGATGTTTCTTGTTTAAACGGCTGCTTTTTCTTTCCTGAAGTTGCTTAGGGATGACATGCAGTATCCAAGACTTACACCAACTTAAATGTAAGAAGTGTGATACAATTATATGCATTGAATTTAATTCTGTAGATAAACTATTAAGATACTGCTAAGAGAAGGTGACTGGAGGTGTGACACAATGCCAAAGAACACAAAAACTTCCATCTATCACCCTGGAAGGACCACCGAAAATTCAGGTTTAAACCAAGATCCCACTCTTTGTGCTTGAACCGGCTCATGCTGCTTCTTGTGCTCCCACTAAAGGCAGCAGCAGCAGCAATATTTCTACCAGCATCGGAGAGGCAGGTTTTACCTCAAATGTATGTTATCCTTCTGGCCAAGAATTGTATGTGCTTATAGAAGTCCTCTGGAAATCACAAAGGACAGCTCAGCATTTCCACTGCTTTGCAGCTATTTGGCATCCAGCTCTGTGGATAACAAGAGTCAGTACCTTATAATAGGAAAAATGATGATTTGCCACTAGGGATTGTGTTTGATATTTACTACACTGATATTAAATCAATTATATGTGGATTTAATACTTAACGTATCAATTGTGTATTTTTAAATTAGCTCTGCCACTCACCTACATAGGAGAATGCAAAACAAGGAAAGGGGAAATATTTTTTCTACTTTTCAATCTGCCCCAAATTTAAAGCTGCATGACCAGCTTTAGCCAGAACACTATATGAAATAGCACAGTGCAAATATCATAGACAAAAAGAAAAGAACTCTTCTCAAAGTAAATGAAAACTTTTTTTGAAATGTCATGATTACCTGTAGTGTCTAAACAGTCTGATCATTATGGTGCAAAATAATCAGTTTAGTAGAAGAGTAAATTTTATCCTTTGCACTATATAAAAAGCTCATAGTAAAGGTTAACATAACCTCAGTCATATATTTAATGTTACATCCTGCAGTATGCCTTTGATAAAAATCCACAGCACTTTTGGAATAATGGGACAATCTTTCTCCCTTTGATGGTAACACAAATCCCTTCACAAACTATGATTAATACACAAAGTAAGCATGCTGTGTGCAGGTCCATGTGACCCCACAGGACAGACACACTGACCTGTGTTATTATTGCACCTTTGTTGGCTAAACTACAACATCTATACCAACACCTTTAGGTGGGCTAACTAGGCTTGTATATAGGTCTGAAGGCTCAGGCTACAATTCCCTACTTTGTGGAAAACTTTATGCTGTAGGGTCCATACAGACCAAAACAGGACACTTCATTTAAAATCAGTTTAGCAAAAAGTTCCCGCTGTCCAAGATCTGCACTGTCAAAGCATTAAACAATCTGCCTGGCCTGGAGTCTGCTGGCTGCCAATGTGCTACCCAAAAAAAGGAACATTTTTGCATCTCAATAGACCTTCCAGTATCAACAAATCTTTAAACTAGAAAATCAGCTACTCTAAGGAAGAGCAGAAATAATGTCCACATTGTACCACGCTGAGGTACATTTTCGGTAATTCCCATTTGCAAAACATACTGATTCACTGTAAGTACAGCTGCTGGAAATATTTTAATAAGAAAAATAAATTAAAGCTACTCACAGAAGTGTACCAAGCCCCTGAGAAAGATTCTGTTACACACACACAGCTTGGAAGCATTCTCAGGGATAAAGGTGCATCAACTGCATATGTGTGTTTGCATTGTCTCCAGCTCCCGAAAGGTCACAAGCAAGTTGGTCTTTTAGTTTCTAAAAATGAAAGAAATCTTACCCCAATGACTCCCACAAATGATCTACTGCAGCACAGAGTCTAAGGAAGGACCATGGTCATCATGTACAGAAGGAATGCAAGAAATAGGAGGTAAACGGCTTAGTCAACATCCAAAGATGAAAATTACTCCAAGCAACTTCCAAAAATTAATTGTCCTGTAAGCATTACAAATTTCTGTGGACTATGGTATATTTTCACCCCTTCTCCAATTGATTTGTATTGTCTCTGATATTTTACCAAAATGCTAATCACTTCTAAACCTGTAGTATCAACCTCTATCTACTGGAAAAAATGTGAAAAAATCTTATCTCCTCTTCACCTTCCCCCATCATCAAGAAAGTAAAAAATTAAAAGCACATGGTATTGCTGCTACTGTCAAATCATTACAAATCATTTGTAATAAGCAGAACCCCTTTATAAATACAGAATAGCGAGTACAACCAAAGGCATGTGTTAGGAACTTTCCTTTTCAGTCCATTTCTGTGTTTATTCACTGAGTAATTCCAAATTTTTGGCTTCCTGTGTGTCAATCTTCAGGGGGAAAAAAATGAAGGTGTCCACTGTGATTTTATTATAGGTTTTGTTTCCTAGTCACCAGTCGTCCTGGGATACAGTGTTTTGCATAAGCATTCATTATATGATACTAGAAGGATGCATTGAGTTAACACTTTGCTTTCAGAGAGAACCAACTTTTAGGCAGCATTAGCTGCTCCCACTAGCTATTTCATATTAGAAAAATAAATGCAGCCAAAAGTAGATAATAGTGAGAGATTTTTTTAACAACACGGTGCATTTTTTTTTATTTCCGAGGATTTCAAAAACTAGCTTTTTCAAGAATGGATGGCAAATTCTTTTCTAAACAATTTTTATTTCTCTCTGGGCCAATTGAGCTTCTGGGCATACATATGTGTATGTCAAATAATCCTTGACACTGAACTCCCAATGGTCAAACTGACCATCATTTTGTCTTCTTATTTGTGGCTCTAGTACTACATCTCATAACTCTGTCTGCAGAAAACTAAATCAAGAGCAAACTAAAGGAGTTGGGTTTCTATGATCTTTCTCACAGATTGAAAAGAAGAGAGAACTAGTATCACACACAGAATCACACTCCCAATATCACCTATTCTTCAGATCACCTCTTACCTTCAAGAAGTTTTATTTTCTCTATCCATCAATCATGATGAAATATGTAATATTAAGGACTCTGATCAGCAGATGAAAAAAGTTAATCTCCTTTCCCCCACTTTTTTTTTTTAATATTTCAAGCTGACAAAAGCAACTTGACCAATTTTCAAAGAAAAGTGAAAAGTCAAATATTATCAGTAAGGAAAAGACATAGACAAACAAGTCCTTGGCACAATAGAGTTCAAAGAGCGTGGCAGCTAAAGGTGTACAGAAAATAATTCCTGTTTGAAGGACTGAAGGTTTTATCAATCACTATAAAGATAATCTGCTAATAAATCATTGTAAAAGAAAAGTAGAGTTGAACACACTTTAAAATGCAAGGAACTATTTATATGCACTGTTAATACATAAAAGTAAGGCCTTTATCTTTTTTTCAGAAAAGTATGGAAGATGTAAGTTTTTCAGTCCCAGAAGTGATTCAGTATGGAAGATACAGGTTTTTTTAAGACCCAGAAGTGATCAAAGTGTTTTGAAATTGATAAAATACTAATTTGAAAAAAAAATATATATATGTATATAAAAAAGTGGTTTTGTATAAAGACTTTTAAAAAGCATCTGAAGTTATTTTTAAAACAGCATTAGAAGCAGCCAGCATACAGCTTCCCATTCTATATTCAGCAGCGGCTAAAACAGGTAATATAATGGCCTTATTCTACTGTTTACTAAGGTTTTATGTCCAGCTACCAACCAAATCAAGACCTTTATGGAGCTGATTCTGCATACTACCATGTCCTTTTGAAGATTTTTGTTTGGTTTTCTTTCATCCTCTGTCAGTCAAAAAACAAATGAAAATATTTGAAAAATTGAAAATAAATGAAAATAATTTGGATTCTGATAAACCACAGATTAAATGGCTCCTCTGGCGAATCTGTCTGCACATGGCTAAGAACCAGTACAAGAACTGAGGTGGGATGTGACTAACATCGTATGTACAGCAGGAATTCCACTGCTGCATGGGTTTATGTACGTATTTTAATACATATTTTGTGTTGGAGGAGAGAAATATAATCCTGCCATCCACACTGAGCACACATCCAGGTTAGCAACAAGGAACATATCATACTAGAACTGCTTTTCATGCACTTAAAATCTAAGAAAAATAACTAAGGTACAAAAGTTTGTGGTCCCCCTAAATTGCATGCAGGGTTAAAATTACAGACACTCTATTTTATAATTAGAATGGCTGCAGTATTTTTAACAACACTGACTTAATTTAAAACTGCTTTTAAGACTCCTATATGTGCAGAGACAGATATACCTGTGTGTAATCTTAGCAGACCATGGAATAAAACATTTATATTCTTTTTTATGCATTACATGTGACATGTTACACTAATTGATGCTATGGTTACAAATGCTGTTATAAAAGACAAAAAAGGAAACCAGCAGATCATCACTTCCATTCTAGTGAGCTTTGTCTGCAGACTGACTGCTCCTGTGGCAAGTTTCTATAAATTCAGATAGGGAGCAGCTCCTGAAAACATGTGATGACTTCGGGAGAAAAGCATTTATTTGTCTCCCTGTTCAGCTCCTCAGAATGTGAGATCTCTTCTAACCTCAATTTTCTCTACAGTGGGAAAAACACACCTTGATGGAAGGGAAACTTCCTTGTATATAGATCCTTTTGTTAAAAAAAAAAAAAGGAATTATTTGGTGAGACAAATATTTACCTTCTCTTATCACATGAGATCCTTTCTTTTCTTTCTTTTTTTTTTCTTCCAAGGCAACCAGACAAGTGTCAAAATTGATATATAATTATGTTTTCTCACAAAAAAAGGTTACTTTTTATTAATATTTAATTCACATTTCTTATTCCTAGATATGTAGTAATATAAAATCTTGCTTAAGTGCAAACTGTCACACCACCACAAAATTTAAGAGGTGATTAGTCGTTTTAGTGTAACAGATGTGCAGCCTTCTGGGGTTCTAAACCTCCCTTCTTCAAATGCATCACCAACCTGCACAATTAGCAGGAATGGTTGAACAAAATTCAATCAGAGCTAAATAGCAAAAGCAGCAGCTTACTAATACTCCATCAATATAAAGATTGCTTTATGTGAACACTTTGGAAAATTTACCTGCCAGTTTGGCTCTACAAATTTGAGTCTTTCCTTGACTTTCCTATTTTTTGTTTCCATGCCCTAAAAGAACCCCAACCATGTTACTCCAGACCTGAAGAAATCATTTGCACAGCCAATCAAACATAACATACATGCAATCATAAAAAGCAAGAGGGGGCAAAAAAATGTTTCCTACCCGTAGTAAGGACTGGGATTCGTCTTTTGCCTTGCCATCCCCGGATCCCGAGTAGGGCTGGGTCAGCTGCCCGGCTTTCTCTGCTGCTCCGGCTGGGACACCCTGCAGGAAACCCTTGCTCTCCACTGCCAAGCCATAAATGGGCCTTGCGAGATGGGCAGCTTCTACATTTGGACTATCCCTTAAAGGCTTTGGCTGCTCTTGGCCAACAGACACGGGGGTCAGTAAGCCTAGACTGGTCTGTGTGTATGATGGGCTCCCCCTCAAAATGTCTGTTCCTCTCCAGGTCACATTGCGAAGATCATCACTGGGACTCTCAGTCCAGCCTTTCTCCTTGAGCACTTCCTTATCTTCTATCTTTTCTCTCTTCACTATGCTGTCAGATATGGGCTCCCCTAATTTGGGGTCTGGATTAATCAGACTGTAGACCTTAAGGTCAATTTTTGGCTCTTCCTTGATAGACGAAACACCGTGACTGTCCTCCCCGTTGGCTGTAGTGATGTCCATCTCCTGACAGTGCACAGTGTTGAAGTGCTCTAGTAGTGACTGAGTGTCAACAGCTGTGAAGCTGCACTGACGGCATTTGTAGCAGTTGTGTACTCGCCTGGAAGAAAGCAAGAAGCACATTAACATGAGAGTCACCCCTTGGCCTTCCCTCTCACAGTGGTTTTACCTACCAAGGTTAAGAAAATAAATCAAACTTACAGTATGACCTTCTCTAAATAAAGCAAGCAGGTTTACTTTGGTATCTTATACAGCAGGGTAAAAATACTGCTGATTTTTCCCCCCATGCCTTGCAATGGCCTCCTATTGTTCCTTCACATTCCAGGGTATTATTCTAAACTTCATAAAATTTTCACTGGGATTTTGTGTTTTTCTTCTTTAGTTTGCTGCAATATACTTTTCACTTTCTGCTGCAGCAGGAACACTAAAAAACATACTTTTCAACCAAAATCAGTTAGAAGAGGACAGTTCTCTTCTTATTAAAAAAAACACTTCATATAATATAAATCTATGTTAGAAAGTTAAAATATTTTAAAAAGTCCTTTACTTTCCACCTATTCCATACACTTTTGCTTGATAAAGATGATTTTGAACAGAGTTCTGGTTAACTTAGGGATAAGAATACACCAAAGGACAGAAGGTTGTACACAAGAGACAGCAGTACTTGGTTCTCTATGGACATTTTAACACAACTTAAAAAGATGCAGCTCTAAAGATAAAGCACAATAGTTGGCTGTGTCACTACAAACTGCCTTTCCTGTCAAATATAGAAATTCTTGGGTAGGAGCTGTGGAACAGAGTGGAATAGCACGCCTTCCTGTTTTTACTCTAAAAGCCTATAAAAAGTACTGCATTACTAAATTATGTAAAGCATATGTTGCTACATGAGAACAACATGTTAGCCACTTACTGTATCTATCATAGGAACAGAACACTGTTTATGAGCTCTCTAACGCCATTATGAATAATTGTTCATAGCACAGGAGTGGTCAGAGCCTTTCATCAAGCTCCGGGCCCCGCTGCACCCGGCATCCTACCAATGCAGAGCAAAATTTCATCCCTGCCCTGCAAAATGTACAGAACTCTATGAGAGCTTCTCCCTACAGACATGCTCACAAATCCACACCCCAGGCATTTGGAGTCACAACAGTGTCTTTAGCCAAGCTAAAAAAAATGAGCCTTTCACTATCCACACAGGACAAAACTTGTATGGGAGATCTGTTACTGCCCTGACTCCAGTTGTTAGAATTAATTCTTTTAAGGCCAAATCTTTGTCTCAGTGAAGTCAATGGCAAAACTCCCATTGACTTCAGTAAGAGCAGGATTTGGCTCTCGGTGCATCTGTAGAATTGGAATGATACACAAAATGTCCCTTTTAGACTATGATCATTTAGAAGGGACAGCTTGCCAAACTTATTAAACCCCCTTGCCTTCCTTCTCTCCTTTTGTTGGAAAAACAAACCATATGTTATTTACATTGTCTGATTTTCTTGCAGTTGTGTCAGCGCGCAGACATGAGTACACATTCAGATTCGTGCTTTTCAGCCCTTGTGCAATATCAGTTTTCTTTTTGTCATTTTCCATATTTATATTCATTTTAAGGGACTAGATGGTCTTGTTCCATTATGCAAAAAATAGATTCAGTTGTTCTCCACATAGCCTTATGGCAACAAAATTTTCTTGTGGAAGAGCAAGCTGTGGGTTAAAATCCTGTTCTGGCCACGTTCCTTTTCCTTCATTCTACAATTATCTTTTATTAAAATCAGCTTGTCTCTCAATGCGACACTAATATATTCTCTCTTGCAACTCAATTCTTTTCTAAACCAAGCTTAATTCTCTCCTGAACCAAAAAAAAAAAAAAAAAAAGAAAGAAAGAGTGCTATCTGATCAAAACGATTTTATAAATGCAAAAAGCCAAGTTATAAAGAGGGTCAGCCCTGTAAAGGTGGGATACCATCAGAGAAGTCCAAGTTAGACAGGGGCTAGTTATCTTAAAAGCCAAGTTAAACAAGACACCATTTGGGGCTAATGGCTCAACCACATACACTCCCCATGTGAAAGTTTATCAATCCTTTGGGACACTACTTAGCCCTAAGTGTCTCTTGTTTAACTTGGCCATTTCAATAGCTAACCCCCTTCCTAACTTGGCTCTCATTTACAGATATCACACCTCCAAACAGCTGATCTTTTTCTGCCTAACTTGTCTTTTTTTATTTTTCCATTCCACACTGGCTAAATGTTTTTGATCAGGAGCCATATACACCACACTTCTGAGGACACAAGTAAATGCTGAATATTACATGCAGTTGTAGCTACATGGCTGAGGCCCAGTTACAATCACCCTTATTACATTAAAGGTTTGTTAATTTAAATTATTTCTAATTGATGCAAAGACAGTCATATAAGCATTCCTTCATTCTTCTAAGAGACTGTGATAAGCATTGTGATGTGGAAAAAATGAAGATATACTTCAGTAGATAGTAACCCAAGAGGTTTTTTTTTTCAGAATGTATAGTTTCTAGTATGCATTAAAAATCTGCCATCAACATTATGAATCTTGGTACTTCACTTGGGTTTGTCCTGTGTATTATTCAATCCCCAAGCTCCAAAATGTAAGCTAAAGTTTGGAGCTGTCCAATATAAGTCACAGTCCCAAATAATAAAATAGTAACAATCATCAGCCGTTAGAAAACTTTTGAAAGTCGGAAACTCATTCGTTCCCAGAACAAGGCATAAAAAGAAAATGTTTTCTTCTCAGTTTTCACTCCACCCTGACAGCAAGCAGGGAAACAAATTTGCAATGTTTGATTTCTCTTTTACTAGAAATTAAGCCTACTCTTTGCTTCTAAAAGACCAAGTTACATCTAGAGTTGTGTACAAAGCTCTTCAAGGCTAAGCAACAAAATTTTAAGAATTCCAGTTTGCAAAATACACAAGAAGCATTCCTGTGCCTTACTTCAAAGTTACACTTTACAGCTAAACTACAGCTATAGCATCTGAAACTCTGAATTTGTCTGATGCAATACTGTGTGTTGGTACAGAGCTACTCTAAGAGGAAAATCTCGGGATGGAAGAAAGTGATGTAAATGAAGAAGAAAATAGCACTCTTCCTTCTTTCTTATTGTTCATACAGCCCTCAAAAACACTAACAGCAGGTTCAAGCGATAAACTGGCATTCTCTGCAATATGACATTGGGCTGGCAATGTTATCCCATCCACTGAGGTCACTTAGCATTATTATTTCTACTACAAAATAAACTAAAGACCTGATTATTTGTGGACAGTAAAACATTTATGGCCCAATCCCAAGATTAAATATCAATAAATTCAGGCAAAACCTTTGCTGCACAGTTACATTCTGAGAACTATAAAAATTCTTATCATTATTCGTACTGAAAAGTACTTGAATTGAGCACTCTAAGATACAAGGATTTTCCCTCACAAAATCTTTACGTTGGAGAGATTACAAGGCTGGGTTTTTTTATGGGTTTAATGTTCTTTATTTCTACTTCCTAACAGGCTGCAAGACTCCCAACATTAGCCAGTTGTTAATTAAGTCTTGTTGACATACTTCTAACTAGTCTGAAGTATTACAAAACACCATCCTCTACAAAACAAGCAATTTTTTTTTTAATTACCTGAAGACAGTCCTAGGCTCTAGGGCATAGAAAATATTCTGGAAGAAGGTAAGGCTGTCGTCTCACTTCCATTTTTTCACATTTTATTTTAATTATAAATATAATAATTACTATCATTTCTCATGAAGAAACAGGTTTATAAGAAAGTTAACTTTTGGGATGGGTGCTGCAACTCAAGCTTTTCAGAAGAGAAGACAGCCAGCAAAGCAAGGAAGAAAATGCAGCGTAGTGTTAGAACGGAGAGGAGACAGGGCAGAATGGAGAGCAAGACTGAGATCAAAGGAGAGTAAAAGCCATTGGCAAGAGCAAACAAGTTCAGAGCAGTGAATTAAGGTGTCAGGAGGATGGAAAAGGCCCTCATAGCTGCTGCTATTGTTCACTGAGTGAAGGTTTCTGCTCTGCTCTAAAGCTGGGAGCTCGTGGGCCTCAATTGACATTTTTTCCCTGAGTTTCTTCTCTGGGGGAAGTGTCCATAATCTGCATATCTGAGACCCTGCTCTGGCTTTTTCTGCCTGAGAGTCTGAGGGTGAGTCCCAACAGCCCTGACCCCAACACCCCACCCCTGAGCTGCAGCCTGGGTGCAGGGAAGACACAAGCCCCAAGCACCCCTTTGCCTTTTGCTCCTCTACCTCCTTTATCTTTGAGAGGTAAGGAATTATTTAATAAACTGGAAATTAATTTCTAAAGAGAACCTTACAAAACTGCTGCCATCCACATTTTCAAAATTATTTATTAGAAAAATTATTCTACACCATTGCCAAAGCTTTTATTTCATCTGAGTCTTTCCATTTTCATATTTTGCAATTTAATGAATCCCTATCCTATCTTGTTTTTAAAAAGTTTAGAAGATTTTCCAGCATAGCACTTCTAATTATAACTAGCACTGATCAAATGCTATCTGTCAAGTAAGGTTTTACTTGAAAAATTCTATCTTTTGCCAAATTGAAAAAATGCAGTTTTCCCACATTTTAGCAAAATTATAAGAAAAAAGAGGGCCTTCTGCAAGAAGCTGCTTTGATTTTACAAAAATAGTCAAAATTAATTATTTTGGAACAGCAGGAAAATAATCTCTAGACTAAATGAAACAGGAAAATAATCTCTAGACTAAGTGAAACAACATGCAAAATTTGCCCAAATACTCAGTTTGATTTTTATCTAAATTAAAAGTGTTGGCATCTTCTGCCTCATCAGAATACCAGACAGTTTTAAGAAAAAACTAAGCTTTGCAATGAACATGAATAGTATCTGATTCCTCAGAGGTATAATGGAAAATGAGTAGTAGCAAAATTAGTGGAAAACGGAGGCCAATAAATCTTCGAGGGATTTATTTGAATAAGCACATTTTAGTGAGGTTTAAATACAAGTAAACTCAAGTGCAGTGTGATTCATTGACTTCAAATTTAAATGAACAGCTCTCAAATAATCATGTCAAGAAATACTGAATGAGTGCTAAGTGTAAATATACATTTTTGTAGAAAGAAAAATTGGAAAGAACTGCTTTTGCAAATTCTAATACTGTTGCAAATACATGACTGCAAAGGAATAACACTGGGATATTAAAAAGTTTTTAGCTCGCAATACATAGTAAAATTGTAGATGTAGAGCCAAAAGGAAACAAAATAAATAATAAAATAAATTAAGCATGTTGTTCAGACACATGACTCGAAAATTAAAATAGTGCAGACAAAAAAATCTATGAATCAAAATATGTAAGTAGCATCTAAAGCCAACACTGATACTCCAGATTATCAAGGCTAAATTTAAATATGTGAACAGCAGAACACTTTTTTCCACCACATTAATGTTTAGTATCATGTTTACTGTTAGAATCCATTCAGCTCCTTATTATATAAATGAAGAGGTTTTAGAGACATGGGCATGTACAGCATTTTAAATACATCAGATGTACATAAATGTGTGGCATAAAAGCATTGAGACAAATTCTGATTAAGAAACAGAGAAGAGCAGTTGGATGTGAGCTGACTACATTAGCATTTTTCTGTCTATCAACCAACACTACTACTTTATAGGTGTTCTACTTTTTAAAATCTGAACAATGCTCTGTCTTTAGGTTCTAAAATACAAAAAGGGTAAAAAAACACATATCTGATACATGCCAGACTTCTACTAAGAAAAAAAAGGCCTGATAATATTAATAGAAACAAAACAAAAGTTATAATGACTCAAAAGTTTTAGTTTGACAGAGTGAAAATTAGGTTACACATACAATAAAACCTGCTGGTGTTTGCCATTACAGAGCACCCACCACAAACTGAACTAACATGTGTTTTCAAAAAAGATGGACAGTGGGGGAAAACAGCAGCAGTATAAGTAGAAAAGAAACCAAATTCATATTATCAAGGGGGAATTACAGGAGAAAGGGAAAGAAGTTAGCAGTTATGGGGACACTGTAATTTGCTTTACACATGTCCTCAGAGTGGTCAATAATGTCATTGACTGGGGTTAACAGAGTAGGTTGCCCAAGTGTTTTAAACAAAATAGCCTAATCTTAGACAAACAATTTGAAACTAAAATGCTTAAAGTGTATCTCTTGATTTTCCAAAGTTCAGTTCCCTGTGACTACTGCCAGAACTGCAGGGTGCTGAGCCCTCCGAAGGAGCAGCTACAACTACCCCATCTCAGACTTTGCACTTAATTTTGAAAGTCATGGCTTCTCCTTTCTTGGGAAAAAAGATCCTAGCTCGGCATGCTTGTTAAAACTTAAATTACCAGCTGCAGCAAAATAAAAGGTTGGATTCTTTCAGTAAAGGAGCCATTTCAATCTTCCAGTTACTTAACCACTAAAAAAAGATCATGCCATGCCCCAGCAGCGGACAAAGTGCTGCCTATGGAGTTCTTCAGCATGGCTCAAAGCTGTTATAATAATGCTTGGAACTTAGATACCACTTTTCATCTTCAAAGCAGTTTACAAACATTAACTAATTAATCCACACAACATCCCTCAGGCCCACTTGGATCAAAAATGGGGAACTGCATGCTGGGACCTGAATCCTCTGTGGGCCCTAGCTCCAAATTAAAGATGAGCAATCTGCTCTTTTTTTTTTTTTCTAAATAGACTCCTGATATATTGCCAATGCAGCCCTCTGTTGGGCAACATTTGGATGCCCCCAGCTTTAATCTCTATTAAAGTATCATGCCCCAGTCTGCCTTTGTTAATTTTGGATGTCTTGGAATCTATTAAACGTGGCACAGTTTCTTGAGCTTTTAACAAAGCTTTAGCTTTGAAAATGCATCTTCTTTTGTCTTCATTCTAGCTGGCTTCCACACAAAGATCTTTTAGATGAGATAGATACTGAAGTTTTCCGTTGTTGTTGACGCATTAGCTTTAACTATTAACATATTCAGCATGATTTTCTAATATTTAACATCACTTCTGCAGTGGCACATAACTGTTGCTTTTTACAAACTCCAAGAGGCAGCTCCTCCTCTGATGCAAACTGGACTGCCAGTTTACAACAGCCCAGGAACTGACCCAAGAAATTTAGCAGGGAGTTGGCTGCTACTATGACATTGTGTCAGACTGAGTCAGGAGACTGGCTACATCCACCTCCAAATAGGAACATTAGCATTTAAAATAAATAGAATGACACTGTAAACCAGCAACATGAAAATAAGCATCTGCAAAAGGATCTTGGGGAATGACATCAACAGACAAAATAGTGTCTGCTCCCAGTGGGAAATGAACACCAAAACAGCAATGGAATGCTCTTAAACTAATTATTACATTGCTGGACTTGGGAATGGAAAATACTACAAAAAGGTAGTACATTGAAGCACTGTTATGGAGCATAAAGGGTTCACAGTCTATCTTGGAAAGTAAAGCCATTTGTGTTCCCTGACTGAATGAAGATGCCAACTTTCTCAGAAAAAGCCTAAACTAAAATAGCACCTATAGTACCTAAAAGATTCTGGGTGGAAAATAGCTGACCAAACCTCAAATATGCTGAAACTTTAGCATCTGCACACAAATCCAAATTTCCCTCTCCTCTGCACAGGTTTAAATGTATAATTAAATCCACCAACTTAGCTGGTGGTTTTCCAAAACAAAGTGGATGTTGGATTGGACTCTGGCTGTAAAGATTTATATCTATACACATTCCTATTTTGATTTCCAGTTTCCTCAAATGTTTGAGGAATGGTGACATTTAATTAAGAAACTGGGGAGGGGGGCGGGGGCCTGTTTGGGTTCCAATCATTAATCACTTGAAACTTCACCATACCTGTAGTGTCGGGAAATCTCTTCTTCCACCTGGGTGGTAAAGTCACATTTGGTACATGAGTGTTCTTTGTTCTCCTTGAGCGTCAGCGGCCCCTCTGCCCCTGGCAGGGCGTTTGTTTCTGGTTTGACATCAGACGCTTGGCCTTCGTGTGCATTCTCATAGTGGAGCAGGAGAACGTCCACGTCAGGAGTGGAGAATGAGCACTGATGGCACTGGTGTTTGACTCTAGAGCTTCCTGTCACCCCTGGAGACAGGTGCAAAAGCAAGAGAGCACAGTGGGAACAATTACTTTTTCTGCAAGCAAATGGGTAAGTAATTTCTCCAAGGTGCTTTTCTGGGCTGCAGAGGCCTCGGGGACAGAACTGACAGTGCTTAATGGTACATTTATGAATGTTGTGTAGCTGCTGATAGTGACGGAGAAGTGGGCCCACCACTATTACATCTGGGCCATGGCTCTTTGAGTACCTAAAGTCACAAAACTGACAGTTGTAGCTTGTCACCATGCTGTCCTCTGCTCCTTTGCTACTCAAGTCTTTCTTTTTTGCCACACTCGCACCCTTTTCTGTCTTTGTCACTAACTCCCCATCTGCATTCTTGGCTAGATCATTCTGGTTAATGACAGATCCCCTAGAAAGCTTATCATTCAGATCTGGGTGGAGGCTTCCTGCCTGGCTTCCCCCATGCTGTTTGCTGTAATGTTCTAATAGTTTCAAAGAGCTGGACGATTCACAGCTGAAACTGCAAAATTTACACCAGTAGTAACTGGTAGTATCGGTACCATTTTGTCTAGAGGAATCTATTGGCTTGATGGGCACCGAATATCCAACTGGCGTATCATCTCCTGCTTTTACAGTGATTCTGTCTTGCCACTTCCCCAAGTCTCCAGAATCACATGGTCGAAGAGTAGGACTGGATTTATTGGAGTTTTTCTCTGAAGTTTTACCAGTATCAGAGGAGGGAAGGGCTGCTTTCATTTTGTTTGGGTGAGTCTGTAAGAAGTGTTGCTCTAGTTCAGTGGAGGAGTTGCCCATGTAGGTGAAATTGCAGAATTTGCAGCGGAAGTACTTGGTGTTGCCTTGGCAATCTGGAGTTTTCCGCCCAATTCCAATAAAGGTTCCACCTAAAGTAACCTGTGAATAAAGAATAAGGTCATTTTAGTTCCACTGTATATTTATTCAAATAGCAAGGAGTGGAAATGGGGGGGAAAGAGAAATAGAAAGCAATTGATTCATTAGCTCATTTTATTAATTACTGCCACCATTTTCATTTGTACCATGTAAGATATCATACATATACCCTCACATATTTAACATTTGTTGAAGAATATTTTTAAATGTTTCTCATAGCTGAATAAATATTCCATATGAATAACAAATACATTGATTTGCAGAGACTGAGGCAAACGTGCAGAAGATTATCTTAGTGCTGATAGGACTGTTCCTTCCTTCACTATATCATTAAATAGTATCATTGACAGAAGATCCAATAATCAGTTCCCACAGCTCTGAACCCTGCTTTCCTGGGAGTCTGTACCAGGTGTGGAAAAAAAAAAAACAACCCTCAGTCTTTTGACTTAGACGCTTTAATCATATTTGTGCTTTACAGTCATAGAGAATTGCTTTCTAAATTCAAGCAAGCAAAAATTTAATTTCAAATAACAAATCTGGTTTGCTGTGTCGGGAGTATGACCAATTCTTACAAAGATCATTCCTACATGAGTATCCAGTATCCACCAGGATGCCTTTTCACAGAGCCATAGTGGCTGATGTCTCAAACAAAAGGCAGTTTTCTCAAGGATTACTCACTGTAGACATTCTCCAAGGAAATCTTCTGTTCCTCTCATGCACAGAGCTCAATTTAGTGAAACAAGGATGGAAAAACTACAGTAGAAAAATGGCATGTGGCAAAGAAAACTACCACACCCAAGTCCATGACATCACTAATTACACACACAAAAAATAAGGTAGGTCTGCTTAACTGTTCTCATGATGTCTGAGCAAAATGCTCTGCAGGAAAGGAAGAAGGCTTCCAGGGCTGATGCTATTAAAGCCTGTGTTCTCACAGCAAGGCAGGCCTGCCCTTCCCAGGAGTGCACCACACCTGCCCCTGACATCAGGGGGAGATTTGCTGCTCCTGTACAACTGGTTTGAAGGCCAAAGAAACAATCTCTTGACAAAAATGTCACCATTGCACAGCTTCTTTTTCTGAGTAGCAAATAGTGTACAGCATCCAGAACATAATTCCCAAAATCCGTAGACATCGACTCCTTTGCCATCATCCAGTCTGCGCCACATGGTGTAGACATGGGTGGAAGCTCCCTTATGACATATTCTCAGTTTTTACACACAGAAAATGTCTTACAGGGAATATAAAATTCAGCCTTGCCGAATTTCATTTGCATTCTCCCAACCAGTAAGTGTATTACTACATTTCTGCAGGTTTCAGTTCTAATGCATTAGGCAAATGGTGTAATTATTTTTCTTCTCCTCCTCAACAGCTATGCCACAAAGATAACATGATCACTGCTCATTGAGTATCACACCAAATGGAAAGACTCAGACATAGAGAGAGCATGAAATGTAAACATTTTTAAATGTAATATTAATGCCTTTTAGCCGTTTAGCTCAGAAAATGAAATGCTATCCTTTATACCTCATCAGAATTGAGCATGTAGAGTGAGGCAATGAGTTAGTAAACCATGATATAATGAGCTGCCTCTATTCAGCCTCCAAATCTTTCTTCTGTTTATTTTTTTCCTTAAGGAAGCAAAATCCCCATGCACTGGTTAACTTTTCCTTAAATAAACTGAAAATGGCTTTCTGTTTGTTTAGGAAACATATCTCATTAGGCAATGGTGAGTCAGGCAGCCAAATCATTAGGACTTAGCTGTAAGAACATTTTCACTTTCAACTGGGCCTCCACATTCTGCTATCAAATATGAACTTGGTTTTGAAGAGATTCTTTGCAAGAGGGATGTTTAACAAGTCTTCTGTAGTGCAGGAATTACGTCCCTTTAATTATTTTATGGCAGGCAAGAACTGGAGACAAAGCCATGCTGAGCCTGATCCCACTGACAACAGTGGGATCTGGGCCTGCTTTCCAGTATCTAGCACTTAAGGTCTTCATCCAGCGCATTATGTCAATGTTCAAAGTCTCAGTGGTGTCAAATGACAACTTAAAGAAAGCACTGATGCAATTAAGTAAACAGAAAATAACAGCACTTCACTGCATGATT
The DNA here is from genome assembly GCF_963513975.1 of Fringilla coelebs. NCBI lineage: Eukaryota > Metazoa > Chordata > Aves > Passeriformes > Fringillidae > Fringilla > Fringilla coelebs. The sequence continues at coordinate 16,115,470 of NC_140028.1, read as the reverse complement.
ACATAAGTTGCAAGGTGATCTGGTTTCGTTCATTTAATTAGATATGTATGTTTGTTCTGTGCATGCACAGAAGACTGACCAAAATGCTTTACCTTAAATGGCTCTAATGAGTAAATACACTGATTACTCTCAACTGTCCAGCCACACAGATAACAAACATATTTTGCAGACACTCTGTGGACACCAGTTACAAACTCTGAGTGATGATAATCCCAGCTGCTAGTCATTGCTAATTACTTTTATTTCAGAACATTGGTAAAACATATAGTACTACTATTTTCTATATGGACTGTAATTCACATCATTTCTGTAACTTGTGCTAATCCTGCTTAGTGGTCTACACAGCAAGTTTGTGTTCCATGCTAATACATCCTTCTCTGTATCACAAGAGGATAAAGTAGAATTAAATATTACCACAGTGCTTGTGTTAAGTTCTTGTAATGTGGGAGTTACATTCTTTATACCACTCGAATGTAATTGATTACCAGTTATTGGTTTGGAATTTCCCTGAATACCTGCCACAATTCAAAATAATTCATTGCATTAGACCATGTACATGAAAAGTAACTCTGGGTCATCCTAATGTTATTACACTCAAAAGCCTCCTTTCATACATAACAAAGCCCACTGAAAGCTCCATGAAGATCATCATTCAAAGACAACTAAAGAAACTGATTTCCATGCAGAGAGGTTGGGAGAAGCACTTGAAGTGACAGTATAAACTGAATCTGTTTGAGCTTTCAGCCAGCCACATTTGAAAGAAACCCACACATTTGCAGAACTGTTTGGATTCCCACACTTTGCTCAAATCTTGGCTTAACTTCCAGATTTTGCAGTTACATATTGTATGTCTATGTACAGGCACTAAACTTCTTCACTGGGGATGTAAATGTCCTTCACCTTCTACTCTCTCTGATCAGCCTCACAAAGAGGAAAAGTAAAGGAGAAGGAGAAAGCGGAATATGGCTGGATAGATGGATGGATGGATAGAGAGAGACAGAGAGATAGAGAGATAGAGAGATTAGATAGATAGATAGATAGATAGATAGATAGATAGATAGATAGATAGATAGATATTGAGGTATACATACTATAGCAATCAATATCCACGTTTCTGTGTGGCATCAGAAGTGATAGATTCTTGTATTTACTCCCTTATTTCATTCTAATCCCAACAAAATTTCATCTCCTACTCTGTTCTAACAGAGTTACATTTCCTTAAGTAGACGTTTCTTCCCAACATAAAAAAGAACCTAAACAAAAGCAATGCTAAAATTCTGCAATTCTGTTCCAGCGCTGTAGTACAAAGTTGGTGACATAGCTAGTAACAGTCATGAATAGAGGTACAGCTTGTAGAGGAAATGTAGGAGCAACTACAGATCAACAGTTCCCTCAGCACACAAAGGAGAAAATTAATCCTCACAATTCTCTTTTTAAAGAGAACCTAACATACAAGTTCAGACTGTGGAAACATGATTTAACTCTTCCCTTCACTGTCATATACTTTGGGATTATCACTTAATTCTGCAGCATCTCAACTATGGCAATATAGTTGGTATTAATTATTGCAATGTACAAAAAAAGACAGATATTAGAATGGATTCTCCATTCTTATGCTAGATGTGGTTGCACTGATATTCTTTGAAAATTACTCTTCAAAGCCATGTCTCATTCTGGGATTAGACTGAAATATATTTCACAGTAAGATTTCCATAAACTCAAAACTCTTAATCATTAAGGTTATTCATCAGTGGGGAAAATTGTCAAAATCTGAAGCTCATGTGTTAATATAACTAAGCTATCTCCTCAAACACCACACACATTTCCAAAAATAGCCAGAAAAAGGAGAAAAGATAACATGATAATTGACAGTGTTTCAAGATGTACTTTCTAAAATATGTTGGCAAATACGTCAACAAAGCTGTGTAATTGCACTATATGTTTCCAACAGATATGTCTACATTAATTAGTCAATACAATGATTTCATGGAATAGATGGACTTGAGCAAATAGAAGTACTTTCTTCTTTCTTTTTTTTTTTAAATGGGCCTTTGATTTTTACTTTGCCCTTGGTCTAAATGCTACCCCTCTTCTCTCTCCTCCTTTTCAAAATTCAGTCCTAAATTCCATCACCCCAAAGCAGTTTACAAATACTTCTTAGAGAATCTAAAAAAAAATCACCAAGGAAGAGAAAATCTGCCCACTCCTGTAATCGTGTATTTCATGCAGAAAATTCTACCAGCAGAAACTATATCCACATAAGAGATTCAACCACAAGGATTACATGCTCAGGGTAAAGCTGTCTTTGACCCTGGCTTCTTCTGCAAGTACTGATTAGAATCCATCTTCACTGGAACATCAAACGTTAATCTTTTTTTTTTTTTTTTTCTCCTTACCTGGGTTACATCTTTGGCTAATCAGGAGGTGAAAGGCTCCAGATCCCTTACCAATCTTCTGAGCCATCCAGTCTGCCTTTGCAATTACTCTTAATCTTCTAATCCTAAAATATTTTCTAATGCTTTTGTTTATTCATTTGCTTTGTGCAATATAGCATCCAGAACATTTTAACCATCCCACATTTATGAAGTTCTTCATGTCATGCAGGCCAGAACAGATTCCTGGCTTTCATGCAAGTTTGTGTAACACCACCCAGTTCTCTAACCTCCCCTGTGGAGAATTCACTCCCTCTCACTCACTCTCTTTCTACATTTTAAACTAGGAGAATCTTCAGAGTATATTCTTAAAACTATTTACTGTGATTAATTTATAGGTACATAAATCTATGTTGCACAAGTGAAGCAAAAACTGAGGGCAAACTCCTGGCTTTCTGGGCTGTTCATACTTACCAAAACAAGAAAGCAAACTATTGGATCACATTCATTCAAAGTAAGTGCATTCTTCTTGAGATTTATTCTGTTGCCGTTGAACCCAAGACAGTTTTTGTGTCATTAGATTTTATAAGTATTGTTAAAACAAAGACTGTGACAGAACAATAACAGAACTTAAATTAAGGTCAGGAGACCAGATGTGCAAAACCAACAAACGAAAGAAAGAGAAAATCAAGACTTTCATTTGCCAACTAGTGCTACTAGACTAGTATCTAAAGAAGCACCATTCCTTCTATTCTCTGCAGATAAAATTACCAGACAGTTCCTTGGCTACTGTAAACTCACACAGCCTTACAGGCTCAGAGGCAAACTAGCAATGATTTATACCAGAAGAAAACCTAGTTGCTTTCCTTTTCTCCTTTTATTTTTTGAGCTCTCATCCTTTCTGTAGGCTATCTTAGCAGTTTATAACTTTAAATATAAGCACTAATATTACTAGTCCCACCAACTGTTTTTATTAGCCACTCTTCAAACGCTACCAAATATCCCTGCAATAAGGTAAGGAATATCAACACATAACTTGGCTTTGAAGCCTGTGAGTATATATCACATCAGTTGTTCCATAAACTGTCCATCTGAATATTCTAATATTAGTATAGACTACTTCTCACTGCAAGGCAGCTAAAATAGCTTATTTCTGCCACAGAGCAAGGCAATGTTCCCAGGCACTTACTATGTAGCAGCTGACATGCTGTAAATCACTGCCTATCATTCTGAAGAGTAAACGTGCAAATATCTCCATAGAAGTGATATAAAGAACTTCTACTGCATATAATCATACAAATCATTGCTTATCACCTATTGTCAATATAGAAGTTAAATACCTGTTCCATGTGCTTTTTCACACAATATTTGTAAATATGCATGTATGCAGTTATATATGCATAAGAAGCAAATGTCTGTATACACACTCCCAAGCAAACTGCATATGGACCTCTTTGTAAGTGTGATTTAGCACCACCCACTTCTTTACCTGCCACCATTTTTTTTCATGTTAGTTGTTTAAAAGAGATGACTGAATCCTGTGCTTCTAAGGAGTGACTCTCTCAAGTGTGCATGGCAGCCTCCAAGACTGATCATGACCCGGAAATAAGATTCAAAATAAATAGGTATGCCCATGTGCAGATGCAACACTCAAAGAGAGATTGATAGTTTTCAGTTTATCAGGAAAGTGCCCAGGGAGTCTGCAACATGGCTGACATGAAGTGGGCCTTGTGTGACATCCACCTTCATGCAAGTTCTGTTCTAACATATGCTGCAAAAACTAGCATGGCACAATGTACTCAACAAGACTGGGGTACATCATATGCAGCAACAGTTGTTTGGTTTAGTTAGATCTAATTCCTGTATTATGGACAATCAAGCCAAAGTCAGTGAGAAAAACAATATAAAATTTGGATCCATTTCTAAGCATGCAAGGAAAATGAAATTCATTCATATGCACGTTTCTTTTTGCTCATGTCAACCAGATATTTACCTGTGTCACCTTCTAGGAAGCCCATTTGATGACAAAGAACTTTAAGAATGTTTGATTTGCTAATAGTACAAAAGAAAATGCTGTACTTTTTAAGAACTCCAATTTGTAATTGTCACTCCATCTGTATGAGTCCTTTTGCCAAAATCACCAAAATGTAAAGGAAAACCTTTACCACGAGAAGTGCTGCTGATTACAACGGTACCCCTAAAAACCTCTACATTTTTTTAAGTCTTACCTTCACAGCTTCATATTCAATCTAACTGTTAATATAAGTGTAGAGGATAAAAAGCAGAACCTACAAATAAAATCACTTCACTCAGCTGAATCCTAGCTAGACTAGACTTTATACTAGTCACACATGTCTAACCTGAGAACAGAAAACATGCCACATTTGATACACTGAAATCCAGACCACTAGAAACCTATCAGGGCATAACACCATGCAGACACATGGAACTCACTGGTGATTTATACAGAACACAAAAGGAAGAGCTTTACAGACTCTGTGTGGGCACTTTCTAGGACACTGGGCAGCCTGCTGGCTGAACATCCAGAAATGCTTTCAGTTGCTGTGAAAATCTGGGAGAAGTTCCTAGCCTTATCCATTATATGTACTTATATCATGTTCATTATATGTACTTAAATATGTAACTAGTAGGTCAAGGGAGGTGGTTCTCCCCCTTATTCCCCTCTCATGAGACCCCACCTGGTCCATCTGGGGATGGTAGCCAGCTCTGGGGTTCCCAGCATAAGGCAGCCATGGACCTACTGGAGTGAGTCCAGAAGAGGCCATGAAGATGATCAGAAGGCTGGAGCACCTTTCACATGAAGACAGACTGTTCAGCCTGGAGAAGAATTTATAGCAGGGAGAATTTATATAGGGAGAATTTATAGCAGCCTTCCAGTACCTAAAAGGGCACAAGAATGCTGAAGAGGAACTTTTTATAAGGGCATGTAGTGACAGAACAAGGGGTGACAGCTTCAAACTGGAAGTGGAGAGGTTTAAATAAGATATTAGGAAGAATTTCTTCACCAGGATAACAACTGAGGCACTGGAACAGGTTACCCAGAGAAACAGTGGATGCTCCACCCAGAGATGCCCAGTCCCTGGTAGTGTTCAATCTGGTAGGCCAGACTGGATGGAGCTATGAGCAACCTAGTCTCTGGAAGATGTTCCTGCCTATGGCAGGAGGGCTGGAACTAGATTAGGTTTAAAGTCCCTTCCAACCCAAATCATTATGTGATTCACATATGACAAAGCATTAGGCTGAGTGGTATAGGACAACTCTTACAATATTGGATGTCTAGAACTGTATAAGAAAACAACTGTCATTAACTTCTTATTATTCTGTGGAGTAGTAGATAATGCAGTAATTTATTCCTTTTCTTTCCCTCCCCACCCCCCCCCCACCCCCAGGTGCATTGAAATGCAATCAACAAACCTAATGATGGCTTTTATCAGGCCATGCTTTTTCAGAAATTTGTCTTCTTGTATGTCTGTCTAGATCTAAAACCACAAAGCAATTAAAATCAGAGGACTAAATTTAAAAAAAAAATTAAATTGTACATTCATAATCTTTTAATGTCTGAATAGAAGAGGAGGTAGATCTGTGCCAATGAGCTCCAGAACCAGCACCATGCTGAGCAAGAAGCACCTCAAAGGCAGCATACAAAATATGAAGCAACCATAAGAACTGCTGAGCACTGCAGTATGTCTTTATTCATGGCTGCATAAATACCCTTCTCCCTTGGGACAAGCCATCTGAAACCCTTACCTGAATGCAGACATTTCTGTCCTTTCTTTGAGGGACACTATTCTCTTTTAAAACACACCAGGAAATGGGGTCATGCTCCCTTTTATACAATAGCCTAATGGCTTGAACACTTGTTCAGGAAACAGGAAAAGTAGGTTCCTTTCCTTGCTCTGTCAGAGGGGATCCAAGCCTGCTTCTTCACCTTTGCTGGGCATGTCCTACGCCTTAGCTATAGGCTGCTATGTGGAAGACAGCACTCTCCAACCTTCCTGTTGAAGCTGTCCCAATTACTACTCATTAAAAAATTGGGGGTTAGAAGAAAGACTGCCTGCTCTCTACTTGCCAGCAACTTGCCTGTCTCCAGACTTTAACGTACACATTAAAGAGTCATTAGATCAAACAGAGATGGAGACTTAATCATACAGCAGCAAAGGCAATAGCTTTCAGCATCATAGCTGTTAACTTAGTCACATGAATTTTACTTTAAGTGAAGTCTTTAGATCCAGTATAAAGACTACTGCTTTAGGCACGTCCACAAAGCCTTACACAGGCTCAAATACCCAGCAAGACAAAGTTGCCTATAGAGATTGATCAATTAACTAAATGTGAAGAAAAGTAATGGGGAGCACATCAGCAAAAGATCCATTGAACTCACTTCAAATATTATTTTGATAAAAGCTATAAAAAGCTGATTAACACATTCCCTGGGAATTCAGAGATGTGATAGTGAATGTTTTCTGAAATCTATACTGGCAAGCAAGTTAATCTCCCAGAAACAGCTGAGTGATTTTACCCAATCCTATGGAATTTATTATATGAACCAAAAACCTTTGAAGAGAAAAATGGGAACAGAGTACAGGAGATTTTCAACAGAAAATAACATTTTCTAAAAAGACAAAGGAATCTTGCCGCATTAAATATTCATATCAAGTTAAAATCTGCACAATTGGAATGCCAGAAAGACTGGATTTTTTACACAGTTCCCAGACAAATTCTCTTTAGGTACTACAAAACACACTCCCAATATTTGAATACCTATGTGAAACCATACGTATATACCTGGTTTTGCTGATTACACCCCCTAAAAGCTGCATTTAGGGTTGGGAGGGTGTTTTTTGGCTGTGGGTGAGGTTTAACTTCGCTTCTGTGATACAAGTCCAAAAACACATTTGATTTCTTTTTCCAAGCTCTCAGCAAATGGACCACATCCCTAGATCTCTACAGATAGGATAGAAGATACTGCATTTTCCTGCACTCAAGACATTTTCCCATTTCTTTTTGTTTGCCTTTGTATGAATGCAAACTATGGGGCTCCATAGCATCTCTCACTACTACAGATCTTCATATACCATCATCTCCAACTAACTATTGTGAGCCAGATCAAAGTCAGTCATCTTCATCCTCTGGCTTCTGTGCCCAGTTCCATGGCCTGAGACCATAAAGCTATCGATAACTTCCGGCCTAGCTACAACAGAACCGTTGGCTAAGTGCAAGGGGATCAATAAATCAGATCCTAAGCCCAGTTCATTACTATTTCAAGCTAATTACAAAGAGATTATTTTCATTTAGCCCAGTACTTATACAAAATAATAGTGCTAACATGAACCAATTTTTCTTATTCAGGTTCAGTTCCCCCTCATGTTATACAGGAGTTTGACTGAACTGATTTTAACTGGAGCACCAATCAATACGATCCCTTGTTGTGGCAGGAGATGCCAGCAATTCAGATGCATGAGAAAAAACCCTTCAAAATGGATATAGGAGTAATATGAACATGTGTGAATGCAAAAGGGATTTTCAAATGTTCTTTTACTTTGTTCATGAATCTCACAAAGCTGCTATGAATCAGGAGTGGGGGAGGAGAAAGCATAAAAATATTAATCAGTTACTTATCCTCTGACATGTTCTGGATCAATGCCTGGCGCACGTGCAATTGATGAAGTATGGCATGTGTCACAAAAGCTGATTTAATCTTCTATTACCAAATTGACCAGGGAAAACTAGCACCCTTAAAAATTAAGTTTCTAGGTGCAGGGTTTTTTTCTTTCAAATAAACAGCCAACATTGTATAGGCTGTCTGCTCTATTTTGGAAAATGTTTTTTTGTCTGAGAAAAGACTGATCTTAACTGGATTATCTATGGACTTTTTCCTACCGCTTTTTGTCTCCCCTGCAGTATCTTACTGCCAGAATTTAGTAGACAAGTATAGTCTAGGTTCAGCTGTTTTATTTCTCATTCTATCAGTTCAAACTGAGATAGCTCACACATCTGTTTTATTTCTGAGAGCACTGCAAAGGAAAGGCGTCCAGCTCATTCTAATCAAACATAAACTTTCCTATAAATAACTAAGGACCTAACGAAACAATTGTTTGGAGGAAATGAAAGTGTGTTTAGAAACTCAAATTCCTCTATACTGTATGTCTGAGCTGTTCCAGTTTGAATGTCTTCCTGACAGCACCGATCAGTTGCTCTAAGATGCTGTCCCTGGAGTCAGCAAACTGAAACTATAGCAGGAAATCCAGGTATTAACATCATACTATGTGCTAATTATAAATCATCATCATTTCACAATCTGACATTATTCACTTCTAACCTCTTTTAACTACATCACATATTTGCTTTCTAATCAGAGTTTGACAGGACAGTGTCTGACATGAAACAGTGATCTTTTAGTAAGACAGCAGTTCAAAGATTGCAGCTTTTACACATAGTAATGACCTTAGTTTGATTTGCTGTTCCACAAAGAAATTGTAGAGTTTCTTTAAAAAGAGGAAAAGTTTAAATAATTTGAAAAGCTTCAAGTTCCTGACTTGTTTTCTGGTTTTGGTTTCTTCCTTGATGTTAGACATTAGCCATCTTAACCTGTCTTGCAAAATTTCTTTCCTATAACTATGGCTTCTGCAAGCATAATTTCCACTTTTCTACCTTTTTATTTTAACATACCCTGGGAGTTTTATCTGGTAATTACTACGATGTTTCCATGTATGCAGTCACTTGAAAATGGATGGACATTTGAGCATGCATTGTATGCAAACTTCGTTACTTTAGTTTGATTTTTCTTAAAAGCTGAATTTTTATATTATATAGAATACTGAAATATCTTACTGTATCTCTCAGTTCCAAAAGTCCCAAAACATTTTTTTAAAGCACCATCAATTTTTTTATACTAATTAAATACAAGCTGATAAGAAAGTAACAAAGAGTCCATGAAAAACTTTTGAGTTCACTCTTTCATGGTAAAAATAAGGGTTTTTTCCCAGCAGTATCTGTAGTTTTTTTCCTACTTCAACTAGATGACTGAGGCAATAATCCTTTTCTTACAGGCTTACTAACATGAAGGACAGCACGGATTACTGTTACTTTTTGAAATGTTTTAAATATCCATTGTGTATCCTGTTTTCCTGGCACTAGACAACTTCGGAGCTGCCAAGACTTGCCATTTATTTTATCTTAATAAAGAATCAATAAGCCAAATCTTGACTCCCAGCAGATGATAATTTAGGATTACATTTTTAATTTCCAGCTGCTGTCTTTTGTCTATCTGGTTGTTATTTTTCATTATTATTTGCTCTTTTCTTTCTGTGACAGTAAATCCTTCAGATATGATTACCAATTCAGCCGTTTGCCTGTTTGCTGAATAAGATCTCTTGCTATTGATTACCATAACAACTAAATCCTACACAGAAATGTCACTGGTCAAAAAGCCAAATACTCCTCTACTGTACAAGATGCAGACCTTTCAGCAGACCTGCAGAAAGCCTGGCTAAAATGGACCAAAGGGGTTCTAGAGGTTTAAGCAGGTTATATGAGATACAGTAATCATGTAGGTAGGACAGGCTTTGCAAGCTCTGGCTTTGCAGCTGAGAAGACAGCGAGCACAAGCGGGGAGGCTGGGAGCATACAAACCTGCACATCATAAGTCCCATTTAATAGGACAGGCCTCTGGGAATTGATGTCCTGCAGTACCCCTGAAAGCACAGTGCGGTTGACTTTCTGGAAGTCTTTGGAGTGGCTGAATTGCACCATGTTGTGGAGAGCCAAAATTTTAGTGTCGAGCTCAGCATCCTGCCTGGTGCGGTTGTGCAGTCCTAGGTGGTACTTGCGGAAGTGTTTGATGAGATCTGTGGGGTCGTTCCCGTAGTAACCATACCCACAGATGTTGCATTTGAAGTCCTGAAGCTCTGGAGACAGAGGCGCTGTATCTGGATTATCATTTACCAACAAATCTGCTTTTGATTTGTTCAGCCTTAAACCCCCATCTGAAGGCACTTGTGGGTTTTTTGAGGCCATGGGGACCGGGCTTGAGCCTTGGCCATCAGTTTGACCACTTTGCACTTGCACTGTTTCATCTGAAGCTTTTGGCGACATCTGATGCTCCTCTTTTGTCTCCGCTGCATCTCCTGACGGGGCACAGACCACATCTTGGGTGTCATCTGCATCTGATTTTTGAGGAGACTTCAAGGGCTCACAGATTCCCCCAACAGCTGGAGATGAGAAAGCCAGCATATTTCTGTCTGTCACCTCATCATGAGGGAAGGATGGAACATTTCCTCCCTTATTGTGGCTTTCATAATTGAAGCCAGCCTTTTCACTCAGCACTGAGCTTTTCAAGTCCTTTTTAACACTGGAAGATGGCTCTTGGACATGCATGCAAAGTTCCTCCTTGTTACTTAACTCTGCCGCATCACCCTGGTCAGTGTTTTCTTGCATCTGCTCTGCAGAAAATTCTTTTTTCCTTCCAGACTCTTCACTTTCAGTACCTGTAGACTCAAGGGTCTGTACCTCACCTTCACTAGCAACGTTTCTTAGAGGGGGATTCTTTTTCCGGACCATATCTACCACAGAAAAATAAATAAGAAAGGAGAAAAAAAAAAAAAAAGAGAGGGAAAAAAAAGAAAAAAAAGGAAAAAAACCTATAGAATTATTCAAGATATACAAGATACATAACAGATTATAAACCTGACACTTTTAAAAGCATTCTGAACTATATGAATACATTGAGTATATAAACTTTTCAGAAAATTTTTGTTGAACGGGTTTTTAAGCTATGCAGAAAACTTTTAAAAAATTAGCACACTGAGACTAAACTTAACTAAAAAGAGAACTGTAAAAAACCTAAAAAACCACTTCCATGATAATCAGTGAATTGCAGGTTTCATTTACTTTTGGGATGATAATGGTCTGGCAGGAAGAATTTTGAATTAATGCTTCTTTTAAAATAATTTTTAAAAACTAAGGGGGAAAATAAACTTTTGAAGTCTAATGCTCGTACACAGTACATTCATATATAACATAGCTTTGCAAAAATATACCTAAAAGAAGAATCTTAAGAAGAATTTAAGTTATTAGGAAGAAAACAGATTTAGGAGAGTAAGTACTTGAGGTTTCAGAGAAAGTATTTTCCTAAGCAGGTATCAGTTTCCCTATAGCAAAAGTTCCCCCTCCTACTGCCCATAAACTTCAAACAGGATTATACGGATATTCTAGAGTCTAGCCCCACAGTCCATTATTCATGTAATTAGTTCTATTTGCCAAACAAAGAAAAACTAACTTTATTAGGAAACCCGTTGTCAATAAAACTTTACAGGCCTGGATCCAGACATTTGACATCACTGTGTGGCTGAGCCAGGATCTGCCCTGAAAACACCTGGAATCCACATGGATCTCATCAGCCAAACCTTTCAGTCTTCCTTGCAGACATAGCCACTACTGCTAAATCTCCATGTACACTTCCAGGACCCATTTAAGAAAGCTGAGACAGGACAGCAATAAGGATCAGAGAGAAAGGGGGAGTCTGCCACCGATGCTGCTTTCTGAACAGGGGAGGTTACGGAAGGACAAGCAAACACACTATGCAGGTACTAAGTCAAATTCCTCATCCACTTCACCTTCCCCACTCTATTTAAAAGAAAATATATATATTAAACTCCCCTGCTTTCTCAACTGTGTAGTTCTGGATTTGATATTCATCACCAGCTGGTTTGATCCATTTGTGTTCACATGCTAATGATGGGCAGAAGACAGATGTGCCCCAACTTTTCTATGCTCTTAATCTTTGCCAATGCTGCATACAAGGATGGATGTTTCTCTTTGCCAAATTGTGTGTGGTCTGGTGGCAGCAGCCTGCAGTACCACACATGAGATGTGAGCTACAGACTCAAGTCTGAGCCCCCTCTCCCTGGCCTGGCCCTACAGAGGCACTGGAGATATACATTGCTCTGCCAAGAGAGGACCACCTGGCGACTCAGGGAGCAGCACTGGTGTGCTCCAAATGGTGCTGTATCCAAACCTTTGAAAGCCGTGGATGACCTTCTCAAAACAGTACTTTGAGAAGCAAGGCTGGGGACAGAGGTTAAAAATAAAAGAACAGGCATCTGTACATCCTCTTATTTACATCTGCTCCACATGAAAGGGCACTGTATGCTCTGTTGATAAAAACAGACAACTTCTTAGGGGAAATGTTCAACTTGTGTCTTGGGCTGGCTCTGTTGTCTTTGTGGTTGAGCTGATCCACAGGCAGCATGGGCTACAGCAAGGCAGCTTTCACACAGAATGCCAGCTCATGTTACAGAATTTTTGACACTCCGTGTGGTCTTAATAGGTTTCTTAAATGCCTCCTGTGATTCCTTACTGTAGAAGACATGTATGCTTGGGAACCAAATGTCTTCTCTTTAATATCAACTACACCTACCAGGGGATGTGTGAACTAAATGGGGCTCTTTTTCCCCCAGTAACTTCTGAACCATGAAGTCAATCAGAATTCAGAGAAAAGAAATATTTTCTGCTGTGGCAAGAGAACTATTACAATATACACTCAGCCTACTAAAACAACATGCAAACATATATAATTCAAGGTATAAAGATAGTCATCAGCCTTTCAGCAGTGCTACTTCTCTGTGAGACTCCATGAATACTCCTGGTTAACACACACTAAAAATATCTGTGAGTATCTCTGGTAGGTGTTCAGCTAAGCATGTACTATTCTCCTGGTTGCACATCCCAAACCATTTTTAAAATAACTTCCGTTTAAATGCAATTCATGGCAGACAACAGAGAAAGAAGTCCTGACTGCGCAGTGAAGAAAAATCAGAAATTGAGAAAGTAAACATCATGACTGTTACCTCAGTCAAAATTAAACAAGACTAAATGCAATGTTCTAAAATGTTTTTGTTACAGATATTTTTGGCAGATAAGGAAAGCTTAGAGATTTGCTATCTTCATGACAACTGACAGAAGAGAGTCAGACAAAAGGACAGAAAAAAAGTCCCTTTAACGAAAAGAAAAGAAAAGAAAAGAAAAGAAAAGAAAAGAAAAGAAAAGAAAAGAAAAGAAAAGAAAAGAAAATAAAAGAAAAGAAAAGAAAAAAGAAAAGAAAAGAAAGAAAAATCTAGACTCTCTATAGGCTAACTGGACAGTAGATCTAGCTACTTTAGTTCTAATTTTCCCAATACATTTGTGAGTCTGGGTTGTTAACGGAGGGGGAAAAAGGAAACCGTTATCTACCTAACGGAGCTTTTTCATGCAATATTCTACATTTGGAGAAAGAAAAGAAAGAAGAAAGAAGATAACATTGACTTCCGTAAGTTTAATTTAAAAGTATTTTCCCTTCTTTTTTCTTTTAACTTTTGAAAAATCATCTGTCATTTATTTGATATCAACACAAGGGGACAGTAAGAAAAGACACAGGGATTTTTTTTTTGTTGTCAAAATTCCACTACTATCATTTTTCAGAGATGTATTATGTAAATAAAACTACATTTGCAATACTCCTAAATTGAAGAAACCATCCCTCAGCAAGTCATAAGTTAGATACAGAAAGAATATAGCCACTCTGAAATTATTATCTCTAAGACAAATAACAGATTGCACAATGTTTTATTGTGTGCCAAGAACGTTTTCGGTTAACAATTTCACTTGAAAAAATAGATCACATACTTGTAAAATCATACCCAGCATTGACTTCATAAGGCATGTGGCTTTAGAGTGCTTTTTACAATTATTAATTCTATTAGTCAACTAGCAGGCGGGCTAATGCAATTGTCTTAGAAGATGCACGGAAGACACAGAAGACATTTTGAGAGCTGATCTGTATATCTGCAAAACAAAACAAAAAAAAAAGGTTTTCCTTCCTAAATTATGCATTCAAAATATAGTGTGCACTTAAAAACATTATTATACCTATTGTACATTCCCATGCATCTATTACTGGACAAATAGAGTCTGCAAATAGAGTCTGCTGTTCTCTACTTCCCTCCAACATGAGCTATCCCATAGCTCTCCTCTCCTCAGACACACGTGCTCCTGCACGCACACACACTCACACAAAAAGACAAAAAATATCTCAGAGCGAATGTTTACCAAACACAAAGTCTGAAACAACTTTAAAGTAACTGTTGAAAATGAACTGTAGAAAGAAAGTGTCTTAAAAATTCACATGCATCATCATGGGACTGGCCTAATGGGATAGTGAATGGCATCTAAATAACTCCATCAGCAGTTGTAAGTTAACCTCTGCTGGCTGCCTTGTGTTCCACTTCAAACAAAATTAGTGGTGTTACTTTCGTTGTTAGCAGACAACTTCCCACATCTCTACGGTGCCATCGCAATAGTAAGCACTTTCGCTGGGTGCTAGTAAAGAAACCAAGTGAAGAACAAGCTTTGGGACCTGGCTTTTCAGTGCTGAAAATAGTGATCTGCCCAAAATAAAAGAATTACTAAGCCTGATGTGAATGAAAGGACTTCTCGAGCTGAGGGAATTTTGGATAAGGCCCAGGTTGCAGCTATATGTACTTTCCTCAGAAACAGCCAAGGCTACTCTATGTGGTTCATGCATCTGCAATTTTCTGTTCAACAGTCACTAATATTAGTTTATCCCTGGAAACAAAAACTTCTGCTAAAATCAGTTTGTAATTCAAGATAATGAATTACCATAGTGATTACTGTACTTCTTTTTTTTAAAAAAAGAAAAAGAAAAAACAAATTCTGGTAATCAATAGTTTCGTAAGAGTGGTGAAGATAATGGCTAATTACCTGCTGATCACCAGCTCCCCAGCGGGTCACTGTTGTTGCTCATTACTTTTACTGAATGTGATGGCTTGTCATCAAAGCCTATTGCAACAGAGTGGTTGTTGCCTGGTGCTTGTGCTGCAGGTTTAGGTCAGACCTTAGTCATACGCTCTTTTTAACAGAATAATCCATTTAGAAATATGCTTGAATTTTATGAGATGCCACTGACTAATCTTTGTACAAGTAGATGCACAAGCAGACGAAGAGCAAACTGAGTCAAGGGTATATGAAGACTGTGATATTATCAGTCAATACGCTGCAGCAACAAAAAGTTAAATGAAAATACACATTTATATTCAACAGGCTCAAGTAGGACATCTTTGTTAAGGGATAGTAAAATTAATACTTTTACACTCATATATATTACACACCCACACAAAGACATATAATGCACATATGGCGCTTGAACATCAATCATTTTCCCAGAATAATGCAGCAAAAAATCATTAACTCTCAGTGTCTCAGCTTAATATATGTGTAATACTTACCTATCTCACAGGAGTGTTGTGAGGCTTAATTAATTAGTGACTGTAAAGCACTTTGTGATCCTCTAATGAAAGGTGCTACATAGCACAAAGTATTATTAAAATCATTAGGACCACAAAAAAGCCCTGTGGAATTCCAGCCTACACTGTCTGTTGGGGTTGGGAGTGATCTTATTATTAAAAGGAGACCATCAGACTAATTTTCATAATTTTTTCAAGATTTTTCCCCCTTTGCTGTTGTGATAGCACGTTAGTAACTAGAAATTTAATCTTTATCATCTTAATAACATACACTCATGTAGTTTGTTACTGCAGGGCTAGAGAAGGGAGCAGTGCTTTTGGCATTCATCTGGCTTTCCCTTTTGAGAAAAAAAAATTTAAGAGATTGAGAGACATATTTTGACACCTTCCCACACTCCACTCCAGCAGGACAGCCGATCATGTGAGATCGCAGGGTACTTGCTATAGATGCATGGGAAAATGATGCTGTGGTTTTAATTTTGCTCCTTTTAGACTTCTTTTTCGTTCACAAAAGAAAAAAATAAAAAGAAAAAAAAAGAAGAAAAACAAAAAAAAAAAACCCCAAGACTCAAAACAAAACCCAGTTTATTACACATAAATAGACTACAAAGACTGTCTGCTGTTCTTCATATAAAAACCCCTAAGTGTTCAAAGTGCCGGCTTCTATCAAGCACATAAAGTCCTAATCAATGCGGAGCCTCCTCCCTACTCTCCGTACAACAATCGAGCAGCTGTAAGGCACACGAGGCCAGCGAGCTCCTGTTTGGAGACTGAATTTCTGGGAAAGCGTCTCGGCGGCGGCCCCGTCCCCGGGGAGCCAGCCGGCACCCAGCCCGCCCTCCTCGGCAGCCTGTCCCGCCGGGCTGGCCCAGACCTGCGCCCAGCACAACCAGAAAGTTAACGAGCTCATTACTACAGCCCACAATTCAAAGACCTGCCATGTTTTCTAATTTAGGTGTTAAAAAAAAAAAAAATAAAATTAAAAACCCTGTAAATAACACTGGAAACTCCAGGTGAAATTGCTGAAATTACTGAAAATTAGATTACATTAGATGCAAACTACCCCAGACTCAGACACAGCGGTAGAGGACTGGCCGAAGCTGCTGCTCTTCTACCTTCCCTTGTGGACACTTGCTCAATGAAATGGCAGAAAAGAGACGCACGGCTTCACATCCCCACCGCCTCTGGCTGGGACACAGAGCAGGAGGCAGTCGCACACGATGCTTCTCTGCCACTTTTGCTCCTGGTTCTCAGAGCAAGCCTGCCAGCAAACAACCAACACATGGCCCTCCCTAACCATTCTCTGCTGAGAAGGGAAGGAAAGAACAACTCCTTTTATGTAAGGAACCCAAGAGTCGGGCCCTAAACCGTGGGAGGGCAGAATAAGCTTAATGACAAGCAACTGCCTCTTCGACAGGACCACCTCCTTTCCGCTTTGGCACAAGTGTCTTCACACACCATACGCGACAGAAGATGTCGCAGCTCTAAGCAACTGACAAGTTAATTCCAAAGGAGTTTTTAATCTATATGTATATTTTTTTTTGTGAACCCTCAAACTGCATGTCCATTCTTTCCTGCCTGAAATTGCTAAGGTAGAACATGATTCCTCGTATCAGCAAAATTAGGCAGGATCAGACATTGTAATTGGACAAAATGCATCTGTTTGATATTTTATACTCCACATGCTCCACTGAAATTATGATAGCTTCATCAATCTAAAACACGCAAGAAGAAAACCATGTATTAGTAGAAGAAAACATCATATTGGTAGAACAGCATTACAGCAAAACACTGTTTTTTCTCCTCCTCTACTACTCCTTTGCATTTTCAGGCTCTTCAGTTTAGCCCCTGATCACCAATTTGCCGGGGGCTGTTTGCAGTTTTTTCCCCCACAAAGTCTACAACAAAGAGACAAGGGAAAAGAGCAGCTTTCTGTTCAAGCTTGCTCCTTCCCATTTACATTTACTTTCCCAACATGATCGTTCTCAAATCTCTAAAGGGTGCACTTTTGGACATCTTAAATCCTGTTCAGCTACAAAGTGCCATCACCTTCAAACAACTCTCATCAGGTAAATCTCTTATTAATTCACACTGAATTAATTCACAATGATCTTTTCTATTACCTTATGCTTCAGAGCACAGCACACATCAGTAATCATCTAGCCAGTGGAATAAATCTAACCTTTTCTATGGGTATAAAGCAGACACTTGGTCATTTCAAAAGAGTTTAGGAGTGGCATTTCAAAATAGATTGTTTAAGCCCACTTCCAGGTACTTATTTCATTTTAAGCTCACTCCTGGGGTAATCACACAGACACTTTCAGGAGAAACTGAAGTGAAAAGGTGATGCGTCTAAAGAGGTGACATGAAGGAGAATTGTATCCTGTCTTGCAACCAAAATGAAGAATTCTAAAACTGCTTTTATTTACAAGTCCCTGAGCACAGCAGGTTGCTGTTCTGCATTTTTTACTGGCCTGTTGCAGAGATGGATGGCCACTGCCAGCCATCTAGGATGGGAGAGCCCAAGAAGGCAAGATTCACTTTGCCCTCACTTCCAATCAATTACGTAAAAGCCCTCTGTACACGACAACTAATTAAAACTCAACAAAGCTTGTGAAACAGGAAAACTAACATCATTGCCATTTTTTGGATAAATAATATTATCTACAGGGAAATTAAAAGTTCAAAGTGTTCAATGTGATGTGCAGGCAGAGCTCTTGGCTAGTGACTGAACCTGGGTTCTCTAGATGTCTAGGTCCATATCCCTCTCCTGCATGTATTTCAGCACCGAAAGCATCACACTAGCACTTGGCAAAAGGCCAGGATCCCATAATTTAATAAGGTACAGAAGGAGCACCTCATGCAAAAATCTAAGTGCTCCAATTTATCATGACAGTTATGGGATAAGCTGACATTTTATTTGTATGTAAATTAGTCTCCAAAACAGCATTAAAAGGCCGCACTTTCAGAGAATATTATGCCTTTGCTTCTCTGTTCTGCATTTATCTAAACTCAGCTTTGTATATTAAAAGGAGTTTAATTTTTA
The DNA here is from genome assembly GCF_963513975.1 of Fringilla coelebs. Lineage (NCBI taxonomy): Eukaryota > Metazoa > Chordata > Aves > Passeriformes > Fringillidae > Fringilla > Fringilla coelebs. Next base: position 16,096,733 of record NC_140028.1, on the reverse strand, counting down.
TGTATTGATGCTGCTTTGCATGCTCCCCAATCCACTCTTATTGCGCCACAGAGAGAATCCAGCCTGATTTGCTTACTGCAATAAAGTAACTGACTTCTGCCAGGACTGACACCTCTTACGAGAGCCGTGCCTGCCATCCTCTCCAAATCCTCTGGTTATTCTATTAATAATCTGTCGTTACACTTTATAGGATGCAGAACTTTCCCTATTTGATGAAACTGGAGGTCCATTTAGTCCCATGTTCTCTTTTGGAGATACCAGATCCTTCAAAGTTCAACTGCCTTTGGATAGAATCACCAACTTCTGTGAAAAATAAATTGCTCCTAATCCTCAATGGGTAAGACAGCAGCTTACTTTCTGAAGAGTAAGAGGGTTTGTAGGCCTTAATTATCTCTCAAAATTTTTCTATTTGTTTCAAAAGAAGTCTTATATATCGCCACATCCAATAAAAGTGACCAGTATCTATGTCAACATTGCAATGATCCTGGTATCAGTGACATCTCATAGCTCTCACTGTACAATCTAAATCTGAAAAAAGAAAAAAAAATAAAATCAAAAAGGAAGGGAAAAAAAAGAAAATATTTCAAATGTTTAGAGTTTGCTTTTTGCCAATGGAGTAGAGTTTTCTCTCAATCTTGTACCAGCAGGAATCAAAGACCTCCTGGGCTATGGTCACATCTATCACATCTCCACTGTTCATCCCGTCTTTAGGGCAAACAACCACTGTCTTGCCAAACTCTTCTAGTAGGTGTGGCAATCTCATATGTTTCAATTTCTTTTCAGCCTGAGTAAACTCAGTGTTCCCTGTAATCCAAATGTCCTTTGAAGACAATGGGAGTTTAGAGTTTGCAAATGACTCAGAACTGAATCTGAGTTGAGTGTACTGGCAAGGCAAGCGCAGTGCTACCTTCAGATGAAGAGTGAGGAAAGAAGGTGACCTCCTGGCTCCTAGGCAAGAGCAATCAGGTATGGGTACAAGAAATGACTCATTTGTTCTTTTGCAGTAAGAATACAATGGACTGATCCTATTTCCCTTGAAGGTAATGGCAAAAGCCCCACTGACTGAGAGGAAAGTCTGAGATGTGCTGTCCCTTTCTGCCAGGTGAGGTCTGTGATATGAGAGGAAGGCATCAGAGTTCCCTTGCCCAAAACCTTAGTCAAATGGAACCATAAATTACTTGGGAGAAGAGGAAAAGATGCAAGGGAGATAGAGGATGGTTTTGGCTAGCATTCCAGAAAAGTTCAAATAATTTTGTTTCCAACTAGAGGCAAAATCCTCCGATTTGAAACGGGACTGAAATTTCAGAAACTGGGAAGGAGGCAGAAGTCTACAGCCTAAACCTAAAACAGTAATATTAAATCATCACTGGAGAGGGCATTATTGTAGTACTTTTCCAGCCAGACCAGAATCAGGATGAACATGAGTTTGCAAAAATGTCCTTAATTTTTTTTTTTCTTTTTTAAAAAAATATTTGGCAAGAGTTTCCAGACACGAGTTACATAGGTAAGAGAGGGCAACCAAGGGCAAGCGGAGTTGAGCCCACATACATCAAAGCAGACTCAGGCTTTGGGTACCTATCCAAACTGAGCCTTCAAAGGTTCTGATGTTGCCCTATTGTTTAGCTTGAATCTTGTCTAAGCTTGTTCAGGAGAACCCACATTCAGAAGTATGGAAGAAGGGAAAAAGAACACACATTTTCCAAACTGCGATTGCAAAACAAAACAAAAAAATGTAAATCTACCTGCTGCAGGGTAATACTGGTAAGCGTGGCTAGCTATTGTTGCTCCATGCTTTTCAATTTCCATATATTAGCTTTCATTGCCGACATTATTAAATCCAAAGTTATTTGGATGCTTTGATCAGCAAATTGAACCTTGAGTCTATATATGATGTACCTATAGTCACATAAAGTTTACAGAACTATTATATTTCCCTATTTTAACTTTTTTCCCCCCACATGCTGTGAGTTTCCATATATCCCACAGCCATACATTCCAAACACAGACTATTTTATTTAGTAATTTATTCAAGAATTTAGATAAAAAGAAAAGCAATGGAAATTGTTTGGCAATCTCTATATAAACAGTTCCTATACATTTGGGTTGAATCATCCAGCAATCACTCATCTTGACATGCCTGTGACAGATAAAACTTTCATCACCAATATGCCTTCTTGACTTAGAGATTGGGATACAGGGGATCCATATTACAAAATCTCTTTTACTGTTTATGGCTATCACAAAAATTAAAATCACATTAAACATAAGCAAGACAGAATTTTGGCACTGTTTTTCCACTCAGCACAAATAACCCCACTCTCCATTGTGAATGGGGGAGAAACAACAGCAGTGGCAATCACAACAAAAGACTGGATTGTGTGTTCCCTACACAAAACAGAAAGCTGTGCCTATTCAAGAAACCTTGGCCATTTGTCAGAAATTACAGAACTGATGTTGGAGCCCAATATTAGCTGCAGCCAAAGCAGTGGTGAATTACCTTACCGTTCGAATCATCCCTATTAACAAGGAAAGACTCTTGCAGCACATATCATATGGTCCTCATGCAGACTGAGAAACAGAGCCACTTTCATAAAAAAACCCAAAGTAAAATACATTTTAAAAAAAGACCAAAGTGAATGCAAATGGATTCACTCTGAGTGGTTTGTCTATTATTTGCCCTTTTTATGTCTTATTTTCCTTTTGAAGCTGAGAAATGAAGTGAAATGCTGATGAGAAAGCTTGTCTTACAGTGCTTCCACCTTAACAATTTGTTACAAAACAGCTTTAAACAGTAGCATTTTTCGGAAAGGCGCAAGAATTGAGTACACGCATTCACTGAGGAGCATGATCTCTGTTTTACCCATTTCAGTTCTGGTCAGAAAAGGGGGAAGGAGGGTGAAGAATAAGAAGACTCCTTGATACTCTGCTGATGTGGCTTTGCGGCAGCTTCGTGAGTTCTGGCAACCCTTTAAAACTGGCAAGGGATGCCAGCGCCAGCCTGCTGACTGCTGGATGAATATATATAGTGCAAATAATGCTGTTCTTGAATCAGTTTTTCCCAAACTCCCACATAAACTTTCCATGGGAAAATCTCATAATGCCTGCATAAGTGATTTTATGAATCTAGCTTTCAGCTTTTGATAGAAGATTTCTTACGCTACTGGCTTTGATTCTTTATTGCACAAAGGGGTGGTGCCAAAAGCCCTCACATTAGCCTGGACCATGCAGACATCAGAAATTTAATTTAAACGTCAGTAATCTGCCAGGATCATAAAACACATACAAAAAAAGATTTAATTTTTTTCGCCTGGTAGGTAAATATGTAATTTAAGAAACACAAGTACAGCATAGGTGGCAGAATCTGCACGCAGCAACATAGAGACAGAAACTAAAACTACCAATGAGAGTAGAAATCTTCAGTCTGTAGAGATGAACAGAAGCGAACAATTGTTTTATTCCTATTGAAGATATATTTTGAAATAAGTTGGGCACTATATTTCTTTTCCAGAAATAATGCACCTGAATCTTCCTAAAAAAATATATATATATCACTACCTCTCTAAAGGTTACAGAGGTACAACCATAGATTGTACACTAATATTTCCATTCTCAAAAATCCCATGTACGCAAGCAAGTCTTACCACATTGCTCCTGTCTTCCTCCTCAGAGCTGCCTTCATGCCACCTCAATTTCCAATTCAGTACCTCACTAGTTTTAAGAAATATCCAGCAATGATGTTGAGCTGATTTGTTGCACTGGGATGTATCCCACAGAACGTGAAAGCTTTTGCCGTGTTTTCACTTATAAAGAAAGCAACTATTAAAGCAACTTCTGGGTTCACTGGCATTTTGGAGTCTAAAAAAAGTCCCAAAACTACTTGCAGAGGCTACAACAGTACCTTCTTTGAAGTAATGTTGCAACTTGTGCAAAGGAATTTGGGATGTACCTGAGATCTGAAGGTGCGGGCTACAAATTAACACAGCCAATTAGGTGGAGAAGCTGAGAGTCCAACACGGATGGGGTGAGATAACCACAACTCATAAATAAAAGGACTGCCAAATGTGAGCCAGTTGGCTGAGTACAGATCATGTCATTCTGCTCATCTAGCTGCTGCCCATCAATAATCTGTTGCTGTTTGCTCTCCCCATGACAATCAATCCAAGTTAGGGCTGCTTCTAATTTTCCAGTCTATGAATAGCTGCAGAACATCCACAACTGCTTTTTCAAACAACTCAAGAAATAAATGTTTCAGCCACATATCAGTGTGCAAATTCTTCCCAAAATGGGACTAGTCAAGAGTAAATAATTACTCCTGTAACAGTTTCATCTGATAAACAACAAGACATAAGGCTACAAAAGTGATCTTTGTACCATTAACAGTCAGGAGAGAATCCAACTTCTAAAATAACTTGACTAACTGATACAGGACCCCAAAACTGTGACAATTCTGTAGAGAATGTTTCACAATAGATGTAGTCAGTTTTAGGGATTAGTATTAGCTATAAATTTCTTACCCCCTGAAATCTGGTACAACCGGATTTATACAGCAAAGATGCCTTCCTTTGAAGAAGACAGAGATGAAATCACAGCCAATTAAATTTAAGCATCTCTTAAACAATTCTTTTGTTAAGCAGTATGTATTGAAAGAATAAGAATACATGAGAGAAATTAGAAATTATCTTCATAATTTGGCCGTGGCTTCTCTTCTTGTGAGTAATGAGAACAGCCCAAGATCACAGATAAAAACCTTAATGTCAGAAGACATTCATACAACCATTGTATGTAGATAACAAGATGAGCATATATATGCATATATGACCTAAAGAACAGAGACTGCAGTAAACCAATGTATTTGGGAAGTACATGAAGTACTTGGGTTTTCTCCAGCATCAAAATCTACTGATACAACCAAACATAGACTCAAGTCTCTCTTTAAAAAAAAAATAACCACTTTATCATTGAATCCCTTATCGTCTTAATAGGCCTTGGTCTATGAATAGAAAAATAATTCTCTTTATGACTCCCAGATCTAAAGAATCAATTTGATTTCCCATCCTATTAGACCCTAAGTTGTCGAAGCTCTGGATCTCCTTTTGAGTATGAAATAAAAATACCCAACAGCTCCGCTCATAACCCTCACGCTTCATCCGCCCACAGCGGAATCCACAGCAGTTGCCATTTTGCCTGCTCACAAGATGGCACGCTTGTCTCACTCCAGCTGCACAAATAAGTCTGTACTACACTCACAGCATCAGGGATAATTAAAGGTTAGGCACGGAGGTGGCAGCAACACGCTCCCACAGCCCCAACGGCTCCGGCGGGGCTGCAGGTCTGTCTGCCGGTGCTGGGCTGCCTGAAACACCACGTGGGCACTGACCTGCTGCTTCTCGCTTCCCCAACTCTGATGTGGGAAACAGTGGGGGCTTGGAAGCTGCAAACCCCAGAGGAAAAAAATGTGGCTCCTTAAGCTCAAACTGAATTTTATCTCCGTAGAACTCTACTGGCCTCTGAGCTAAAGGGAACTCGAGCAATTCACAAGTACACTGTAATCTGGGCAACAAACACACACTTGATTAGACTCTAAAATTACTGAAAATTACCATCTCCCTTGCGTCTTCCTAACAGCTTGACATATCAATGCCTAATGTCTCATTATGTTTCAATTTGAATCATGACTGTAAATCACTGGAAATACACAAAAAGAATGAGACGTCAGATTTGGGTGAAAAAAATGGGGATGCATGAGAGACTGGACATTAGAAACCTTATGAAAGTAATAAAATCAGCAACAGAAAAGTCCTATAAACTGAGAAATGGCAAGTACACTGGAGGTAGTGGAATAAAGACCACATGCTCGACATCACAGGTCAAGTTAAAATTTATTCAGATTTAAAGAAATGTCCATTTTTCTTTTTTTTCTTTCTTTAAACACCTATGTGGGTTATAGGAACAATAGGAACATAGGAATATCATTGTAACTGTTGATTTCATTCACATTCACTATAAAAGATCTATCAAAACAGAAAGGATACCACCTTTTATTTCAACTGCAGAAAGAGTGCATAAAGTCAGGGACTTTTGTTTACATGGCAGGTGAGTACACATATTTAATTGTACGCACAGGCCCGTCAAGTTAACCTGTCTCCTTTATACAGGTAACCAGCTGCTAATAATTTTCTGCAGATCCCTGCATTTTGTTCTGAATTCCCAACATCACAAGAAAATTTGATCTTTGAACCCAGCAAAAATGAAATACATCTTGGGCTATACTGGAACTGGAATGTGACCACTGTAACTGGGGTTCAAGAAGTGAGGAAATGTCAATTTAGGCATCAAGATGAGCAAAAGGAAGACCATGTGCAAGCTCACACTGCCATAGCAATGCTGTGCAAGCTGGAAACAGTGAAGCCACATGAAAGCATCAGACACTTCTCACTGCCAGTTAAACTGCTTCCTGTAATTATAAATATACAAAGGTTAAAGTAAGAAAATTACTGCAATGCACTGATAGAAAATGAATTCTCAAATACTCAAAAGATTCATCAACAACAGTCTATCAGCATAAGATAATGTGGCAACAGTCAGCATTTCTGAAGCAGACAGCCTGGCACTTTATTTGCTTTGCTACATGAGAAAAATCCAACATCAGATCGTGGGTGCATCCCAACTGTGGGATACTCTTCTGCAGCTCCCAGCTCCAAATGCTCACTCTGGCAACCTCCCGACTGCGCGTCAGAAAATCTGGTTTGGCACCGTTCTCCGAAGCACTTGGGACTCCATCAGTAGAAACTCAAGCGAACAGACAAAACGCAACACGCACCATCCAGCAGATTAGAACTGCACAGTCTGGTCTGCAGGAGAGAATCAGCAACTGCTCAGCACTGGCTTATGCTTCCTACAAGCACTCCACCTTTCAGCAATACTGAAGGGACACTTTCTGTTCTGGTTTATAAAACCACTTTTTCCTTATTATTTATTTCTTGGTTTTTTTGTTTTGTTTTGGCTCCTTGAATAGAATAGTAGAGGATTAAAATAAGAGAGGCAGACCTATGGTTAGGCAAGTAAACAGCGTCTCATAATTTCCTTTGTGTCCATAGAAAATCAACATTATACAGTAATCACTTCCATTCCTAAACAGGCATATCACAGCTATGTTTACACTGTTTTTGTAACACTCATCAAGAAGTGAGCCTGGCCTTGAGGCCAAATGACAAAGCAGAGACTGAAACTCTTCTACACTATTCTCAAGTCACTTCCTTCCATTTGAACTAGTCCATCAGGGTCTAAAAGTCTCATTTCAAACAGCTGCATCACAGATGAGCTAACAAGACAAATACTCAAGTGTTTATACAGAAAATACTAAGGAAACTGAATGATAACAAAGTTTTATGATACCGTCAATCTAGAGAAGTACAGAGATATACAGAAAACTACTGAAAATTGTATTGAAAATGGGATTGAAAACTAATAGGGAAGAGTGCAAGCTCTGTGAAATAACAATCCCTCACACTTTATTAAAATTGATTGAAGAAGGAAAAAAATAAAGAAAACAACACAGTAGTGGATAACAAATATAAACCAGTCCAAATCACACTTTAAAAGGTGAGATGTCCCAGGCAAAAATTTGAGCATAAACAGGTAAGTAATGCTGTCATAAATGACACTGCATCAAGGAAACCATTTTAAAATGTTCAAGAAAGATTAATTTTAATGAAAATTAATGAAGATATGGAAGATGTGGCTCTTCTTTTTATGAACATGAGAAGTGAAGCTCATTTAGACTAGAAACACAATTGCTAGCAGCAGGTAAACATTAGGGAGGGAAAGCTTAGGATCCAGTTGGCATTAGAACAAATAGACTAGCCATGATTAACTTTGGGCTGAAAATGAGAAGGAAGGGTTTTAACTGACAAAGCAGTGAGGCTATGAAACATCCTTCCACCAGACGCTGTCAAGGCAAAAAAACTCTACCTAATTTTAGGATAAAGGTGGGTCACTTCATAAAAAGGATTACATACTGTGGTTGATGTTCAAAGAGCTACCCATTGCTCACAATTCCCACAGAACTTCAGGACAACATACATAAATCCATTTTCAGGGTATGCACAGCCTTACCACTATGCCTTAAGAGTGTACATGCCAAGGGCACTGTTTCCTCAAAAGCAGTTTGGGCAAAAATTACTCTTTCTTGCTATCATTTTTGTTTATATATTTTTATTTTCATAATGACCTTCTGCATCCCCTTTAAGGCCAATAGCTTTAAAAACACACTATCTTCTGCATTCTAATTAAATACAAGATACATACTACTTACTTTGGCAGCAGGATTTAACTGTAACACTATAAACCTTTTGTGAAAAATGCCATCCTTTCTATCTACTGTTTTAACAGTCACTTGTATGTCTGCCTGTGCCATATTTCAAGCAGGCATTGTACATTCTTTTTGTATTTTGAAGGCAGTTTAGTAATTAAAAATGCAATGAGAAGGCAATTCTCAAGCCCTCTACATAGATTTCACAAAAGACACACCCAGAGTCACCCTCCCTGCCAGAAGATTCTAACAGAGCTACATTTAAAAGTAGGGAAAAAATATTGGTAAAGTTATTTTCAGTAAATTGTGCATGAAGTCTGAGTGGACAGCAGTCTGCAGATAGAATCTGTAGAGATCTGATAGAGACTGATAGATCAAGTTCAGGCATTTTGAGACTACACCTTGCTGGCCTTCAAAAAAAACACCTTTTTTTTTTGTTTGTAACACAAAATATTAACAGTTGGCATGTTACAGTTTTCAACTGAAGTTAATCTCTTTGGATGAAACTAAACAGGTAATGGGTGATACCTGCTGCTCTCTCTACTGAAGAAAATAAACCTTTTGCTCCAATTCAATGTGGAAAGAATACTACCTGTCTTCCTGCTCCTTCTTGAAACTACCACATCTCTCTAGATGGTTGCAACACCCTTGTTCTCACATAATCCACAATGCCAAAACCAAGATGGCTACACAGAGAAGTCTGATGTGGTCAAACTGACCAGTGCAACTCTTAGAATTCCTAAAAAGCTTTTTATGGGACTCATTTGGGCCTGGCCAATCTTCACATATTATTTTGGTTTAGCCATGTAAATACCAGGCCATTTGTTCTAAGTTTCTTCTTCTTCTACACAAGCACAATATATTACTATTGGGTTTTTTTTCCTTTCTGCTGCACTGAAATGCAGTGTATTTATTTATTTATTTATTTATTTATTTATTTATTTATTTATTTACTTGCAGTACATACTGTCTGCTAGAACCAGGGCTCTTGGATACCCATTGATTTGGCAGTCCCTTCCAGCATTTTGGTTTTGCCTGACATAATACATGAAGGTCTTTTTGCCCTTTAAATATAGTGATATTTTTGCTTCTGCTTGTGACAAAATGCAAATACTTAAGATTTCCACCACCAAGCACACAGAGGAGACGGTAACCCTGACTAAGCTTAAAGGAAAACTTGGTTACATTTCTCATCAGGAGCAGAGCTGTCACTGATTCAAGGGCAGGGTGCCATGGGCAGATCCAGGATCCAGAATCCAGAATCCAAATGTGCAATTTTATCATGGGTTTAAGCCCTACTGGACCTGAAGAGACGCTGCCCAGCCCTTCACCACTGTCTGTGGGTCCAGGCCCTGCCCTCTCCTTGCACCCACACTGGCCAAAAATGCCCTGCTCACACCCCAGGGCTGGCAGGGAGCCAGTCAGACTGTGCCTGTCAGAGGCAACTCAGGCTTGGATTAAAGGAGTTCACTTCTCTTCTGGACAGCCCAGCTCCCATCTCCTTCTCTGCCTTTGCAAACTCCACCAGCAGTGGAACCAGCACTAGGAACAAGCAGGAAAGGGTCACACACTCTTGAAAAACCTCCAAACCAAAGCAGTACCTATTGCTCACCCAGAAGGACGACAGGGCAGGTGACCATACTACAGGGCCTGGGGCAGGTGCCACACTCCTGGCCTGGCTGATGGCTTCTGCGCTCTTGCAGCCCACCTCGCCAGCACACAGGGAGCACAAAGCCATCCCTGACAGAGCAGGGGAACAAAAATAAGTCAGGCCTTGAATGAACTATTAAAATGTCTCTTTTAAAGAAAAGAGGGGGGAAGAGAAGATTAAGAGATTTCAGGAGAAAATAATCTTTATGTGGCAGGAAATATAAGTGCTGTCTTAGAAAAGTAAAATCATTATTGCAAGCAAACTGATTCATTAAGATACATGCAGAGGAGGATTATAATGCCCTCGTTGTCATTAAAATGCTTTGAAACTATAGCTCTGTCAGCTACACTAATGATACTCAGATTTTATATTACACAGCAGAAGCTATGCTCTAGCTAGAATTTGGTGCACTGTGTTACACAGGAGTTCACATTAGAAAAGCAGTTTTTAGTTCATAATGACTATAAACATGTTTAAAACGCACAAAAAAACAACTGTACCAAAAAGAAACCAGATGGAAGGGTGATGAACTAGTCCAAAGAGGTAAATTCCCCTTCTACCCAGGAATCTCCTTTGCTAAGTGAGAATTCTATCTTTGGCATATTTTTCTACCAAATTAAAAAACTGCTTGAATGCTGGAAGTCTAATCAATTTTTTTGCTTCCTTATGTGCACATATGAATGCTAAAGAAGAGCACTATTAGAAATAAACTATCCATTTATATTTACTTTTTTACCTGGTACAAAAGAGTTTTATTTCAGTGAAATTAAGGTCTGGCATATTTTGATGACTTTATGTAAGCCCTTATTAAATATAGCAAAATTCAGGCTCCAAAACCCAGTGGAATTTGACACAATCAAATTTCTACGTGATTTATCAGCTTCACTGTCACAGCAACTAACTTGGTGCATTTCTCTGCTTGGTTCTCTCTGTAAGCTGTCAGGAGAAGTCACTCCATCAAACAGAAATGTAACACTATTTTTATTGCTTATCTCTTTTGCCTTGGGTTACATCAGTAAGTCATCTCCCTCTGTCAAGTTGACAAGAGTCTTTTTCGTGTTGACCTTAAAAGGACACAGCTGTGACAACTTTGGTTTGGGTTGGGGTTTTTTTTGGTTTTTTTGTCAGGTTGGTTTCTTTTCTGATAATAGTCCTCAGCTAAATACTTGTTATTGATCGTCCTGGATCTTCATCTAGCACTGTTTTACACCCCATGGGCAGACTGAGCACAAAGCACTGTACACTCAGCCCCACGGTATCTTCCAGCCCTTATCGCAAGAGGCACTGGTGAAGTCAGAGGTAGATGCTATTCCAGCAAAGCCATTATTAATTACAAGAGGTCTTCCAGATTTGATCTTATTTTCTTAATGCTCTGTAATTAATTAATATATACATACATCCTTATTTCCACAGCCTTTGCTCAGGATATTAAGAACTCCAATCCCTGGACTCAATCCCCCCTGGCATTTTCTCTCATGTTACATAAGTAACTGTGGCTGACTCTCTCCAAGTCCCAGCATTTGAAGATCAGGATGAAAAATCTGCTCAGGATTTTAGACTAAGGTAGGAAGAATATACTATGAACTTTTGTGAACGTCTCTTAATACAATACCCCAGCTGGGGGATATCTGGAAAATACAAAATATTTAGGTAATCTGAAAACAGCACTTCTGTTTCTGCCATGCACCATCCAATAAATGCAACATAGTACTGATTTAAAGAAATAATGTGATTTTGTGCCAAATACCTCAGAAAGTAAAGAGAAACAAGTACACAACATATTTTAAATTCATTGTACTATTTGTACTGATGGCTACTTACATTAATATAGATTTTAATCACAGCAACTTACACATCGCTAGTTTTAACTGTGATTTAAACTGGCAGGCCTAGAACATCAACATACACATACAATGAGGTTAAAAGAAATTACATATGTTTTCACAGTATTTCCGAAAAGCGAGAACTCGGGAAATTATTATTAAAAGGTAGTAGTTTTATCAAAAGGAGGAGTCTTTCTCTGGATGGTGACTTTTGTACATTGCAGCTATATGCTCTTAATCAAACAGTTACACAGCTCAACATCATCTTTTGCATTTACATATAGTTTTATGTTGATACATAGTACAGATTTCATTCCATGTTTTGTATTTACTAGGTAAGAAAGTTTCTTTATGGTTTATGAAAGCTGGAATTATATTCGGAATCATTAAAAATCTCTTTAAAGTATTGCTCATCAATTCAATGATGCCTGAGGTATGCAGGAAGGGGGAAAAAAGACACTTACAAAACCTGTTTTGCATTAAAAACTAATTTAAACAAAGAATTACATGTGAGTTGATCACTGTGCATTGTTCATCCAGTTGTTTTGGTTTATCACCTCTAGAGGTAACAAAGCTCATTACCGCACACTTTATTTTCATCCATACAAAGGAAAATAAGTTGCCTTTCTGTTGCCTTTCTTTTTATTGTTTCTGAAAATCTTAGTTTTGAAAGTGAGAGTCCCTGAGCAGAATGTAAAATGGAGAACAGTGTCACTGCACCAGCACAGGAAGCCTCTGGCAGAAGCCAATTCCATCACTTCCACTAACCAGTCCCAGGTGTTTGGATAGGTGTTTCCACCACACTGTGGTGTGACATTACTTAAATCTTTGGCAAAATATAAGTAAATAAATACAATCAGTACATAGAGCTGTGTGGACTTCTACCTTAACACTGATCAAAAGTCCTATTTTAAAAGGTATATATTTCAGTCAATTTTTTAAAATACGTGTTTCTCTATTTTAAAGAAAACCGTTTTTTGTCTTTAAGCATTAATTATTGCATACCTTGGTTATTCATATTAGATTAGTTAGGAGTCCAGCAATTGTTTTAATATATACTGCAGTAGTTTCATATAACATCTTTCAGGATAGAAATATGCTTTAATATACTATAAATTAAAAATCAAACCACATACATGATGCTACCAGTTTTGCTATGCTCCTGCAAGTATCTGCAACATCAGACTATTATGCACAAGATGATCACAGAAGAGAAAAACCTAACTGGCAGAATTCTCAATGGGCTTAAACCAGAACAAAAAAAGTGTACTTAATTTAGGAGCTGAAAGTCTGTCTGTAGTTTGGCACATACAGCACATCACACCGTGTAATTTTATAAAAATCAAATAACTTTGCAAATCACTTCAAATATTTCCTTTCTCGTTGGTTTTAATCATATTTGAAAGTAGAGAAAAAAAATACAGGATTAAATGAAAGCAAAATGTTATGATCTAGGACTCTTAATTCTCCTGACTGAACATTCCTAAATTTTTGCATCATGGACCACTGTCAAACTTCAAACATAACAGGGAACAACTATGCAGCCTTCACACCAAAGTTTTAATTAAAACCCCTAAATGGATGATATGATACTGCAGATCAGTATCATACCGTGATTATATGTGTCTGCAGACCACAATCTGGAAACAAATATATTAAAGGAATAATTTTCCAAAAGGGAATGCTAGTCCCTGGGCTTCTTGGCATGCTCATTTTATATAGTGAGATATTGCACAGTATCTTAGCATGCAAAGTTCTAAAGGCCTCCATTCTATGGGGTTTTAATAGTACAAGTGTGATAGACCAGTTTAACACAGGATTTTTAAATGAAATATCACAAGTAAATTCCAAAATTATTAAATTTTTTTAAAAATCTCTTGTTACCTCCCTTTCAATCTAGACTGTTGGGTTTCAATGGTTTTTTCCATGTAAGATGTCTGGACTTAGCCTCCTTGCAATAAAGTACCCATAAAATGTGGACAACTATGTGATTTCCAAAGATGTCCCTGAAAAGGACAGCCTATGAACAGCAAAAGTTGTACTTGCTTCAGGCTTATCACTACAGAATGTGGAATAGAATTTTGGAATTTAAGTATGTATACATATACGTCTATTACATTTAACATATATATATACAGTATAAAAAAATGTTTCATGTATATACGTGTATATAAAAGGGTTTAGAAGGAAGGAGAAAGCCAGAAAGAGACTATATCCATTCTCATGGGCTTATCTGAGTTTATTGGGGAAGGGGCGTGGGGAAGAGAGAGAGGAAGAGAGAGAGAGAGAGAGAGGGAAAGGGAGAGAGGATTGTCCCGAAGCCGGAGCGTGACAACCGTGACTGCTGTTTTCTGCCCGGCACTCAGTGACAGCGCGGGGAGAAGAGTGGTTAATCACCGCATTCTGGGAACCGGGCAGAGAGAGAGGGAGCAACTGCTTTCCGCAACACTTCCTGCGATAAGGGAGCCAGCGCTGGCACACGGACACGGACACACACGCGAGAGGCGGCTGCGCGGCGCAGCGCTTCATGCGACTGCAAACGTGACCCGCAGCCCCGCGGCCCCGACACACGGACACGGGCACGCTCGGCGCCTGCAGCTCCGGCCGAGCGCGCTGCCGCGGCTGCCGGGAGCCGGGCGGGAAGGGGAAGCCCCGCTTCGTGCGCGGCCCGCGGCGGGCACAGCCCCGGGAGCCCGCCCCGCGCCCGCCGCCGGCGCTGCCCGGTGATGCTCGTTCACGACACGCACCCAGAGAACTTCAGCGCTGAACAAAGGCTGCCGGACTGACGCCGCGGCACAGCTGGGCTTTTATTTATTTCATTTTTATTTTTAAGGGGGATTCCAAGAAAACTTTCGTCGCTCGAAGACAGCTCGGTACCCGCCGCCCATTCCCAAAGCAGGGTTATTAAGCCTTGAAAAGACTTGCAGGGAAAGTAAACAAGGCAGGGGAGGCAGGACAGGCAGTAAGGCCAACACGTCCCGTATCGTCCAATAACTTCCCCTTACATGCCCAGTACAATGCGGGTTTGCTGATCACAGCTTTTCCACTGTACCAGCGCCAAGTGCAGGCAATTACTTACACTTATGTAGACTTTTATAAGAGATAACAGTTATCTCTATTGAAAGGCACAAGCGGGGGGGCGTCCCTTTTTTTTTTTTTTAATTGTCTCATTACCAAACTGGTTCAAAAATACGCAAAAGGGTTTCTGTGCGGGGCACTGGCTCCCCCAGCCCTCCGTGGAGCCCCAGACAGAGCAGAGCAGCAGCTCCACGCTCCACCGAGGAGCGCTTCATCCAGGCCTGGATGGAAAAGCCCTGGCAGAAACCAGCCCACCGAGCGGCCAACGCCCAGCGGAGGGTCCCGAAACCCCCAGCCCGGCAGTTCGGGACAGCCAGAGCCGGGCTGGGCACGACAGGGCCGGGGACGGCTGGGCTGCGCCCCCGCCCGCTGTGGGGACGCGCCTCCCGGGCAGGGGCACGTCCCGTCCCGCGGCGCTCTAGCTGATCCCAGCCCACTGGGATCCAGGTAAAATAAGCTGTGCTGGGCCCTGCTGCCCCTACCAGTCACGTCCCCCTGGTCAAGATAAAGGCAGGAGCGATCTCCGCATTTTTAATGCAAATGAGATGCAGCCCGCAGGCTCTCAGCAAATTGCCAATGCATTGGGGATGCCACTGCTCTTTAGCTTTGTTTCCACATGTGCTGAAAGTTGATGAGTGCTGCTTGTGTTTTTCTTCCCACCACCAAAGGACACAGCACAGATATACGAAGTAGGAAAACCGATGTTCCAGTAGCACTTACACACCAGATTGCCGCTACCAGTATCTTTAATTGTATCAATACGTCTACCAGTGCCATTTCACTGGCATTCTGAAATTCATGTTGAATAATCGTAACTCAGAGCCAGAGTATCTCTGAGCAAAAGGAGAATATACTGCATTTATGGAGTTACCATCACTGCATTCACATTTTAAGCAGAACTATATGATCCTTAGACGTTTGAGGGAAAAGATTTCAGCACAGAACATCTATCTGTGTTTATAAACCAGGGGCATTTTACCTGCTGCTAAAGTACTACATGATGGCAAATGAAAGAAGGTTCCACTGCCTTAGTATGAACTCACCACAGGTGTGCTTAAAACAGATATTAAAGACATGATTCACTGTAATAAAGACACCCCAAACAACTATTTAAAGTGATTCAAAATACAACATTTGGGGGTGGGGAGGTGATGATACAGTGCACTTACTTCCCCCCCCCCCCCCGAAAATACAAGCTCCAACAATAATAACAATGACAAATAAATAATAATGATAATGGCACATATTTATACTTTATGCAGAAGTACAGCAGGGTTCTTAAGATTAGTCTCGCTTTCAGTTTCACTCAGCACTGAACTAGTCAGCTTTGCCTTAAAGAGGTGTGGAGTGTTACTTAGGAGTTACAGAAAGTACATCGGCATGTTAAAGAAAAACAGAAAAAACAGTGTCATAACCCATACAGGGAAATGATGGCTAAAACAGAAGATAGGATTCTCACACACCACTCAACACATCTTTTCCTCCCCAAACGCACAACAGACATAGGAACAGGAGCTTCAAATACTTACTAAACTTATGCAGAGAAATAAATGGGTATCAGTTGCGTGACTTAAAAAGTCAGAGGAAAAGAAGGAGCAAATTTTTCACAGAAGCCTTGAATCATACAAGCTGCTCATTTGCCTCATTCATGTCCTCCTCCTTTCACTGCACTTCAATGTGAAGAAGGCAGCCTAAACAATATTCATCTTCGAAATCCAAAACATTGCAGAGACCACACTGCAGCAACAGATCTGCTTCACATGCACTGACGTACCTCCTCAACATCTGAAAGAAATTCCAGCTCCAGTCAACCCATAAGAGACATGTTGCCTGACTGTACCTTGATGGTATTGTTTATGAAGATGGTGATTTACACACTCATAATGATTTAAGCAGCTACTTTGCATACATTACAGAGAGAACCTGAAACATGTGACCTGCTTCACAGGGCAGGATTATACCTCTGTTCTTGTTGTGTCATGTGCAACCACATTATTTAGTAGTTAAAGGCAAGCGAGCACTCTGGTATTCTATTGTCTTCACCATGCATGCAGCGCGAGAGCTTCAGCATGCCTCTGAAACCAAAGGTGAGCTTCCCAACTTCTAAAGATAGACAGTCAAATAAATGATATAGTTGTCAAAGGGGCTCAGTCAAACCTACCACATGGTTCTGCCCACTCAGGATTATGACGTTTGCTGGCAGACTTTTTAGGACAGGAAATCTTTCATGGTGTTAATAAATTTGCAACAATGATCATATTCTTAGGGACTACTCCAATACAAACTTTCATTAGCACTCACACTAACTCTCATAAAGCACTGAGAATGTATGCATGATCATCAGAAGCTAGGAATAAACCATAAATACTTAAATCCTTTTTTCTGATGTTGTTCTCAAGAAAAAGACAAAAACTTTTCAGAAAAATGGAAATTAACATCTGAAGAACAGCTGGACTCTGCCTGTCAGCTCCTTCATAATTTTTAGTTGTTTTTATTGATCCATACACTTCTTATGCACAACTCCATTACTGCTTTGATAATTAAAAGATAATTAAATACAAGACAGAGCATGTATCATGCTGGGGAATCACTTAGCAAGTGAACTGTTGTGCTGAAAAGTGGAATTCTTTCTGTCACTCACGGTGCAGTGATACATCAGTAACAGATGCCACGGGAGCTATTTTGGGGATGATCCAGTGGCTTACTGGAGCCACAGAAGACAGCAGAAAAGCACGAGGTTTAGAATTCAAGGGAAGTCCTGCCACAAGGGCCTTCACACTTTGCACATACATAAAACAAGAGCAAATTCACACAGGTTTCCATCAGCCTCAGAGCAAGCACAGCATTTCCCACATGGTACGCAATAAAAGATGTCAAAGTCTGACTTTTTTTGTTTTAAGAAAGGAAGAGTGGTGTGTTAAAGGGGAGGTACCTTAGCAGCACCAGGAGTGGAGGCACCAAAGCTCTCATCACAGTTTGCCACTGGCTCACTAACACTGCAGTTATTTAGGTTCCCTGTGCCCTGGCTCACCCATCAGTACAATGGGTATAATACTTCATCCTGTCCTTAAGAGGCAATTAATGCTTGTAAACTACTCTGGGAACCTTGATTAAAATGCGCTGCAGCTTTGCGATAAGTATTCCCTCTGAAAGAGCACACAGGCTGGGTTCTGATGGTGAGAAGTACTACCTGACGGCTGCAAAAGAAAAATAATCATTCTGAATGAGATGTATGTGCCTGACCTATGCACATGTGTAGGTGGATCCCTCCTGGACTATTTTTCTTTCTTCTTTTTTCAGTTACTATGTGTATATTGCAAAGAGAGGAGCAGTGAGAACAGATAATTATAAAGCTTTTGAAAAGCCCTGGTATTTTCACCAGAGGATCACAGTGGGCCGTCTTCAAGAATTCTGATGCAGAACTCTATGTAATTAAAAAACATAATTATTTGTAATACTCCTCAAACCCTGTTTTCATTAAGGAGAGGAGGGGGAAAAAAAAGACAGATCACTTTAAATATGAATGCTTTATGAATAAAGAATTTTTTTTTAATTGATGAGCATTCATTTTCCCATACAGTCACATAAAGTCTGAGTAGTTCATGTAAAACATAATTATCAACGTTTTAAACCACATTTTCCCCTTGAAAATAAATAAATAAAGACGCCAAAATCTTTTTTGTTCATTAAGAGTCAGATCCAGCAGAAAACATCTGCAGACTTCTAGACCAAGCAAGCCCTGGAAGGCCATGGTACTGGCTGCACCTCGTGCCAACCTCAAAAATTTGGCTGGTTCAGAAAGATTTAAACAAAACAAAAAAAGCCCTGCAGCTTTACATGTCTGGGAATTGTGGAACTGCGTTAGGTTTATGAATAAAGAACAGGGGTGAGAAAAAAAACAACTCCTTTTAAAAAGGAGATCCCTCTCTCCCTCCTGCCCTCCAGCATTCTGGGTGCTAGACAGGGGCTCCTCTCCCTCCCCAGGGACGCCATGGACGTCAGCAGTTGCAGCCCAAACCGTGGGGTCCACCTGCACGTCCCACTGCAGAGGGGATGGGGGCCCCAAATCCGGCACTTGGCCCCACTTGGCACATTCAGCAGGTGCCCGAGCAGCCAGCTCCCAGCCATGCTCCCAGACGCGCAGGAGCTGCCGCTGGAAACCCAAAGGAGCGTCCCTGGGATGGGAGCCAGCCTGAGCTGTTCAAAGGACACTGCGGGGCCACCACAGAGGGGCAGGCACAGCTCAGGGTCAAGAGCCACCCCTGCCAAGATGGCCAGGGGACACGGTGGTCTCCCCTGCACCAGCAGCCTCTACAGCCCCATGGAAGAACTGGGCCCTGGGAGCAGCCCAGGACTTCTACCATGGGCTTGAAGAGGCTCCAAGGCGCAGCAGAGGGAAGGAGCCTCAGCTACCACAGGCAACCAGCAACTCATATTTAGATTTCAGGCTACTCTGAATATGTGTAAGCAAACACCAGAGGGGAGATGATGGCGTTGCAAGGGCTGTTTGATGAAATAAAGGAAAAGTTTAGGATGAGGGCCCTGCTACAGCAGGTTCTTAATTTAATGAAAATTAAAGAAGCTGCTGCTAGTGTAGTTGTCACATATTCAGACTTTTTATAGAATTAATGGCTTTTTCTGCCTAGTTCTTCACTACATCTCTCTCTGGGAAGCCAAGAAAGCTCCCAATTATTGATGTTACACCTTATCTTCTGCCCTATTCAGAGGACCAGCCTACATTTCAGACTGACACCCAGCTCATCTTGTGCAGCTAGCTCTATGCAGGGAAAGGGACTGGGCAGGTATGAAAAGACCAAGTAACAGTACGTCCATGTGTTCTGCTTAAAGCCATCCCAGAATTTTGGTTTTGCTAGTGTTCATTTTATAGACACCTCCTCAAGGGGAACAGCAGCTGTAGTATGCTGCCTGGGTTAGCAAGATGTGATACACGCAGAGATATATACTGGATAAGTATTAGGAGAGCACAGAGAGACTCTGTGCGATGACTGTGTAACTGCAGACACTCTGCAGGTGTGTATTTACAATCCTATTTATATAGTGCTGAAAGTGGACTACATTAATATACAGTGTCCATGATTCACCGTCATTAGTTCTGCCTTCCAATAATGTGGACCCTAAGATAAATAATATTGCTAGAGACTCTCCCATACAATAAACAGACGTGTTAGTTTAGTTATCTACACAAAATTTCCAACTGCAATCAGAGATTCTTTTTAAATTATTAAAAGTTCTTGAAGTGAAACATTTGTTTGAGTTGAAATGAGACAGCTGACATAAAAAACCAAGAGGAGCCAAGACTTGTCTTTAAAATGAAGAATAAATTTGGTATCTTAAATAAATAGTATTATTCTAAACATGCACTAAAATAAACCATGTATTTAACAAGAGTAGATACAAAATATCGTCATATTTATCATCAGAGCTTTATATACCTGTTGGATTACTCCTTTCAAAGCCTTAAGAAATGTACCAGTGTCTTTGAATTAAAATGCACTTTCTTTATGCTAAATCTCCGAAAGTTCTCCTGTGGGAAACACTGAATTCTACATTAATTTTTTTTTATTAAAAAAAAAGCTTACACAGCCTCAGAAAAAAATAACCAAGTGGCAAAAATCCCAACTTTGTCCATTCAGCCTTTGATTCTGTCTTTGCCTTAATGAAATTGTTGACAGAAATTAAGCTAATCTTTGCAGCGACTTTTTCATCTTTCTTTAAAACCGAGGACTTTAACTAGCTGTAGTTCCATCAACCCTGACATGCAGCTTGCTATAAAGATGAGATCCTTGTCATTTTTTTTGTCCGTGTCTAACATGTAAGGAGGAAAAAAAATTTTTAAAAAAATCCATTTAAACTCTAAATTTGGCTACAAAATATCTCAGTAAGACACCAAGATACTGTCTCTCACAAATCAAAACAGTAGCAGTAATACCATCTGTAAACTCAGAATTAAAGAGCCAGCATTTTCTATACAACTGTAAAAAGTATTTTAAAATCACTTATTAAAAAACATTTTGCTCATTCTATAGCATGGGCACTAAAGGCTATAAATAACTGGATCAGTAAGTAAATTCACCATATACTAGAATAACTCCTGAGGTAGCTCCGTAAAAGCTGAAGGGCTTGCTGCTAGTAGTTATTGGGATAGCCCAACTCCAAGTCAGAAAGAGCAAAATATCTCCCTTTCATTAAAAGACTAGGGAGGGCAGCTTTAAAAGGTACACAATTAGTTAGCTTTGCAGTGATTAATTCAACAACTGCAAAGCCAAAAACAACTTTAGGCACTTAACCATGAAACTGTCAAGTCTCTATGCTTGACGATAAAGCGTCAATAAAGTAAACATTAACTTCTGTGTTTTTTCTATGTGCATATTCCATCATGAGAAGATGATTACCAAGAAATTACCAGGCAAGCTCAGCAGAGGCTTCCTATACGTTATTCCCCCTAACAAAGAGGTAAGATGTGCCCAAATTCCCTTCCTTTTCCTTACTGCCAGCTCTAGTAAGACAGTTCATACTATTCCCTAAAACCTGACAGAAGGGATTGAAAAACTCTTCCCCAAGGAGGCGACAAGTTCATTGCAATAAGGGAGTTTTAATGATGAGGGGACCCCTATACTAACCACATCCTTTCCATATCGAGGCAAAAGCAGGCAGCAGCTCTTCCTCAGACCAACTCGCCCAAGGAAGCAAATGAAAGCTCCGCACAAGTAAGGAATGCATAAGTGTAAACTTTATCATCTCTTTTAAATAAACTCCAAAATTGAATAACTATCAAACAAATTGAAAAAGACCAGGAAGGTGACAAATTAAAAGAACAAATCAACATATTTCTCTGACCTGCAAATATTTAATTCAAGCACATTCTTCTTCCAAAGAAGATGCCTGTGAGTGTTTTGATGGCTGCTCATAATCAAATGTGTCACTCGCAAAATTACAGTGTTCGAGAAGGGTACTGGGCAACCAAAAATGGTTTTTGCTAGAAGTATGTCACAAGCACGTCTTTTAGTTACCTCAGAATTGCACAGGACTTCACTTCATTCCTTTGCATTGGCTGCATGTGGGTTGCTTCATAGAAATATAACTGCAGTAATCTGCTTTACAGTAAACAGTAATCAGTAAACACTATTTACTGAGCAGATACGTGTCCCTGCTACTCCTTCAGTTTACCCATCCTCCGTCTCTGTCTTCCACTCTCAATCCCCTTGCTCTCAGAAATTTTAGAGGGGGAAATAAATAAATACAGGTAGTGAAACAGTGAAATCCCATAGCTGGCAAGGTTTTCCTCTCTGAATGGACAAATTCTTAACTCCATGCAGCTCCAGACATTGAAGGATTAGATCCTAACCAGGGAAAACACAGGAAAATGGTAATAAATATCGCATGGTAATCCACAGGAACTTCGGTCCCAATGTGATTTTTCTACAGTCCTATGAAAAAACAGCATTACAACATCCATAATCTCAGCTCGTATATCAGAGCACTCTCTCCATTCTCCTTGCCCTTTTTTCTTTCATGTAGTGTATTTTCTAAGAAAATGTGCTTTTTCTGCAAAAGTGAAGTTTATGCAGTCCCATTCCAGACTGAAAGCAGCACAGCAACTCTATGAAAACTACCACAGACCATCACACTGCACAGATACAGGTGAGGAGTGAAGGGTTTATGGCAGCATTACTCTGGTAGGGACTAATCTGAAATTCCTTCTGACAAAAGAAGTCAAAGTTTGCTGGAGAGAAAAAATAAATGAATTGTATTCATGTGCAGTAAGAGCACTTCATGTCATAATGGATTTTGCAATATCTTAGTTCTCTTTCTATTCAGGCATACGTCTTTTTGGCAATAAATTCTGAAGACCCAAGAAGGTAAAACTTGCCTAACCATGAGTCTCATTCACCCGACTGAAATAAATTCCATAGCTGCTACTTCTTTCTCCTGCAACTCTGCAACTATTTTTTAAGCTCCTTCCCACTGACAACTAGCCACTGTCATGCACCACTATAGATACAAAAATTGTTTAAAAAGTCAGCTTTTCAGATGCTTAATTTTGTCCTATTCAGGTAAAATGTTTTGCAGCATAAAGTTCAGCAGAGCTGCCAGGTCATCTTTCTTAGTAAAGATTTTTACATGCACAAATAAAAATTGAGGAACGACTGAAGAAAAAAAAAACCCTAGACAAACAATTTTAAATGTTTCTTAGATAATGCAGTACCACAACAAATCTCCAAGGAAAGTTAAGCTGAGACTGCCATGAACACCAAATAAATCTGCACCGCTGGGATATTTAAGGTCCAATAAATCTTACTTTCCAGTGTTTTAAAACTCCAGAAGATAGTTTTGCGGCTCTAGACTCTGTCTGCCTACAAGCTATCAACTGAGACCTGCCATTTGTGAGAAATATTTTCAGAATATACTCATGTTTGTTGAACTACCAAATTATGAAAACTTTTATTAAAAAAAAAGAACAAACCACAAACACAGATATACATACATAAAAACCAACCAAACAAGTTACTTTCTTCTGTTTGTATGAAAATGTTCATGAAAGTTGGTGAAAAATGTCCATATTTCCAATTCAAATTATTTTTTTTAACTATCTTTTGTTGCAGTTAAAAAAATAAAGCCAACAACTAATTGTAAAAGAATAAAAGGCAAAGCCATAAAATTCCTCACAGAAGAGCCAAGGGTTAACATCAACCTAAGAAATCACACATTGTGCAATTTATTTGATATTGTTAAAAATACTAACTGCTGAAAAAAAAAAAATCAGATGTTATTAAAAAAACATTTTATGTACTATGCTGCAACTGTCTGCAATTTGGTTACACCAAAAGCACATTTTGTGGATTACGAAAGTCACTGCTTCCCTTGGCCTGACAAAAACACCCTGATGGCATGGCATGCAACCTTGTGAGGGCATTAGAGCCTGCTTCCATAGAGATGTACCTGTCATACCAGACCTTCAGCCCCTATTTCTACACTGCTGTCCTTCACTTCCATCTCTACAAGCCTTTCAGAGAGAAGTTGGTGAGGACAAGATAAAAGCATGCCCATGAAGTCAGTAAGAGGCAGCAGGGCTCATAAGCAGGTGCACTTCTTAAACGTACTTTTACTTTTCATTCCCCTTTGGGAAATGAAGAGTTTTCCAGCCACAATAATCACTTTTAAAGGTGACAGACCAACTGTGGTCCTCCTGAAGGGCAGCTTCATGCAGTGAAATACTACTTCGACCATCCTGAGTGGGGCAACAGAAAGGCAAGGTGGCTCCTTACAAAATATTGTTACTGTGTCCTTAGTCCAGCGAACTGCTTTAAAGTACCAAACTCTAGTAAGTGTAACATGAAGTCCCAAAAATCACAGCTCCCTCTCAGTAAGCTGCAACAGAGGTAGAGGTTGCCCAATGAGGACTGGATCTTACTCTAGATGAAGCTAAACAAGAAGTTTTGTCCCTTCCAAGTACAGGGGCAGATCAGAGCCATAATCAGAGGGATTAATCAGTCTTTGGTAGTATCTAAGTTTCTGCCAGGTTGACAGAAATCATTTCCAAAAATCATTTGCCAAAAAACCCATCCTAAACATTAAAAAATAAAAAAAAAATCAAGTTATGCTAACCTTTGTTTTTCTGCTAGCAAACCTTGTGTCACAAACAACTGAAAGGCAGTGATGCAAAATGGATTCTTGCCTGGATTTGTAAATTTTTCCAGGAGTTGTAATATCCTGCATTTGATGACATCATGAAACTAGCAAGTAAAAGTTGGTTTTCAATTTGTTCTACTTTTCCCTCATTAGTGTCTGTGTCAGAAACAGAATAAGAACCCTCATTAAGTCACATTAAATTCTTTAAACTCATTAAGGGCTCAGAGAAAGAACAATACAAACACTGGTGTTTTTGTAAAAAAATTATGCAACACAGATGGACTTCCATGTCCATGTATTTTTAGAATGGATGTATGTGCACAGGGCAGCGAAAGAGAGCAATCTGCATGAGGGAGAAACAGAGCAGCAGAGGCAGAGCATACCTTACATATGACAGAATGACACCTAGATAGAAATGAATTATGCACGATCACCGCTGACCTGGTATTGATGAGGCACTTCACGCTTTGTATCCCGAGCTCTGGCAGAGCTGGAGTCAGTGCCATACTCCACACAACTTTTTACCTAACGATTCTTTAGGACTTTCTATGGGGAAAAGACAACCTTGAGGGCCACACAGCCAGCAGCAATCAAGTGGCAATCAAACTTTTTGTCCACAGACTACTTTGATTGCAGCTGCTGTAGCCTAGCATACTATCTGATTGCAGTTGAAGATACATCTACTAGTCATACATATGGACTTACACGTAAGATACAGGTGTGTGCAGAGTTTCAACAGTGTTGGAGAATATCTCTGGGTGTGCGAACGGGTGGGTATTTGTTAGAAGATTTATTGTAGCTGAATGACTCAGATATATGCTGTTGATAACTTCTGATCTTACCCCCCATAAGACTGGAAATATGAGCTCAATGCCACAAAATTATTTACATTCCTACAGTATGCTCAAACAACTATTACAGGATTAATTTAATCCATTACATTATTTTTTTTTCATGATAGACATAACATGCAAATAGGAGTTTAGCTCTAAAGAAAACTCCAGATCTGAGGAACGTAAAAGGAGACTAATTGGATGGCATAAATTTCAGATGTCTGTAGCAGGCCACAGAAAGAAAACAGTATATACAGTAGATGGGAGACATGAGTTAATGTTTCCTCCTTCCTACCACTGTAACAGCTGAAATGAGAGGTGGGAATTTCACTGAGGGCCCCCACACTTCAGCCTCCAGAGCAGGGCGCCCGGGCAGCATGGGCAGGCAGCCTCTCTGTTCAGCAGCTCTCCTCTGCCATTGCCCCAGCAGAGGCAGATACTGTTTACCTGCAAGGCACATGGTAAGACTAATCTATTTTCACAAGCTTTTCCCTCAGGTATTTGGGGCAAGGTTTAGTTTATTAATTGTGTGTGTGCATGTGCGTCCATATCTATTCATGCAGGAGAAAAAGGCTCAGCAATGATCAATGTGTATTGCATTTTTGGTTTGTGCTCTGTAACTGCAGCTGGCCAACGTCTGCTGAGTGTATTTAATACACCTAACACCGAGAACTCTAAATAGAAAAGCAAACTATGTTCAAGTTCAGAAAGTGGACTTTCTTTCATTAACAGAATTCATAATGCAGTTCACCTGCATAAGTTTTTATGTTTCACATCTCACAACTTGTACCTGAAGAGTGGTGTGTGAGAAAGTCAAGAAGACTCATATGTTGGAAACACTGAAACCCTTCACCCCCAAAGAAAATTACTCTATCCTAACTCATTTAATTTTCATTAAACCACATCTGAATATAGGAATTTTAGGCAATACTTAACTTCAGTATCTACTTCAAACGTTTTTAGGTAAGTGGAGATTTTGTTTTTTAAAACAGTCCCTGTAATGTCACTGGGATATCCAAAACCAGTCTGCAAGGTATTTGGCTAGGCAGACCATGCCTTCCCCCCCCCTCCCCTTTTTAATTAACTACTAGCAAATATTCCCTTGTGCCCTTTTTTTTTTTTTTTTTTTTGTGAACCACCAACCTGTATGTTTAATTTTTTAAGTTTCAGTATGTACTTCAGACTGCAGACTTTGCAAAGTAGGTCAGGAATACCCCAAAGGATACACATTTGAAAGCTACAGATAGCAGAACACACCATTTACGGCTTTGTATATACACGTACATACCCATTCTATATAATATAGGTAGATAGATTCAATGATTTAAACACACTACATCTATACCGTGTGTTTCAAGAACATTCAGATATTTACACTGTTAGATCACCACTCATTTTAGACCCACTCTAGTGCCAGCTGCCAAAAAAAGGTATACAAATCAAAATATGTTACCTTTGTTCAAACAATACTGCTGTTCATTATATAATAGAAACTGTCATGCTTAATCTTCCAGGAACCAAGAACTGGTACATTCTTGGATCAGAGGTGGCTTGAAATGGTTTGAGGCAAAACTGAAGCGCGCTGTTTAAGTAAATCTTGCTGAGAAACATTAAGTGCATTGATGATTTTTAGTATCATCTTTTACGGGCGTTTTTTTCCAGATCTATTAGTAAACTAAAAATGCTGGAATATTTTCAAAATACAGAGAGTATTGCTAAAGTGTAATAGGGGATCTGAAAAGGATGCTTGAGAATAGACACCACGAAGAAGTAAAATGTGCCTATAAAAATTGCACATTGACTTTGAAAATACACCACAACCTAATTTTTCCTTAAGCGCTCTCAGTATTGTCCAAGTATCCCAATGCCTCCTGTGGGTACTGAGCTATAGGCTGAGATTTTCATTTTCCATTAGAGATGAAATAATTGCTACAAGCAGCATTCAAAAATATGTCTATGGCAAGATACAGAGAAATACAGAAAAAAAATTGTAAAAATGCCTTAAGTTCTTCAGAGTTGGACCCTTTTTAAATCATATTTCAACCTGGGAAATTGATAAATTAAAAATACGTGTACTTCACTTATTGAGGAAAATTTCTTTTACAGCGTTACTACTCTAGGACTTCTTCAGATTTTTAAGTATTTTACAACTTCATCTTAAACCACATGGATTATACAGTATTCATCAGGCAAACACAATCTTCCTTACAGACAGACACAGGCACACACAACTCTGCAGAGGCCAATCCTGCAGCTTTTACTGAATCCAAAAGTCCCCCTGACGACAGTGAGTATTCTTCAAGAATGAGAACTGCAGGATGAGGCCCCAAAAGTGCTTATGAAGATGAGATGTAACTTCAACAGATTGAATGTTAGATTAAATATAAAGATTGAGGCAAGACAAGTCTGGGGTTTAAACCCTAGGGAGGATTGACATTTAAAGTGTTGCCACTGAATTATAGCTCTCCACATTGGGTGGGGTAACCTCCTACTGGGTGGAGTGTCTCCCCTAAAGGAAGGGAAAACTGGCACAAGCCAACTCAGTCTTTGAACGATTTTCCTACTTGCCAACTTATGAAGTCGTCCTGACGTCAACTTCGTCAAGGAAGTCTATTGCCCAACTCCCACCTTTTACTGTAGAAAGTTTACTTGTGCTCAAAACCCCAGCAGATGTAGAAAAGAAATTAAGGAAAAGAGACAGAAAACCCTGAACAAAATAAAGAAATGAGGAAAAAATGTGTTGACTGGATTTTATGGTTATTTTAAAACATCCTTTTGTTGGGTTTTCTTGTTTCTAATATCAAGGTAACACAAATAGATACAGATCACTCGAAACTATTACTAAACGTATTTTAAAATCTCATTTAGCTTTAAGACACGGGGTGGAGAACACACAGAAAGTGGACACTCTGAAAGATAAGATCTCTTATATGTTCTGCAATGGCTAGTTAGTATCTTCCTAATCAGCGTCACTAACAGGTGTAAAACACACTCATACTAGGAAAGTAATATTCATTGAACAGCCATCAAAGGTATGTTTAACATATTATTTCTCTCTGAATCAAAGTAAACTGTTTCTCTGAAAGAAGGAGTCAGGTGCTGGACAAGGCAGAAGGATTGCTGGGGGGAATAAAAATAAAACAAAACAAAGCAACAAAAAAAAAAAAGGTAAAGCATCTCAAAGTGCCCATGGGGGGGGGGAAGTAAAAATCAGAAAACAGTTTAAGTTACTGTAACCTGAAATGCACCAGCCATCACAAAGAGCAATTGGAGAAATCCAGCAGAGCTCAGCAGGAAAGATTTTTAATAACAGATTGAAAAACAAGAATAAAAATAACTGCATCAACAGGGCCTTTCTTCCTCAGGCCACAAGCCCGTTTTTACTTGATATTTAAAAAAAATGCAGTTTGGCCACTAAAACCAATCCAGAACATTATTAAAAGTTAAAAGCTACCAATTACTTCTGTCTGTTCTTTTAAAGCAAAGTTTGGCATTACGTCAGTTGGTTTAAAGAAAACAAGAAAGAGAGAGAGAAAGAAGGAGAGAAAGTTTCCTGCTTGTATAAATTAAACCACCAGGGAAGGTGTCTAGCCACTTGTAAAGCATTTATTACAGGTTTTTAAAGGGCTAGTAACATTTTAAAAATTAAATGTTTTAAAATAAATTTAAAGGAAAAGAGAAAAGATGATCTGAGCCTGGAAAGAAAGCAGACTTATGAGAAATTAGACATGCATCAAATGAAGCTAAGAAAGTAAAAATTAATATTAGGACTAAACTTTGCAATTCAAAATAATTCTCTTTTCAAGGCAGAAAGTCTTATTGTAGCTGCTGTACTCACACACATCCCTTACGAGACGGAAAAGTTCCACCGAACTTTATGGGATGGAACCAAGAGGGTTCTGCAGAAACGTCCTACGGAAGCGCCACCCGTGGCAGCGATGCAATTTTATGAAGCATTTTCTTTCAATAGCTTTTCTAAATCCACATACAGAGATCCCCAGCAGGAACAAGATTCCTCAGTCAATGCAGCAGGACCATATTAAAAATCACCGATAGAACGATTGGCAACTTCTGTTAAATTTTAGATGTATTTTTCACTGGTGGTGTTATTATAAAATTTTAAAGAACAACTTTAAAGCTACTAGAAAATAAGAATCTGATAGCGCAGAAATGAATAAAACATAATGGCTATAAGTTTCTTATACAGAGCTGTGCCTGTTCACCTAAATCATAGTCTTCTAAACCCCGTGATGCCAAATCAGAGGCTCCTCTGACTCCAGACGACACGTCAAGTGGAATGGTGTTCGGTTGTGCAACGCTTTTGGTGTGTGACAAAATGTCCACTGGGGATTTAAATCGAGACCAGGGGAGCTATCCTCCCATTGCTCCGTGTTTCATTTGAGCCTTGGTCTGCATGACAAGAAGTCAGAGTAATATGCCAGCACTTTACTCCCCTCCCTGTGCTCCTCTGCCCCAGCAGCGTTTCTTGCGTTCTGGGCACATGTACAACTGGCGAAGGAGCTGCATTCTGGAAGGCCCTTTATTGATTAGGTGCAAAACAACATCAAGGAGTGAATAATAAGCATAATCTGAAAAATGTAGTTGCATGTCTTGCCCTTGTAAACATTCACTGTTTAATGGTGTAATTGTACTTTAATCCTTCACATCATCTAATATAACTCTTTGTGCTTTTCTTTTAATTAGCAACACACAATCCAAAAAAAGCAAAGCCCAGAAAATTTGTACGTACCATAAAAACTAAAGCGCAAATAGTTTTAAAATTATCAAATATTCTCTCTTTGGATGCAGGCTTATCTTTTAAAGTCAAAAGAGAACTTCATTGGCACAGGGCAAGAAAAAGAACTCCATAATTCATGACAATACCAAGAAAAAAAAATTCTTCTCCAGAAGGACTGGAAAGGGCACCTTTATTTATCTTCTGGACAGACAAAAATAATAGAACCTAGACCAGATATGCTGTAATTAATGTATCCAAAGGTCAACAGGCCTTTGGTATTTATACAATAAATGGGTGCAGACTATGCTGGTTATAGTATTAATCACCAGTATTTGAAAATAGCATTGTTTTCTTACAAGGTAAGAACTTGAGAAAGTTTCAGAAACAAAAAAGAAACCCTTTTTTTTTTTCCCTCATACCTGCCTGCTATTCTTTTTAACCAATTGTTTTTTAACTCATGAGGTATAATATTTGGGACAAATATATCCAAGTTTACAGTTGCCCAGAACTGCCAAAAACAGACCCAGACTACCTCACTAGTTGTGTTGAGGAAACTAAATTAAGTAAGGGCAAACACCAACTGGAAAGTTGTCAGTTTACT
Source organism: Fringilla coelebs (assembly GCF_963513975.1). Lineage (NCBI taxonomy): Eukaryota > Metazoa > Chordata > Aves > Passeriformes > Fringillidae > Fringilla > Fringilla coelebs. The sequence continues at coordinate 16,066,047 of NC_140028.1, read as the reverse complement.
GAATGAATGGCTTCATTTTACACACCAGTAAGAATATCTTAATCAGAATATATTTCTGTTCAAGGCCAATACTTTCACTACCAGGTGGCAGTTTGTTCTACTTGAAACTGCATTAAAAATGTAATTCATTTCCACTATACTTTCACCTAACAAAAAGGGTTGTCAGATTCCCAGCCTATCATGTTCAAAAATATTTAACCATAAACTTTCTCACAATGTTATATTTGGTGTTACCCACAACCTTTATTAAAGCGATACTGCCAGTGTGGCTTCAGTTAAGATCTGAGAATGTTTCTATTAAGATTATTACATTAAAATATTGTCAAGAGTTTGTAAGAAACATAAATATTCATACACATACAGCCCCCCCAGCCTTAGAAGGAAAGTTCCACATAAAAGAAAAATTTAAATACGTACCAAAAGTTGCCTGGTTGTAATTAGATTTTGGGTTTTTTCCTAAATGTCTCTGCTAATTTTTTAACTCTTTCACACTGTAATGTAAAATAGTTTTATTTCAAAGCAACTGGCTGATAAAGTGCTAAAAGAGGTAATTCGCATGAACAGAAAGTAATTAGTCATTGTTTGCACAATGCTTTGAAAATACAAAACCCAATGTGTCAACTAGCATTAAAATATAATATGATTGGAATACACAGATTTGACAAGAAACAATTGCATGTCACAGACACTCCAGTCCACAGACAAGAATTAGTGCTTCGCTGTTATAAATGCAGTATCATGATATGTGGATAAGAGTGTTCTTTACACTCAGCCAGAGCATGCATGATAATAGTGTGCACCATGAAAGTTTACTACAAATGCTAGAGAAGACACTATCGAAAATAACCCTGCTAGGGATTCATCAAATGTTACTGAATTTACTCTCACTGATAAAAATGCAAGTCAACCCATAAAGCTACCATATAAATTATACTAAAAATGCATTAAAAACTTGAAAGGATAACCTGGCTGCATCGCGTTTGATGCCCAAAGAAGTCTCAGATCTGTGAAGTTGTCATTTACATTCTTTTCCTTTATTAACAGTGCTATGAAATTAAAAAAAAAAGCCATACTCTCACAGGCAAAGACTGCTCAGTGTTATTTGGAGTCTGTTTTAGAGGATCACAGGCAATACATGTAAACTTAAAAGCTGATGCAACTTTGCCCTTTACTTACTTTGTTGTGACTACGTATATGCAAAGTTTAAAACAGAGAAACTTATTATATGCAACTAAAAAAAAAGAGCGATAATCAGACAGAACAGGGTGGATTAGGAACTGACTGTTTTCTCATGTCTAATCTCCCTTGATTTTAAAAAGGTGAAACAGACTTCTGTTGTCACAGTCTGAGGATAAACTTGTATACAGGCACTGATGCACTACTGAACTTGAGAATCACTGAGTCTTTGTGGCAAACCTCAGGCAGGTATACATTATTCAAGAGGAAAAAAGAAAAATACTTTTTTTTCCCCTTTACAGAGAAAGGTTCCACTTGTTTGGTTGGACCATATTATTAACAGACTTTCATTCAGTGGTTAAAATAGAAAGAAAAAAATCTTTCAAAGTGTTGATATCATTTCCAGACAGTCTTGTCAGCATCACAACTTACAGGAAATAGTTGATGTTCTCACACAAACCGTGTGTTTACTCATAGACCCAGAGTACTTAAAAAAAAAAAATAACAACCTTCACTCTTTTGGAGGTTTTTTTTTAAATGTCACTCTGGTGGAATATCTGAGAGAGCTGTCTAACCTAACACACTGATTGTGAACATGAGGCAAACACAGACTGCAGTTCAGAAGACTACTGTAACTTTTATTCTCATTTTGTCCACGTCAGGAACTGGCTCTTACCACTACTTTCCTTTGCTGCCCTTTGCATTTTTAACTCTGGCAGTCTTCTCTAAATGTTCAACTTTTACTAAAACCAACAGGAAAGTAACATGATGCCATCAACATCCACAGGATTCGGCTGCTCCTAGTTGAAGACAGCCCGAATGACAAAAAAGTTTGATGATTCCTTGAGAGACTTTACTGAACTCAATTAAATATAACCTGAGACGCATTAAATTATTGTCTCTTTCCATCAACATTCAAAATGGGCTACGTAGTGTAAGAGCAGTGAAGGCAGCACAGGCTGCAGAGCAGCTTACGTTTTCTTTACTAGACAATCTTTTTCCCCTCGGAAGGGACTTGTCGCCTGGGTTCCCCAAGGGGTGACCCAGCTCCTGCTCTGCCAGGCAAGGTGCTCGCACTGGCGGAGAAGAAGTGATGGAGGGGAGACGTCGCTCCAGCTTATCACTTAGTTAGCTTAGCTCAGTCAGGGCACTGGAGAAGTTTGCCATTTGCAGATAGAAAACACAACCGGTCGTGGAAAAAAAAAGATAAAGGAGACTAGCGGGCCCCAGTAGAACCCGCGTAGGAGTGCCGGGGTGTCTGAGAGCCGTGATTTGCAGCAGGGAGGCAGATAAACAAAGCCCCCGAAATGTCAAGCCCCCTCGGGGAGCCTCTCGCGTCCCAGGGCAGCGCGCAGCGGCTGCAATGCCCGGGCCAGACCCTGCGCTGCCCCGGACCCACGATCCTGCCCCTGGCCCCGGCCGCGGAGCGCAGCCCCTCCAGCGCCAGCCTCGCCTCCATTCATTCCTCCCTTCGGAAAGCCACACGCGGGTGGCTGCAGCGGGGGCAGCCCCCGCCGCAGCCCCCGGGTCGGGGGGCGGGGAGGTGAGACGCTCCACGAAGTTGTGGCAAGCAGGGATAGCCGGGCGCGGGGACGCAGCGCTGGCAGTGGGGCTTCGCCTTTAAGAGGGAAAAGTTTTACGTCTCTCTGTCTCTGATTTAAAAAAAAAAAAAAAAAAAAAAAAAGCCTAAACAAAAAAAAAAAAAAAAAAAAAAAAAATCACCACCACCACTATGTCGCCTGCTACCCCGGTGAGACCGGGAGGGATCCCAAGCCCTTGCCCGGAGCAGCACCGCTCCGCACTCGGCCTCTTCCGATGCGTCCCAGGGAAAGGAGAGGAAAAATAGGAAGGGGAAAAAAATTAAAAGGGGAAAAAAAGGAAAAAAAAAAAAGAAAAAAGTTTTTCCCAAACTTACTACTCTTCATGATGGTGTCTCTGTGCCCCGTTTGTCATGATCCCCATTAAAACTTCCAGCAGCGGCAGGAGCGGCAAGACTGTGCGACTGCAGCCCATCGGATGCGAACCCTCTGTGCTCGTCTTCTACTTCCACCCCCCGCGTCTCCCTTCCCCTCCCCCCGAGCGCCCCGGTGCCGGGGAACCGGCGGCCGCGGAGATAAGGCGCGGAGCGGCGCGGAGGGGAGGGCAGAGCAGAGCCGCACCAGCCCGCGGCCGCCGCCGCTCCCCTCCCCGCCTCCGCGCCGGGGGGCTGCTCCCCCTGCCCGCCGCCGCCGCTGAACTTGACCCTCCCGACTCCAGCGGGGCTACCGCCGTTTTGAAGTCGCCAATTTCCAGCCATCACACATGGCTTTGACCCTCCGGCGGGGGGAATGGGGGGCGCGGGGAGGGGGGGGGGATGCACCGAGAGAAGCCTGTGAAATCCGAGCAGCCCCCGTTGCCTGGGATTATGCCCACCCACCCGCCGCTTTTGTTGTTGTTGTTGTTGTTGTTTTTATTTTGGGGGGGGTGTATTTTGGGGGGAGGGGGTGCACCTCCGCTGCCCCCCGGGCACACGCCACGCTGCCGCGGGCGCCGCGCCCCCGCCCCGCGCGCGCCCCCCCCCCGCGCCCGCCGCCGCCGCGCCGCCCCCGCCCGGCCCGCCGGCCGCGGCGCCCTCCCCGCCGCCCCCGCCCGCGCCCCCCCGCGCTTACCTGTTGATTAACCGGCAGCAACAGCCCCGGCAGCCTGGAAGATGGTGGAGCCGCGGCGCGAGCCATGAACCGTCTCCTGCTGCCGGCGGAGTTGGACGCGGATTATGTGGCGGTGGCCGGGGAGTGGGGGGGGGCGGGGGGCCGCGGCGCCGCTGCCTCCCCCCTCGGCCCCGCTCGGCGGGGAGGGGGCGACGGGCCCGCCGGCGGGCGGTGCGGTGCGGCGCGGGGGCGGGGGCGCGGCGGGCCGGGGGGCGAGGGCCGGGGCACGGCGCGGCGGCCCCGCCGGCAGCGAGGCGGCGGCCTGGGAGCGCGGGGCGGCCGGCGCGTTATCGGGACTGTTATCGCTTGTCAGGACCTCCGTCTCCCCGCATTACGTCAGTTTCAAGACACCAACACTATTAATATCAAAGGAGCCTTCGCGGAGGAAAGCGCCACCCCAGACGGAGCGCCCTTAAAGAGACAGTGCAGGCGGCCCCGCCGCGCGGCCCGCGCCGCCCCCCGCCGCCGCCTCCGCCCGCCGCCGGGCCACGGCCACGGGCAGCGCGGGCCGGGCCCGCCGAGCCGGGCGAGCGCAGGGGGCGCGTCGCCCCGCGGCCGCGGGGACTTGCGCTGAGTTGGAGCAGGGATAGCCGCAGGCCACAGGCGCGCCCCCAGCGCGGCCCGCGGGAGGCGGCTGTGCCCGCGGCTGTCACCAGGACCCGCGGCTGCCCTGCGGGACTGGAAACGGTGGCGGCGGAGATAAAAAGCGCGACCCACGCGCGCCGGTAGCTGCCGCCCTCGGGAGACCCCAGCCCTGCTCGGGGTGTCCCGCAGATTCAGTGTCACCTCTCTGCCCCGTGCCCCCCCGTTTGTGTGCGGGTGCTGAGGCGGGTGGGCAGACAGTTCCCAGGCTGAGCGATGAACAGTCCCGTTACCGCCCGCGCTTTGATACCGGTCGCAGGTCAGCCTGGAGCTGATCCGAGAAAAACCTCACAACTTTTCCTCCTTGTGCAGAACTTTTTCAATTCGAAATACTCCTATATCCCCCATACTACGAAGTGCCAGAAGTCTGCATGTCAATGTAAAAACTGTCTCCAAGGAGAACCAGTACATAAAAGGTTCCTATGAAAGGGTTTTAAAATCCCAAATATAGTAGGCGTTAAAAACTATGTAAACATTTGTTGGGCATTTGGACACAATTTTTCTGCAGTTAGGTGACTTTATATGGCGTGCTTTTCCTCCCATGCAAGTTGTTTTAAGCTGATTTCGCATTCAAATAGATGCATTCTGCTTGTTTGCAACTACTAACATTATTCAAGGAAGAAGCTGGAAAAGAGCTAAATTATTACAGTTGGAGAGTTGAAGCTGCTTCCCCCCCAAATATTTGGAATTACATAACTTTTTCCTTACAATTTTACTCTCAAATACCGGTGAAGTGTAAAGCATAAAACCTTCAGAGATACATAGTGACGCAAATGAAACCCTATTGTAAAACTTATGGCATTCTCAGCCCTCGCTCCAAACTTAAATATTCTTCATACATGTTTAATATAATCCACTGTCAGATTTGTAAAGTAATTGCTTGTGTAAATCACCCAGGAACACATTTCTCCCTCAAGTTCTTTTGTAGGATTGTCTGATAAAGGACTTTATGAATAGAAAAGCAGTAATTCACACAGAAGAGGTGAACTTGTCATGTTGAAAATGGAAGTTTGCATGATTAGGCAGACACAGTAGGATCCCCGACACAGGGAAAGGGGAACTCACTGATTACATGTGGTATTCCCTCTATACCTATCCACAGAAAATGAGTTCGGAGCAGCAGAGACATACATTGAATGGGAAGGAAAGTAATCCCAAAATTTAAAGTTTGTTACAAAGTATGCCTCGATACTCATACTTGGTAGCACCTCACTCATATGCGCACAGACGACCTTTCCTGACTTCATAAATTTACTTTTTCACAAGCTGCAAATGCCATGGCTGAGCCACAGTCAGAGACAAGCCCCTTCCACAAACTTTAGTGAATACGGAACTCCAAAAAGCAAGTATTTTTGTCACATCAATTCAAACGTGTTTTTCTCAACAGTTTTCATTTTTTTATTTTTACTGAGCATGTCAGCCTCAAATGGTGGGCGACTGTTCACTTGGCATATGTCTTACATAGGAAGGGTTAAAATAGGCAGGTTACTTGGCTAAGCATCTTACAAGCACGGCTTGAGCGGAAAATATTTAAAGAAGAGTTATTTCCCTATACTTCTCTGCTCTAGTGAGACTTATTAATGTCTTTTTATTTTAAACCAGGAAATTATGCCCCCCGCACCTTAAATCCCAGCCAGTTTTTATGTGTGGCTGTAGCTTTCCCAAATTTTATTCACATTATGACAGACAAACTGTGAAGATCGATAACAGCAAAAACACAGATTTCAATGTGTGTAAAGTGTGATAACAAACTTTCACCTGTAGAGCAGTATTATAGAGATGTGTTTTTAAAGGACATAAGTATCTCTGTGCATGTACTTTTAAAATGAAACCGCAAAGCTGTTCATAAACAAAGATGAGAAGGACACAACATGTCTTCATAGTTTCAAGTAGACAACTCTAATGAAATACTCTATCTCTCAGAAAAAGCTTGTTACCGTATCTTTATTAGAAATGCTTTCATGATACATTCTGCATTTCAAGTTAAAATAAAGCAGATCAAGAAGATGTCAATATGAATCTGTTTATATTCACCACAAAGAACTGTAGAGAACTTAACAAAGGCAAAAAATATTTTTATAGACTTTTTTGAGGCAAATTATTTATTTATGAAATAATTTACAAAGAAAATTTTTACCTTATGGCTTAGATACATTGCATATGCTTATGATTGACACAATATGTTCAGGCTCAAAGGCCCATATAGACTTGCCTCCCCTTTTTTTTTTTTTTTTTCTTTTTTTCTTTTTTTTTAAATTTTATTCCTAGCAGGAATATTTCAAAAAAGCCAACTAATTCATGAAGTCATATAATAATTGTTTGACAGTTGTTTCCAATATAGGAAAATAAGTTATGTATATTGTTTTCATTCAAATATTTGTTGATTTGTTGTTAGAATGCTTTGACATTGACATGCCACAAATTGCATTAGGAGAAATATTGTAGATTTATTTTCATTTATTATCTTCTGCTGTCAAATTTTTCCAAAACCACTTAAAAGAAGTTTTATTTCACTTTGTTCAAAACTTGTAATCTGCATGAAAGTAGGTTGTTTTTGAAATAACAAGTTCAGCTTTCTCTAATAGATAAGAGCTGAGGAAATTAAGGAAAAGCAGCAAAGCGAGAAGATGCAGAAAGTGCTGCTTTCACTGAGAGGCATGAACAAAGTAACTTCTAAATAATCCCCCGGGTTTTTTTACAGTCAGGCACATTCTCCATTGAGGGAGAATACAGAGGCCAGTCACAGTTGCTTCTTGAAGGAAAACAGTATAACAGTCATTGTTTATCAAGATGACATAACATGCCATTTTTGCCTTTATTGTTTAATGCAGTTTCTCTTGTAGTTTACTCAGCGTAGATACAAAGAGGGATTAACAGTAAAGCATAAGCATACTTGTTTTACAATTTCAGCCTTTTAGTGCATAACTTACTGAAAGTACTAGGGCCTATAATCACAATGATTTTACCTGATGGAACATGCATTTCAGAAATATAATCCAACTGTTTACCCTAACACGTCATAAATTGCAATTCCTTACAAAAACCTCAGAGATTGACATCTGTTGCTCTTAAATGCCTGCTGCTTTAGCACACATCATCAAGAAAGTATTTCTGTATTATTCTCCCTCTGGTTGGTAGTATATTACTTGAATTCTAAAGACAGTTCTCTTATGCTGTCTTCAGTAATGAACATTTTGAGAAGCACTTAGTTATGTGTCTGAGGCACTGCAGTACGAGATTCTTGGGATCATAGACACGGCAACTTGCAGAATTTCTGCAGACCCACTTCTTTTCTTTGCACAACTTTTGTCACATGAAATCGTCAGGAAACTTTTGTTCCCTGTCTTACACCCTGCACAGAGTTAAGTTTCTAAACTTCAAATTGTGTGCCAAAGGCTAAAAACTACCACTGATTTTCAAAGAAATGGGACTGGGGACCCTAATGATGTGGTTGAAACGTCTCTGAAAGGAGATTATGCGTTGTGATAGACAGGGCAGCACTGAGAACAGCCAATGAAACAGCATGCAACTGAAGAGCTAATACCATGGCATCATCCCAGATTCAACAGATGTTTTCTAGGGGGATTGGATATCTGGTAATGGGAAATGGAACCTTTCTTTTCTATGTCACTGGTTCTAACGCAGGCCAGTAGCAATGGAAAGTCAATAATAAGCAATGCTTGTTTGGTAGCTTTCTCCACTGCGGGGTAGAAAAATGTCCCCCTGCCAGCAGCGCACCATGGCTGGCTGGTACTTCCCTGCAGCCCGGTGGCACTGCTGGCAAAAGGGCCTTGCAGAGCAGTGCCCAGAAACCCTTTTCCCTGGGAGCAGTCTCCTGGGGAGGGATGGGGAACACCGACCGGGCACAGACTGCTCCTGCTAATGGTGTGTCTGCAGAGAGTTAAATAACTCTGGCAGCCGCAAAAGATAATTTATCACTTTACACTATCATAAAATCTACTAGAAAATTAAAAATGCTATAACACTAGACTCCTTAAAATCATTTACATGCAGGAATCCACATAATTGTATAGATTTTGATCTTAAAAATGCTATGTAAAAGGCATTCATCCAAAGCTCTGAAAAGCCTCACATGCACATACACATACATATGAAGTAATACATAATGAGTGTCTCCCAACAAATATCAATAAAAGAAGTGGCAGCATTTCTTCCCACTCTCAACTGCAAGATCAGCAAATCAAAACAACCTGAGCCCCCTGTCTTGTCATCACCCGCTGCCAGACAGAGCCACTACCTTTCCCTCCCACAATTCCATATTCATCCTCCCTCCAGCATTTCCAGCATTTCTGGGAAGGTTAATCTGGATTGGTTAAAAGTGTGCTGAAGTAAAAAAACAAAAGCTATAAGTGAGTTTAGTAGTTTTTACATTAGGTCCTGTGTGCAAGTATTTTTCAATCTTACTCCTAAGGTTTGTTGCTATATAATTGCAGTGTTCTGAACGTAATAATGTTAGAACTCTCTACAATGTCTCCTAATATAAAGCAACAGTTCTGTACAATTGAAGTGTTGGCTCAAAAGGAATTTTCTTTCACTTGATTTCTTGTAAATACTTTTTTCTTTTCCATTTGTGACTTCTAACCACATTCAAATCTTTATTTTAATGTTACAGACTACAAACAACATGCATTTATTGCAAAAAAAAAAAATTATTCACATTGCTACTGGTGCAAGGTCTCAGATTTAGTTTAGGGAAAGACAATATCTTGCAAATATGTATATTTCACTTTGTAAAAAAGTGCACTTTCCATTCCATTATGAACCTCAAATGCATAACCACAATATATGGCCCAGGAGGTGAAGTAATAGCACTGGGAAGTCTCAGGCACACAGTGCATTGGTAAAATTACCAAGATGGTGTCACTATTTTCCAATTACAAATGGAGGGAAAGTCACTCAAGGTAAACATGGCAACGTAACAAGTGGTCTTTAGCGGTCTCTCTCTGTTTCCTGTGAAACGTCTAAGCGCACACAAGGACACACAAATAGCTACATTCAACCAGACTAATTTATCTAACTTTCAGAGTGCTCAGTCCTTTGTGTAAGGAAGGGCTTGACCTTAATCTGGCCCTAACCTCTGTATCATGAGCCAGTCCATCTTGCAAAGATCTGATGAACCACTGCATTCTGGGGGATTTTTATAGCAAAAAGGAAGAAAGATCAGCAACTTCACGGAATCATAGAATGTCTGAGGCTGGAAGGGACCTCTGGAGGTCATCAGGTCTGATCCCCCCGATCAGGAAGGGCCAGCTACAGCCAGTTGCCCAGGGTCCAATTCCTCCTTTTGGAGATTTCATTATTCTCCCATAGTCTGCATGACTGCTATGACTTGTTCCTGGTCTGAGACAACTCAAAGGAGCTTTCTGATCTGGGTGAGAAGCACACCCTGACCCGCTTTCTGTCTGACCTCTGCATAAGAATTAATATCCATCCACAACTCCTTTAATGGTTAGTCTTTGGAAACAGGTAACCTAACAAGAATGCCACCTTGATTAACACTAAGGCTTGTTGACACCAAGATTAATATATACCACATCCTCTAGTTGTGAAATGGTAGTGCTAGGGCCTTTGTCAAAAAACATGAAACAACAGTAGGCATCCTTTAAACTTATTCAGGTGTTTGCTTCATTTTCCCCAGTGGTTATCAGTCTTGAAAGAGTTTTCCTGTGGAAAGCGATTCCTTCAGAGAAGAGAGCAACCTACACAGGCAACAGCAGCCTCACCTCACTTGGTTTAGGTCTCTCACAGAGAAACCTCATTTCTGTTCATACCTCTCACTCTTCAGGATCTGGATCATGTGCCTGTATGCAAGGTTTTACTAAGCACAGCATGAATCAGGCAGAAATAATGCTGATGGATCAGCATTCATTTACACTTGGGATCTTGATGTGGCAAAGTGCAGATCATGACCCAGAAAACATGTGTGTCCTTGTGTACTTCAATGCCTGGACGAACTGATCCCACAGAGGGAAAAAAAAGTAGTCTTTACAACTTCAATTTTTTTTTTCTCCTTCCTGACTCCACTGCTTTTAGTTCCTTTCATTGCTCACATAAAACAGACAGTTACCCTATGACATACTAAAATATTTATGTGCTAAAACTTCCTTTTAACAATGGCCAGAGATACCCTTAATAAGCTGGTGAAAAACTTGGGTAGTTTGTGCAATTTTCCTGCATAAGTTGGTTTTTTTTTTTTCAGTCAGTGTATGCATCAATGGAACAAAAACCTAAACCAAAACAAAAAAACATCTTAGACCAAGTAACTCATCTCTGGCCAATCCCTTCCCTCTTAGTTCTTTAGCGCTGCAAAACACACTGATATTATTGACATTAACATCCTAATTGAAATAAGGATCATTAGCTATTTTAAAATAAAGGAAATAAAGCTATGCACTGCATTATGACTAATATATGAAAGAGTCACTCATACAGTAACTTGTAAATAGAGCATTTGTGATTAATAGCTTTATATTTGTGGGAAAAGGCATCCTTTTGAAAAACTGAAGGATACGATATGGGCAGAAATTAATCTGCACTATTTAAGAACTAGAGTGATAAAAACAAATGCCGAGAATTTGAAAGTTATATCTAAGAAAGAGCTCTGTGACCTTCATGAGCCCTTAGTCACAGAAGCCAGAATGGCACATAGGAAGCATCCCTGGAGGTAATCGTACTGGTCTGGTGCCCTGCTTTTCCTTGCCAGGAGATAGAGACAGCCCAACTAGAAACCCAGAGATACAGCATGTAAGCTGCACACTGTGATGTGAATTCAGATTAGTAAATCTCTTGCACTGAAAAATTAACTCTTTTTTGAGGAATGCAGGGGATATAATACACAGAGTGAATCCAGACCAGCAGTGGGGTGTGCGTTCTCAGGAATAGACACAGAGAAGAGAGAGTGACACTTTGGAAAGTCTAGAAAAAACACTGATTTGGGAATTTTGCACATCACTGTTTGATTTGACTTTCACATGCTTTTCTGAGGGTGTGAATCAAAAGAAGGGACCCAAATATGAAAATAGAAGTACTGGCTTAAAACGAGCTACGAAGTACAGCTTGTATGGAGATGTGTGTACCTAGGCTGCTAATTATGACAAGCAGCCCAGTGAGGCTGTCAGGCAGAGAAAAGTAAACAAAAGGAGTATCAGAGAAAGGAGCACTTCTCCCACAGCAAACTTCATGTGTCATTGAGATTCTTGAAGAGAAAAAGAACCCCTATAAGGACAAAGTCTTTTTTTCCTTCCCTTCATAGTGCCATTCTTGTAGATATGCAAGTGTTAGAAGAAAAAAAGGCTACTTGGTAAGGGCTCATGCATAGCAAATTTGTTTTCCCCCTTCCCCATCAACTGTAATTACAACCATTCAGACAAAGCTGGTTTTCCCAGTAGGACTGGCTGAAAACGCACTTCATTTACATGGCCTAATTGGGCTTTTTTGGCCAAGGTTGTTCTATGCACTGACATTAGGACTCAGTACTTAACATTGAAAAGTTCATTTTTGTGGTTTGAAGTTAAGGATTTCATTGCTTTGAAGTTAGAAAATCCAGAATGAAGGTGTCTCCTTTAACACTGGTGCTTCAGTGGGGTGTACATGCATAAGAATAATATCAGTAATTATATTGGCCTTAAACAGCAAAGAGTCTGCAAATTAAACAGACAGTCATTTTACTTCCTTCTTTCCTTATGAAAAAAATAATTGAGATGTATATGCTATTGCATGAAATATTGGTTATATGGTCTTGTGGCCTTCAGAAATCAGTACAGTGAACTGCTGATTTATGAAGATCTACTACAGAAACAGTTTAGGAAAAATCAGCTTTTTCTGTATTCTACTATTTACATTAAGTAAGAATTGGTTATTTTTATTGTTCATTATTGTGTTTGTAACTATCTTGTCTCACTCAGCAAGACACACAGTTCATGAATATGTATCTTACAACCTTTTCTAAGCCAAGTGCACAAGGTTTAGTTTCAGGGCCTTCCATGTTGTACATGTCCTCTACAATCAAGAAAGGTTTTGCACAGTCATCAGTGCAAACTCAAGCCATGTCTAGAAAGAAAATTAACATAAATATTTCACCAGGCTTTGGTGTAGACAAGATTCCAGCAGCTGAACCTGTTTTTCCACATATTTAATTGCCACAGTAATTAGAACATAAGGGTTCAAATCCACAAATACATTTGGGTGCCTAATTCTCATTAATTTCAATTGAGTGGTAGCACTTACATCTCTTTATGGATGTAGAAGACACAGAAACCTCAAGAATCTTATCTGTTCTAAAATGCCCAGACAAATACTGCTATCAGCTTCTTCTGAGCAGGAGGAGTTTTATTTTAATTTCTGATGAAGGTACTTCTTAAGCACAGAAAATTGCTTGATAACAATGGAGGCTGTACATGTCTCTCACCTCCTTTCTACCCATCCAGCCATTTTGAACCACAGAAGTTCTCAGATCATGGGATGCTCTAAGAACCTCAAAAAATAAGGATTTTTCTCTGTTGACTGCTGGAAAATGAAGCTGGCAGTTTATGCTCTTTCATGATCTGATAAAACCTCATTGAGCTAGTGGGATGAGCTTTCCACCCCTACTTAATCCCCAGACGCAAAGAGAAACTGTGATCACACCTCCGGATGTGAACCCCTAAGAATGAAGTTTTTGGACCTGCATGTAACTGTCCAGTCTGGGACGGTGCACAAAGGCTGGACCCACTGTGCTGCACTGTTCTGCTCTTCCCAAGTCACATATCCATATCCCTTTGCTCATGCTGTGCCAAAATTCCTGCAACTGCACTGTAAGCCATAAAAGGGAACCGACCCAGTAGAAAATTACCTTGTCTCTTTAATTAATTGCCAGTTGAAAAATACAGTATCTAGGATAGGGAAAAGTGTTCCTTCTTTTTAAGGTCTTTGCCAGGAAACAACAGCAGACCTTTGGAGGCATGTCTCCAGAGCCACCTGTGTGGGAGATAGGGAGAGTGATGACTCCCATTAGCTGCCATTGGAAGGAGTGTCTCTCTTTTCATCCCTAACTACTGAAGCCCAGCCTCACAGTTTAAGCAACTGGGTTTGTAACTCGTGTGATATGAATACACACCCAGAGTTACGTGATCAATCACAATCTCCCCACCTTTCTTTTTTAAACTTCAGTCTGAGCTTTGTCTACATATGTCTTGTAACCATAATGATACTTGCTAAATAAATGTTAGAAATAGGGAAAGTGTATCTCCAAAAACTAGAGCTTAAAGCCAGAAGAAACCATTACAAGCTTTGTTTTGTCTTTCTGCATAATTCTGGCCACAGAACACTCAGTACTGGCTGTGCCAGGCTATAACTGCTGTGTGAAGATAGTATATCTTTCTGAAGATGTCTGCCTTGATTTAAACACTTCCAATGTTGAAGGATTCACTGCACTCCTAGGTAAGTTGTTCCAGTGTTTAAATACCATCACTCTTTAAAATGTCTCTGACCTGATTTAGTACAACTTCAACTTCCAGTTCTACTTTGATGGGTTTTATTTTATTTTGCTTTATTCAGTTTAGTTTATTGACCTGTATTATTCAAATGAGACCCTCTCCTCCATGTGGGACTTATAGACTATAGTTTCCTTTTCTCCCTTAAAGCAAGCAAATGAAGTTTCCTTAATGCCTTATCCTGGATAATTTCAGTATATTTTTCTATGTCTTTCATCATTCATTTAAGTACATTTTGAAGTACAGATACTACACCTGGTCAAATGTTAGACTTTCTCTGTTCACTTTCAAACTTTAGTGCTTTTCTTACTTCATGTCCACTCTTAGTGCAAATACTTACTTCATTAGTATTTGAGATTCACATATAACTAATATAAACACAAAATATCTGTCCAAGCAAGACCCCAAAGACTGACTTTTTTTTTTAATTTCAGTTTATTTATCAATACAGGATGTTTCAAAATGATTTTTCACTGTTTTTAGAAAACTGTTTTCTGCTTTAGGATTTTTTTCTTTCTTTCTTTCTTTCTTTCTTTGAAAAATTATTTGAAAATTACTAAAATAAGCACCACATACTGCATTTTCAGACTTCTCATGGCAAGAGCCACACAAGTATAATTTACTAGAGTCCCTAAAAATAAAATATTTATTTTTGAATGGTAAGAAAGAATCAGTCATTAGTTGTAGTTTCTGTCACAAGCCTGGGCAGCAATATCACTAAATAGTACAGAGTCACTTTTTTTTACACTGACTATTATTACTTGGACTTTAATGAGAAAATTCTGCCTGTTGAGAGATGAAGTTTTAATCTTTCAAATGAAACCAAGCTAATAACTATTCCCCTGACAAGACAAATCTGCAGGCACTAACTAAGTTAGTGACTATTATGCTTCACACTTAATCTTGAATATGATAGATAGGGAGTGGAACTAAGGGCAATATTGAACAGCTGAAGAAACTATTACTCTAATGTGATAACTAACTTGTGACAGCACCTTTAACATCTTTCTTTGCCTTCAAAACAAAGCAAGTTGAAGTAATGTAGTTCTTTTGAAAGTGCCAAATGTAAGATTTGCACGGCTTTTGTCAGACCTTCTAAGAACTTCTAAGCCAGACACCTGCAGCAAGCAGGTTCCCAGGGGGAACCCAAGTAAGGAAGAAGGAAGTCAGCCAGTGCATTGCTATGCTGCAGCAAGAGCAGGTCTGCAGCAGCTTGGGGCACTCTCAGAGATGATCCCTGTTTGGTGGAGACAGCACCTATTCCTGTCACACAGGGATATGAGGTACTTCACAGACAGGGCATCTGTTTGTGCACCAGTGTCAGCAGATTGCCTTCTTGTTTTGTGCTGGTAGTCAGTGTTTGTGATCCCCACTCTGCTAGAGGTCCAACACAACTGACCAAGCTGCTGGGAGGAAAGCAACTCAGCCCTTCCCACTGCTTATAGACCAGATCCTTTCAACATCTGATTTCCAACAGAAATGTGCCACAGCATGAAACTTCTGCTGTGGGTGGCACAAAATCCACAAGCATGACTCTGTGCCACCAGGTTTCATCCCTGGCCTGTGCCATCCCTACAGCAGCTGTAAGCCAGTCAGTCTCAGACCTGTGCTCAACAGGGGCTTGTATGGTGCTGACTGAATGCATGTTTTTAGTTCTTGGTGGTTTTCTAGAGAGTATAGAAGTTAGTTTTGTTCCAATTTGAAAGCAGATCAAAGATTCTTAGTGGAAGAGGTTCCTGGAATGGCTGACCATTGAGGAGGTACACTGCCGTGGAGCACAGCAGCCAAAAAAGTGTTTGTGGACACAGACGTGAATGGAGAGCAGATCACAAAGGACAACATGGAAAACAACAGACACAGATGCCTGGTCATTGAAGAGGGTGGCATGCTGGCACAGTGGCACCTTCAGTGGCACATTCCTTTCCATCCTTCTGTGCTTTTATTTGTCTGTCTGGGCAAATGTCTTAAGAAACTTCAAAAAAAAAAAAAGAGAAAAGAGTTGTTTGAATGTCAAATATGAATTGTGACTTATTTTAAGCAATGTGTGTGTTTTAACCAGCTCTTTGACATTAAAAAGCATATTTTGTCTCACAACCTGCTTAAAGCAAAACAAAAAGCTAAGCTCCAGCTCCTTACAAACAATGAAAGCAATAAATACAGTAAATTACTGTTTTATGTGAGACAATATACTAATGTTAACTGAAGAAATGGAATTAGAAAACAAACTCCCTCTGGGAACAATTCTCACACCCCTGTTTTAGAAGGAAGCAGAGTTTACTCATAAATAATTTAATGCATTTACTCCTGCTAGACTGGACTGACAGGTCTTCCATATACTGAAGCTTTGCTTCTCTGATAATTGCAAACTTTTTGAACTGAGAAAGTTGTCAACTACAAAGGTCTGTACGGTCACTGTAGGACTATCTAGGAACATAAAGATGTGCTCTATAAGACAGTATTACTGAGTTTAGCCATCATGCCAATCACCATTTAATAATAATATTCCTTCAGACCTACTTCTGTTTATGAGCATGTAAATAATCTCTTCAGAGTAATACAGCAATCCCTTAGCAACTTTAACAGTTGCCTACATGAACAAGCAGTAGAAAGGAAAAGACACATTATTACTTGGGCTTGTTTAATGCAGTACAGCCACTAGAATAAAAAAGACAACAAGGCAGCTGAGTCTGTAAGCACAGCATGATCTGTGCTTGCAGACTCAGCTGTACAGCAGTACAAAAGAACCAGAACCAAAAAAGAGCTTCATGAAGTGTGTTCCCTGTTACCTGCTTCAGAAAGCAGCCTCACAAAATACTGGACTTTGGTATTAGATTGGTTAGCACTTCCTCTTAGTTTCTAATTTTAACATCATGTTTTTACCTACTTTATTCACTGTACTGCTATATCTTCTCTTCATTCACAGAAACAGATTCAGAGTTCATCAAACCTATTTTCCACACTAAGAGTACAGAGCTGGTGTAATTAGTGGCTTCTTCTAACTCTCATACTTTTGACTTAATCTTTCTTTATTAATCACTCAAATGCATCTTCATATGCATACTATGAACCATCTATCCCTAACTTCAACTTTTATGTGGCCTTTCTTTTCACAGATGACTCTCAGGCACCACAGCTGCCTGCAGATTTCTTAAGACTCAAGTGGAAGAGAGCTCGGAAGCTGGTCGTTGACTCAGAGACTAACAGTAAGAATTTTGGCATTGATTTTTCCCAAAGATTATTATCCACAGTTGCTTATTCCCTGAATGGTCAGGGCCAATCTTGGAGACCATAGGCACAGATCTGTCAGCATTTCAGAGCCTGTTCTAATCTAATTTGTGGTTCTGCAAGACTGCTATTTAGCCTGGTCACTAAGTAGCTGCAAGCCTTGCTCCAGTCTCGGGAGGCAAGACCATTAGGAGAGTTGTGAAAGAGCTGAGTAACCGTACATGAGGGGAGGCCACCATGCCTGACACAGCTCCAGCACTAATCCTTCCTGTGGAGCTCCCCAAACCACTCCCACCAGTGCAGGAGTTACCACTCTTCTTTTGCCACTCACTGCAACCCGAGGAGCTGGAGGAAGATCTGATGCTGCTATTGCTGGTCTAGCCCTCCCACAAATTCCAGCAGGGAAAGACAGTGAAAATTATCTGGGAATGAGCTGAATCAGCTTCTTTTGTGTCGGTGCCATGGCCGCACCCGCTGTGTGGCCAGTTCCACCCAGCACTCATCAGCTTCTGAGTAGGAATTGGTGAAGGCTTGTGCGTTTCTGGACTTCCCCCGAGCTGGGAGAGTGATAACCTGGGTCTGGGAGGAAAAGGACTAAATTTAGGTCTGTGCCTTGGGTTTTTCATAAGCAAAAATTGGATCTCACCATCTTCATGGGATCCTGGAATGAGTTTGTAAAGGTCTTCACAAGGGGTAGGGTTGTGATGTGTGGATCCTTTTTTCAGGATTTACAGAAAACTGACCAGTGGTGTTGGTGCAGGAGGGCCCGGACTTGCAAAATCCTTGGTCAGTAGTCATGTGCTACATTCCTCAGAAGACAGGGAGAAAAGCACAAACCTCAGCACCATCATCTCTGGATCTGCCTCTGCAAAGAACAGCAGCAGCCCAGCAGCTGGCAGCCCACACCTTTCACATGTATAAATGAGCAATGTTTGAACGTGCTCCTGAGCCGCGTTACAGCCACGACCCCAAAGCATCTGAGGCGCACACACTCGAGTTCGGTCACAGTGTTTCCAAACATATTTAATAGGAAGAGCAAAAGGTTGATCAATTCCTTCTGGACACTCATCTCAAGTGTGCGATGCCAGCTCAGCAGCTGTCACCATTTTCAAGTTGCAGTGTCTTTATCTCTGGTGCCCCACCCCAACAGGATTTGCACACAACCTTTCAGAGGGGAGGAACAGATACCTGCACTCAGGAGTGCTCGGGGTTGTAAGGCCTATGAGCACCCAACGTCAAAGAAAATAGCAACAGCATGTTGAATAACTGGTTTGATGTGTATGCCTCACATAGGTTATTTTCAGTGGGTCATCACCCATTGTACACTTGTTTCCTAGAAGTGCCCTGAAACAGGCACTTTTATGGCGTCCTGCTGATATGAACATTCCTACATTTGTAAAATACAGAACATTGGTGCCACTAGTTTTTTAGCTTGTGTCTGATTTAATTGAGTAGTCAGACTTGAAGTGGATAGAGAATTGGTTAGACTTAGTCTCATTTATGTTTGTTTTTTGTAGGATCTATGAGATACAAAGAGTTGCTACAGAGACAAGAATGAGACACTGAGAGACTTTTCATCTCACAAAAAGAAATAGCTGATCAGGGTTTCACAGAGGGCACTGTGATGTGCCTGCCTGATATGCATGACCTTGTGTTAGAGAGACTTCTGAAAGTATTTGTGCTGCTGTTTACTGGGTATCAAATTATATATATGTGCTTATTAAGAGAATAACATGTGAGTTTGCCTGTAAGCATTGTAGCTAATATTGTTATGCCTCAAACAAAGAGTAAATGGGAATCTTTCTCAATACATTTTCCTTGTGTTTGTTTATGTGAATGTACTTCCTGTATAATGATGGGCATTTTCATCACTGGAGTACATATGGGCTAAAATTTACAGATAAGTTTAGTCTCATCAGTTTTGCTGAATTACTGGAAGTTCAGCCAGTATTTTTTCATATAAAGGAAAGAAAAACATTTTAAATGCAAAAAAAAACCCAATCATGCAACTTCAAGAGGTAACAATCAGTGCTTAAAACTCAGAAACTCTAGAGGTGCACACTCAAACAACAACTTGACTTGATTTCAAACTTTTAGCTCCACCAAGCCTCCTAAGGTCTGGGACAGTCCATCTAATAAATGACTGAATCATGCCTCTGTATTAGAGTGTTTTAATTATTGCATTTCAGAGTTGCCACAGGAATACAAATATTCTCTATTACCAGTTTTTGCAGTCAGAGGTACAAAAGCAAAAATCACATATAAATGTTAAACTTCAAAATATTCAGATTTGTGTACCCAGGGCAAAATATTCCTGGAATTTAAGAACAGCATTAAATAAGTGATTATCTAATATACAACAGCAATACAGGCTTAAGTATTTTTTCTGATTTAATTCTTGCTTCATCTCCAACAGCTGTGGTTTAGTAAGTCATCCAACCCTGATAAAAGTAATTCCTGTGATAGAAGCTATACCACAGCACTTGGCACTGTATTCTAATGTTAAAAACGTGTTCCATATTTCTCATGGAATTTGTTTAGCTTCTCCTTCCAGCCATTAGATCTTGTTATGTCTGCTGAGAAACCCCTCTCAGTATAGACTGAGAAACCCTTTATTATCAAATTTTGTTCTCTCATATATATATTTATATCAAATCAAATTATTTGAGTCCTCCCATATATCTTAATACTCTAGGAACTCCGAACTCTTCTTCTCTCTGCTAAATCATGAGCAGCAAAACTGGGCACAGTAATTCTAGTGCAGTGGTAATTTAACTTTGCCAAACAAAGATTTCCAAAATGGCTTTTTGTCTACAACATCACTATTACAACTCATGTTAGGCTGACTATCCAACTCAACCATCTAAGACTATTTCAGACCATGACCTCAATTCTTTATGGATTACTTTCCTTGTTCTTGTGTTCACAACATTGAGTTTTCCCATCCTGAAATATTTTGGTTCACCACAACTAGCTTACTAGGTCATTCTGTACCAACGGCCTGTATTCTCTGTTATTTATCTTTCTTTCAGTCTCTGCACCATTGAAAATGTGTAACTTCTATATCCTGCTCAAGAAATTCCTTAAAGCATTTTAAGCAGTAGGCCAAGCTAACTGATGGTTGCAAAGGCTCAGGAGTTCTCTGATTTTTTAGTACAGTATTAGCTTTATTTTAAACTGCTCTTTTTTTCCCCAGTGTTTCCTAGACCACTCTTTAAAAGTTGTTATTATATACATGTTATTTGGACTTGCTGATTTTAAAATGACTAATTCTGGTAGCTCTGTTTATCATCACTCTTCCTCACTCTTAAAGTGGAAAGTTTCAATTAATATATAGTACTATCACATTTTTTTCCCCTCAAACATAAACCATACGCACTTATTTAGCACTTTTGCTCTTTCTCCAGTGGTCAGATTTTTTAGTAATCAATCAACACTGTCATTTTGATTCTGTTTGCCTTCAATGTTCCTAACATATTCTTCTTGCTACCTTTTAACTGCCCTGACCCATTTTTTTCTGAGTTCTTTTGCTCTCCACCTCAAATTTGTATACTTCCTAACTTATTGTCACTGCTGCTGTCTTTTTATTTCTTTGTATAGGCAGACTGACAGTTTTAGATAGATACATACTGAAAAAAAATCTGGAAGAAGATTGAATTTCCCTTTAAGCCAAATTAATCCTCTAGACTTCCTTTTTGACTTGGAGAGTGGTGGAACTACTAGTAGCGTCAACCAGTAGAACAACTTCTGGAATAGTAGATCAACTTCTACTGCTTTGTCTGAATTATTATTTGTGTTCTTCTGTTTACTTCCACCCCCATCTCACCTTCACACAGAGAGGATTGTTTTCCATGTAGAAACACGCATAGCAGCATGGAGAAGCCAGCAGGGAAGCACTAATGAAACAGAGGTATGATGCAGAACATGTAATTAGATTTGAATTTGTAGTGTAGTATAGCAGCAAAAGAGTATAGCTGACGGAAGTATCAACTATGCAAGAAGACATATAGTGTAACATTATTTCCCTATAGCTCTGGTCTGACCATGGACAAATTATTATATTCAGTCTTGGGCACCTCCTTAGTAATTTAGAAGGAATTCAGAGAAGAATGACAGAGTGATTACATGCTGATCAAATAAGACTGAGGCTATGGACACGTGAAAAGAGCTCAAGGCTTGAGCCTGAAGCAAGTTGTATCATTGCATTTCCATAGAAAGAAGCTAAGCATGATTATATGTACACAACACAATCTAAATACATAACTCTGGATTATATATCTACAGAGAGTTACATTTAAAATTTTATGTTAAAAGAATGTTCAGATTGCAAAATCAAGCATTCAAGTGGTAGGAAATGCCAGTGCAATTTTAGCTTGGTGCCTTTGTGAATATTCATGATGATACAGCCTGTAGCTGTATGATCTGTCAACAGTGTGTTTTTTCATACTCACATCCTGGCTCATGTTTACCTCTGCTTGTCTGATCTCTGTTTTCGTCTTCTGCCTGCCACAGCATCTGCCTCCCCTATCTCTTATCCTCTCCTCCATCCACTGCCTGACACTTTTTCTGTTTGTCCATAATCCTTACTCCATGCTCTTTAAGCTTCTCTTTTGGCTCATACCACTTCCTTCTTTCAGTCTTCTCTTAGCACTTCCCACTGTCCTCATCTCTCACCTTTAGTCAGGCCATGCCTCTTTGCCTCCTGCAAATGTCAAAGCAAAGGGAATGCTGAGAACACACAAGAGCCCAATTTCCTGTTCCCAGGCCCACAAAGGGATGAACTGCTGGGACAAAAAGTATAGAGGCTTTTTCTACCTTTTCAGCACTCTTAAAGTAAGCTCAGCCATTCAAGAGGAGGCAAGGTTTTGTAAGATCTCTATTACTGTTGAGCTTGCTGATTTTAGAAATTTTGAAGAATGTAATCAGCTTAAGAAGGTAATCAGCATACACAGGTTACATTAAACCTGTGTAAAATAATGGATTCCCCCCCCATAGCTTGACAAGGCTGTCAGGGGTTGTCAGGCAGTGACAAAAATGTTAGTTCTAGGGATCATTTTCAGAAACTGAAAGTCAAGTGTGTGCTGCAAGGCTTCTGTCTGTTACAACTTCTCAAGAGAAAAGAATGTATTTTTTTCTCTCTTTTCCCCCTTAATCCCAGTTGTAGGGAAGGCTGACTTGTGCTGTTCCATACTCCCCAAAAAAATAAGCTCAAGACATTCATGTAGAGACTAAAATTCTGTCCAAATGGTCAAAGGTTGACATAGCACAGAGCAAGACTAACAAGAAGGAATGGCAGCCGTAACTGTAGATGGGTCTAACAGCCCTACTATGCCATGGAGAGAAAAACTGGCGACACAGTGGCTTGGGGGAAAACATAACACCCTACAAATATCTGGGAAGTACAATGGAAAGGATGGACAGAAATTATTTAGGATCCCCTGAGTGGAAGTTAAAGCATGAAACAGTGGTATGAAATAAGCTTATATGGGAACAAATGCAAGACCTTTACATTTTTTTCTGAGCAAAAATATGAAGTGTAGCATGGGGAATATGAAGTGTAGCACAGAGGAGGAGCTGGACTGGATTATTTAGTAGAACTTTTCCGTCTCTTTTTTCTTAACTAATGGCAAAAAACTTACCAATGACCAATAAGAAAAAAAATCCTGCACACTGTTCATCTGGTCTTTCTCTGTCTCTTTATGTGGAGAATCTGCTCTCTTTATCCAAAGAGAGAATGTATCAAGATGAAGAAACATCTTTAGTCAGTAAAAGAATTGCAGACCTTAGTGGTTTAGCTGTGGCCAAAAGGCAGCCAAGCTGCCTTTACCTAAAGAAAGAACATTTAATGGAAATTCACATACAAGCAGATTAAAAAAAGTCAAGACAATACCTTTACAGCTGCGAAATTTATACAGTCACTCGAGAGGGAAAAAAAGAGTCGAAGTGTATTTTAATGGGTGCATTAGAAATGGACAGGATTATAGTTTACAGCTTTTATATTGCTTCTGAACTTTGTAGTGAAATATATTACAAATTTTCAGCGACAATTTAAGGATTTAACTTCTAGTCTTCTAGGTGAAAGAGCATTTAGTTCTCCACACCTACATTCTTTTGGATGGGTAGGGACAGCATGAAAAGTATCTCCTAAAAATTAATAACTTGCAGTCTGCTCAAATTTTCCATTTCACTCTTTCCTCCCTTCCCAGTTCTCTGAGAGACCCTTATTTTATGATATTAAATAACCTTAGAGTGAAACAGCTTACATATTCTTATAAGGAAATAATTTCCTGATAGCAGGTTCTTCAATACCAGCTGCTTCAGGTAGAGACAAATTCCTTTTGGGGATTACATGCATTTGTAAATATTACCTGATGTAACTCTTACAAAAGACTATACCCAATTATCTGATAAGGTACATGATAAAACTTCTTATGACCTAGAGCCACAAGACTAAAGCCTCTGTCAGAGAAAGAGACAGTTTGGACGTGGGACTCAGGGAGTAGTTTATGGGTGAGAGATGGCAACTGTTTCCTAAGAGGCCCAGGACTGAAGTAACTGAGTGTCCAAAGGTGATTTCCTGGCATCAGTCACAGCTCATTTCCTCCCACAGAAGGGAATACGGTTACTTAGGAGGCCCCCTGGTAGTAAAGCCACAGTAAAGCCAGGAAGTCCCAGCATGGAGTCAAGCTTGAATGTGTGAACACGGCAGTGGGAGGTTCTGGTCTCCTCTCTCTGGTGGCCATTGGTGGGACACGAGAAATGGGGTGAAGCTGAGTCACAGAAAGTTCAGAGTAGACATTAAGAAAAGGTCACCAAGAGGCGGATCATTCCCTGGAACAGGCTCTCCAGGAAGGTGGACGTGGCACCAAGCCTGGCAGAGTTCAAGGGGCATCTGGACAATCTCTTAGTCATATCGTTTAGTTTTAGGTAGTCCTGTGAGAAGCAGGGAGTTGAACTTGACCCTTATTGCTCCATTTCAGTTCAACATATTCTATGATTCTATTAATATACATTGGGTATTATAGGTTAGGCAGCCAATTACAAGACAATAATAGTAATCTACTGTTACAGTTGAATAGGAGTTATATTTACAAACCTTTTTGTCTGAGACATTTGACACTACCACAGACATATAAACAGCAATTATGAAATAATAAATAATCTTGTCCTGACTTAGAGGTGGGCAAAATAGCTCTAGGGCTTCACAGACCTTTTGTCTTACTTTCCAGTAATTTTCAGCCTCAGTAGTGGACATATTTGTGGGAGGTAGTGGTATTTCTCAGCTTTGTGTTGTGCAATTGTTGCAGGCAGAGTGTGAGCTTCAGACAGAGTTTATTAAAGAAGCCCTCATAGAGTTAAGAGGTGCAGAAAGGACCCCCTTGCTTTCTAAACTCAGAGAGGAGCCAATGTGTGGCTAGATCCAGTCTTAGCCCCAGACTTTGTGTCTGTCTTAGACCCAGAATTATGTGTAAAGGATTACACAGGTGTAATGGAACATCTATACAACTTTGTCCTGCAGAATTATTTTTATAAATATATATGGTTTATCATGATAATGATTAGACAAAAAGGTCTTAATCAGAATTATTTACTACAGAGTATAGGAACTGTAACAACTATTATAATATAGTGCAATACGAAGCAATATTGAAGAAATTATATTAAAAGCAATTGTATTAAAGCAATTTTATTGTAGCTAGCAAACCTAATTATTAAGTAGAGATTGATGTTGTATACACTCATACAGTGGGCAAGTCTCTTTTACTCAGCCTCAAGGCTGACCTTGTGGGGCTCCTCCAGTCCAGGGCCAGATGTCTACACATCTACCCCAACAAGGGATGCATCAGAAGACCCTGGTGTTAAAATTTGGGACTGGGCTTTTATATATGACTGTGATATCAGCTCCATGCCAGCTGTGTCAGCTCAGCAGTTTTAGATAAGTTATCAGTGGTATCACCTGTTTGGTCCTTTGTCCGGGTATTTTACCAGGTCTACCCTATCTTATCTCACTATCAGGATGTTTAACTTTGGGATTGATGAGTCAGACTGGTCTCAGCATTGTTCAACACTAAAAGCAGCATGACACCCCCTCTTCATTTACCACTGATAGCTTTGCAAATCAAGCACTGGTGGAGTTGTTCTCCCCATTCTAGGCAGAGCATCCCCCTGCAGCAACCCCTTTGAATGGCCTGTGCATCACCAGTGGCAAATATGCCATAGGACTATTCTTGTCTGACTTCAGATCATGTCCAGGTTTTTTGCTGAACAAATAAACCTTTGAGAATTTTGGCTTAAAGGTTTTTACTGTCCCAGATTCCATATTATTCTGTTTTCTCTAACTTAAGAGCTTTCCTTTCTGTATTATTTAAATATGCAGCTATACTTGATAAAACATTTTACTTGTAACTGGTTGCCTGTTTGCCAAAAGTATTTCTTAAATCTACCTTCTCCAGCAAAGTGTCTCATCTCTGATCTACATAAAAGGTGTATCATGTTAATTCAGATTTGTTAAAAAAACAAACCTGCTCAGCTATAGGATTTACATGTATTCAGAACACCACATGTGTAGTTTGTATTTAAGGTCTATCATAGAAGTTGCATATTTAGAAACTTATAACTTTCTGTTATCATCTACATTGAGCTAGCTACATGTGATCCCAAAATGGTGGTAGTTGCAAAAGCCTGGATCCTGAAGCTCACAAAGGATCCTCATTGAGGCAAAAGCAAATGATAGAAAAGGAATTTTGAAAGAATAAAGTAGAATATTGACTAGTGAATGATGCCTTTATATTTGCGTTCTCTAGGAGTCAAGGATATACACGTGAAAATCCAGGGGCCACTTTCACAGAAGGATTTGTTTGTCATTGGAAAGGAGCAGGTTTGTTTCATGTATGAGGAGGAGAAAGCTTATAGCTCCCCATTTCACTGACCCTTTATATGGATGGTTGATTTTACCCATTCCCACACTGCTGCTCTGCAGGGCCTGGATTGTCTGATAGTGGCCAGAACAATGGCATTCTCTTACAATCTGTAGCCTTTATAAAATGCCATAGGTGTGCAGAGACAGGACCAAGGCTTTTGCAGGGGCAAATTCCTGAAGAACAGGAGCGATGAGGGTGGGAACGGGTGGAGAGTGGATGTGTCTCCAGCTCCAGTCAGTGCTACTGCAGGAGTAAGCACTGGAGCTCCTAGCAGTTCCCTCACTTCTTACAAGTCTCCCAGTGAAACTGAGCCTTCCTGACATGTTTTGATAGGCACCAGGATCTGAAGACGTGGGCAGGAAACTGCTCAGGGTTCTGCTCTCAGCTCTGTTAGGGAGGATTTCTCAATAAGAGGACAGATAATAGTAGCTGTATTAGTACATGAGGGAGAAAAGTAGACCTGCCTCATAGTGCAATCTTTTGACATCAACAAATAAATCATAATACAAAGACAGCAAGCCCCAAAGGTCTAAACTTACAAAGGTGTTCTAAGTTTAAAACAAAAAAGAAGTCATTTATCTCAGGTAGACTCTGTTTAAATAAAAGGTTCTTGGAAGACAATCAGCAAGCATATTTAACATTAATGGGATTGGGAAGAATAATTTATGTACATTAGAAAAAAGGAAGCCTAAAAAATCATAAGAACTGAACACAAGCCAATTCAAAATTATTTAGGATCTTGTACAAGTTACAACAGTACATTTCGTGACTTGTAGCCTAATATCAAATATCTTGAGGAGTCTACAAAATCAAAGACCAGACACTGCTCAGCATGTTAGATCCATGCTGAATATGAATCAGTTCCATTCTCTTTCCAGCCCTGACCACCATTCCCATGCCAATTGATTGAAGTTAAACTATACAAATTTAATGCAAAATGAGAGCGCAGTAAATAGTATGCACTCAAAAGCATGTAACTTCAAAAATGAACATTAAATCTCTTATCTTCCCCATCTCAGTCCCTCACCTACTTCTGCTCTGCCAGGTATCGTGTCCTATTACACCTTTTCTCAAACAACAAGACAGTAGACTTGGACTTTATTTATCTGTCAGAAATAGGCACATCTATAGTCTAAAACTCCCAATAAGGCTAAATTTGGATTCTAGTCCTGTTGCAGAATGCCACATTCCTCAATAAATAGTGCACTTTGTAGTAAGTTTGTCTTTTTTTTTTTTTTAACTTGGAGTAATTTGCTATTATAAGGTACATTAGATTATTAAGCCCTGACTTTAGAATAATAAATAAAAAACACTGTAACTGGCAAAGTTCAATCAGACACATTTATAACAGTTAGAATAATCATCCTGCAAATTAGATTTTTCAAGGGATGTGTTAAATTTTCCATAATTAGGGATCTCTAAGTCAAGACTCAATATCTTATTAAGAGGAATATCTCAATCCTAGCATAAATCCTTAAGCCTAATGCAGGAATAAGTTGGCTAGAGCTGTATGGTCTAACTTATGCAGGTAAGCAGATATCACAGTCATTTTGTGTGAACTTATAACATATGAAAAGGGTTAGTAATGGTAAAATATTAGTATTACAGTTTTTTAAGTAGTTAAAGTTACACATGAGACTCCAGGGTTAGATTATTTAAGCACTTGATTTTTAAGAACACAAAGAATCAAATGTGTTTGGATGGACTCTGTGGACGATATTCTATAGCAAACAGAAATCAAAAAAGGGAGTTATTCTACATCAATCTCTGAAAAACAAACAAACACCACCACCAAAAAAAAAAAAAAAGCCAACAAACCAACAAAGAGAAAATAAATTAAATAAGATTATAAATGCAGGGGAATTATAAGCTCCAAATGCTGAGGAAGCATTTGTTCACAAAGGAAAGAAAAATCAACTTCATTTTCAGGAATGTAGTGGGGATACTTTTTTCTTACAATTTCATTTTTCTTCAGAGATTTGGTTCACTAGAAAATCCACTTGGCACTTTTTTCATCACTGCCATTTATAAAACAGTGTTTTCTTAATAAAAGTGATCTATTAAGAGACAAAGGCAGGAGAAAATTTAGAACAAAGTGTTTTACTGAAGGTAAAGTAGGAAGTAACAGTCCATGGAGATTCCCATAGATGGGACTTTGGGGCAGAAATTTCAAAAGGACTCATTGTTGGCCCAATGTTGTCTTCTCTAAAATCAGTGGGAAAGCAGGGTTCTTTTTCTGAAATAATGTACTTTAATGGAAGAAAAGCTAGTCCAGGGAGAAGTGTTTATGGTAATTAAACCTTTTGTGTTGATTACCCAAAAACTTTTTAAGTTTAATGTTGCAGTAATAGATGACTATCATCATTCCCAAAGCTTTTCTTCGTGATAATTATTTGTCCTGGTTTCAGCTGCATGCTGGGTTAAACCACAAAGTTATTACAAACCCCTACCTTCCCTTCAACAGGGAGGAATTTTCTTCATCTGTAGCTTGTATGTTCATTTGGGGTCAGGGACCATAAGCCTAGCCAGGTAGCTGCAAGTAGCATGAGCCATCAGAGCCCCCACTGATTTTGTTGCACAGAAAATATTTTTAGCTAAAAATACTGAATTGAGCACTTTAACATACCTTTTGGCATCTCCTATGGCTCTTGTCACCTTTTAAATTCCATAAAGAAACATTATTACTTGAAGGAACCCCCTCAGAAATTAATTTCCATTGGGATAACGCTGTTTAATCCCTTCACTGAGGTCAGCCTGCCCTAACATTGTGTCTCCTCACCAGAGCCAAGTGAGCCCTTCCCCAGACCTGGCACTGGGCTGGCCAAGGTGCCGGGGCTCACACACCATGGGCTGCTCCAGGTTCAGCTGCTGGGGGATCCCTGCACAGCACCAGACTGGGCACCTTCAGTCTTCTTACCACACCAGGACATTAAAAATCACACTCTAGGAGGGAAGTACTGTTCTTATTCCCTTTTTACAAGTAGAGAAAGATGATAATAATTTGCAGAAGTGCTCATAACTATTATTATTTATTATTTTCACTGTGATAGCATCTATGAACAGTCTGTGGCAGAGCTGGAAACAGAATCTAGCTCTTGTGAGCTTACCAGTCAAGTGCCAAAACCACAAGCCCTTCCTTCCTCCCACACTGCATGTATTCGTAAAGAATTATGTTTTTTTTAAAAAAAAAAAATTTCTAACTGCTACGGCAGTGTTAACCCCCCTACTCTCCCTCCCCAAAAATATTCTGGGATTTTGTCTAGGAAATTAGTTTTTAAGGGGATTTTCTTTATATTTTTTTCCCTGTAGATCAATTTAATATTTTCTTCTTTGAAAAGCCCACGAATGGAGGAAAATAATTACCACAACACACGTGCACATTCCTAGCAATTACTCATATGCTCATATTCACACATTCGTGTGCACATAGTGACAAAATTGGACTTGTAGAAAACATTGATTTCCATGGTACTCTCAGTTGGTGACTGATCAAACACTGAAAGCATTTAACCTCTCTCACACTCTACAAATACAAGTAAGAGGAAGTGAGGAAAAAAAAAGGAACTAGCAAAGTTTCAAACCACGGAGTCAAAGAAAAAGGTCTGTGTACAGTTTTTTACCACGACCACAACAAAATGTAAATCTTTAAATTTTTGTTCCTATAGAAGCACATATTGGTGTGGATCCTGCTTTCAAAAGTCACAGTGGGGAAGAAGGGCAGGAAAAGAGCTAAGTGAGCCAGGATAGGAGGAGCCTTCAGAGCCTTTTAAAATATGTAAATAACTTTTCTGTTGAATGTGGCTCTGATTAAACAAAGCCATTATTATTAGCTTTTAAAAACTGTAAGTCTGAAATATATGCAGCAACTTGCCAAGTACCAATGCTGAGACACTTGTTTCCTATTCTTCTCACTCTCATCCTAGTTTTTCTCTCTCCTCTTCTGTATTATTGTCCTTCTTAACTTTGGGCACCATAATGATTAACCCAGTGGAGCCCAGGTCCATGACTTGTCTTCTAGAGGCTACTGCAACATGAAGTGCATGTAACTAGCAATAATAGTAGTCTCCAGACAGCCCTGAGCACGGTGCTTATTACCATGAGTAGTCTCATTGAAGTCAATGACACTGCTTTATTCCAGAAGTAGTTACAGTGCAGTTAATGGCACTCTTCATAGTGTAAACACCACACCCTATGAAAGTGTTTAAAACATCAGGACTTTATAAGCTATTCTGGCCAGGTAATCTGTCCTTATTTGTCATGCTGAGCATCACATATGATTATGACATGATGTATTACAAATTAGAAATGCAGGAACTTCAGCTGTTAGATGCAGGTTTTTTCACTTTTGTAGTTGTTTCACTCTATATAGAAACATGGCAGTTATGTTAGAGCTAGTACTCTAAATGCATTTTCCTCTAACTTACCTATGTGCCCTAAATCTTATGCACATTTTTCAACTGAACCATAATAGGACCACTGGATACATTAGTGCTTCAAGGATTGTGCTGCTTGATGCGGAATTCATGAAGATTTACCTGTCTTTGGAATGAAGGGGTAAAAAAAAATTAAAAATTGACATTCATTAAAATAAAGAGTAACTCTCAGCAGGGCTTTTTTGTGCATGCAGATTTGAAGATCACACTGGAGCTGCAGTTCTGTCCTAAGTGACCTCTGTCACTTAGTGTTTTTCTCAATCATTACATGCTTCCCCATTTTTTTTTTTGTTACTTTATTTTTATGAGGGAGTAAGAGTTGAGTTTTAGTAGGATTGAGTGTTTGGCAAAGCAGCATGTTTGTTTGGGAAGGACTATCTTGCACAAGTATGACTGATTTACAGTCAGGTGTGGTGGTCAAAAAGATTAATGAAGAAGCCAGCAACTATGTCCTTCAGCAATTTCAGTGAAAATTGAACTACCCTGTATGCTGGGAGAGAATTTCTTAGAGAAGCAGGACATGGCATAGCATTAGCCAGATGGGAGACCCACCTACATGGGTCTTCCTTCTAAAGGAGTTGAAGTTCTAGAAGAATGGAGAACATTGTGTGCAAGTGTGTTTGTGGAAGTTTTTTAACCTATACATATACCTCACATTCCTATTTAGGAATATCTTTTTAGGTGTTTATATATTCCAAAAGGCTGCAATGAGAAGAAAAGCAAAAGGGATACAGTGGAAAGTAAAATGCTGAGGGGAGGTAAAATTGCAGGGGGTAGGTAAGAGTGGCCAGAGGACAAGACAAATACGCTAGATCATTTGGGTGGCTAAAGCTTTCTCCTTGTAACAAAGCTCAAAAAGAAAAAGTCGCACAAAATGATTATGCAGTTTCTGATAGAAAAAATTTTCTTTCATTAAAATAAAACAAAAAGTAACTCAACACAAGTAGATCCAGTGAGAAAAACAAAGCAAACCAGGAGTGTCATTTAAACTGATTTAGGGTTGCTTAGAGGTATTTTGTTTCTTTTCTGAGGAACAGGTGTGGCAAATCTAAGTTTCTGAAAAGCAGGGAATGCATGTGCAGATCTCTCAGTTTAAATTTTTGAAACCTGGAGAATTCAAGTTTTTATTTGCCTCCATCTGTCCCACTCTCAAGCACTCAGCTGCATAAAAAGATCATCACATCAACAATTTTTGAAAAAAAGGTATTTACAGTGTCCTCATCCTTCTGCAGATGACTCAGTCTAACACTTTTCTTTGACTTGCCGGTCTGTAAACCCACAGACCACACATATCTCCCATCTAGCTGGTGATGATCTCAGTGCCCTACCACCAGTAATGTACACATGACAGTGCAGAAATGAGGCACACAGGCTCTTCCCAGGTGCATCAGTATCTCTTCCCTTTGATGGTGAATGCAGGAGTCAGTGACAGGGATCCACACACGCCCTGAGAGATGCAGTCGCTCCCCGGGCAGCTCCTACAGCCGCTGTCCTGCTGCTCTGCTCCATCCTGCCCTTCTGTCTCTGCACATGCACCTCTTATTGAGAAGCAGAAAAGGCCCTGGGGATTCCCCAGCAAAGTACAACTTCCAGAGGGCACAATTAGGCTTCAGGGCCATGTAATTTAACTCTTTGCTTTCCAGTTTTCCAGTGTCTGAATTTCGCTATGTCTGTGCTGTGAAGTGAGATAGATGGCATTTTTTTAATTAATAAGGCACTGTTGGCCTCTCAGTGAGTATGTTAAATATTCCAGGGAATGACTTTATAGCAGGTATATTCATCAGTGTTTTTCAAGTCATCATGCAGAGAATGTGCAAAAGCACAGCATCACATTCATAACTCTGAGTCTTTACCCCATGAGACTGATTTTAAGCACTGCAATAATTTGATTACTGTGTATTTTCAGTGAAAATAGTTCCAATAACTTTGTGCTTCTTATAAAAGTACTTCTAGTGTGTATGTAAATGAAGCAGCTATTCAGAGTTTGAGTGCTAAATACATTTAAGAGAAAGCAACTACCTCTTTTCAGGAGTAATCTGCAAATAAAACAAAAGATAGAATAGCTGAAGTAAACAGGAATTAAATATTCATGATGGAGAGCTGGGGCTGATATTGTATCTCAGAAAAATACATATATATATATATATATATATATATATATATAAAGTAACATAGCTGGTTTTTAAATGATCCTTCTGTGCTGTGATGGCATATCTTGCACAAGCTACTGGAACATCAATTAATAGTTAGGATGAAAGGGCCAAAAATCCACACTGCTGTCTTATCACCCTGAGGCTTTGAGTTCAGCAAAGAAACACAAAACTTGCCAGTAAACTTATCATCCAGGGCTTTGCAGCTGGCAGTCTGTGGAAAGCTTGATTTAAAAGCTAAGTTTCAAGGTGTGCTCTCAAGCTCCCAGTATGTTCAAAATAGGACCAGGTTCAGGTTTAGACACGCTGTCAGCAGGCAAAGGACTGGGCCTGCTCCTGAGGATGCCCAGGAGCTTCTTTTGGCACATTTGAATGTTAAGGAGCATAAAAGTTAGGAGGCATGTCTAGCCTTTGAGCCAGCTGGAATATGCACTTGTCTCAGCAGCACATTACCTCCACAGCCCACATATGCACCGTTTCCAATCAGTAAAACAATAAATTCCTTTCAATCTCCTGTGGCAACACTTCCTGAGACATTTTACAGAGCAAAGTAGATGGTGCATGGAACACTTGATTAGTGATGAACCACTGTGGCTTTTTAGGGTGGCAAGTGTATGTTCAAGGTACCTGAAATGTCAGAAAGTAGGTCCCAAAGTAAAACCATCCTGTGGATGTTTACTTTTGGGGGAGGTGGGCAGTGGAAGGCTGCTGTGTCTTTCTGGCACCAAAGCTAACACTCTGCTCAGCTCTGCAGCACGAGTAGAAAGCTGTGAGCACTCAAAGCAAAAAAATTCTCAAACTCTGCAATACCTCTGTGCCTGTAAGGGACAGGCAATTTCAAAGCAAAAGTTTATCTCTTTTGTTAATACAGACATCGTATCACTGTTGTTAATGCCAGGCACTTAGATACTGCCATGAAATTACAGCTGTTTGAATTCACAAATGCGTGTTTACATGCAGTGAAGAGACTGCAAATATATACAAAGAGCCTGAACTTCTCTTAATGTAGTACACACTTAAATTCTAAGAAAAAATGCAGTAATAAATCCCATGGCAGTTATTTTTCTAATCTCATGACTCTCCTTATAATTGTTATGCCCATGTAAAACATTTGAACTAGACCTCTAAACGTGGAAAAGGCAGCCTAATCTGATGGAAATGGACAGTTGACAGCAGGCAGATTGCATTTGCTTACTGGAGAGTGATTCTCTTTTCCAGGCAGTTTTGTCCTTCTGGACAGAGTGCCAAAAATTATAGGTATAAATGGCAGTTTAAACAAAGCTGAGTTTAAATTCAGATGCTAATTGTGCAACCAGACTGCATGTGAGCACACATGCTGGGGGCACAGGCAGAGGGCTCTTTCCAATCCCTGCATTTGAATCTGGTGGAAAAATCCATCCCTGCTTAAAGGTTTCTTTAAGGAGACACTAATCTCTGTGACTTGGTAATTATGACATTTTGTGTATCTCTAATAAAATCATGTGTCTTTATTTTCAGCTTTAAAAGGAAAGTATTAAAGAGCCCTGGCCACAGAAAGGTTTCTATGAACATGACCCTTTGTCCCAGGTAGGTATTGCATCAGAAAATACAGTGGCATGCTTGTTGCTTAATTTTAGAAGGAAAAGAGGTTTTAAATTTCACAGCAAGAGAAAATACTAATTTTTATAGGTAATAATTTCTGAAAATAACTGCTAGTAGAAAAAAACAGGAGCACCTGGGGATAGTATTTAACATCCCATGTGGATTATTTGTTGAGGATTTTAATTTTTCATACCAACATACTTGTTCTCATAACAAACAGATTTCTGTTTTCTTTGAAAAAACCTCACTGTGTCTTTGCTGAGTTTACAGTTTTTTCAGCTTAAAAACAATAAGGAAACTACTTACCTGGCCTTTCATTAATTTATGCAAGGTACATGTAGAGTAAAAAGGATTGGAATACATCCCTTTTCTTAGGTCATTTCAGTAAATTTGTCTCTTAGCAGATATTTCCCCAGATAAAAATTCTAACAGTGACACCTTGGGATCTCCTAGGATCATATGCCCCTCCTGAAAACATTTGTGGGTGTCAGGGAAAAAAAAAAGGTGGGGGGGAGGAAAAAGGAGGAAAAAAAAAAAGAGAAAAAAGTTGACTGTCTCAGTGGATTGAACCTCAAAGGCTTTTTTGACGCAAGTGTTACTTAGACCATGTGAACATGGTTTCCATTTTTAAAAAAATCCCCTAGATTAAAACATGAACAAACTGTCCATTGAACTTTAATGTTTCTTTGTTGCTTTGATGGTTAGCAGATTTCTGCTGCATAGATTGCCTCCGCCCCATACATTCTAAAAGTGAAATGATACATTGTAATTCAAATGATAATTGTTTTGATGATTTAATTGATAACAGACAGGGGAATAAAATCCCTGTTTTTCTCTGCCATGCAGATGATAAAGCTACATTTCTTAGTAAACATCTGGGTATAATTAAGGGATGTTGCGCTAAAACTGTTTCTTCCTTACCTTTACTGTGGGGTTTTCTTGAAGCTCTGTCGGATAATCCCGATTCAGGAAAGGAGAAGTTGCCTCTTGTCATTCAAGGATTCCTTATCTTTACTTTTAGTGATTTAGGTGCCAACTAAAAGTTATCTGCCCATGTTTTTAATGGCCTCGAGACCAATCACATGCCCTATTTTTCTTTCCAAGAATCTTTGCAATCTCATCAGTTTATCTTAAAAAAGAAACCTTAATAGCTGTATTTTAGTGCACACAGGGTTTGACCTGGTGTGTGTATATATTTTTGCAACCTCAATATTAAGTGAAAAAAAGCAAAAATATTCAGTAGAATCACTTGTAAACCAATTGTTTTATTGTGCAGTTATACCATATTTTTTAAGAGTTGCACATCGTTGTATAGACATGTAAATCAAAAGCAAACCAAGGACTGTTCAAACCTGCTCTGCCGAGGTTGCACACAGGGAGTTATTCATTCAGTTTATCAGCCATAAAAATAATTGCAGTACACTCAAAACTGACTGACATCTTTTATAATTTTTAACACTAAAATGTCCTGGTAAAAGAGAACACTGCTATAACAACACCTGATTAGTAGACAATCACTACCGTAAATTACAGTGTTTGCGGAATAAAACAGGGCTGAAAGAGTTATAACTTTATATTAAAAGACATAATTGCAATTTTGCCTCCTTTTCTCCCCTATAATGTCTTAGCAATATATTAAATAGTATGTCTATTCCCAGCCTTGAAAAAATGTCCACGTGACTGCCATTGTCCAAAATATTCTATTATTTTTAATGTTAAGATTTAAAATAAAACAAGACTAATTGCCATCAATGTGTGGATAGCTCTTTCACATACAGCTAAAGTGACTGCTAATTTTTAGGGAATAAACAAATGTTTACATGAAAGTAAATAGAATATTTGTTTGTCTGTGTATTGTGTTAGAATTCCTTCAAATCAGGATTTCCTTTCCACACCAGCAAAGGAACAGTTACAAGCAAAATGCTATCTGCTGTCAGTACACCTGCATAAATAACTTTAGAAAAAGTTGGATGTTACAGTAAAATAAATACCCTATTTTATTTGATTTTGTGAGAACATCGTTTGTAAATATTGACCTTTGACATCAGCGATGCTGCTTCAGAAGTTTTTAAAGCAGTTTCCCAGTATCTAAAAGCCAGGATAAATCTTGTGAAACTTCCTGAGTGTGTTGTTTTTCTTTGCCATATTATACATAATAGATCTTGATACTCGCATTAGCTCACATGAAAGTCCCAAGGTTCTCGATCATCGGTAGTTATGGACTCCAGGAAACTCTCTGTGTTGCTGTTTGATGGCTGTTCCAGGAGTCAAAATCATCATCAGAACTAGACAGTGATCTGGGAAGTGTGGGCTCAGACAGGCTGGAGGGTACCCTTAAGAGCACATGGGACCCTGCGTGTCCAAGCACGCCAGGCAGATGAATTCCCCACCACGTCTGCCCAGATAAATCGCCTCCAGCGTGATTGAGAAGCCGTCTGTCTTGAGAGGCAGCCAAAGGGAGAGGATCTAAATAGCAGTGCAGCACACTTCTGCTCAGGGTGCTCAGGAGACTACTCTGCCTGAGCAATTTTACCATACCATAGCTTTTTTATGAATTACTATGTCACAGATATAGGTTTTCACTCTATTTTTAAAAAAAAATTCATATGGAAAATCAATTAGAAGAGAGGAGGTTTGTGAGAGAACAGCCTACAAGTCAATTCTTATCTTTGATTCCCCTGTCTGGATTCCACACACTTGACCATGGGTCGATAACATTGACCATCTTAACTCAGGAAAGGGTCCCAAATGTGGAGCAGCAAGGATTTACATTAATAACCACCACTTAACTTGGTCTTGTTCTCTCAGACCGACTGCATGATTACTGTCAGACATTTTTGCATGCTGCCTGTTTCCACCTATATCTGGTCTATGAATAAACAGAGAACCTCAGTTTTGAGCACTGACGGTCTCTCACTCCTTGAGAAAGCTGTTTATTTATCACCTCATTAAACTAAAGAAGATGAACAAAATATAAACAAATCAAGGTTTTAGGGTATCACAAAGGTGGTCATCTATTGCTATATAAAGAAAATGCTGTAGAAAGATGTAAGCTTTGAATGGTATTACAGGGAGAACTCTTCTTTAGCACAACCTACCTTATTCCTGTTGCTACTATTATCAATCTAAATTTAGAGAAATATAACAAGATGAAAAAGGAAATTATGTAAACAAGGACTTCAACTTAAAAAAGGCACACTCTCCTTCAATAAGTGCACATATAGTTCAGTATTTCTCTTGGCAAAGTTTAGGCATGTCTCTAGTTAACAAATATATTCTGCTGTCAGCCCTTTTCAAGAATTATATTAGATGCTGGATGCCAAATAACTCTTTTAACTATTAATAAATAACTCACAGGTATCTTAGCTAGTGTGCGCTTGAGGAATTATGCTAATAATACTTTCTATGCTGGAGACAAGGGAAATTCCCCCCATGAAAGTTCTACTTTTGCTGACATGTTCTCTAGCCTCTGCTTTCAGAATGGGTTCATTCCCACTAAGACAGCCATTTAATCTCATGGAAAATCTGATCCCATCTATCTACTTGCTGATGTTGTTGAGAACATTCCTATTGATTCTGGAATGGGAAAAAATATGGATCCATCAGTTTTGTAGTCTGCTCTAGGTGCTTATGTTTCATTACCTTCATAGTAATAAGTCTTTGCAATTTGAAAGGAACAGAATAGTCACTACCATGTGAACCAAATTACACTGCATATTACATGCTACCTAACTAACAATAAAATATTTTATAGGTAAAAAAGAGCATTAAGTGATACTGTGATTTTTCATGGGGCTTACAGAGAAGAAAGAATCTCTAAGGGATACTTAGATAAATTATACCCCAAATCTCAAGGTGTGTCTCTTATTTAGAACATTATTTTTAGTGGAATAAATTTTTTATCATGTTTATTTGAATCTATTTCAAGCTAGTCCCTTGTAAAAGCTGCTTTGTTAATGCCACAGAGACCTAAATGCCTGTTATCTCAATCACTTCTCCTAACACTGAAGTAATTAATCACTATCAAGTAATATTAGTAAGCCCCTTTTCACACACCATTTCCTTCTATATTTAGTTAATCCAAGAAAATTTGTGGGGTAAATTTCATGCAAAGTGAAAGTTTGGGAAAAGAATTTTACAAGAAAAACTACACAGAAGTCAGGAGTTTTAAAAGTGTTTTGATTTCAGAGCATACATAAGAAAGGATTGCTTCTTGACCACCAAACTCACTGTTATTGTTCACTGTTAATGTGTCACAGAGCAAGAAAGAGGAACATGCAACGACAGTTAATGTAAGAAGGAAAACCCCAAAAATTCAGATGACCCTCTTGTCTCTACTTTTGATCTGAAAATCTGATGAGTAGAAGAAACGCTCTTCTCATGTCAGTCCTGATTTCATAATTTTATATTTTCCATATGGTTAATATATTTATTTTTCCTAGGAGATGTTAGACATCAGTGCCTCAGCTTGCAATTTTGACTCTGTGGGCACATGGGAATATCAGCCCCCAAATCTAGACAGGGCTTTAACCAGGAAGGGGAAAGTTCTGGATGACTTTGCCTTTCTCTTTCCCATATAACAGCTTGACAATGTCATCCCTAAGAATTGCTTACTGGAGTCTATTTCATCAGTCTTCTGGAATGGATGATCAGCTGAGCAGACTATTATGCAAAATAGCTCCTTCTCTTCTTTACAGATATATGATGTTAGACAATTTTATCTTACTGCCTTTATATTTATTTAAAGCTTTTCCCTCTGCACTTTTTGTTCCATTGATAATGGTTATTTTAGAATGTTGCTATTACTGGCAGTATCATCTTATTTCACATGCTTCCCTGAGAGATCAAACATTTTTCTTTTTGCAAAGCTTTGTATTTATTTTACAATAGCTGGAGTTGGTTTTGACTGCCATGGCCAGTTCCGCATGCCCACTTAAGCACTGGTCTCACCTGGTGTTGCTCTCATCACTTCCATTTTCCTTTTCTTCCTCCACCATTATTACTTGCCATATACTTGCCTTTTCTGAAACAGATCTTCTGAGTTTAGCATTGCTAATTCTGCATCAGATTTTCCACCCTGAATCATATAAATGGAAGTGATGTGTACCCATTAAAAAAAAAATCCACTCATAAACTTTCCCACATATGCATCAAAGGAGTTTTGTGTTAGCCTCAGCTTTTGAGGTCTGTCATGACTGGTTCTCATCAGAATGTATTCAATGGTAATAAAGTCTGAAAATGGTTATCTTCTTGAATTGTAACTACCATATCTTTCTTTCACAGCTGGCAACAATCTTTTAGCCAATCACAAACATGCAAGGTCATTTCTTCTGTCAGACTGTCTGATTGTTAAATGTCTGCAGTGAGAGTGAATTGGAGTTTTTCAGTGAGGTCTACTTGGAGCCCGATGTTAAGGACATGCTACAGAAGAATTACTGATGTATTTTCATTTTCTACTGCAACAACTACAGGGAATCTCCCATGTCTCAGCCTGATTGGATGGTCATATCAACAGTTATTCAACAAGCAATCAACAAAATTAAATTAGAAGTTTTCTGACTGTTTTATCTGTCATCACTAATGAGAGAAAAGAGTCCAAGGGATCTTTGCTCACCTTCTCAGTGCTGCATATAGTAATGATCAATTTTGTGAGGGACACTGGCAACTGCAGAGCTTTTTCCTCCCTTCTCTTTTCGTTTAGACAATGTCTACCCATTGTTTGAATTGCATCTCATCTTCAGATGTGTTTTTCTAGTTCACTTCTGGGAGTACAGGAGAAACTGACTTTTGTACTTCATATTGAGGTGATGTAAAATTCCTTTTGTTTCTAACAGCTGAGATCCATATTGATTCATTAAGTATCAAGACATCAATATATCAAGGATCAAAAATAAGGGACTTGTAAATGAGAAGCTAGAGGTACTGTTTTAGTTTTGTCCATGAAAAATTACCCAAGCTCTTTCAAAATGTTTATAGAGGTATGTAGCGGTGTTAACAAGAAACATCTGCTAAAAAGTACTTTTTGACAAAACAATCTTGTCTCATATACAGGACAATCCACCTACTTGGGAGTTACTTTGTGCATTTTTGAATAAGTAGTCAAGCTTTGCTTCTGTACTGCTTATGTTTTAGTCTGTCTTATATATGTTGTAACTAAGGAAGAACTGCCCACCTGTTTTGGCAAACCCTCTTTGTTTCACTTTGGGTGGTTTTATCCTAACTTCCATGGAAGAACAATAATTAAGAGGACTGAAATGTTTGTCATTAGCCCTTCTTCACTCGATGCATTTTCTAAGGAACTCAGAAACTTTAAGACAATATATATATATAAATGTGCAAATAGCAGCAAAATCTACAATTTTAAAAGGGTAGTATTCTAAAAGGACTTCCTGGTGCTCAACCATGACCACAGGCAGCAAGCCCTGAATGCTGCCCAGAACTTCTTCCTGCAACAACACATTATTCCTCTTGCAAGGTCAGGCACTTGCATAGGTTATACTTCTGCATGGGTGTAGGTGCTAAATAGCTGAAGTCTGGTTACTTAAGGAAAGCTTATTTTCCTGCATTTCTTTTTCCAATCTGAAAGATATGAAACAATGAAGTGGACTGTTCCATAGTGGGGGAAAAAGTTCTCTCTCACATGAGCTGTGATGGCAAAGGCAGATGTGCTGAATACCCTTGATTTTGTTGACCTCATGGAATGTGCAAAACTGAGGAAAGATGCTCTGAGAATAGTGGGGAGTATACAGAACGCAGACTATTACAGCAAAAATATTACTGTTAATAGTAATAATTATATCTTGTAAAAAGAAGCTTAATGA
This sequence comes from Fringilla coelebs, assembly GCF_963513975.1. Taxonomy (NCBI): domain Eukaryota; kingdom Metazoa; phylum Chordata; class Aves; order Passeriformes; family Fringillidae; genus Fringilla; species Fringilla coelebs. The sequence goes on along the minus strand of NC_140028.1, from coordinate 16,024,920 downwards.
TAGGGTTAGATACTTCTTTGATGAGATAGTTTTCAGTTAGAGGAAGATGCATGCACCCTGATTTCACTAGAATTGGAAGAAATGGAAAGATCATTAAAACCTTGCTCATAGTACTGTTTCCAGGTAATGCCCATGATCATTTATTGTTACATATTCCCCTGCTCTATCCATCATGTATTTTCATGTGACATCTTCTTTGTCCAGGCCTGTTAGGTCTCTTGCTGCTTCTTCACAAAAGCTCATACAGTCCATAAAGATATTTTCATCCCCTCAGAGTCCATGGGTGGTATTTTTCATATCTGATTATGTAATATGTCATTCATCTGGCATAAATGAAATGTAACAGCTGAAGACAGGAGCCTGAACAAGCCTATGTGATTGTTCAGCATTCAGCCTAATGCTCTGATTTTTTGAGCTGCACAATATAACCTTATTTATGTGTGACTTCATCACCTACTGCTGAGCACTCATTAGCCTTCCAAAATGCTAGCATGAGAATAAAATATACTTAATGTTCTCCTTCCAAGCCAGGTCTTTCTGAATAGGTTTGGTTTCAGCTAGGTTTGTGAAAGATACAGTCCTCTAATGAAGATTGGATAGCTTCACTGGAATACAGATAACTTGCCCCCTTGGAGAAAATAACTCTACACTGCTTAGACAGTCTATGGAAGAGTGAGCTCTGGGATAGCTATCTACCTAACACTAAGTTTTGTAACAATTGCTTCTTGTAGGGAGGTACTTGCCTTGTTGGAGTATTGTCATTGACATGTTTTATGAAAAATCCTTTCCTTAGGCTTTTTTCTCCTGAGAAGCTGAGAGGCCTCAGGAACAAAATGTAAACAATGATTATCTGCTGCTGTGGAATGCAACAGGTGGATCTGGGATTGGTCTCATGTGGTTGTTTCTAATTAATGGCCAATCAGAGTCCACCTGTCTCGGACTGTCTTGGTCAGCAACAAACTTTTGTTATTCATCCTTTTTCTATTCTTAGTTAGCCTTCTGATGAAATATTTTCTTTGATTCTTTTAGTATAGTTTTTAATATAATACATATAATAAAATAATAAAGCAAGCCTTTTGAAACATGGAGTCAAGATTCTTGTCTCTTCCCTCATCCTGGAACCCTTGTGATCACCATCACAGAGTATATGGAGTGTAGTAGAATGAGGGAAATGCTGAAAATATCAGTGAGTTTGTTCCAGTTATACACTTTCAGTGTTGCCTCATTCTCTAGCTTACAGTTCAGGGAAAGATGGTGCCGCACTTGACTTTAAAGACTAAGTCATGGGATAATGGATATTGCCTTCAAGAAATCAGATAAATGTCTTTTTGTCTGAACTTCACTTTTTCTTGTGTTGTATAATAAGTATGCTGCTGGCAATTTCAAATATTTTTCTGCTTGGGTTTAAACACTTTTAAACTATCATGATTCAATGCATATGCTAATAATTTTGCAGCATATTCAATTAGTAAAAATAGAATTTATAGTTTTACTTCCATTTTTCAAATATTGAACTTTTCATTAGCCAACAAATAAAGACACAATTATTTTTTCCAAAACTTCTCCAACTTCCTGATGGCTTTCTCTTAGTTACTTAATTTTCCTTCAGACTCAGCACAGATTCCCAGTTAGCATTATCTAGCAGTGTACTCAAAAATGAATATCCTCAAGCATTAAATCTTCTCTTCTTCTAGATTCTCCTGTACAAGTCTAATCTTCCAAGAGAAATTTTAACCACTACAGCCTGAATTGCAAGTGTATTCAAGGGATGCAGTTTATAGACTAATTCATCAAAAAGGCAGTCCTAAGTAATAAATAATGGAAGATTATTAGAAGGTATGATCTCAACCACTTATCTTTTGGATTTACACTCAGTGATGAAAAAAGAAGGAAAGATGTCAAACTGTGTAAGTACTAAAAAATATGTGGCAATTCAAGTGAAATCTTTGCTTCAATATGATTTTAATATAAAAAATAGCTCTTTAGAGGTAAGTCTCTTGGTTTTTTTTTTTTCAAGAACACTAAATTAATTGAAAGGTAGCCAAAAAAATCCCATATCATAGCGCAGTTTCATTAAAATGATGATATTAGAAATGTCATACCATATAACCTTGAAGATATGAATCTATCATATGATGGAGAAAGTTTCTGGACTTCCAGAAAATAATGTAGTTGGAAGTAAGCTGCTATAGAATTAATTAAGTTCTGGTCAGACATCTAAATGATCAGGGGAGGAAGAGCATGAATGAAAGAGGTAGACGAGAAGAATTAGCTCAGTTGTTGCACCCTGAGCTGCATCTAGTAAAGAATATTGGATTTGGATGAGAATGTCATGGGGAAAGGTCTTGTTGAAAGAGCAATCCAGAATATGTATAAAAAATATGCATTAGAAAGTTGAATTAGTACAATAGTAAAGAGAGATATAGTAAAGAGGTAGTAAAGAGAAAAACTCCTGATGAAAATATTTTCTGTCAGAAAATGTGAGTCTGTCAAAATGTGTTGCCTTCAGCAAATTTCTAATCCTACATAGGTTTTGATAGGAATCTTCTTGAAGAGCTAAGTTTCTTGACAGCTCAGTCCCCAAACCTTACCAGTTTACCTGGAAGACTGCTTGACAGAAGTATTGTTTCTGAATTTTGCTGTGTTACAGGTTAATTGGTTCCTTGAATTTCTCTTCATGAGAACTGAGCTACAGGTTGGTACCAGGTAGTGCTCAGCTCCTGTCTCTGGGGTGTTGTGGATGACTCTGGGAGATCTGAATGCAATGGCTGTGGCTCTATCTGGTGTTCTTGTTGCCTCACTCCAGAGGGAGTCTTACTTTTGGGTTCTGATACTGAAGATATTTCAGAGGACTGATCCATTTTTTGTGTTGTACCAAGACAGTTTGTACTTTTCTAAACACGAAAATTGTTATGAGGACTCAGACTAATGACCGGTAGGAATTTGTGTTTGGTTCAATGGCTGTAAACATCAGGTAGGTTTTGAGTGCTTGCTTTCACATGCTGGATTTTTCTCAAACAATGTTGACTGTTGTATTACAAACAATATTGATCGTAATTGTAAATATTCTGTAACTTCTGAATTACAAAGTACTGATGAAATTCAACTGCAAGATACTCATTCCTCTTGCTCTGTCTCCACTTTGAGAACAGATGAAATTCACAGGCTTTTCAGACTCAAGCTTAAGAAGAAAAAAAAAAAGAAAAAAATTAGGTGTGCAGGCAGGAACTGATGTGTTAGAGTGTGTGTATCATGAATGTCCTGCAGTCCTGTATTCCATAATGACGGAAGGAAAAGCTGCAGAATCAGAGTCACCTGAAGTATCCTCCTCTCCAGCCTCAATACCCCAATAGACTTTTCTAACATTTAGTATCTCTAGATCACCCTCACATGAGTTGATTAGGCCTCTTGGTGAAGTATCTTCAAAGTTTCATTCTTCTGGATCATATTCTACTGTGCAAATGGTAAATAGCAGCTAGACAGATAGAGAAAGTAGAATGACAGTAGTCAAATGCAATTAAAGATTTATATGCAGACCAATACACTAATTACTAAAAGTTTTAATGCTAATAATTTACTAGATTTTTTTTTCCAATTTGTATACTGTTTGTAATATTGCAATATTCATGGAATATGACAATTCTCAAGGTGTATTATAGGTTGGCTTAAATGGCATAAACATTTCACAGAGGAGGCAAAGTTGATAAATTACTTTTTTATTAAACAATTTTCCATTCAAATGTTCTTTCTATAAAACTGAAGTTTTACAGGTTTATATCAATATTGAAAAAAAAAAACAGACAGAAATTTAATGCTCTGTGAATAAGAATGGAAAAAGTAATTGGTTTTTGGGCCTTTGTTTTTTGTTCGAAGGGTTATTTTGGGTTTTTTTCAGGGAGTTGGTTTTGCTGCTTTTTTCTTTTTACTCAATTTAAAACTCTATGAAATAGATATTGCTTATAATTTTTCAGGTCTGTGAAATTCAAATCTTTTCTCTTTTTTCAGAAATGCCTTTTTTCCCCTGTATTTGAATAATATTCTACAACACCCCTGCTAAACGTGCATCTTTTCCTCCAGACTCTCACTCTTTCTACAGCACAGAAATTTTGTTTGCCAGTTAGATGTTTCCAACCCTGAGTTCTCATTGACTTCTCTGAGATGTAAAGATACTCAGTTCTTCACAGGAATAATCAACGATTCCTCAGATCAAGGTTTTAGTAGCCTTTTTACTCTTTACATCTAAAAGGGAAAAAAAGCTACAAAAATTTACAACAATAATGCAAGTTATATAGAGTGACTTTTCAGAGAGAGTAGTCCATTGCTTGCCTGTAACTATGGATGGTTTCTGAATATAGAAAAAACCAATTGCTTCTCCAAAGAACTCAAGGTTTTAAGAATGAGATGGGAATTTTAAATGCTACTTTTTAGGTGTAATAAAAATAATCTATTATTGATGCAAAGATATTTTAAATTAGGGTTTTCAGCTTGGAGACTGTGTTAGTAAACTGTATTCCCAGCATTTTGGTCTCCCTTGATCCAGAGTCCTCATTCCCAGCCTGTGCTGCCCTCCTCCTCTGGACTGAACAGTTTTTAAGGGGAAAATTGTTAAAAATTGTATTTCCCTCTTCCTTATTTTAGCCTAACAGTTTCCATGATTTTGTTTACAGTGTGAATGTAAAAATTCCTCAGTTAGTCCATTTTTAGATGAAAGAGCTGGTGACAATAAATAACTTCATTTCTTGGATGAGGATTTCCAGTGCAGTCTCAGATTAGATGTTGTCCTCTCTCTCAACACAATTCCCAAGCCCCAGCAAAGCTCATGTTGCAATCCCAGACTAAAGCTGGAAGAAACTTGCCTTTATTCTGACACCTGTAGTTGAACAGGTGTGCAGTGTTCATGCTATGGTATAGTGCATGTTACTCTTTCTTTGGAGGAAGGGGAAGAGGAGATAGAACACAAAACAGGTGTAAACATGTTAACACACCACGTCTTCACAACTGTGACTATAAATATGCAAACTATAGCCTTTCTGTCCATTAGCCATTTCACTTTTCCACTAAAGAAAGAGAACTCTGGTTCATTCAGTGTTATCCCTTTCTCCAATCCTTTAATCTGTCCCATAGATCTTTTTTCAAACACTTTCCAATTTATAAATACATCTTTTAAGTTATGAGTACAAGGATTGGACATATTTCAAGCTGCAATAATGCCTGATACATTAGCAATATAGTAATAAGGTAAAGGAAGTACTTTGCCTTATTATAATTAATAATTTAATTAATTACAGCAGAGGTCACTGTCAAAATGAGAAATAGGTTCTTCTGCTCTAGGCTCTACACTGTCCCCAAAAGGAGGATGCTGCTGCAGACTATGTGCTTCTGAGATGAATGTCTTTATATGTTTGACTGTATGAAAACCCACATTTTTAATTTGTACCCAAGTCAGTGAGTGAATGAAACTCTGTGGTCTTGTTCTCATCTCTACATTTCAGTTTTATGTCATTTCTGTTCAGCACAGTGAAGTATTACTTGTGTATTAGAAAGGACCTTTGACTGTATTTTAACTTTTCTGGATAATCACTTCATGTTTGTTCTCCTGTTCTCATTATCAGTTGCTATTAAATCCCTTTCCCCATTTCACTCTGTATGTATTGATAAGTTTATGTGTCCATACACAGAGACACACAAATATTGTATGCATGAGTATTTTTAAGAATGGCTTTAATTTTCCTTCTAAGCCAAGTTGGCTTATTACCAGAGCAGTTGTCCTTCTTTATTGATTGTGGCTTCTGGACATCTAGTAAAATATTGTTAAACAGTTCCTAATTATTCATATTCTTCTGTTTAAATTCTTTCTCCCAATAGATTTGGCTTTATTTGTTCTCAACTTTGGAAAGTTGACTCTTTTAGAGCTCCAAGTAATTCAGTAGCTGCCATAAAAATTCTGAAACAAAGCCCAAGGAGGGTTCCTGACCTCCTCTTGGTTCGGTTCCAAAAAGAATATGAAAAGGGGGATGATGCAAAATCTTGATTAAAATTAATAAATTTCTGAAAGAGAAAACTAAGATTTAGAACTCATAGTAGATTTTAATGGTCGGGAATCTTGACAAACATTGAAAATCCTTGTAGTTGATAATGCCGGACTTCTCATGAACAGTACTATTGAAATAGAAAGTGCTGATATCTTGGAGAAATGGACTCTGGAATGGTTGTCTGTGACAGTGTGAACTCCCCCTTTTTTAATCTCTTCACTAGCACACCTCATTTTGACTGAGAAATACCTGTATTTTTGTTAGCAGAACAAAGACATCAGTTTGATTGTGACTCTTCTGCATCATGGTTCTGTCATGGTTTAACCAAGCCCCAGGCTGGTGCTCTCTCACTCTCCCATCAGCAGGATCAGAGACAGAACTGGAAGGGTAGAAACTCGTGGGTTTAGAGAGAGACAGTTTATTAGGGAAAGCAAAAGCTGAGAAGACAAGTAAAGGAAAACAAGGAATGAATTCACTGCTTTCCACTGGAAAGCAGGTGTTTTGTCATTTCCAGGGGAGCAGGGCCCCATCACATGTAATGGTGGCTTGGAAGACAAACACCATCACATGGAATGTCCCTCCCCTTCCTCCTTTTTCTCCTCTGCTTTATATCCTGGGCACAAAGTCTTATGGTCTGGAATATCCCTTTGGTCACTTTGGGTCACTTGTCCTGGCTCTGTCTCCTCCCAGCCTGTCAGGCACACTGTATTTGGGTTGGTGTGCCCAGGTTTTGGTGGCAGGAGGGCTACAGGGGGTGGCTTCTTTGAGAAGTTGCTGGAAGCTTCCTCCATGTCTGGCAGAGCTAATCCCCACCAGCTCAAAGATGGACCTGCTGCTGGCCAAGCCTGGGTCAGCTGGAAATAGTGGTAATGCCTCTGTCATAGCATATTTAGGAGGAAGAAAAAAAAAGTTATTGTGCAAATCTAATTGTGTCCAGAGAAGCGCAGAGTGAGAATATGTGAGAGGAAAAATTCTGCAGACACCAGGGTCAGTGGAGAAAGTGCTCCTGGCAGCAGAGCTGAGGTTCCCCTGCAGCCCATGGTGAAGCAGCTGTGCTCCTGCAGCCCATGAAGGTCCATGGGGATGCAGAGATGCCCCTGCAGCCTGGGGAGGAGCACCACCTGGAGCAAGTGGATGCCTGAGAGGAGCCTGTGAACCCACGGGAAACCCACGCTGGAGAAGGCTCCTGGTAGGACCTATGAAGCTGTGGGGGACCCACGCTGGAGCAGCCTTTTCCTGAAGAGCTGCACCCTGTCAAAGAGTGACCCCACATTGCAGCAATTTCTGGAGGACTGTGGCCAGTGGGATGGACTCATATTGGAGAAGATCATGGGACCCCATGCTGGAGTAGGGGAAGGACTCCTCTCCCTGAGCAGTGACAGAAACATCATGTGATGAACTGCCTGTAACCCTCATTCCCTGTCTCCCTGTGCCACTCATAGGGAGGAGGTGGAGCTGGGAAGGAGGGAGGAGTGGGGGAAAGCTGGTTTTGAGGTCTTATTTTACTTCTCATTATCCTGCTCCAATTTCATTACTAATAAATAAAATTATTATCTCTAATTTGAGTCCGTTTTGCCCATGACAGTGAGTGGTCTGTGTCTGTCCTTATCTCAACTCATGGACCCACCCTTCATTATGTTTCCTCTCCCAGTCCAGTTGCAGAGGGGACTGCTAGAGAGTCTGTGGTAGGTGTCCCCCATCCAGCCAGAGTCAACCCACTGCAGTCCTTTTGGTGCTTAAACCTAGGAACGAGCCAGGGACTGACCACAATATCCTCCCCAGTGTGGCAGAATGAAAAACAGAAGAGACCTTGGCCCTGTGTAAACCCTGCTCAGCAATAACAAAAACATCTCTATAGTGTCCAATCTGTGTCCAGCACAAATCCAAAGCACAGCCCCATAGCAGCCACTGTGAAGACAGTTAACTCTGCCTCAGCCAAAACCAGCACAGGTTCTAAGGGAGAATACTGTACTTCAGTTTTAAAAACAGAAAGTGATTTCATTTAGAGAAATAGGTCCTCTAGTTTCATTTTCACATATACAACATGTAAAAACTCTAAGCATCAGCTATACTGCTTCATGAAATAAAAGCGTTCCTTGAGATCTGGACTGCAGACTTGTTTTGAGAAAAAACATTCTTGATTTTCTCAGCCTGGCATGTCAATATTGTATTGGATACAAGCATTCTGAAGAAAAATCACCAAATATGCACTCAGAAAAAACGTAGCCAATGTTTATACAAAAATGGGAAGTACAGTCCAATTGTCCACACAGAACCAAACCCACTTATTACTCTTCAATCACCTGTTAAGTAATTGTTGAAAGAACTTAAAGCTTTCTCTCAAAACAATGCGTTTTAAAATTAGATAACTCTTTAGCTGCTTGGGAGATTTAACTGAAATTCCACTTAACAAAATAGACTGTTTCTATAGGTATTTTTATTAACATAATGTGGTGTTTGGTTGGGCTATTTCTATTTAAAAGAATTCTTTGGATATATTCAGACATTGCTATGAACTATGGTATGAGTGAGAAAGGTCATGCTACCGCTGCCAGGTCTTTGGAATTCATAACACTTCTGAGCACTTCACCTGGTAAGAACATTGTGTGCAGGGTTAGCTGATAGCCTACTTGACTTTCTTTGAAAACCCAGCTTCTTTAAAGTTTGGTGCAAGCGATCAGGGTGAAACTTGTATGCGAGATTACATGAAATCTTTTCCTATGTGTAAAATAAATGCTTCTGGGTTTTTTGGTTTTTCATTTGTGCTTCCATTGTGCTTTTTCTTTTTCACTTTAGATAGAAATGATGAAGAAAAATATAGATTTCTGTTTAGACCAACTCTTTTATGTAGTTGAACAGTCAGACAAACAAAAAAGTTACTCAGGGTATCCTTAACAGTCCTTTCCTCATCTGTTCCTTCAACTATTTGCAATTGTCTTCATTCTTTATTTTGTAGATTATTTCTAATCTTCACTACTTCAGAATTATAGGGGTCAGCTTGAGAGTTAGAATTCTTTTTCTCATGTTGTAAAATTTCATTTGGAAAAGCCAAGGGAAACTGCAGCAATATAGTCAGGAATTATTGATGATGAAGGGAAAACTAAAATTTGATTTCCTTACATCTGCTTCTAATAACTTTTCTAAAAATTATATTAGTGGATCAATGTTGAGTTTTCATTTCTTTTCAGATAGTAGGATCTGCATGTATACTTTGCATCTTTCTCCCTTCTAACCATGGTTTCACTGTCTCCATTGCACCTTTGTCTCTGCTGTAAAATTATTTTTTCGCAATAAATTTTTTGCTGAATATTCCATGGTAATCTGTGGTCAACTAATCTTTAGTTGGAACACAGAAAAAATTACAATGTGAAAGTCCTACTTGTAGCCGAGTGCCACGGTGATGTGAATTGTTTCAGGATGGAGCCCAAGCTGAGTGCTCTTTCCATGTTGCAGATCAAATGGACATGTTTTACAGCAACACAATGAGTCAATTTTTTTGGAGCTGTTTTGAAGTCTCCATTCCATCTCATTCAATTTTCAGCTGCCTCCACTTGTTCAGCCTCTTATCAGCTTACATATATCACAAGGATAAGACACTCCTTTAGCCAAGTTAATTACATTGTCTTCATCCCATGCAATCATGAGCAGGTCTGGTTATTTTAATCATCTTCACGCCTACTTTCTTATACACACTTTGCTTCCACAGTAGCCATTCTATAATGTGTGAGCTGGACCCTTGCCTAGAAGTAAGCCGATCCCTGCATTGCCCTGAAATGTTCTCATTGCATTTGCTTCTAATTGGGTAATGTGCTGCCCTGTTTTCATATGTTTTTCGTTCCTTGCTATCAAACATTCCATGCTTTTTTCATGACATGATTTATATGACTTCCTTGTCACCTACATTCCTGCCAATTCTCCCAGAGATTCATCTCTAAATTGTTCTGCTTCTTCCAAAGTCTCACCCTCATACTGGTGCTAATTGAATATTTGCATACCCTGTTCCTTCTGTCTGGAACTCCCAGCCCTTTTAACTCACTGGATGTCCTTTGCCAAACACTTTTAGAAGTCAGGCTGAAACTTTCCCCTTTGAATATTGCTTTTTGTGTTCATATGTAATCCCTTTCAAATTGTTTAGGGCCCAGAAATGTTTCCACATTCAAGTGATCAGAAGTGAGAGATAGCAACAAGGTTTCAGGCCAAATCAGATATAGAATGATCTGTGAACCTGTCATTTCCTTGTAGAATTGTACAACAGTGACAATCTCATGATGATTATGTCACATACCCTGACAAAAAAAATCAGGATGTCCTCCTTGTAAAAACAAATCCAGGAGGTCCTTTATATTCCTGAGCAGGTACAGGCCTGCTACGTTTATGTGCAGCAATATTGGATAGCTTAGAGTTGCTGGAAACTGAAAGCCTGCAGTTTAGCAGCAGATGGAAATTGTTCAGCTATCTGGTTTCAAAGCAGTAAGTTCGAGAACTAAATTTCATGTAAGTGTTGCATGATTAGCAAGAAGTTAACAGAAAATCTTTCCAATAAGTCAAAGGATCTGATCTGATCACCTCCCTCTCTTTCATCATGTTTTCAGCTCCTTCTGTTCCTCTTTAATTCCTGCTGTGTCTTGCCACAGAATTTAGGTCTTGTCAATCTACCAGTGTTGTGCCAATACATAAATGACATTATCAACTTAACATCAGAAGCTGCTATTAACATATCATTGTAATCTCCAAGATAGAATCAGTTTAAAAAGATGATCAGTATAATACCTGTCTGTCAAATTTTGAAAATAAGCCATGGTTGTGGGTTTTTTTCACTATAATAATCCTACACCAGCATTTCTGCTAACTTGATTTCCTAGTTTAGTCTCCACTAGAGTTGCATTGGAGAAATACTGAATTTCTGGGAGCTTTAAACAATAAACAATGTTTGTGCTTACCAAGTAGAAGGATTTAGTAAATAAATGGCATAAATGTATTGTTATGAATTGAATTACTTATGCAAGGTTTTTCAAAATTGGAAGAAAAACTTTGCTGAAATGCAATAGCATATTAAAAGTGAAACAAGAGATTAGCTGGACAGTAAGCACAAGGATTAGCTTCTAATTACCTGGAGATTTCATTATTGGTCAGACTCCATAACTACTGCAGAGGGACAAAAATCTATTGAAGTGATGCACAAGGGTCTAAATTACCTGCCACACTGGCATATGCCAGAGGTAATGCTTGTAAGTAGCTGGACTTACACTAACATTTGACCAATTTCCCTACTGCAAAATTTAATAAATAGAAAGGAATGCTTTTCTTAGATGCTCCTCTTCATTGCAAATAGCTTACTGAAGTGATAACCATCATTTACTTTACAGTTTTGTCTTTCAGATGTTTATTTCACCTCCTGAAGCTGCTTCTTTTGATTCCTCATTGTACTTGAGAAGAGGTTTGTGCCTTCCAACATTTCTTAAGAGGGACACATGCCCTGAACCTTTCACAAGTACAACCACCTGCCAGTCCTGCAGGCAAGCACCAATGCAGCAGCAGCTGTCTCAATCTCTGCCATGGAAATAGAGAAGATAAAGTCAGCTTTGTATCTAGATACTGAAGTTACAGTCAGGAAAAGGGGATGTTAATGGTGTAGACATGTAAATATTGAAGTGAATATTTTATTTGAAAAGGCAGATAATAATACATACTGTTACATGCACATTTATTACCCCATTTTCTCTGCTGATTGTGTCTCTTGTGTGATTTTGGAAGGTTGAAATAAGTCTTAGGTTATGACTTCAGTTCTTAGCACTAGATTTGAGAAAATAAATCTTTAAATAGATTAGTGCAAGTCCAAACTAGCACAGTTTATTTTCGTGTGTTCATTTAGCCCTCCCAGTATGTGACAGCGCACCGAGTGCCCTGCTGGGACAGATGAGTTGTTGTGGCTGCTCAGGAGCTCAGGGCCACAGCCACGGCTCAGGAGCAGAGCATCTGCTGGAAGCTGCCATGGTCAATCTGACTTTACACTGCACATGTATTCTGGAGCTTTCATTTCAGGCACAGAAAACATTTTCAGGCAGCGAATAACCTACAGCATATAATGGAATAAAAGAAAGAGAAGTTTCATTTTGCAGCTCTAAAACAAAAAAATCTTCACCTTAGTGAGTTCTTAGCTGGGTCACAGCTGGAACAGAAATTGAGTGCCCAATATTGGATAATCAGATCTTAAGGTTTCAAATAAATGCAGAAAGGAATTACAACTGGTCTCTACTCACAAAGAGCTACCAAGCACACAAAACATGTATATCTATTGTAGTTGCTTACAGCAGGTTTCATTCTGGCCTCATATTTAAGCTTTTACATGGTTTTAAATGCTTGCTGCAAAGTCAGATCTTTGAGAAAGACATATGACTGGCAGAGAATAAATATTTTACATGGAATAATTACCTATTGCCTGAAGTCTTTGGCACGCTATCCAGCAAGAAAAAAAAAAAAACATTTTAATACATGCCAACCACACCTACAAAAGATAAGTACCGTCACAAATCATACTCACTCATTCCAAGATTATCATTTGATAACCAGTCCAAATTGCTGTTGAGATAATAGCACATCTTTTGATGTTACTGGCAAAGTGCAGGTAAAAATATTTCTGTGTTTGGCTTTCACCATTAGAGCTAAGATTTTACAAAACCTAACAACAAAACAAGAGCCAAAGCATAAGAGGAAGAATTCTTTCTCATAGTAAATTAGATGCACTTCAGCATACTTTGGGAAAAAAATGCAACCTAGTAGAAATAGACTATTAAGTAAAAAATGTATAAACACAATTCATTTTACTGGGCAAACTTTAGAAATATTTGGTACAATCTATTTAGTTTAAGCCTAGTTTTCTTAGAGGCTTTTGGAAAATACTTGCAGCAAATATAATAGGTTCTCCCAACAATGAGAGAAGCTAAGTAACTTCAATCGGGAAAAATGCAAACTGTATCTTTGTGGCAGATTTCCTTGACACCTCAAGTCGCCATCATTCAAATGCTGCATCTCTAGCATCCCAGAAAGCTTTAATCAATGTCAGGTTTGCACCAGAACAGAGCAGAGTCTCTGGTTTATCAGTTTAAAACAATGGGATCCTTTATGCAGGGAGATTGTGACTCACTGCCTTGTTTGTCCTAGCTAATGAGAACTAACAGCACTCTCTGTAATGGATGTGCCATGGATATTACTGTGGGAACGTGCCTTCAGGAAGAGATCCAACTATCTTCCACTGTTTAGTCAAAGAGGATTATTATTAAAATAATTTTGGAAACTCATGTACAAGATGTACTTGAATTGCACAGTGAATAAGTTAATGATTGTTCCAACTTATCATAGCTGTTCTGCACATATGTTCAACATGCAGCTCGTTGGCATTTCGGTGCTGTGTATGTGTGTGGGGAGGGGGGTGTGAGCAGACCTGGTCTGCTGACTCATCTTGATAGATGGATTGGGTTTTATCATCATTGAATCAGAGAAACACTGCATGGTTCTCCAAGATGAAATAGCTTGAGGGAAAAGAATAAACATCCTGCATCAGACCTTACAGTAAATCAGACCGAGCAAAGGCTCAATTCAAGTGACTGGAAGCTTGCTCAGGGTTTCTGCCAAGGTTTGTTACACCATAAATGAAAATCCACAAACTAGGAGATTAAAATCTTTTAAAGACCCTTGATTGCATATTTGCTGTGTGGAAAACTCTCAGGGACAGCTCATCTCCTGGTATTTCTGTTCCCCTGCTAGGGAGGCAGAGATCCAGAGCAGAGCATGTAGACTTGACCATTTCCTGCAGGAGCAGAGTGTTTAAGAAACCATCTGGGAGGAGAACAGCTTTGTAAGGTTCCTGAACAGTGAAGAGTTATAAATGAAACTATTTACACCAAGCAACAACAGCAACAGATGTTTGAACACCTTCACCATTGTAATAATTTCTTATCCATTTCCTTTTAAGGGCTGTGATCCTGATTGTGTGTTTACTGTGTTTGCTGTGATTACTGATTCATCCAGTGCATACAATCACTGAGAGGGTACAGAAGCAGCATGTGCTTGTGACCAAGTGAAGACATGCATTTCAGTTTATTTCACATGATGAAATTTTGCTGGAAGGGTCAGGACTGTGAAGTATTTAGTAGGAAAGAAACAGACAATATAAAGCATAAAAGCAAGCAAACCTGCTTTTCAGTTATTCATAACACTTCTTGTCCCAGTCATGCATGTTGTATAATGTCTGTATGTTCTCCTGCATGTACTATAAATTTTGTATCTATGTAAAAATATTTTATGTCCTATTGGCTGGTGGAGGGCAGACCTGAAACCCATCCCTCAGCTTAGCTAAAAAGAGAAGTTTTTAAACATGTTCCTTTAAGCTGTTTTTAAACAGCTTCCTTTGAATCTTAGGTGAGAACTGCTGCATTGAAATGCACCCACCATGAACCATGTCAGGGGCTCTTATTGCAGAAATGGGCAAGTGTAGCTGATCAGAGATTCAGTGGAGGACTGACAAGCAAGTGCTCTCTATAGTGTTATAGACTTGTTTGAAAATGCAATTTTCATTAAAAAATGCAGTAAATGTAAAGAAAAAGAAGAGACATTGAAATCATAAGTGTAAAATATTGAATTTTCAACCAGAATGTGAATGTTTGCATTCTGAAAAGCAGCTGAAGCATTGGCTGAGGTCTTCAAATTTCCATTCCTCCCTTCTGGCTTAACTCTTAAGCTAGAGCACACCTCCTCTGATACAACAAGGAATTTGTTTCTCCAACAAAAACCATCAATATTTTCCATTTTAAAAAATTGCAAAAGCTATGATGGGTACTTTAATCATAACCCAAAAGCAATAAATTCCCATTATTGATAACTAAAGGGGCATTAGATGATTATTGGACCTTTCAGGTGAGATGCAGAATGGGAATGTAATGGAGAAATGGGATGTCTGCAACATCTTTCCACTGTGCTCATCCACTACAAGGCTGTGTGCAGTCTGGCAGTAACATCTGTGGTTTTACTTAGACTGTCTTAAAACCCAGATGCTAAGGCCATTTGATTTCCTCAATGTACTAGGCATAATAGAGACATAATCAGTCCCTGGTCTGTGCCCAGCTTCAACAAAATTGAGCACTATGTATCTATGCAATTTTTTGCAAACTACCTTTCTTTTGTATTATTATAACCTGGAAAGCTGATATCTAAGAATAGACAATCACATACAGCTATAATTAAACAGGATTATGAATATTAAATAAATTAATAAGATTTAAAAAAACTTATGGATAATGTTGTTCAGAAAACTGAAAAGAAAAAGGAACTTTTCGTCTAGTGTGGGAATGAATTAGAAAAAAATTCCTTAAAAGTAGATCCCACAATCTACATGATATTACCATCAATAGATATCTTTCTGATATTATTATTCACTATCTCATACGTCCCTTATTTCTCCCAGCAGAGAACCAGAAAACCTAATCTCTGAACTAGACTGACCTGGTATGCTGTACTGGAAGAAACCTGCCTTCCTGAGGAAGGGCAGCTAGGAAAGTCTTGGGAGCAGGGCTGAGGGAGGTCACCTTGCTGAGGCTGCCTTTGCATTACAGAACACTCAGTAAACCAGGTAACCTTTGGAACAAGAGGAGCATTGACACATGTTTGGGGCCTTGTGCAGGACTAAGATGTAATCAGCCATTAAACATTTATAACCAGTATCAGTAAGCCATTAAAAGGATAGGAAACCCTGCATTGCTGTTCTACTCTTTTACACCTGATATCCTGTGAAATCTCAATGGATTTGGGTTGGGAATATGTGTTTGTTAACTTTACACTTATCACAGGCACGTCATAGGGAATCCTAATGGCAATGGCAATCTGCCCCACAGAGCCCCCACACTGCATTACTTGTCAGCTGCTTTTTAGAGCAGCTCAGCCTGCAGGCCCATGGCAAAGATGAGCAGCTGGTCAGTGGGCTGTCCAAAAAGGCAATGTCTATTAAAGTAGGTTTAGCACCACTCTGTCCAGAGTGATACGTCACACACAAAGCTTCTTGTCAGCTGGAAACACAGAATAAACTCATGACTTTCTGGCAGAGACTATGTAGACATTTTGGTTTTCCCAACCTCCCTTTCCCCTTGGTAATCAATGTATTATCCTCATTGGAAATGTAAGGCATACTGAGACACAAATCCTCAATACCCATGTGGGTGAAGAGGCAAAGTTTTACATATGCTCCTGAAAAAAAGAGTGCTGTTGAGCATTTGGAGAGCAAATAAGAACTCCAATATCCTTCTTGGTTGTGAAAAGTTCTTATTTTCTACGCATATTTCAAAACCCAGTGCTCTAAATCCATAGAGGCATGTAGTGCTTGCACAGAATGAGGGATGCTTGGCCCTTAAACACAGGACAGGTCATATAATCAAAATCATCCTCTGCATACTTGTAATCTAATGAAAGTCTAGCATTAAAGAAGTCTAGAAATTAATTCCCCTATGTAATTTAACCAAGTTTTGGTATTCTTCTGAGAATTAAATGTTGTAATACATTTGATCTCAGTAAATAATAATATCTGCCTGAATATCACTTGCCACATTCAGACCAAATCTCCACAATAGCCTCCCTGCACTGTTTGGTAGCAAGAAGGGACCCGGATGTTCTGACAGCCTTAGAGTGTTTGTGGCTACTGTAGAAGTTTCTGGACAGTCATTTACAGTGCCACTATAATTATTTACTAATGCTAACACAGCTATGATTTTGATATGAAATTGCATTTAAATTTCAGTTCAGCTCTCATGTAGAAAGTACCTGAGCCTCTTGATTCAATCACCTCACTATGTCAGATTGCCTAGAGCTCATGATCAAACTGCTCTAATTCCCTTTTTTAAAGGTCATGTAAACATGTGTGCTTAGTGAATTAGATGCAAATTCAATTCCCTATTCACAAAGCTTCCTAGTTAAGTTCCTTACCTATCCCTCAATTGAAAGCCAGCATCTGACAGAAGAATATTGACTTTTGAACTGTGGTCAAAGACATGATTAAACAAAGAAATAACTGCCCCCTGCAACGTAGAGAATACAGATAAAGGGAGGTGAAGCTACATTTTTCCTAAATGGTCCTAATTATGTAGGTCATCTAACCCACTTTTTAACATGGCTGTTCCATTATTTTATTTGGGTTTTTTTTTACTGTGTTTTTATAGGGGTGATATCTGCTGACGAACAATATGTACCTAGGTACCCATGGATGGGTTTTACTGAAGATGTTACTGTAATTAAGGACTGCTTGAGTGTCCTTTTTAACAAGGTGTGCTAAAACAAACAAAAACAAATTGAAATAATGGATGCCAGTTTTAAGCCGTCTCCATCAAAGACTGAATGAAATGCACCGAACAGTTCACCATTTCAATAATAATAACAGAGCAAGTATTTCTGATTCTGGCATTTCAATTCACCTATGAATAATAGTTTCAGTGCTGATTTTCATAATTCTGAAAATAAAGTTATTACATTTATGGTCTTGTTAGATCTTTCCTTATAAGTAGTGACTAATTATCTGTGTACAGTTATTCTGACCCTTATTACCTTGGTTTACCCCATAGGTCTGTGCAGAACAGTACCTTATCTTTGACTGGGATTGATGATGGAAAAAAAAAATGGCAGTGTCAGCTTTCCCCAGATATCTACTTGTAGTATCCTGGAAATATCTAGTCTGAAAGAATCCTGAACTCACTGTTTAGAACTTTTCTGCTGTGCCAGACCTGAAGTCTGAGGATGGTAAGACCCAGAAGGTCACCACTTTTGTGTAACAGTTAGATTTTGCAGCCAATGAAATCTCAACTTCTGTGTTCGCTTCTAGGTTTTCAACCTCTAGGTTGCAGATTTTCAAAGACCAGGAGAACAAAAACATCTTTCAAGAATGTGAAAATCTGAGATGAAAACACATACACAAACAAACAAACTAACTACAAAGCAACAAGTCACCCACATCTGTTGTCATGCCTGGTAAACCACAAGATACAAGAAAAGTTGTGGGATTGTCTAGGGCAGACAGTTATTCAGGGTACTTTGATGTTTACCACAGGCAGTGCTTTTTCCAGGTGCATCACCCTACAGACAAACCCTGCTGTGGGAATATCCACAGTTCTTGTTAGGCCTCAAGACTTCTCAAACTGCATGAAGTTACAGCACTGTTAGAAAGGAAAAGTTTCTTGGTACACTGTGTTTTGCTGTGTGCCATGATAGGTTTGTAATGATGAGGAAAAGGTAGACAGCAAAACATTTCTAGGGGGCTGATAAAAAAACAGCATATATGTAAATTCATCATTCTTATCAATAAACCACTCCCTGCAGACTCTCCTGGAATTCTTACCAAAGATAAAGCATACAGCTACCTCATGGGCTTGGTGTGAGATGAACCAGCACTCCCACCCTTAGGTCAGAACAGGAGCTGAGTTTTAGCCACTCATCTGCCTTGAGGTCCCACTGTGGTCTTGATACCTGCATTTCCTCCTTTCAGAAATAAATGAAAGGCAATATTGGCCAGCAGACGTCTTCGAAAAATAAAACTAAATCATAACTGGAATAAAAGATTAAAGGGAATTAAACCTAAAATTAGTGGATCTGAATAGTTGATATCTTCTACTAAAATTAAATATTAAAAATCTTGTTCTCATCTGAGAAGTTTAAAAAAATTAGTCAAGAAGGTCTCTGGACCACTAGAGTAAATTTTCCTTACCAAGTCTTGGGAAAGAAAAGATAATCGAAGAAACTGCTGACTGGCCAAAGCAATCATAGCATTTAAAGAAAATGTCCCAGGAAATGATATATCAGTTATTCTGATTCTAATCTTAGAGGAAAAAAAAATTAGAAAGCTGGACAAAGTCAGCACTCTATCAACAGGGAATTATAAGCTAAAAATAAAGCTATATCGTTCAATGTAGTTTCAGAGAAAGTAGTTCTTGTCAAATTATCTTATTTAGATTTTTCTTTTATAAGATTATAGGTCTGGTTGACAAAGGTAGCTGTGTTGTTACAGTCTAATCAAATTTCACTGAGGCATTTGACATACTACACATGACATTGTGTTTTAAAATCCTGCATTATAAGTAATTAATAGAGCACAGATTAAATGATTTAAAAGCCACTTGACTGATAGCACTCAAAATGTATGCACTAATGGAAAGGCATTAATTATCTGGGCCATTATTAATAAGACAATGCAAGGCTCTTGGTCCTAAGCCATTTTAACCTTTATTTGAAAATAATCTGAATTCTGGGTGCAGTATGAAGGGGACAAAATATTGATGCTATGAAAAGCAGTCAGGAGTCAGCTGTCAGAGTGCTCTGAATCTCCTGGATAGGTGGCATGAATTCAGCAGAAGTTTGAACACACTGAAGTGCTGTGAACGGGGAGCAAAAGCCTGTGGTAGAGTGGAGCTGCCAGCCCATGCCCCAGGGAAAAGAATCTGTGCATCTTTGGAAGACAGAAAAACTCATCCAAAATGGATGCAGAGGAGAAATCCAATCTTTGATGTTCAGCAAAGTTTTAACAGAGAGCCAAAGTGGTGCCAGAGTAATCCCTGGAGAAGTGAGTGAAGAAGAATTGAGCTGAGGAGATTATTTGTATCCTATAGGATATCCTATAGGGATTTTTATCCTAGAGGAGTTTGAGGGGCTAGAGCAGCTGTGGGGAGAGGATGTTAGAGACGGGGCAGTGAGATGGGGAGGTGGGCACTCCTGAAGTGTGGCTCCTGGTGCTGGCCCACTCCTTGCATAACCTCAAGCCCATTTCCCATCCTCTGTCTGACCATGGCCATCCACATCCAGCACCCTTCCCATAGCCACACTCAGCTCCTCACCCTGCAGCAGCTGGAACAAGCTAGAGGGCTGGCAGCCACCACTGGACCATCAGCTTTCCCCTCCCTAAGGACCCCCTAGGGAAAACAAACAACATAGGTCCTGTGGCTAGAGACTAAGTGGTACTGGTGGTCATCTCTGGCTTCAGAATCCCTGAATCACCCCTTATGCCTGGGTGGGCTTTCTCCTTGGTTAAAAGTCTACCGGGGAAAAAAAATAGAGCTGATTTCTAATCTCTTAGCACTACTCAAATGGCCTTGTAGGTCTGATAATCTCAGTCTGGTGAACTTTGTGTTTCTCTGCCTGTTCAAATGGTATTTGGTGTTTCCCAGAGGAAAAGGACTGGAATCAGTAAAATTATATAGGAACATGTTGCAAATGAGCATGCAA
Source organism: Fringilla coelebs (assembly GCF_963513975.1). NCBI lineage: Eukaryota > Metazoa > Chordata > Aves > Passeriformes > Fringillidae > Fringilla > Fringilla coelebs. The sequence goes on along the minus strand of NC_140028.1, from coordinate 16,004,641 downwards.
CATGTCCTTTTATAATAGCTATTTACAATGGCCAGTATCTCTGTGCTTAAGCTCTCCACAGCACTGAAAGTAATGATAGTATTGCATATTTCACTTTGGTAGTACATACACAAAAACTGGAACAATACAGAGAAGATTAGCATGGCTCCTTGGCAAGGATGTCCTGCAGATTCATGAAGAGTGACAAAATGTTTTTGAGCCAACAATATGCCTGGCAGGACTAGGAAAGTGATTGTTCCTCTGTCCTGGGTAGTGGTGAGGACACACCTTGAGTTCTGCGTCCAATTTTGGGCCACTCACTACAAGAAGAACATTGAGATGTTGGAACAAGACCAGGAAGGGCAACAGAGCTGGTAAAGCACCTGGAGCACGAGTCCTATGAGGAGCAGCTGAGGGAGGGTGTTTAGCCTGGAGAAAAGGAGGCTCAGAGGACACCCCATCTCTCTCTACAACTCCCTGAAAGGAGGCTATAGCCAGGTGGGGGTTGGTGTTTTCTCCCAGGCAGGACAAGAGGATATGGCCTCAAGCTGCACCAGGGAAGGTTCAGGCTGGACATCATGAAGAACATCTTCACTGGCAGGGCTTGCCCAGGGAGGTGGTGGTGTCACCATCCCTGGAAGTGTTCAAGCAAAGGCTTGATCTGGCACTTAGTGCTGTGGAGTAATTGACAAGGTGGTGACCGGTCAAAGGTGGGACTTGATGATCTTGGAGGTCTTTTCCAACCTTAATGGTTCTATGATTTTATGATCTACTTACTTGATGACTCCATACATCAGGAAGAATTCCAGGTTAGTATATTCTTTTTAAACATTAAAGTATTTCTCCAACGGCTAATATTGAAAAAACCCACCCCAAAAGCCTTTACTGAAGTTTCATTTAGTACATAGACCAATTAGTTAATTGCTCCATGCTAAAGCAAATCCTCAGCATTTTAGTTTTCAAAATCTAAACTTCTACATAATTTTATTAATAACCAGTAGCTTTATAATGGGCCAAATTAAGCCAAAATCCTTTGTGCAAGGGGGCATAATGTTTGGATTTAAAAAAATCCATGTGAGACTTGAATTTGTTGGTTAGAACCCAATACTAATTAAAATTAGAGAAAATCCAACAGACCTTTGATAATCACATCAAAAGCTCGCATTCATTTGATGTGGATTGTCTATATTTCATTGTTACTCTCTTAAAAGATTATTTATGTACAAAGAGTTAGAAAAGAATATTAATATTTAAAAAGTGGAACTATATGGGCAAACACTGATTCAGCATATGATTTAATTTAATAAATGTTTGCTTTATTCTGCTCAAAACCATGACTTGTGACATTATTTTTTGCATAAAGAGTGATCTACAAAGATTCTTAGTAAAATATATTTCTAGTGGAACAAGAAGTTTAGCTTGTTTACTGGGGACTGGATTCAACAGCATTTGCTTAACAAGCTGGGCATTAAGGAACCACATCAGTCATATTTTCATTCCAAATTTGCCACTGGTTTACTGAGCAAAGTTCCTCAGAGGAAAAAATCTGATTTCATAAAAGATCACACACACCAGCCCTAACAGCCTAAGATGCTGCACTGAAAGTTGTCTGGAAATTCGGCATATTTTATGCAACTAAGAGCAAAGTACTTTCCTCACAGCTGAGTACATGGAAGGCACAGCAGCATTATAAAAGGGAAAGATTACCAAAGATGTCTAGACATGGAGAAAGTATGACCTCAGTTAGAACACTCTGGTGTTTACTTTTCCTTTCTAGAGAGAGATATACAGTACTTCATGATTTCAGTATGCAAGACAGCAAGGTTTCTGAGCAGTTCGGCAGAAATCCTCAGTTGACTGCAGGCTGGAAAAATAAAAAAGAAAGGATCTGAATAAAAATCATCTCTGAGAGTCAAATAGGAAACACAGTGCAGCTACTTTTCATTCCATCACACAGACAGTGTTTATTGCATTTTAAAGGTATCCACATTAAAAAAGCCCAACTCAACAAAACTAACCCCAAATCACTCCAATATTTTAAATATATAAATATATTCCAATTATTTAGGAAGCATTTAAATGTCAGCTGGCTGTGCAAACGCAGAGAACACAGCAGAGAAACTTTGCCTCAACATCTTTATTCCTGTCCTCTGGTCTCATGAGACCCCATATGGAGTACCTCCAGATCTGGGGCCCCCACAAAGGAAGGACATGGACCTGTTGGAGCAAGTCCACAGGAGGACACACAGGCACAGGGCTGGAGCACATCCTGTGATGGCAGGTTGTGAGATTTGGGATTGCTTGGCCTGGAGAAGAGAGGGAGACCTTGCTGCAGATTTCCAGGAGCTAAAGGGGCTACAGGAGAGCTGGAGAGGGACTTTTGACAAGGACATGTCAAAAGGACTTTTGACAAGGGGGAATGGATGGCTTTAAACTTAAAGAGTGCAGGTTTAGATTGGACATAAGGAAGAAATCTCTGCAAGGGTGGTGAGACACTGGAACAGGTTACCCAGAGAAGCTATGAATGTCCATTCCTGGAAGGGTTTAAGCCTCAGGATGGGGCTCTGAGCAACCTGGCCTAGTGAAATGTGTCCCTGCCCATGTCTGGAAGATTGGAAATAAATGATCCCTAAAGTCCCTTCCAACACAAACCATTTTGTGATTCTATTATATATCGGTAACAATAGATTTTTTTACATAATCTTGGGTTCAGGGTCCCAGTTTTTCTTTCTTGCATATTTGAATCTCCTACTATATCCACTTCTTTTATTTATTTTTAATGGTACTCCTTGAATATTATTCCACACATGTGAAGTAGCATATTATTTTTGCTCTTCTTTGAAGTCCGATGACAGCATTGAGAGACGTTTACTGAAAGACACATCGACACCTTGTTTTTGCATAAGAAATTATCAGTAAAGATTCTTAGTTTAATTAAGTAATACATTTAGTTTGCTGGCTGATCATTTATTGTTTGTCACAGCTCAATTCAACGTATGGCTCCCATCAGTTCTGCTTGGGGCTATGTATGTTGAACCCGCACACAAAAGGAGTATCCCAGGAGTATCCCAGGAGTATCCTGTGAGTTAGGTAGTAAGAAATGCAAAACCACTGACTGACCATCCTTACAAAATAGGATGTGTGCAACCAAACAACACAAAAAAGCTCTGAAGCTCTGTGTATTTTCTACACTGCAAACTCTTGTCAACCCAAGTTAACCCAGGTGCAAGAACCAGTCCAGCTGTAGAAGCTTCAGGTAGCACTGAGCTTAACTTTGAAGAATGTTGCTGCAGAATTGTTCCCGGTGCCTGAACTGCTCAGTTATCTCTACAGCATACACTTACCCACAGTAAACATACCCACAGTGTCAAAGACTGCAGTAGAACCTGTCTTGGTTTTACTTGGGCAACCATTGTTTTGTTTTTAATCCCACAGTGTTTTTGTTTTGATCACACACCTTGAACTTCTGCAAGATAGGGGAAGAGGTCTATAAAACATTGTTTACAACACAGCTCCATTCAATATACCATCCTGACTGAGTCCTAGGCTCAGGCCTTGTTATGAGTGAGGTAAGAGCACTGGTGGGGGAAAAACTATTGAATGTATACAGGTAATTAGAGCCTGCATCATTGCTTACACAAAGGGCTGGTGGAGACAGGAATGCAGGCTAATGCTCTTTTAATGTGCTACCTTCAAATGAAGTGCCTTGGAGGGTTATGTGTGTCTATATAAATAAGGCAAAAGCCAGAAATGCCAAAGTATAAATGGACAATACTGAACTCTTTAAGATGGCAAAAGGCAGGCAGTATAGTTTGTTTTCATGATTTGTGATTCCCAGGAGCAACAGCTGATTTCAGCAGGGGAAACCTACCAGAAAGTCCTCTTGGCTGCAGATTACAAGATCTTTAAGGAGATCTCTTGGAGTATACAAGGGTTATTAAAAAGAGATTACTTCCAGGCTGTGACAAACTTCTTGGCACAAGCTAAAGGTGACTTTTCAGATGTTTACAACTAGTTTGATAAGATTTTCAGAAGGATATCATTAAGCACCTCTTCAGCAATAAGGCTAAGCTTTTTCAGCCTGCAGGTCCTTCAGACAGACTTTGAATGTGCCCAAACTTAACAAAGTAGCTGGTAGTTTACACTTTAATAATCAGCATAACAATATAACCTGTTAATCATAGTCCCAAAGTTGGTTGAAGTTTTCCAGGAAAAAAACTTCTTGTGCATACCAGACATCTGAAACTAATAACTCAACCTTAAAAGCTACAAAGCTAGGTGAAAGCAAGTACCTCATCATTAGAATGGTTTTGGTCCAACACAGCAAAATAATTTTATTGGAAAGTCAGTTCAGTGGAATTGTATTTTTTTCTTAGTATAAATCAACAATTATGATGACAATCTACTCAGGAAAATGTCAGATCTCAGGATAGTTAACTAATCAGTATATGCCTTTGAAAGAAAGAGAAAAAAATTAATTCCCTCTTCTTCGAGTGAGCCATAGATATACAAATCTGACATTTTCTTTGGGTAAAGTTTTGTGAAGAGGGGTTTGCAATTATGTTTTTAAATCTAAATTTCACTTCCCTTACTCCTTCAGTGTAAAGGAGTATTTAAAGGGCAATTTTAAATAACCAGGAAGATCAGTGCCTAGCCTCCTGAACTGGAAAGCGTTTAAAAACTAATTACTGACAATTCTGCTCAAGCAAGTTCATGTAATTCACTTGTTTATTGCTACACAAAAGAGAATTGATGAACAACATGGGTGTAAAATACAGTTCTCAATAAAATAAAAAACAAAAGGTATTAATGTCTCCCTCAAGTATGTATATTTATCTTTGATATTAGTGTGATTTCCATTTGTGCATCATAAAAAGATCAACATTAGAATTCTGAGGGTTAATATTAGCATGGCTTCCCTTTTTACATGCACAAATAACTGGGAACAGTTTGCAGAGTATGTTATTTGATAACAAATATACATTTAACTATCAGATTAACAGGTACATTAATGTATGTAGATGTTGACATATCCACATTTGCACCCATAATTATTTGCAGATGTGGACTATGGGCACAAAAATGGCCATATTTTAGATATTACTCTTCAAGTCTACAACATATTTTTATTCTCTAGTGATTCTGGCATGAGATTTTTAAAAATACTCAGATTCCAATTGGGCTTGTGCCCCTAACTCAGGCAAGTGTTTTTTGAAGTTTTACCTTGAAAGCACACTTGGAGTTGTCACTCTTTTTCAAATGTACACAAGAATTCCATCTGCCTTTTCAAATTAACACGTCTCAGCCTTTGACTTTTTTTGTCTACAGGAAGGTTATTATGAGGCGTTTCTTCCTGCACTTAAAGGTTTTTCTCTATCACTTTGCTCCCCCTTGGAGCTCTTCAACTCCTCTTTCTAATCACCAAGTGTTCTTCATGGTGCTCTGCTTACATGCAAACCGAGAACAAGCAAACAAAAGTTGTTTGGGCACATCATATTTCTTACAAATTGGTGAGAAAATATAGAGAAGTAGCTAATTTATTTCACTGTACTCAGAAACCCAGAAATCAGGAGAAAAGCAGGAAGGTAAAAATCCTCCAATTTCTGTCCTTTAAATTTGGATCAAAGAGAAGGTCCATGGTAGAGAAGTAAACTGAGTAATAGTGGTTACAGTGCTTACAGCTGCTGCAATGCTTTCACAATGGTACTGGACCACACTAAACACCAAGACAATAGTGATTTTATGGCCTCATAGACTGGAAAAGGGACATTCTGCAGTTGTAAATTAATCTGCTTATTCATACAATGGTAGTCCATTGTATTTCAAACAGTTCTCTGACCCTTAGAGAGTCAGTATAATATTCCCTGCCTAAGAGTTGAGGTACCCAAAAGCCTTCGTCATGCCTCTGAAAACAGGCCACCTTTTACTCTGGTGTTCCCTTTGCCAGAAGCATCATCAGAAATTTCAGGAGTGTCTTGGCAAAGCTGGCAGCCTGTGGCCATTGTGTAAGGGGAGCTCTGTGTGCCACTTTAAAGCCTCAGATGCCAGTTGAAGGAAACCAATATTGAATGACAACTCCTAAGTGTCTCAGTCTATCTACTGTAATTTCTATCCTGCATCCTCTCATCCTTTCTGCCTACCTTATGACAACAAACCCAAATGGATCTGATCTACACCTAATCAGCCCCCAAATGATAGAATGTGACAGAGCCACAGGGGCCACAGGCTAACTCAGAAAATTGTTTTCCTAAAGGTGCCACAGGAATTTGATGTGAAGGACACTGATGTCATTATTGATGTCCTTCCTTCCTGTCAGCACTGCATTGAGAGCTTAATCTACTTTTGTAGTATGGTGTAAAGTTAGGGCAATTTTCACAAAAAATGAAAATATGACAAACTTTGGGGTTATGCTAATGCTTTTTTGGAAAAACACAGCTGTGTAAGATTTTATAATAAGGCTTTATTTTATTCTCCAGACTGACAAGGTTTTAGGAGTGCTACAAAAGAGATGCATCAAGGAATTAATCTGTTTTTTACATGCCAGTCAAAGTTAGGATAGCATCCTCAATAGCAGACAAGTTTCTGTGCTGCATTAGTTTTATTAGGGTGAGAATCAAAGTAGGAAACATTTTTTGAAGACAGTGGTCTAAAGCCAAATGGACCTGAAACTGGCCTCACAGTTACTGAAATCTGTCCTCCTTTGTGCAGGTGGCCAATGACATTCTTTATGCCCCATTCAGTACAAGAAATATAAAGAAGAGAGGCATGAAAAAGACAAGAATTAAAACTAAAATACTTTAGCACTGAGAGGAAAGACAACAAGAGAAAACAAAGTGCAAATGTTAGATGTTAGTCATATTGCTTACCACACCATTGAAGATGCTGAGATATCATGGTGATAAGTGAAGTAAAAGAATCCATCTAGAGCAAGGGTGGACTTGTCCATGGAATTTTGGTGTTTCTACATTCAACCTTCTCAACATGCACTCAAATCCAATTTTACCTTCCACCGTTGCAATTAGTTATTTCATTGGCATGCTATGAGACTAACAAATGCTCCTACATTATTTTGTGTTCCTCAGGGAGGGATGATTTTGAGCTACACCCATTAGAAATGAAACCAAGTGTTATAGAGATAAAACTATCAAATAACAGCAGTTCCAAATGGAACATAGATATTGAAGGAGACTCAGTCTTTAAGACAAGCAGAAAGAAGAAAGAAAGTTGGAGCTCTAACTTACAGTGTGGAAGCTAAAGAAATAAAAGAGTGTAGTAATGCAATATTTTGCTTGAGTCAGGACCATTTTGTGGAAGGATAGCAAAATAAATCTTCTAAAATGAGAAAATAATGTAGAACCAGAATCTAGATTAAATACTTTTTATTAGACTCATATCAGTTATGGTTTTGAAAACAGAGAAGGAACGTAAATCAAGCAAATAGAAGCTGATTCAATTTAAGATAAAGTGATTTAAAAAATCAGATATTCAACTAAACATTTACAATTCAAAAGCACAATCTTTGATGAACTAATGGAAATGTTTAATAAAGCCCATTAAAACTAGAATCCCAAGGGATCTGCCCATGGAAGAAACCTGGAATTTCAAAGTCAAAAGTATTGAACTTACAGAACATTTTACTTTAAACTAGAGAAAAATTTCAAAGAACTCTCCAGTAATTTACAAATGAAAGATGAAACTTCTGGCTGTCAAAATAGTTTCTGTGTTTGGCCTGGAAGAAGACACTGAATATATGCTATTTCCTTCTTGAGCCATATAAATCGAGACTAAAATGCACAAGGAAAGAAGTTGGGCAGCTTTGCAGTCAAGGTAAAGCAGAGATTAAAGATAATCTAGGTGTGGCCAAAAATGAAACAAATTTTGCCTCAGGTTTCAAAAAGGACAATTATGTTGATTTGGGAGGAAAACCAGAATGTTTCATGGTAGCTTTCATTTACACACCCTTGTTATCTCAACTGTGGTGGAAATAGAAGTCATGAGTCTTAGTGCACTCAAGTCAGAGGGATTAGGAGGTCTCCCTTGCAGGATTTATGAGAACACACCTTTCAAATCAAACACCAAATACTGTGCCTACAGTTAAAAGAGGAGAAAGTAATCAGGCATCTGTAAACCTGTATCTCTGTAGATTGCTTTAGGACATATTTTGAAGGAAAAAATATTTAAAGACAATTTACTGGGATGTAAAACAACAAGGATTTAATCAAATATGGATCATCCTAGACAGAGTTTCTAGACAAAGGAAGTGCACCGAATTTCATATATCAAGATTTCAGGAAATTATGCCAACTATGAAGGTAGAATTTAAAATCAAAGAAAGGAGGGAAGAATCTGTGATGTGAAGTATGAAATTGTCAGGCAAATATTGGTAGAGGAACTGAAGATGAATTACTGATAGAGTTCTTGAAGACTCAGTATTGAAACAGATGGTGATTAATACTCTAATGTCTGCTTTTCACTCAGGAAGCAAGAAAGCAAAATACAAATCTGCTTATACCTCTCAACTTGGTACTTTTATCAGTAGAAGATAACCAAGATATCATATAACAGATCTGAATATTCTTGAGGAGTGACAGGACAGCAGCTCATAACAGGAAGTTCTGCTCCAGGGTGAGAGCTTATCAGCTGAAAAAGATGTGAAAGGACCTGAGTGGACTACCTAATTGCAGAATTATATAAGTTGCTAGTACAGTGAAAACTCCCACAGTCCATGGTTGTGTTAGATTTATTTCTAGAAAAGCCTGGGCACTGTATATGAGTTCTTGCAATACTTTCAAACTTCTCATTATACATGTTCAAGAATTATGAATTAAAACTTAAACAACAGAAAAGCAGAGATACTAAAAGATCCTGCTGGGGAGACACATGCTGACTGAAACAAGATGGCCAAGTTAAGAGAAATAAGACTGAAAAATATAGACTTGAAAAATGCTTTACATTTGTGATTACAGGTTGTTTAAACATCAGGAAGTACTAGATTCTTAAGGATACCAGTTTTGATGAAAGTTGACGCAATGGCAGTAAACTGACTAAGAATGCATTTCACCTAGAACTTACCAGAACACTTCTAGTGACAGAGAAAACAAAGGTACTTTGTGTTTTAAGCTAGAACCCCAGCAGCAATGCAGTAAATTCTTTGACCAACAATTTAAATGAATGGAGTCCATAACTCTTGCTACTTCTGTATTCCTAAGTATCACCTAATCCAAACTCAGGAATGACACATTTCTTGTTTACACACTTACCAGGCCTTTACAGCAAAAATCTTTATCATCAGAACTATGGATAGTACAGTGAAAACACTGTGACTTTATTTCATTTTTCCTTTTCCTGAGCATAATACTGAGGAACTTCCTATATGGCTTTTATTAACGCATGTGTTCTGAATCCTCAAACCTAACATTCGCATCATGGTATGAAGATTGTTGAATGTGTGTGGAAAGGTGATAGGTTAAAACCCTAAAAATGTAAACTTGCAAGAAGAAGGACTTGGGATTTGCCCAGAATTTCCAGAAAACTAAACAATGTAATTATTTCTTAAGCCTTTTCCTCACCAGCTTCTTAGTACAGCCTGCCTCTTTCCCAAACCATCCGACACTTTCCCTCAATTTACACGACACATCCCTCTAGTTTTATTTTTCCCAGAGCTAATTAATAACACCTCATCACTGTCCTGCAGTGTCCATGCACCTCCTCTGCATGCTCGAATTTTGTAGGTGGGTCAAGGACTTTCTTGATTTATTGAATCTGTCAGAAAGCAAGATTATGACTGATATTTAGGTCAAATCTTATATCGCATTAGTATAACTTGCTGACATAATGCTGACATAGCCAGGCTTCTGCATATGACTTTTTTTCAGAGTTTCAGCTTGCAATTTTAAAAGGAAATAGACTGGAAATGATTATAAAATGGAAAATTTTAACTTTATCTTCCTTGAAATTCATGTCAATAGACTTTGCCACATTTAGAATTATATATCCTATATATTATGGCATAAATGGATCATTCCAAAATTTCAGTATTTTCTGTTCTCAATCAGCTGTTCAGTCTCATTTCTATACTGTACCTGAAATTTTACTTCTGTCATTTTCTGCAGTCTAATAAATACAAAGAAATTGTAGAATTTAGCAAATGCAATTATCATTATTTCCTTAAAACACTTTAATAGTGAAAATTTTGTATATACACCAAGCCCCCTACCCCAAGCCAAAATTATAACTAAAAATAAAAACAAGAAACCAAACCAAAACTACAAAAAAGCAGACAGTTTTCACAAACTGAAAAAGTTAATTATGTTAATTTACTCTATGTTGAATAATATTTTTTTAAAAATTTTCTCTGTTATGATACTTACAAGAAATTATAGTGTTCTAACTAGAAATAAAAATTAATTCAGTGATATTTTGTGTGAATGACCAATTGTCACCTGTTTTGGAGCTGGACTTTCTTTTTTTAGAAAATTTTGGTTGTTACTTTCCAGTTTCTGTCTGGAGAAGACTGAACATATAATAACTGAGGAATGGTGTGGCAGTGAGGTCCATCAGTGACAGAAATTGCAGGAGGCAGGCATGAACAGCTGCCCTGGCCACCTTGCTTGGCAGCCTGAGGAAACCATTATGTCCTGGCCAAAGAGAGAGCAGCGTGGGTATGCGAAGAAATCCCAGTATGCGAAATGAAGTAGAGAGAGTCAGCGAATCTGAGGGTAAAAAACTCACAGGGTTTGCAATGTCACCTGTTCATTAACAGCTGAAATTCTCACTGAGTGCAGTGGCAGAGATAACTGGCTGGCCCTTCAGAAGTGAAGGCTGTCTTCCTCAGAAGGAAGGAACTGAGAAAGAATTGTTTTCCTCCTTATCACCAATGCTGTCCATTTCCTTTTTGCTCTGTGGGCTTTAAATTTTTCCGGTTCTGTTTCTGTCCCTTCTCTTTTAAGTTGCCCCTCTTCCAACTACAAGGATAAGTGAAAAAGAATCAATGAAACAAGGAGACTGGATAAATTGAATGATTTGATAGTCTGGAAATTATTACAGAAGTTCTTTCTGATATAGCTGGAAATACAGCTTTAAAATCTGGTGTTGTCAGAAGTGATTTTTTGACTTGGAAAAAAACATTGCTTACAGTTGCCCTTGAATTTTTGGTCTTAGCGAAACTAGCTCCAGTCACTGAGTAAAACTAATGATTTATCCATGACTTAACCAGCAATATTTATCCACCTTTGCAAAGTGATCTGGGCTGCACAAAAGCTGTATGAATGTGGAAATGAAAACCGAAGTCCGGATGTCTATTCATGGTCTAAACTCAGGCGCGCTCTTAGGAATTCTGTAGGGTCGCAAGTGGTGAGCGTGCATCTTTCATCAGCTGCAGGATGGGGAGGGAGCATTCGAGAGGATTACTGCTTTTATGGGCTGCTTTGAAAGAACAATTATTGTACGTGTGAATCAGTAATCCAGTGGTGTTTTATAGGCAATCAGTTTTGTGATATTTATTCATTTCCTACATCCCCTGTCTAAGCAGCTTAGGGAATTTCAGGGGGAAAAAATGAGAAAACGATGAAAAATGCATAGTTAAACATTCAGTCACGAAACACTGAAATAAAGGTTTAAGCAACCTAAATAAAACTAATATGTATTCTTGGCATATGGATCAAGTCCAAACCTGAAACAACATTTTTCATTTCACCATACAACAGCACAAATCTAGTTTCAAGGAACAATATATGTAAGAAATAACTACCGTTTAAAATTTCTCAAAGCTATCCTTTCTTAAAAAAATTAATTTCTAATACATAAATATAATGGAGAATGTTGTTTATATGATGTTTCTCTCAAAAGAAAGCTTTTTAAACAAAATACCATGCTAGGAAAAATTTGCAGGCATTAAGAAGCTTGCTGTGTGGTAACAAAATGCTCATTTCCACTCCATTTCCAAGAAGAGGGAGTTTGGTTTACCAAACTATCTAGGTCTACATCCTTGCCACCAAAAACATTACAGGAAGCCAAAGATGCTGGCATTTTTCTGTCCAGACCTGGGTGGGTATGATGATAGTAGAAGATTCATAAGAAATTATTTGCCAATCTGTTGTTGCCCTCCCATCAGCCTTCATAGCCAGCCCATACATCAGAGGAAGGCAGAGGAAATGGCTGCTCTGCCGAGCGTGGGCTGCTGTCAAATAGCTCAGCGAGGTGTCCAAACCAGACCTGTGAACTGAGATGGCCCAACGTGCCCCACAAGGCCATGGATCATTTCTGCTGCATAAAGGCCTCCACTGCTACACCTCTTTCAGCTTTGCAATCTGAGTCTAGGAGTAAACGAAATCACCTGAAAATAATTCAGGCATTGATGTATGCAGCTTGCTCATAGGCTGAGAAGCAACAAGGACGCTACTCTGTTCTCTTTAAATTTCTTTTAAATTACCCCAATTCTTTAATAAAAAAGCACAACAATCAGCTAATATAACTTAAATGGTTTGGATTTTCTGTTGAAGATCACACAGAGACATATATAAATATACTTATCTATGCAAATTCAGAGAAAAGCTGACACATCCTTTTACCTTTTGTGAGAGAATCATTAAGTTTTATGTGCAGACACCTCTAATTTAAATCATGAAGCTAGCAGCAGAACTACTTGGCTTTTCCAAAATCTTGCCTCAGCCCTCAGCCTCCAAATAAAATATTAATTGCTGATTTTTTTATTACAGAATCACTTCATTAATCCCAGATACTACCCCCATATATGAATGCATTATAACTTAGATCTGGGATTCATTAATTGACCTAGTTAATTTGATCCCTAAAAGCCTGTAATTAGGAATGTGTAAAATAAGTTGAAAAAAATTTGTTGCAAGCAGACATTACCTGAATGGTGAGTGTATAAACCTTCAGTAAGCCTTGTTGCTGGGATTTTTCCTTTTATCTTTAAAAGGCTTTAGAAAGTTTGAACTAAAAAGGAGACCAGGAGAATAAAATGTGTGAAAACCAAGGAGAGCAGATAACCTTTTATACCAAGTTATTTTCATTTATCCATGTGACCTAATCTAATTCAAGACCTCTATGGTATCTGTCAGAAAAGCATGTGTAGCAAAACAGGCTGCAGTCATGGAGAGGGAAAAAAAAAAAAAAAAAGTAAGTTCCTGGAAATGAACAAAAAAGGCCTGAATTCAGCTCTTTTTGAATCCCAAATTGCACTTTAAAATGTCATGTATGCCAGGTGGGGTACCTCTTAAGAGAGAAAGATCTTCCACCTTGGAGGAGAGCAAGCATCCTTAGTGTATACAGCACCCAGAGGAAAAAGATGTTTGAGAAGGTGAACAGCTGAATATGTATGTGTTTTAATAAAGCATTTCATTTGGAAGGTTTTTGCAGCATTCACACAGATTGAGTTTTAGGGAGGAAGTGACTCTGCCTGGCCTGCTCTACTGTCAGAGGAAATAAGTGAAACTAAAATGAAGTGATAATATACTGTAGGAAATTTAAGAGAAAGAAAGGCAGAGGAAAAATGGCAATCTGGGACCATACAGCTGATCCCCAAAATAGACACAATGACCAGTGCCAAACTAGCTGCCAAAAACAGTAGATTGTAAAATTACCTAATACCTATGTCATGTTTACTTTATATTTACATTGGGGAATGGGCTCCCCAACAGACACAATACTTAACAGTATTTTTGTTCACTGTCACTATCATTATCCACCATCTGCTCTGCCAAATTTCCTTTCTGTTCTTTTTTGTGCATTCATCAGCACAGTAGTAAGTAACTACCTTAATGACTGCAGCATATTGCTTCTGGATTAGCAGCAGATATTGTACTACTCCTGAGTTATGCACAGAGCTGTAAGTAGGAGACCTGGCAGGGGGTTCCATTTAAAATCCTTTCCCCTTTGCAAAAAGAAACAGAGTACCTAGGAATTTTTTGTCCCAACTCACTAGCAGGGATGTGATCTATGGTTTGGCTTAGAAAAAAAAATGTACTTCCTTCTGTGAGATTCAGTGAAGTACCCGCCAGCTCCACAGAGATGGCTGAATTCTGACAAGATGTCTTAGTGTGATGGGTAGCCTGAAATACTGGCAGAGAGCTCTGCTTACTTTGCTCAAAACCACAGATAGAAAAAACCACAGCTTTGAGTAAAGGGCAGCTTTTGAAAAGGACACGTGTTTGCTGACTGAACCTTGTGGGTTAATATGGTGACCCACAAGCACAAGGAGGCCTTTTTGTCTTTGTAGTCTGTGGGTAGATGTAGGAGCGGGTAATCCAATCCTGGCACATCTTTACTTATTTTTTGCTTTGAGGCCATCTAAAGTGAGTTCTCCAAAACTTATCTCAGTGCTCCTTTTATGTGTGCTGAGCAGACTTTTTGTTGTTGAGTTTAGTCAAATACTGAAAAAGTAGCCAGGGGTGGGTTTTTTCCTTCTTAAAAACTAAAACAACAGACTGATTTTTTTCAGACATCTTGTACCAAGATAGGGGCAGGCAGGAGATGGGAAGGGAAAAAGCTAAGTAAATGTGAAAAAAGAAAAATGCACACAAAATAAAAGGCCAAGGGAAATTCGGACTGGAAAGGCTCTGCAAGAGTATCATGGTATAAGGAAATATAGCAGAAAAACATATAGACATATAAAAATTCAAAATATATTATGGAAAGTTTCCTACTAAAACACATTCAAAAATAGTTATTTCTGATTCACAAAGAGAGGAAAAATGAAGTGATCTTAAGCTTCAGGGATCCTACAATGGAGCACTGCCAGGCTGTTTGAATGCAGGCAGCTTCAATGCAGCCCAGACAGGCGATGGGCTAAAAGGCACAGGAGCCTCATTCTGTTCCCACTAAATTCAATGGCAAATTTGGACTTTAAAACAGGCATGGAGTCAGCAATTGTATGTAACAATCAGGGACAGCAGAAGTTAGCAGTGGTGTGAGAGCTTTGTTAATATGCTTGAGTCTGGATCTGCCAGTGAGGTCTGCACTCCTCTTGGCTAACTGTCCCTGAGGCTGATTCCGCCAACCTGTGGAAATGAATCTGAAGTAAAAGGAAGACCAGGACCCAAAGGTTGGAACTATCAGTATAGCAAATAAACTGGTGCCATAGTGACACTTTCTTGGGGCTTTCACAGCCCAGAGCTGTGACCTGACTACATCAGCACTAGTATGGAAAGATAAACCAGAAGGGACTCAACTCTTCTGCAGTTGTGCTAACATCCACTGATGTGGAAAGTGCTGTGTATTTATTGATTTTAGCTGCAGAATAATTCCAAACTCATGCCAATCTACTCAGCAAGTCTATGGCTTGGCTGCACCTGTTTCTCAAGTTTTAAAATGAGCATTTGTTGTAAACATGTTAGAAGCTCACTGGTACCAGCCTCTAAGGGCTCCAGAGTTTTCTGGACAGTGTCCTTCAGAGATGCCTTTTCTGATTAAATCACATATTATGAGGTATAAAGGCAAACATTAATAGATTATTATTATCCAAATATTACTCTTCTCTAAACAGTAGCTTTTGAGGAGCATTCAGGGCTGGGTGTTTTCTCTCATTACCACTGATAGGAAGTTGGGTACTACTATTTTTTCTCCCATGAAAGATGGTCTTTGGTATTTTTGGTGCATGTAGATAAATATTGATATAGATGGTACAGATAAAGATGATCTATATCTAGATCTAGATCTAGATCTAGATCTAATCTAGATATAGATGATATAGATATAGATATAGATATAGATATAGATATAGATATAGATATAGATATAGATATAGATATAGATATAGAGATTAGATAGATACAGATGTAGATTAGATATATATATATAGATGATATAGATATGGATTAGATATAGATATAGATTATATAGATGATATAGATATACACACACACATATACTTACCACTTATTGTAATACAGTTGGAAAGGAACTGTACTGTTGTAAACTATAAAATATGGCCATTGACTAAACTTCCAAAATTAACTTCCCTTTTAATGTGTCTCAGGGCTCAAGATACCCAGCCCTGAGATTCCTTCTAGGGATCTAATTTCATTCTGAGGTGCATTATTAACTGAACAACTGCAAATGGAGAAAACTATTGATCACATGGGAGAAGAGAGAGAGTCTAGAGAAGTGAAATACTCTGAGCTATCACAGCAGGAGGTAAAGCTCATACTGGTGTTGCAAGTGGGTCTAAGTGGCACAGCTCAGAGGTATGTAGTGTCAGCTCGTGGAAATGCACTGGGAGGAGGCTCAAGGAGGAAGTCTTGCAAATACCAGGTCCCTTGGCATTAAGAGCTTTAAAAACCAGCAGGGACTGCTTAAAATAAATCCTCTAGTTTATAGACAGCCAATATGAGGGGCTCAGGAGAGTGTAACATGAGCATGGCTGCTCAGTCCTGTGAGAGAACATGATGCTGCATTCAGGACTAGATGTAGTTTTGATGTTTTTCTCAGAGCTAATAATGGAAGCAGCAATTCACTTTCTCCAGAGAGAGGAGTGGAGGGCATTTTAGCAGCCTGAATATATTTGTGCACAGGGCCAACGAAAGTGGCAGGATAGATTTCGAAACTCCTCCTGGAGTTGTTTTTATGCATACAGAGCAGCAGCATTTAGATCTATATCATAAAGAAAAAAATGAGTGGTTTTTTGGAGCAGCTGTTTTTTTTTGCAGAATGGGGTTTTTTTTTGCAAAGAGAGATGGTAGTACTCTTCTGGGTCCAATATCATTGTAGATGTACAATGTCAGCTTCAGCTATCTTAAACCAAACACACAAGCCCAAAGACATCCCTTCTTTTTAATGACTTTCTGAACTTCAGCAAGGGCATATGCTTTTTAATAGCAGGAAATTGTTACCCAGGTATGCTTCTGAATTTTCTTAGTATCCCTGCTTATGTGCATAGTTGAGAAAGAGCTTCCTTTTATACCTCTTGAAAAGGGAGAACATAACATTATCACAACATTTTTGGGTTTTTTTTAGTACAACTGCAGAGGGACAGCTTTGCTAAGATATTTAGACATTTAGATTTTGTAACAGGTTTGCAGAAATGCTGCAGGTGTTAGAGAGGTCCTTGTCCCTCATCAGCACTCATCCTTCAAGTTGTTGCAAATATTACTCTACATCAAGAAAACTGGGGCTTCAGAGAAAGTAAAGTTGTACCTACATCGTCACTTCATCACAGGTCCAATCCTCTTATTAAGACTAGAGCATGCCTAGTTTAAGATAACATTTAAGAAAAGTGTATACTCTAGGGTAATGTCCAAATTCTCACTCAACAGATGTGCCTACTGTAGCTCAAGATCCTCTGTCAGTCCTCTCAGTGGGACAGGGGAGAGAAAATATAACAAAAATTTCAGGGGTCAAGATAAGGACAGCGAGAGATCACTCAGGAGTTACCATCGTGGGCAAAACAGGCTCAACTCAGAGAAACTGGTTTAATTTAGTTCAAATCAAATCAGGGTAGGATAATGGGAAATTATCTCCAAGCTTAAAACACCCACTGCAGCTGTGTCCTCCTCAGTGGGAGGACTCCTTGCTCATCCCCTGCCCCCGTGGGGGTCCCTCCCATGTGAGACAGTCCTCCATGAACTCCAGTGTGAGTCCTTCCCAGGGGATGCAGTTCTCCACAAAGGGCTCCAGTGTGATTCCTTCTGCAGGGGGCAGTCCTTCAGGAACAGATGGTGCCTGGATGGATTCCACAGCTCCTTCAGGCACATCTGCCTACTCCTACTTCAGGGCCCTCCATGGGCTGCAGGTGGATCTCTGCTCCAAGGGCTGCAGAAGCACAGCCCCTGCCTCTCCGTGTTCTGCACCTCAGGCTGCAGGGAAATCTCTGCCTCAACGCTTAGAGCGCTCCCTCCCCTTCCTTCCCCACTGACTTTGGTGTCTGCAGGCTGTTGCTCTCAAATATTCTCACTCCTGTCTCTCTAGCTTTCATTGCTGTGCTTTTTTCCCCCTTCTTAAATACCAGCAGTAGATATGTCTTGGAACTAGCCAGCATTGATTCTGTTGGACACGGGGGAATCCTCCAGTAGCTTCTCACAGGAGCCACTTCTGTAGTGCCTGCACTACCAAAACCTTGCCACACACCTTGTCTTGGGTTGGAAGCTTATAGGATTGGTGTGAGTACTCTAAGACTGGGACATACTGGGATATACAACCAGGTCAGTGAACAGGTACTACAGGACCCTTGAGTGTGTTAAGGCAAATGTCTGTCTGACTATTCACCTCATGGTACAGACTAATTTTTCCCTTCCTACTCAGGCTATCACAGCATATTGCAGGTGGCTACTTCTTTGGTATCTCAAACAAAGAGGCTGTGTGATATCCAGTACAATGATTTTCAATGAGAAACTCATTTTTTATTTTGTCTTTTTGTGACACTAGGATTATGCCAGAATCACTTCCTTTCTCTCCTTTTCATCCCTGTGAGGTACAGCTAGAAGAGATGCATTTTTCCATGGGTTCCTAAGTGAGAAACAAGAAAAGTGATTTGGAAAGGTTTCACTGGGCATAGTGAGTTTTTAAATTTCTATTTATTCTGTGCGTGAGAGCAGTAGGATGAAATTCTCTTTAGACCTTTAAGCGTGCTTCAATTGTACTCAACCAGTTGCAATTCCTTGCTCACAAAGGCTATTGAAGTATAAACTACTCCCATATCCTCTAGGTGGAAAGGAATCATTCAGACATAGAATTACTCAAATTGAATTGTATGTACATGAGAAATTGTTTTCCTTTCATAAGGTTATCATAAAATAACGAGCAGAATCTGCATGAAGTACACATCTGACTCATGGCTATCCAGAGAGGGCATGCTCTCTGCACTTGGTTCCTCTTTTTTCTTCGTTATGCACTTCGACATATGAAGAGAACAGAAAGAGGCTTAACAGATTCTGACAATATAGTATCTGTCCAGAAGGAATATATGTGGAGTATAGGATGAAAAGCCTTTGACATACTCTATAAACAATATAGTCAAATATGTCCCAGCAACAAAGACAAATTAGGAGAATCAGCAAGCAAGCAAGCAAGCAAGCAAGCAAGCAAGCAAACAAACAAACAAATAATATCAAGCATTTTAATATAATTTCTATCTATCTAGAGGTTACATTAATCATGACTTGAGAGCTCCTCAAGAGAGGACAGGGTTGAAATTTATTTCATGAAAAAGAGAGGAATATGTTTGATCTAAATACAAAGTCTAAATTTAAAAAGTCTTATTGGCTCCAGTCAGCAGAGGAAAGTAGGTGTTCTAGGCACAGTTCTTCTGCCTAGTTTGAATATTACTTTCATGTGAGTTAACTGCTGAACTCCCATGCCCAGTTCTTGCCATTTAATATAAAGGGAACCTGGAAAGCCAGCACAAAAACAACCTCTAGACTCCAGAGAGGACTGTATTATGAAAATAGATAATTACTATTATGAAGGTAATATGGAGAAAGACTATTAGGATTTTTTTGTGAAGCTATGTCTGATCATTTATGGAACACAAAAATAGAAAGGTAGAAAAATGTAGACATTTCAACCAATCATTTGGCCACATATTTTTAAGAGAAACTGAATCACCTTACTATATAAGTAACTATCCAGTTTCATTCAAGAGAGGCAAGTAATATAATTTATCTCACAGAGCCATTACCATAAAAGTATGTAATTCAGACTATATCCTGTTCCATTTTTCACTAAGACAAAAATGAACAAAAAGTCAATATTTCCTACATTATGCTTAACAGCTCTCAACAGCCCATAGGAAGGAGTTTGGAGAAAATTCTCTAATCAAGGAGTAAAAGGATGCAGCTAACCAACACCCACAACTATGGAAACTGCATTAATTCAAAAGCATATTACCAATTTTATCAATACTTTTAGTCATTATATGAAAACATCAAAATGGTAGGCAAAATCCAAGGAAACAAGATCAATCTTTTGTGATTTCTTCAGAAAATCTCATGACTCAACTCTGCTAAAAACCTAAAAACCTAATCAATATTCTCACAAAAATTTCAGATACCAGCATAATCTTTGTGTAGATTTTCTGCAAAATGCACAGCATTTTAGCATGCAATCAGTGCAAAGAAATATTTATGAGGCAGATCTCTGCATTATTTGCCAGCAACTAATCAAAATGCAAACAGAAACAAGGAAAAAGGCAGTAAGATGCATGTAGAATGTAGAGCTATTTGTTCTTTCTCATCTTTGGTGTTTTACAATAAATGTATTCAATCTTTAGAGTTTATTAATCACCAATACTACTAGAAATTAATCATCAATTATTTTGCTCATTACATTAGTTAATCAAATATATGTAGGTTATACTCCCAGCTGGAGAATTCAGCAATGTCTTAAATGAATTCCTCTACACTCTTGGACTTTACTCAATGGTGCTCAAAACAGTTTTGGTCAGAGGCTAAAGAACTATTCTATCGCATTTGCATATATTTGAAAATCATGTTTCCTAGATTAAGATTAGCCTTGGAAGCCATTAAGACTGTGTTTGTTTCTATTCAGAATTCGGCATTGCTTTGCTAAAAGTGTCTTTCCTTAAGAGCTGGGTAAATTTATTTCTGAATCAGAAATATTCCTGCATATGTAGTTTAGGGTCTCATTCCCTTTTTGCAGATTAATGCTTTTCCTTATTACACATACCATGGAAATTTCTGAAAAACTAAATTACATTTTGAATTGCCTTTTGCTTTTCTCATTGCAGCTTTTCACACAACCCATTTGTTCTCAGTTGAGGCTGTCATGGGTGGAATATACTCTGCATAAGAGGAGTATTTTTGCTTAAGTGTAGTAACTCTTGGTCTGTGGTTTACAGTTTGGCACTCTTTTTCTTCAGTACAGAAGAAGATAGACAAAATATTTTATCACTGTCTTTGTTAACAAGTGGTGGTATTGTGAAGTTTTTTCTGTTTGTTTTATCCAAGCCATCAAATTATATTTGATATTAATCCTACTGCAACTTTGAGCTCTCCATTATTCTCAAGACCTGTAGGAAGCTATAAACCATACAGCTTCAGCTGCTGCTTTAGATATAGCTGTATTGCTTTATCTTTCTTACAAATAATCTATAATGTATATATTTTTAAATAAAGTCCATTAATTTTTTGTCAATAAGTTTCATAGGGATGAAAAAGAAAAGTTCAAATATTGAAGGTCAGAAGGACATTTCAGTCACCAGGTTTCCTGTTCCATCCCTAAATTGTACCTGTATCAACAGCTTTGTGAGACAAGATTTATAGACACCAAAAATACATTTTTCAACAAGCCATCAGTTTAATTTGTGGATCAGAAGCATGCCAAGTTGAAACGTCTATAAAAAGTAGTGCAGAGTCTCTGTTTTGTCCTTGTTGACAACAAAGATATCTTTTGTGATTGTAGCTTTCAGAATTAAAAAAGAACTCAGAGGCCAATTTTTGCCAGGTGGCCTGGAAGCCTGGTGGGGCTACATTTCCCAAAAGAATTCAAGAACTAAGGTCCCACTTAATTTCACTTCAGAGTAAACTTAGACTTGGGTACTTGCTACTAATTTTCCACTTCACCATACGTGAATTTAGCAACGCCTTCAGCTTATAAATAAGGACATATTAAGCCCAAATCTGTCAATGAGGATATAACTAAAAAGCTTGGAGATGTAACAGTTCTTTGGCCTTTTCACAGCTCCAGCCCCACATACCCAGACACTCTGGGATCTTCTTCAGCAGTGAGCAAGTAATAATCCAGTGAGTGGATTATTCTTGTCTAAATGCACCAGAACAAGGACTATGTGACCCGGTCACATGGAACACAGGAACATACAGATGAATGCCACACTTGGACTGACACAACAGCAGAGGTACAGCTTTGCAGTCCAGTCATACGCATGCCAAGACCTGAAAACTCATCTCCTGAGTTGATGCAGTGACAAAAATCTGGCCCTGGGCTGTTCAGTAGCCAGCAGCTTGCGCAGACCACACAGTGGCCTAATTTTTCAGGCATACCCAGTCTTATATGCCTCAAAAGTATGACACAGAAGGCTTTTTCATTAGAAATAAGATATCTGTAGCTGCCTCTCAGCTGCACATAATTTCTAAGTGTGCTGTATTTTGAAGTATGCAGGATTCAGTTGACCACAGGGAAAGCTTTCCCAATAAAATATATTACTATGTATAGATAGTCTGGCAGCAGAGTAGAAGAAATAGAGCAGCAGTACTGCAGAGGCACTTTACATGATTTCATATATTGTGCATCTGGTATATAGGGTGTAAGGTTACTTTGGAAGTGTACTGGAACCACCAGAGGTGATACGTGCATTTTCCTATTTATCTGAAAAGTGCTTCTTAGTGTCTGAATGCACTGATCTTTCTGAGGTTTCTGATTCTGATTCTGATCATTAAAGCAATGTGTCTTTTCAGCAACTTAGTTATGGCAGAGAGCAGTACCTGGTAACTTGTACAACTTTATAGACATTTTTATGGTTGTACAATTCATAATGACCCTGGGAGGTAATGTAGAGAAGATGAAGTAGAAAGTATAAGTGAATTGGTGTTTCCTTTTCTAATAATTGCAAAAGAAATGATAATAAAGAATATAGTAATGTTAATCTCCCAGTGCTCACCAGTCCACCTTCAAGCCCTTTTTCAAATGAGATAACAGTATGACCATAGGAACAAAGCCACCCAACAGCTCAGCTGCAAGCTGCAAATCTCAAACTGCAAACCTCACCCTAAGTGCTTAAAGCACTCAGTCACTACAGGAGACAACTGAAAAGCTCATTTATTAAATCTCTGTCCCAGGAAACACACACAGAAAAAAATCTAAATATCATAAAGAAATGTCCTTTAACTAGGAAGACATATGTGAGACCTGGTGTACACCTGTGTGGTGGAGATAAATTAGGAGATAGAAAATTTCCACTATGATGTATAAAGAGATACCAAAACAAAGCCTCATTCAAAATCTTTCTGTCCTGTTAGTTACTAGATCTAGCCTTCTGTCCTTATTAGTTAATAGCCTGGGGAACAACTATTCCACAATGAAAATGGCCATAAATGTTGAGTTTGGAAGTGTCTATGAATGAAGAGACTTTCCAGGACACTTATGATGAAGTAAATAAATTTCATTGGATAAGAAAATTGTACTTGCACTTTCTAAGAGTCAGTGTCCTTTGATCTAAAATAAAATAAAAGGTTGATAGAGCTCAACAGTCCTACACAGTCTGATCTTTTTCAGTTGTTTAAACTTATATCATCCCTCCATAGCAGCTATAATCTCAATTAAGTTCCTGTTACTGACAGAAGAAGCAGGCCACAATCCAGCAAAGCACTTAAACACAGCTTAGCTTTAAATATGTGAAGTTGTACTGAAACCAATGAGAATACTCACATGCTAAAAGTAAGCACATGCTTAAGTCGTCCACTGGATCAGAGCCATAAAATAATGCAGTTTTGCCAATAAATATCTTGTCCATCAGGATAATTTCCATTGAGACTCATGGAATTTTTTTTAAGCTATTATTGTCAAAAGACTAGGAATTTCTGATTTCTTTTTCTTGTTTCAGATCTCTTGGTTGAGTTGGTGTAACAGTGGTATGAGATCAGAACTGGGAGTGAGGCTTCTAAGAGGACTATGTTTGGTGTACAGGACTAATTTTTGATCCAAAAGGCATTTACTTACATGTGCATTCACACAAGGAGAACCTGGAACATTTTCTTAGCTGGCATAAGAAAGTTTCCAGAAAACAGACATACAAATGAAAGCTTCTGAAAGGATAGACCTAATTTTTCTCACACACAAGCCTGGGATTTTAACTAGATTTTTTTTCTGTGTTCATATTGTAAACCTTATGTTTTCTATATGAGGAAGAAAGAATAGCTTAAGCACGCTTGTCATCTGGATATATCTCTTCTGTCAAGAGACAGATGAAAGGGCTAAAATTGATAGCTTTCTTCTAGCTGTCTTAATTTGTTGCCAAATAAATGTACTCTTCTTTATTGCTTTACAGAAAAAAAAAAAAAAAAAAAAAAAAAAAAAAACAAACCAAAAAACAAAAAACCTAACAGCTCTATTTGGTAAAACTTATGTAATGTACTTTTACTTCTTACAAAAACTGAAAAAAAAGGAGATATTTTCCAATGGCATGAAAAAACCAATTAGGACTGCCAGGAAAGTGTGTAGGGAAAGCAGGAGTATGCCATTTGGCAGAGTGGTACAGAAATTGGTACCTCACCACATAGAGTCAAATCTGGTATGTGATGGAGCTGATCTCTCTGCTAATATATTAAATTTTTGAGTGGTGCCCGGAAAATTGTAGCATGAGCTGTAAACTGCCAGAGAGTGACACTGGAATTATAAACCCTTTAAAGAAGCATTTAGACAAAATAAACAGAGACCAGACCATAAGAGGGATAATGGGCTGTTCTCCCGTTAGTCAATGCAGTAAAATGTTGGAGAGAGTTAACACTGAAGGGGAAACTTCAGGTAAGTGATATTCTGAGTGACAAATGCAGACTGGTGAAAAGGGAGCTGTTTGGGAAACAGGTCTGTTCCAACAGAACTCTGTGTTTAAAACATGGTATGGGAAAATATTTCAAAGGAGTAAATTTTTCTTGAAATAAACCTTTAAACATTTTGGTTTGCAGTTACTTTATTGCTAAATATGTTTTATACTTAAAAAGTCAAGAGTGTTTCTAATGATATTAAAGAATCAAACAATTCATAATTACTGCAGCTACCAAGTGACTGAGGGTGCTGTGAGATGTCATAGCAGGGGATGGGCAGCACTCTCACCTGAAGAGACATTTTTTAGGAATATGCATTGGAAAGGGGGAGGAGGAGAGTTTGATTAAAATGAAGAGTGCATTGGGTTTGTCTGGCAAGGCTGTGGTAACAGGGCACTAGAGTGTTGGCTTCTCTGAGAAGCTGCTGGAAGCTTCCTGCATGTCTGACAGGGCCAATGCCAGCTGGCTCCAGGATGGAACCACTGCTGGCCAAGGCTGAGCCGTCAGCAGCAATGGTAGTGCCTCTGGGATAATGTTTGAGAAGGGGGAAACAACAGGGCAACTGCAGCTGAAGAGACAGGAGTGAGAACATGAGAGGAACAACTCTGCAGACACCAAGGTCAGTGTGGAGGGAGGGGCAGGAGGGACAGGAGGTGCTCCAGGTGCTGTAGCAGAGATTCCCCTGCAGCCCGTGGAGCAGAACATGGTGAGGCAGCTCTGTCCCCACTGCCCATGGAAGTCCATGGTGGAGCAGAGATCCACCTGCAGCCCCTGGAGAGCTCCAGGCCAGAGAATGAGAGAATGACATGGTAGGCAGCTGGTGTCCAGCCAGGGTCAACCAACCACAGAGAGAAATCCTGCTTGGAGTTACAGAGGCCAAGTGAAATCACGGACATAGGCTCATCTCTGAAGAAGGGAGAATCAGGCTCTATTTCCTTTCACAATTTAAGATTTCATTAGGAAACATTAAAGTACTGGATTGTCTCTGCTATTTGACATCTAGATGGCAAGTGATCATAATATTCTCAGGAAGTATTAATAAACTTTCCTTTAACTAAGTTGATATTGAAATTTTTCAAGTCCAGCAGTGTCAGGAGATACTCAGATGACATGGGGAAGCAGAAAATGGATTGTGGGGTGAATGTTAGAGAAGGGTTTCTCTACATAATGAGAATGGAACTTTGGAGAGACTATGTTGAAGTGTGTGCATGTTGGAGGTGGGTTTTACCCAATAAGGGCATTTGCAAATACAGTCACAAAATATCGGATTTGAAGTTTAGCTACCTGCAGAGGTAAAATAGTCAGTTAATTTGCATCAGTCTCCAAATGGTTAATTAGGCTCCTCTATTATACTGTGAATACATAATCAACATCTGTGAAACAGGATCTCACTGTCCTTACAGGTGCCATGTCCTGTGCATCATTAATCAATTAGGTCACAGTGAAAGGCCTAAAGAAAGAGCTGAGCATAGGCTGGTGGAGAATGGTTACTTGAGAAGTAACATCTTCTATTAAGTTTTGTCACACGACAAACACGGGAGTTTAGCTGGAGTACAGCTGCTGGGAAAAACAACTGCAGCAGCCCAGTTAGCAAGTCAGAATATTCTCTTCAGAACTGATGAATTTTGAATGCTTTTGCTTAATTTAACGCATGAAACTGGCAAACACCTATGTAAAAAGAGACTGGCAGAAAACCCACTCACCTGACACGTAAAAATGCTGTGAATGGCTTTAGTTCATGCATTTTATTAATGCAGTGACTTCAGCCCATGAAATAATTGAATTTGCATCTTCTAAGCCTTGCCAGTGTCCTGACTAATACTGATTGAAATTATTTTCATTTTGAACAGAAATCTCTGAAAACATGCCTTTTCCTGCTAAGTTCTTGATAAAATGTATTCTTGATAAAATCTTTTTCAAGCATGAGAAGTTTTCAGAAATTTCTTGAAAAAAATCCCAAGAATATCCTCTTCCTGAGAGATGCCCCACATCTGTATAGAGAAGATGCCTGCCAAGTGTCTGTCATGAAAGTCTTGAAGAATATTTTACAGGAATTGTGAGTTGTATTGCACATAGGTAGACATATTATTAGAATAATAAAAGTTCTCTATGGAATTGTGAAAATTTGGGATTTTCTCTCACAGCTGACTAATACTGTCATGAGTTCTGTTGAAAATGTACAGGATGGAACAGAATCCAGTTTCTCTCTCTATTATCAGTTTTACAAAGCTATAACAAGAAACAGTAAAAAAACTAGTTGGACAAAAGAAAAGTTATTATTCAATACCAAAAGATTTTTAAAATGAGAAGTCCCATTTTGAGAAAGTTCCATTTTAGAATAACACTACAGTTTCAAAGGATTATATAAAACCCAACACTGTTGACCCACCCTATAGAATAGTCAGACTTCACTAGAAAGAGCCTCTTCCAGTGAGTTGGTGAGAAAGAATGGGGGCTTGGCTTAAAAGCCTAGAAGATTTTATAGCCAATATAGGATGTATTAAACATGCTCAGATCAAGCCTGGGATTTGCTGGATCTCAGGAATACTCTAAATGTGGGCAGTATGTCCCAGCTGTCCCCCTTTTCAAGAAACTGGCTTCTTTTGCTGCTGCACTAGGCAGGAGGTGTTTATCTTGGGTTTCATGTAGCCTTTTATAACCCATTGCTCCTCAAGATTATTAGTCTCCACATATGAACAACTGCTGTGCATACTTTTTAACTTTATCCCTGCCATCAGGACAGGAAGGAGTCTGCCCTGATCTTGTCCTTAAACATTAGTGAAAGATCAATCGAATAAAATAGGTTTTAAAAAATGTAGACACATTCTTTATTTTAGCTGAAAATTTTTCAGAAGCAAAAGAATATTAAGCATGTTTAATTCTTTCTTTTTCTTCTTGGCTCTAACTCTGTAGCTGCCCCATACATTAAGTTCCCATTGTGAACCCTGCATGTAAAAAATTGGACAGAAGAGGGAAAAGCTACACAGAAGAAGTGAGGAGGATTGCTATAATGAATATAACAAGACCGCTTCTTTCAAGTACATCATCAAAATTTAACAAATCAGCACAGGCATTTTCAAAGTTCAGAGCCCATCACATTTCAAGAAAATGAGTCCCTTTTTTTAACCTTTCATAGCCCCTGAATCACTTCCAGGAGCATAGCCATTCCCAAAAAACGTGTCTTCTCTTCCTAAAATATATTTTCCATTTCTCAAGCTACACATTTCCAAAAGGAAAGTGGAAGAAGTGCATTAAACTTTTTGAACAAGGAATGGGGTTCTTATGGCTCGTGAGCGTGCTCTCCACTGCCAGGGACTGCCTGGTGAGCACGCCCTGCCAGGAGAGCTGAACTCTCACTTGTGCTGTGAACAGCTCCATTGTGTCTCAAGAACAGAGCTGTCTGTCTGAGTGCTCTTGCTGTACAGCAGCATCTAATTTGAGAAAGGATGGACCATGGAATTATGAACTACCTATTTTATTTCTTCTCTGGACCTTCCACACTCTGTATTTTTTGATGAGGTCTAGAATTTTTTTTCCTTATAATTGCTAGTCGACATACACCAATACTGGGCTTTAGAAATAACTCCTGATTCCTTCTTTCTCATATCATCATCACTAATAAAAATGAAATTTTCATTACTGCTAGCTTGAAAAGCTAGAAGAACTATAGAAGGGATGTTGTACTAAAATGTACTAATTTTAAAATACCTGTATCTTGTTGTAAATACATTGTTTTGCCTAAAAAACCTATATTAAGTTCAAAATAACATTTTCCCCTCTATGTCCCTAGTGAAACAACTTTTTTTCATGAGGAAATTCTGCATTAACAAATAATTCAAAATTGTTTGTTCAAAAAAATATAATGGCCTGTGTTTTTTGCTGCATTTGGGAAAATACAGAAGCGCCTGTGTGATGTGGTACAAAGGCCATGCTGATACATACTCAGGATGACCAGCATAACTTAGTCAATTGCTTTGCCACCCAAAGAATACAGCCATCCCAAACTCATCTGGCTAACACGTTTTGCTAAAGCAGTCACACATGCTTTCCTTGCCACGCCCCATTCTTAATGAGAAAGGAATTTGGGAAGATGGTCTCTTGCTCAGTCACATGCTTTGCATACAGGGCACTCAGTCAATGACGTTGCTGGGCCCCCTGTATTATTTAAACACATCTTGGTTTAAATTGCCATTCTGTAATCTGTCTGTGCTATACTTTCTGTAAAGTGGCATTAGAAATGTTGAGGTGGTGAACACATCCAGAACATACATGAACACATCCAGAGAGAGGCTCTGTAAACTCTTCCAGTTTACACAGCTGCTTTAGAACCACTGTATAGAGATATAGATTAACAAATGGTGTTGCAGTAGTCAATATATTGCTGTGGGAAGACAGTTGCAGATGCAGGATTGAACCAATGTCCATTGTAGGTCTGAAAAAACAAGTTTTTGCATATAATTATTTAAAGATTTTGTGGACAGGTAGTGGTTTGAATGCAAAAAGAAAAACATTTCAATAGCAAGCTGATTTGCAGAAGATGAAGATGGATCTGGGCTTCTAAATAAAATGAATGGTGTGTAACATGTAGGTTTAGTGGTCAGCATTGGTTAGTATTACAGCATTCATCTGTGGCTCTGCTATCACACCTCAGCATGATGTGAGTCTGCAAGTTTAATAATTTCAGATTGCTATTTTTACCCTACTTTTATAGCCTTATGTCTATCAGAATGTGTTTTCCAATCCTTTTGCAAATTTCCATTTGCTTTGATGTGATAAAAATATATATACAAATTTGATCAGACCACCAGGGATTGTTGCACGCTAATTTTCAAGGCTATGAGATAAAGAAGAAATATTTCCCTTCTAATAAACATCCATGTACAAACAATTACTTTTTTACAGGAAAGAGAAAATATGAGAAAAGTAATAGGTGGGAGACATCCCAAATTTATATGAATGAACAGCAGAAAATATTTGTCTTATTTTCCAAATTTTCAGCACAGTTTAATAGAGGACTTTTATTATAAAGTGTCACACTGGTGGTTCCTGCCACTTCAGGGGCATACACTGACAGTAAGGCAACATATAGAAAGATATTTTTGACTAGGTTTTCACTGTCGGATGTTACCATTTAGAAGGAGTGATGGTTTTATTTTGTCATTGTCTTTCTTCTTTTGTTTAGTGAGAAAGAAAAGAACATATTGCTTCTATGACTCATTCATCTCATAAAAATCTTTGACTTTGATACTTTAATAGTCATACTCCCCAGCTTGTGGCATAGTGGATAATGCATTTGTAATCCTGCCATGGCAGCTTCTGTGGGGATAATTCAGTCTCTCATCCCAAGAATAGTTGAATAGTTGGAAGCAGAGATTTGTAAGAAGTCAGGTCTAGTTCAGGTGGGAGGTCAAGGCAGATTAGTACACTTTGGGCACAAAAGGACAAATACAATCATCTCTTTAAGCTGGTAGCTAGCAGTGCCTCCCATGCAATAATGAGTAAGTTACTCTAATGACCAGATTAACTATCATGATGGAACCCAAAAAACCTTGTTCTGTCCATGAAGTTCTTACCTTGGTGCTTGGTTTGCTCTGGAGGTTCTGCTGTGCCTCCTTGTGTAGTTTTCTATTGCTTTATTGAATTCTTTCTAAATTTAAAATACTCGTGAAGCTCACAGGATGCAACTCTTTAGATGAAACTAAAAGCTCACACCTGGGAGCAGCTGCAGCAAGGTTATGCTGTCCTAATCCATTTCTCAGGTGAACAATTTCTAACTCTATTTGTGGCAAGGACATGGTTTTGGGAGGGGGAGGGTGGGCAGGGTAGTTACTCTGCACACGGAGATTGTGAAAATAGTGACCTTACAATGTTAATCAAATTTCACTTATTTATTAGATGCATCTATTGTTCATTTTGCACCACCAAAAACAGTGATGCTCATTTAGTACCAACCTTACAAGTTCCTGTAGTCAACAGGAGGACAGCAGAGCTGGGTTGAGTGGGAGGGACTGACATTTCTTGCAGATACACATACAAACTCCCTCTTGCCTACATACCTGTGGTCTCAATTTATTGAGGACATTTTCCTGTGACCTAGGTTACGATCAGAAAACAGGAATTTCTTGGGATTAAAATCTTGTGAGCCACAGTAGTTTTGTGAAATCTGACAGTGAGCAGGATCTTGCTATGGCCTGGCGACCATTTCTTGGCCTGGTATCTGGTTATCTACCTGCTTTCTTTCTTGAATTATCCTATTTTTAATCTCCTTTAACTATCCAAAACAGTAGTCTCTTTTGCAGAAATTCCTGTATGTGAAAAGTGTCAATGTAGTTTTGTATTTGTGTTGATACAGAAAGAAAGCAGGTTTTGATGTTTGTGTGAATGGAGACATTTGCTTTTCAGGTTACTTGAAAAAAAAAGCCTTCAAACAACAAAAATACCCAAAACCCCAAACAAAATGAGAAGAACCACTTGTGATAGAGAGTGCATGCATGTAGGAGAAGGATTAAGTTAATGTAGCTTTTGGAAGTCACTAGAAGATGCTTTGGCATGGGATCACTTTCCCACATCCTCAACAGGAAGCCATGACTATTTCTTCTTTGCTTTTCCCAACCAGGTAAGTTATATGTTCCATCCCACACTCTGCCTTTTCACACTATCCCAAATTCCTCTGGGCCTCAAGCATGTGTCTCATCCTCTGCTCTGCATCTTCTCTCTTCTCTGCCTCTGACTTGTCCCATACGCCCGCGTTCAAAGGATTTTCTTTAAGAAGCTGTCCTGTCCTGTGCCCTTCTTCTTTTTTTTTCAGTTCCCTTTTTGGGGATGTAGAGTTTCTGTCTGTGACCTGGCATGCTGCATTGACTCTTTTATCAATGACAAAGGATGGAATTCATGTTCAATTCTTAGTTTCACCATTGTATCAACCAAGCATTGAGATTGCACAATTTTAGGAATGGTGTGTTGATTTGTATCAAGCAAGGTGAAGTTTCCTGCTGTACCTCTCTGATGGATATTGCTGCCTGTAGGGTCAGACTGTTTAATTTGCTCATAAACCAGCTCCTGAAACACAACTATTTCTACCTTGGGTTATAATTGAAAACTAAAATCAGTGTCTAGCTGTGACCCCAGATTTAGACTCATGCAAATGACAGATATTGCTTTACTTTGCAAAACCACTGAGGTTTGCCTTTTAACAGAGGTGACAGGAATGTCTTCAGAAGATCTGTAAGAAATTGGTTGCTGAAATGCAGGTGAATATACTGTGTTTAGACTGAAGTCAGACTACAAGTAAGTCTTACTTCTATTTAACTACATTTTTTCTGAATTAGAGAAGAGTGAGTTATGACAGGTGACCATAACACCAGAAAAATCTTTTACTGCCATTCTTACAGGGCAGTAGGAGACAGAAATGCAGAACTAAGTGATTCTGATTGAGTAGGTGTTAAAATGAGGATGTAGTAAGGCATAGTGATACTTTCCCTCTCTGTACTTAGTAAAAGCATCTAACTGAAATGCTACTCAGCTGGTGGAGAAATTAGTTGCTATAATAGTTATACTTGCTATTAATAATGGATGATGGCCATATATGATTTCAGAGCCATCTGAAAAAACTCCATCAAAAAATGAGTCTGAACACGTTCTCATCTTCTGAAAGCTCCACCTTGCACTTCTTGTTAGGTGAAACATAAAGCAAAACAGCTTCTTCAGATTAGTAAGCAGGGAAATAAGACTGCATCTATCTTAATTGTGCAATAGCTTCTCATCATTAGAGCTGAACAATGCTATGAAAATATGGCATCAATTGAAGGAACATTGACTCATGGCTGTGAAGACACTTTGAACAGAGGGCTTCTTGAAACCCTGTAATTCTGCTCTGCTCAGTTTAGGCCCAACCCTCCAGGGCAAGGAAGCATGATGTCATTGAATCCTCATGAGATAAACAATCAATATACAAGACCCAGTGAGTTAGAGGGGACAGAACAGCACAGCCATCTTCAAAACACTTGATAATGAGACAAAAAAAGGTAGCTTCATCCTGATGACTAACTAAGCAATTAACCACAGTGTAGGCAGGAATCAGGAGAGAACTTTATAAACAAATGAAGACCTGTGCAAGGTCTTTCTCAAAGCTTCGCCAGTAATTATTTTCTTGATATAATTTCCCCACCCAGATTCAGTTCTACAAAGTAAACTCAACAGTGAAGGCTTAAAAAGTAGGAATATGAGCAGACATTTTGCAGTGCTGAGCTCCCTGTGATTTCTTTAAAGATCCCAATCTAATTCTAGGCTGGATAAACTGTAATTCAGCTCCATATTACTTCACTAGATAGAATCAAGGTAGCAGACCTTAGTAATTCTCTTCACTGAATGAAGTCCATGTAATGCATAATTTAAAAGGTTAGAATAGCCCTTGCAGTGGCTTTTGGCCATTAACATTCATGGGTCCATAAAAATTACATGCAAACCATCTTAGACTTCATTTTGCTTCTGACAGATGAGTAAAACAAACCATTGGGAACAATGTCAAAGAAACCAACAACCAAGGTAACTCCCCAAAAGAGCCTCTATATGTTAGAACAGTCCTTGACCCAAGTCCCAAATAAATGACAGAAACACCATAACCATCACTGAAGTTGAACACGGACAGGAATGCCACATGTTCAGCAGTCATCGAGTAAAACACTGTAATAGGGAGATCATGCATCAACTTATGCATCAACTGCATGAGTTAACAACACGGGTCTATCATTTTATTAATGAATCAAAGCTTCAATCAGCGTCTCCCACTATAAAATTCAAGCAGATCCCTAGTTAGAAAAGAAGTTAATTTGCTTGGAAGTTAGTTTGCCGAAAGCATACATACTAGCCAATGGGCTGGAGCGTGCTTTGATGTATTTTAGCTATCATTAGCCAGGTTTGCTATTAATTACATGTCGCTTTACTTTTCAACGCATAATTTCCTTATATTAAACATAAAAATATGCTTTACATTGTGATTATACCAGAGACAGACTGTTTTATAGTAATTGTTTGGACCTGAAAGATGTTAAAGGTATCTGAGCTGAGTTAGGAACTGAAAGTAATCAAAGGAAACTCAGCAGGCTATAATAAAGTCTTTACAAATAGGAAAACTAAACATGTTTGGAAAAAACCCTAAAATTTGGCATTATATCTTCCAGTTTGTTCAGTTTGTAATAATTAATTTTGATGTGAACACACCAAACCCAGAGATTTTGATAAGATTTGATGGAGATTTTGGTGATATACCATTTGGTATATAGGCATAATTCAAAATTGCATTCTTTTAACTTGAGATCAACACAGATTTGTAGACTACTTCAACATCTACATAAATGCAAACAAATGCAAAGTTTCAGGTACTAGTTTTTTATTAATGTCATGGTTTATACAGAAGTAATCTATGAATAACCAAAGAGAATGTGGAGATTTTCAACGTTTTCAGAGTCAAAGTCTAGCTTGAATCACACTGTTTTAGGAATGCATAGATAATGGGGAAGAAGTGCACTGGGACGCTGGTGTTGCCCATGGATTTTGTCAGGGGACAATGGGAGGCCTGGTCGTGTCCTACCACTCTTACTGGACAGGGTAATGAAAATCTCATTACTCTTTTAATCTGAAGATCAATCTGAATCTAATTTTCATTCTTAGTTTATTCATGGCCTGTTTATTCCCTTTTTTTTTGTACTTGTTTAGTCTAAACAGTCTTTTACTAGGTCTGCTCTTTTGATTTATTTATAGCTCTTTCTTGAATTTTTGCTTTACTAGGTAAACCAAAACAAAACATTTTCAGTGTCATCATTGTAAGTAATAGGGAGGACCAGAGGGCTGAAAACACTCCTCCTGCACCATGTTCAGTTTTGATTTATCTTTTAAATAGAGGAGTATTCAAAACTGTGAAAGTATTTCAGATGAGATCTTGTCATGATGTTTTAGCACTACCATTGGATAATTAGTACAAAAAGCAGTCTGCTCATTAATGAAAGGCATTTCAAAAATGTAGATAAAGATTTAATCTATAAAACATATACCTAAAATTTATTAAACCCTGCATCCTTTTACCATTAAAAAAAATCCATTATATTTATTCCCTTTTCTCTTGCCAATTTCCACATATTTTATTTTGCAAAAGTACTTTGGACACCAGTGGGAATGTCATTTGGGCATGGGTTTTAATCCCTGAGTGAAAAACTGAAAATGTTCATGGGTTGATAAGGTATGCTGGATAATGAAGTTAACTAAGTGAGCAAACAACTATGCTTGCTTACACAGTGTTAAACTTAGCAATAGAGCTTAGAAAAATGTCTATTTGCATCTCATTAGCTGCTCTGTGTAAGAACCTGTTCATGTCTGTTAAGCTTTTCTTTCTGTTTTATATAAAAATGTAATAAAAAATATCATACTCCTTCTGTTCAACAGGACAGTAGAAATTAAATCAGTCCATACTCTAGGTTCTGTACTTGAAACTCTGGATGTCACCAGGACATCTGATTATAAATGTCCTATTGTCATCTGATGAAATCCCTACACAAGCCAGTATACACAAGCAGCCTCAAATGAGAAAATTTGGCAATATGTGACCTCTAATAACCTTTTGCTTATTCTCAGAGTGTAATGAGATAATTCTCCTTAAAAGACATTTATTTCTGTCTGAGATCTGGTTTAAAACTCTCAGCTACATCTGTGTCCTATGATCTCCCATTCACTTTGAACTAGAGAATGACAAGCAGCTGGGTAATACACTGGCTCCTACAAATCCTGCATGATGAGAGAATATATGAACATATTCAAATTAATTGCTACTTAATTAAATAGATAGAGTTACACATCCTGGGAACAACCCATTGTGTTATCTTGCAGTCAAGTGCATTTGTTGTTTTGCACTTTGACATCAGCTAGAAGAGACTATAGAGGAGTGAACAGCCATTATGAGTCAGAAGGCAGGCAGAGACCAGAAATAGACTAGAAAATGTAAAAAGTGAAAGCTTTTACTCTTTCACCAAAACCAAACAATTTATCAGCTACAAAACTGCATAATCTCTGCATAGGAGAGGCAAGGAAAAAGCATACTGTTAGTCATGAGATCAATACAAGCATTAGCTCTGTGCACTGTTGTAGGGGTAGAGTCCTGCTCCAAATCTTGTAGCTGGTGAGGGAGGAAGAACTTCTAAATGGGACAACCCACTCCAGAACTCTCTCTCTCTCACACACACACATACATAATTAGACTCATATATATTTGGGTGGGTGTAATTTTTTGCTTGATTATTTTGATGTAATTGCTGTTGGCTACTGCTGCTCCTGGCAGCTGCCTCTGTATCCTGAGTCCTGTCTCTCTGGTCAGTGGGCTCCAGCTCATACACTATTAAGTGATGAACTATAAGGTACACTTTAATCCTCCACTGGTCTTGAAATACAATTGTTAATTGTACAGGCTTTTTATTCCTGTGTGCCTGAAAAAATGGCGAAGCTCTGCTGCAGCCATTCACATGGCAGTTTTGATGGCAGGGACTGATGTTGCAGGACACAAGTAGAGAAAGATTTTTGAGTGTTATACTGTTGGAGTCATGGGACCCAAACTAAGCATTGCTTGAACACTCCACCTGGAGTGAGCTGTCTGCTTCTCTGCACGGAGACATTTGGCTGCTCCAAAACAGACTAAGAGTGAATCAGCACGCACACACATGGACCTTCTGGGAGCGAAATGGGAAGTGAACCAAGCTAAGAGAGCATCCTGCACTAAAGCTGGCTCTACAGTCTCACCTTTCGTCTCCTCAAGAGAAGGGAAGATGGCTAATTTCTTTAGATCAAAGGCTGTGTATTAGATCAAAGCAATTTTGTAGGCAAACGATGTATGGCACAGATAGTGAAGATGCTTATCATCTTATGGCCTGCTCTCAACAGTACTTGGATTCCTTCCTTTCCTTGTTTTATGCGATAAAATTTGTAATGATGGTCCCATTCTTTTTGCTTTGCTAGAAGGAAGTGCTATCTAACATAGCCTGAAAGAATGATAATAGCAAAAAAAGGAATAGGCGATCTTATCTAGTACTTTTCTCACTTTGCCTTGTAACACTTACAGACAGTAAAAGAGCAATAAAAAGTGTCTGAGAAAGTGTTTATAACCAATTTAAATGTCTGTATTCTGTTTTGGGTGCAACGGCTTGGAACTTGTGGAATTAAACAATTCAGGACTTGTGGAATGTTTTGTTAATTAGCCAACATTAATATATTTCCTCTGATTTTACAGTGAAAAGGCACAGCTAAGTAAAAAAAAACCCTAGAGATAGAAAAACCTTCAGTGCTAACGCTACATGTTTTCACTAAGATGTTATCTTAAAACTCTGAAAAATTAATCAGAAGGACAATAGCACCTTGGAGATAAAATACATTTTAGATCAATCAGTTTGAATTAAAACCACAAAGGAAGATATACTTATTTGTTCTTCAAGGATTTTCTACAAAATGAAATTTATGAATTATGAGTTTTGATTGCCACAGGGCAAAGGGGGAGTTGCCCCCATGTGCAAAATGCCAATGCCTTCTGTGCTCAGGGCACACATCCAGTGCAGGACTTGAGTAACCTTAATGGTCTATAGGAACATGCAGTTTGTAAGATACATTCTAAATGTGGCACATTTGCTGTGCATCAGCAGACTGACTCTACAACACAAATGCAGAGACTGGATACATCTGGTAAATATCACACTTCCAATCCCTGAGCTGTTAAATTCAAAATACGGGATAAAACCATCATATTGCACACCCATGTTTGAGTCAATCTGCACATGTGCAGTACCTACTTGTATAATCTGCCAAATCTCAAGAAATTCTCAGCTGACAAAAGGCCTACATCTTCTGTTTATGCTCAGTTTCTAGGGAAACTAGATACAAAATAATCTCATGGAGAAGACACGACTCCATCCCGCTACTGTATGAAGCTTTCTTATGGCTAAGAGCATATGGACAATTTTTAAGACACTTAAATTGAAAAACATCACTTTAAGAAGCAACTAAATAATTCAAGAACACCTTCTTAAGTCACAGACTAAGTTGCTTCAGTCACCCATTAACATGAAACTTTGAGCTGTCAGGTCAGTGTTTGCTCAAACTTCTAACTTGCTTTATTTCTGGATGAAAGGGGAAGGTGTTGGTACCAGGGACATTCTGCACAAAATTGAAGAAATCCACACACAGTGGGTCCCAAGTGATAAAGGATTAATCTGAAACACTCTGAAATATCTTTAAAAGTTTTGGCTCTCGTAGTTACTTTTGTATGTGCATGATGATTATTGCACCCCAATATCACAAATAAAGAAGCAAGTTCTAAACACACTAAATAAGATATAAAAATTAGAAATGTTACAAAAGAGGTGAACCAACATCTGAGACAGCTGCATTACAGTGAGCAGCTGAAGAAATATTTCTGATAGTAGAGGGATCTTTTGTTTAGTAAACAAAAGCATAACAATGTCCAATGACTGGAAGCTGTAGCTGAACAAATTCAAACTAGCAATTAGGTTGTGCAATTAACCATTGGAATAATTTGTGCAGAGATCTGGTATATCCCTTTTCATTGACAGCCCTTAAATCAGGATTGGCCGTCTTTCTAAAATGTGCATCATTCAAACAGCGACTCTTGGGCTTGATGCAGGGGTCTTATGCAACAAGTTAAACTAGAAATGCATCTTGATCTGGATTTAATTTCTCTGAATATGTCCAACATTTCTACTCAGGCAAAAACCCCTGGCAGAAAAGTAGTAGCATCTTAAACCACTAGTAGTTGCACTGGGAACAAGGATTGGAGACCTTTAGGATATTTTATGACTTTTTTTTCCCCATTTAAGGTATTTTTTTCAATATTTTTGAAGTTTGGTTTTGTTCCAGAAGCCAACAGTGTTTCTGGTTTGTTCCCCCAACTCCCAAAAACCCTTGTGAGTGCAGGAACGCCATCTATAAAGCCATACCTTTCCCTCATGCGATTTGTATAAATTAAAGAAAGATGTGGACTAACTGGAAGGAGTCCAGGTGAGATTCAGTGAGAGTAATCACAAATCTAGAAAACATGGCCTTGTTCAGTCAAGAAAAGAGACATTAACCTTTCAAATACATAAAAGGCTGTTGAAAAGAGTCTATTTTTCATAGACAGGATAGATAAAATAATCACAGGAAGAGGGATTGACTTTTGCTGTGAAGGAAAGCTTCCTCCGTGTATAGTAGCAGACTGCCTGGGAAGTCTTGGAGTCTCCATTTGGAGATCCTGAAGATCTTCATCTAACAGATTAAGCTAATTTGCTTTGGAATTAAGGTCTTTTCCAGTGTGAATTTCTAGGGTTGTATGAAATATGTCTAACTGCATTGTGCATCTGCAATATCCCTGGGTATCTAAAAATAAAAAATCTCTCTATAGTAACCATACAGTATTGCAGCAGTGATACATGTGACTGGAGAGTCACTGTACATAAATTAGTTCAGCAACATCAAAAATCCAGTAACATAGGTATTTTAAAATAAAGGTCAAATTACAATTCAATTCACTGCATTCCATTAATATATCTATTTTGTCCAGGGGATGTGGAAGCCATGCAGTTTGTTTTCCTCATCAATAAAAGTACAGGTAGATTTCTCAAACAGAAGGATCATCATGATGATCATAAGGCTGATGGTTATTTTGGCAGTCTCAGAACAGTTGAAGTAGGAAGGCAGGCCTGGTGGTGGCCTTGTCCAACCCCACAGTGCAGAGCAGGGTCAGTGGGAGCAGGGAGCTCAGGGACGTGTCCAGTCGGGTTTTGAACATCTCCAAGGTTCTTCAAAATATGCTTGACATTCCAGGTGCTTTTATTTCTGTCCTATCAACCACTCACAGCAAAAACATCTGTTATACTGAAATGAAATTTATTTTATTGTCATTTCTGCCCCCAGACTTAGTCT
Organism: Fringilla coelebs; assembly: GCF_963513975.1. NCBI lineage: Eukaryota > Metazoa > Chordata > Aves > Passeriformes > Fringillidae > Fringilla > Fringilla coelebs. The sequence goes on along the minus strand of NC_140028.1, from coordinate 15,965,240 downwards.
GGTCTGTGGGCACAAGTGAGAACAGCCTACTGCCATCTTCTTTAATGTCCTTGTCAGGTATTTACATGAACTGGTAATATTCATACCAAACATACGAGAAGCACAATCGTCTCATCATCTTGAGCACTGCAAGGTGACAGTCATCATTTATGTAAAGCACAGGGACTGTGAGGTGGGATCAGACCATAAATGCAACTTCTGTGATATAATTTCATTAATACTGTTGGTATCAGATTCTCCAGTGTAGGAGGGAGGGGAACACAATTTTTTTACTAAGTTGTGCAGACGGGAGGGGTCTTCTCTCTTTCTTGATGGCTGGCTGCAGGAGCTCTGTGCCATAGAGGTATGAAAATGCTGCCCAGGTTTGTGAGGTGTCCTGTGATGAGTGCAAGGGCTAATGGGAGAGAGCTACTTTCATTTAGACCCCAAACCAGTCCATATTTCTTATTTCTCCAGATATCTCTCTAAAGGTTTTAACAGTATCGGCTGCTGGAGAAAATGTCTGCATGTGAAGTTATATATATACACACATTTTTTTGCTTATGATTAGAAGCATCTCAGCCTTTGTAAAATATCTGAATTCTTTGTTTCACTTTTTCCTGTGACAGGAAATATGACAAGCTCATTTCTCCATATGCCAGGAGTATTTTGAATGCAAATATAGTTGTGCAGAAATTTCAGCTCTTGGGTTTAGAGCTTTTCTCCCTTTTGTTCTGGTCTTTGGGGAAGAGCTACTTCTTTTTTGATAATATAAAATTCTCTATGGATCAAAAAATTGGTTTTGGAACTACATGAGTCTATCTGCCATAGAAATGAGCCTCAGATATTTGGAATCCATGATGCAAAAACAATATGCCCATACTTTTCCCTGTGTCAGGTCCCAGTTTTTTATGCTGGGAAGGATGTTCCCTCCCAGTGCTTACTAACACTCCAATTACCTACTGATAAATGTGCTGTTCTGGTGGTAAAAGCACATCACCTCTCTCCTTCCCTCTCTTTCCTAGTCCATGAATAAAGTATGGTTGTTTTAACTTACTCTCAAAGGGTTTTTTCCCACCTTTTTCATGAAACTTTATGGCTTTTTTATTGCATCTATTCTTGCAATTCCTACTCACGGCATTGCACAGAATTGAAACGTGGAACAGCTGCCATTTTTATTTACTACAGATTAAACTTTCCATCCTATTATACTGAAGAGCTGTATTTAATTTGTTATTTGCACTTGGAAACCCCTCTGTGAAGTTTACTAAATAACATCGTCATTTCATAGCGTGGAAAATATAACCCCATAAAGTTGGAGCAGCTTTCCCGAGATGGTGCCGAGGGGCAGTGGCCCCAGAGCCCTGTGAGAGCTCCCCTTCATGTGCTCCCTGCTGGGGAGCTGAGCCTGTCCTGCGGGACCCGGCACAGCCTGGCTCCCCGCTCGCGGCGTGCACGATGCGCCACTCTGAACAATTACCGCAGTAAATTTTCCAGACTTTCAGGTTACTTTGTTTTACTGGCCTTATTCACATTTGTCTCATAATCACAATAACAGGACAGGTGCGCTGCTTTTCTCGGCAGCGATCCTGGTCCCCGACGGAGCCAACTCCCCGGCCTTTGACCTCCGAGTTTATCCTCTCAGGAAACCGGTTTACTGCCTTGCAAAACAGCACACCCCTACGATTAGCACTTAATTACAGTGAAGCCAGTAGCAGCCCTGCTAAAGTTAAGTTGACTTTTTGTCTGTGGACCATATTTTTGCGTGAGTTAAAGTTTCTGGCAATCAGGTTGCCTCATGTTGAGAGCCTATAGACAAATGCGTTTTATTGCCTGTTATATGCATCTGTATGTAGCTACACAAAAATCAGGGCAGCAATTCACTTTTTCTTTCTCCTTCCAGCCTTTCAAAAAATATACAAGGCACCTCAACTCATAATCCTATCCAGGCATCACTCAGTGTGTGCTTTAATCTGAGAGTCAATTACTGTGACTTTACAAACTTAATGCAAGCTCGCAGGAAAGCTACCAAAATGGGACCTTGAAGTAAATTAAATCTGAATAGTCTCAGTCTGAACTTTGAATCAGATACCCTTTGCTCAGTCCAGGATCTCAGTCAAGATGTAAGCATCCCCAAGTAAAAAAAAAAAAGCAAAACAAAAACTTGCTAGAAATTCTGAAAGTAGGACTCCTAGCAATATTTTAAAGTGTTTTTAGAAATGTCTAACACAACTCATATGGAAAATGGGCATTTTCAAGTCCATTTTCCCAAAGTATCAGCTCTAGTTTCTTTTTTTTTGAAAGAACTTTGCTACATTATGAATTAACATCTGACAAAAATATCTCAGGGGTAGCAATAAAATAATGATATTTTAGCCTCGAGTTTATATTACATTACCAAAAATAATGAAAAAAATTGTTGCCCCAGAGAGACTTGGAAGATATTCAGATACAGTAGAGCTGGGTGTGACATGAGAAGATAGATAGATTACACAGATAGGACTGAACCAGTTAAGAAACTTTTGGGTATTCAGCTACCCAGTGTAATATTCACTCTGCTGAGTGAAGGCTCTACAACTCATAATGAGTTCATATCATAAGACTCATTCCACAGCATGATAACTTCTTAAAAGTTATTCCATTCTGTGGTAATTTTTAAGGAGAGATGCTCAGTTGTTTAAGTGTTTCTGAAGTGAACAGATAACATATCTGCATGTTTAGCAGATGCATATCTTTCCCCAGAATGAAAGAATCTTGAATGCAGAGTTGCATCCCTTATAATCACTGTTCTTCTGCTGAAGAGCAACAGTATTTTTTAATCGTTGTTCCAGATTTCAGATACAGCCCATTCTGCCATCACTACAAGGTGAGTCAAGCTGTCTAATGGTTCTGTTATTTTCATACTACCCAGGCATGTACTGAGAGTCTGGTAGTTCAGTATCAATTCATCTCTTGGCTGAGACATCAAACTAAGATTCTGACCACTTATTGTAATTAAAAATCCCCATAAGCTTTTCACAAAGCATAGGTGCTCACCACAGTGTCCTGACAAAATTCCAGCTTTGCATAATTATATTCTATTCGTATATAATATAATTATACGAAATAATTATATTCTGCCTGAAATCCCCATGAAGTTTCATCTGGATGTAGGAGCCTTCTTGTTTCCAGTCTCAAGCTGTTGTGCAATGCTGCTGTCTGCTCAGAAATGTGAATCACAGACAGTTGATGGTGTTTCCTGTTTGTATTTTATTTCAGTGCACCAATTTTTGAAATTTTTAAAACATTGCAAAAGGGCTTAGTCAGACTTCTTCAAAAGTTCATATGTTGTTTGCTAAAGACCAAGAAAACTACCCATGTTTTGAGAAAACTGCAAAATAGTTTTGAAATCTTTGCATGCAGATTTTTTATGCCTTTCACCAACCGTGTTGCATTTGCATGGTAAGGCTTTGCATGGTAAGGGCTACAGGGTTTCTTCTGTAAGACACTGCCAGAAGCTTCCCCCACATTCGACAGTCAGCTGGCTCCAAGACAGACCTGACTCTGGCCTAGGTCAAACCATTCAGTGACAGTGCTAGTGCCTCTGGAATAATGTATTTAAAAAGGAGGAAAAACGTTGTGCAATAACAGCCAAAGAGGGAAGAGTGAGAACATCTGAGAGAAGCAGCCCTGCAGCCCCCAAGGTCAGTGAGGAAGGAGGGGAAGGAGGTGCTCCTGGCCCCAGAGGAGAGGAGGAGAGTGCCCTGCAGCCCATGGCGAAGACCATGGTGAGGCAGCTGTGCCCCTGGAGGACCCACTGGAGCAGGTGGGGTGCCCAAGGGAGGCTGTGATCCGTGAGAAGCCTGCAGTGGAACAGGCTCTGGCAGGACTCATGGCCCCATGGAGAGAAGAGCTCACGCTGGAGCAGGTCTGTGGCAGGACTTGTGGCTCTGTCGGGACCATGCCGGAGCCGCCTGCTGTGCCCATGGAAGGGACCCAGTGCCGGAGCACTTTGTGAGGAGCTGCAGCCCAGGGGCAGCACTCACCCTGGAGACATTCATGGAGGGCTGAGTCCCGTGGGATCCGTACCAGAGCAGGGGAGGAGTGTGAGGAGTCCTCCCCTGAGCAGGAAGGAAAAGTAGAAACAAGTGATGAGTCGACCACAGCCTACTTTTCCTGATCCCCTGTGTTGTGGGGGGGAAGGATGTAGAGAAAATTGGGGGTGAAGTCAAGCCCAGGAAAAGGGGAAGCGAGAAAAGAGGTGAAGTGTTTCCAAGATTTGAGGTTTATTTCCCATTACGCTATTCTGATTTGATTGGCAATTAATTAAACTAATTTCCTCAAGTCAAATATCTTTTGCCTGTGTTGGTAACAGGTGAATTATCTCTCTCTGCCCTTATCTTGACCCATGAGCCTTTTGTTATATTTTATCTCCCCTACCCAGCTAAGAAGAGGATAGAGCAGCTTTGGACCTGGTGTCCAGACAGGGCCAACACGCCACACCAACTTTATCTTTTCCTCAGAGACAGAGTAACTTTATAGCTGTAGTTTGTTCATCAACACTCACAGATTTTGACGATAGTTTTAGGAATGATTCCTCAGGATTTTTATAAATCCTATAGCAATCCATAGTCTTATTTTCTCTGCTAATTCAGTGCACAGCAGAAAATAAGCTACACTAATTTAAAGTCACCTTTCTCCACACCGTAGTTCCATTAGGCTTTGTTTCATATAATTAATGCAAATACATGAAGATCTGCTTAAAATGGCAAGTGACACAAGTAAATATTGCCATGTCATTTCTGGAAATGGCAATACAGTTTCAGGAAGAGACAGAGCAATACATGAGAGTCAAATTGAATTGAAGAAAGAAGAACTCTGTGGGGCCTTACTGTGCTGCTACTGTGGTGTCACAAGAGAAACTAAAGCAGAACAAGTTGAGAAGGGAGAGAGAAAAGAACTTAAAGCTAAAAGCAAAACATAATGGGAAAATGCAAAACCAAGTAAATGAGTTGACAAGGCAAAAATTCAAGCAAGTATTACTTGAAGTTATATTAACCTTCAAACTGTAGGGCAAAATATGAACAAAGCCTACTTGAGACATTAGTGTTTTTATTGCACATGGTTCAATACAGTGCTTGTCACCATCCTCTTTTCTCTCAGAGTGCTCTCAGTCATATCCATCATTGCTGCAGAACTCTGTCCCCAATGTAAGCTCTTTGCAAAATCCTTGAAAAGGAGCAATTTAAATGAGGACAGGGAGCTCATGGCAATGGGAATCTTACTGGCACAGGCTAGACCAGGAGGCACCAGTGCAGGTGTTGTCACGTCCATGTCTATCAGCAGGAGAGGTCTCTGGAGCCAACTGTTCCTTCATTCCAACAGAAAGCACAAGTGAGGACACACCTTTCTGCAACACAGATAACCCAAAAGCAAAATTCAAGAATACAAATGTGAGATAAATTATTTGACATCAAACATATTTTTGTCCCATGTTTCATGCTCTTGTACAACTTATAGTCAGTTAGGAAAGTAGAAATGTATATGAACTACCAGCTAGATAAATTTTCCTGTTTTATGCCTAGTTCTAAGTCACATTCAGATGTTGGATCTCTTTTTGTATCCCCTAGCCCCGTTATTGTCTGTTTATTTCTACTTATGTGGTCAAACTCTACAAGGGCTGGGACAATTGTGTCTTTCAAAAAATCTGCATCTTCCTGTAATTAGGGCATATAATTTCCACTTCCATTTGTGAAACCCTGGGAAGAGGAAAAGGATTGGTGGATTATTTTTAAGATGTGTTGCACACATACTTAATAAAAACTAACAACACAGTACTAATGGATTCAAATTTCTTATGTAGGATCCTTTGCTTTCCATGAAAATTTCTAGGGGTCTGAGGTACAAGACAAATGGAAATCTATGTGCACAAGCATGTGAAATAGGCTGTTATGCCCCACTCTATCCATATTTGTTTCCTGAATTTGTGTTTTGGGTTTTTTTTTTTCCCATTTTATTTTATTACTCTAGGCCTGATACAACTGCCTCATAGAGTTTTCATTTTTGTCTTGCTGCTGATATATTTTCTCTCCTTTATTTAATTCACATAACTCCACTTGTGACTTTCAGCCAGTATTGTTAGATTTTCCCTAAAATCTCACCAGCTTTTTCCCTCATGTACTGATATATTTGTGTGTTCTCTGTCCTCTTTCATAGCCCTACATAATGCTTAGACATCATCTGTCAGTTACGTGTCGAATTTGCAACAGCCTAACTAAAACATAGCATTTTGGTGCTACATAAATGACATTTCCAAAGGACTATAAAGGGAGATAAATAAATCAATCTTGTGCAAGTGCCATGATGAACAAAAATTCAAAATAAGTTCATGGTTACCATGCTTTTAACAACATTAAAAATCGTAAAACAACTGCATTTTTTCTGCTTATTTTTCTGTACTGAATGTCTCAGAAAGATTTAGTGCATCTAATTGCATATAAAGCCTCTGTAACTTTTACTAAAAGAAAGAGAAATTAGCTTAATCAACTTCAAAATACAGATAAACAATCCTAGCATTGAATTATTCCATTTGATTTATCACACTCTGAATTCTGAAGATTCCTATGAACATACATTTTTAATATTTGCTGCGTATTTTTTATACTGTAATTTATAAATTAAAAAAATATTGTGCATTTCATATTAAAGTGTTCCAATTTTCCAATAAGAAGCCAGTGTTCAAGATGTTTTGTTGTCAAATATTTAACTTTTCACAGACCCAAGATTAAGGTTATTTTGAAATAGAAAGGTGGCAATGATGATAGAAGAAAGAATTTTTTAAAAAATTGTCAGAAAAAACTTATTTTCCAACAGCAGTAATACTCTTGTTTGTTTTTTCTTCCAGTTATGATGTTAGAGAGCAGACATCCAGCAAATACAGGCTGGCCCCCTAAATATAACCCTTTATCTAGACTCACTTGTGCAAAAATTAAATTTTGTGTGGAATATCCTATTTGCTTTATTGGAAGTATGGAAATGAAATATTTACTTTAGGGATGTACACAGTTGCCTCACTTCTGTGCTGACTACTACTTGGTATGAAAAGGAAATTTTGAACTTTTGCATGTAAGTATTCGCATACAACAGCTTAAATTTATTCACACAGTCAAGAAGTAGAAAAATATTTCCTTGGTATCTAAAAAACCTAAGCAACAGCACCAAGCTCTTAGTACTCATGTCAAACTGTTCACACAGTCCACAAGCAAACCTTTTCTCATTAAGTTATTCATAGGAGTTATCAAGCAAATGCTTTTGAAAAATGATTAAATTCAAGAATATCAAAACCAACTCCTGGACAACTAACAAACAAAGGAAAGTCTAAATTTGTTCAAATAAATTATTCACTGTGAATTATCTGATCAGGTCTAGTGCTAAAACAGAAATATTTCTCAGCACATATGTGACTGATAATAGAACCCCCTAAAGCAGATGGAAATGTTTCTGTATCTATGCAGCATTTACAAAACAGAGTAGATGAGCATAACAAGGAAGGTCCTTCATTTCCTTAGTACCAACTTCCACATTGTATATTAGAAGAAATAGGTGCTATGGAAGCAGAATAAGTCATGGTATCATAGAATGATCAAGTCATTTAAGTTTGAAAATATTCATAGGACCATCCAGCCCAACCATGTTCCCAAGACTGTAAATTCACCACTACACAATGTCCTCAAGCCCCACACCTACTGGTCTTTTAAATACCCAGGGATGGTGAACCAACTACTTCAGTGGGCAGCCTTTTCCAAAGCTTGACCACCTTTTTTGTGAAGCAGTTTTTCCTAATATCCATATCAATAAACTTCAGATAAAGTGATTTGGTTTGTTGTCATTCAAAGAGAAGCTCCTGTTCTCAAAAGGCCAATATTTAGAGTGAAGTTTAAGTAAGCAAATTTTATTTGATGAGACAAAGATTCATTTGAGTGAAACCAGTTTGATTTAGTTCAGTATGACACATCACAAAAGTCAATATAAATACTCTTCTGCATGTGTAACTCTTGAGTGATAAATCATTCTGATGTCTTAGGTTTTAGCTGTCATAGTTTTCAGATTCTGTACTGCTTTAGTGTGTAGTTCTGAACTTCATATTAAGGGGTGGTAAGCTCTCTTCCCAGAGCAGCTAGACAAAACAATTCTTTTTCTTACTGGGGACCCAAGGACAACTGATCCAAATTTCAGGCCCAAGAGCATTAACAATGTGGACTGAAGAGAGAAAATCAATAAGGATGGGACTCCATAAGCTAAAGCTGTAATTGGACAATTAATTCCAATATTCTAATGGATCAGAACTTATAAAAGTGAGGGACCTTGTGAGCAGTCATCCATTTTTTTGTGGCCATTTTGGGTTCATCCAGGGTGTAGCCCTGGATGGCTCTTGCGCTGCCCAAGGTGTATCAATTGAGACTATTTAATAAACACCTACTTTATTCTTTAACTCCATTTAACCTCTGTTCTAGGTCAGCCTTGGCAAGGTATCAGTTCAAGAATGACCATCAATGGCATAAATTTTGAAAGTTAACCTCCCTTTTTTATCCCATGTGTGCTTTACCTTTCACTTAATATGGATCCATATTGGTAGAAGAGAGAGTTAAGAACATGCACTCTATCTGTGATAAATAGGACTGAAAGAAATCTGAGCAGTTAGTTAGATCTAAAATAGTGTCTCTGAAAACTCCTTTTACATATCCCAGGAAGCATCTTAGATCCCTAACTGCTTTACTTTTTGTGTTTCTTAAGCAGTGAGACACCCTTCAAGGGCACTCCAAATTCTGCCTTGAGAGAACAGAACAGCTCAGTACTTAATTCCTGTTAAAATCAAACTAAAGTCCAAAATCAGACATTTTCAATTCCCCCCACCCTGCCACAGTTCTCTAGAGCTTAGATCTGAAGATGTTATCAAAGCACACCTAACGACACACCAGTTGTAGTAGACTGCACAAAAAGCAATTGCTGCTGCTATTCTTTATATAGGATTCTTTGACTGGGAAGTGTGAGACCTGAGGGAGAAATATTCTTGCTCTCTACCGATAATTTTAATTAGGTGACCTGGATTCAGCTAAAAGAGGGTTCAGAATCCATTTCTTCCTTCTTCCTGAAGGTGAGAAGAATTTATTGAGAATAATGGGAGGTAAGACACTCTTCCTAGAAGTAGCTGCCTGTGTGTACAATGATTTAGAAGTCATTAGATGGAAAGAGGGAGCTGTCAGTTATGTCACATAGTACAGCCCAGTGATTGAAGTTCTTCCTACAGGAAAGGAAGCCCATTTTTCTTGTGAGTGCCCAGGGTCCTCCCTGGATTTTATCTTGGGACTCTTTTTTCACTGTCTTTTTTAATTTTAAAAAAACTGTGCTCACTTTTCTTCATCCTCTCTCAACACATCACACCTTGGATTTTTATTTTGTTTGCTTTTAAAGATTATAACACAATCCAAACATATTTAGGGTGAATTCTTTTTGAACTAATTTTGAACTAATTCCTTTGTGGGAATAGGTGGGCGCTCTCTGCATAGAATAAAAATCCCATTCTGCCTTATAGATCCACACTGAGAAATGTGTGTATCATCTGGTTGGATTATTCAGGGCATGCAATGTTTTCTGCATTCCTCAGCCATCCTTCTCCCAAACACTTCATAGGCTGGATCTGTAAGTACTTTCTGTGGAGGTGGGGGATTCGAGTTTTCTTGGCTTTAGGCTCAGGAAGAACTAACATGGTTGTCTGCCAGTATCAGGGCACTTTTACAACCCATGGCATCAATGAGGATAGAACCAGCAGCATTTCACAGGGAAAGCAAAGGACCACAGCTTATGGACTCCTGGTGAACAGCAGCATGTAGGAGGGGCTGATTCCTCATCTTTACTGCTCCATAAGTGGCCAGCACCAAACACCTCAGCCTGATGACTCCAGGTGTTTCCCTACAGATTGCTGTGGGGAAATCTGCCACTCTGGAGGGCTTGACTCTAACCTAAACATCAGTATTCAGAACAAGGAAGACAATTCTTCTTGCCTAAGGTAGGTGCCAGCTTATAAAAATACAAAATCAAATACATGGCAAGTCTTGTTTTTCCCTCTACAAAATCACAAGCTTTTTGACATGAAAAAGAATGGTAAAACATTACATCTCTAGGCAAGCCTCACTTCAGAGATGCTCTTGGCTGAAAGTCAGGTTCAAAATTTACCTTTGAGTGGAATATATACATGTTCTCAACTCTATCCAATAATATTCCAGTCAATTTTACTTTTTGTGCCTTTGTACAGCACATAGAATTCAAATATAAAACTGTACATGACATCATCTTGACTGAATCTGTTGCATACAAGCCATGCCTGCTTACAGCATTGACAATTTGGGTAGATAGTGCTGGAGTCTTGTCATACTGTGGGTCTTAGGGCCATTTTTCCACTATAATCTTTATGTTTAAAGAAGAGTCAGGTTGTTTTTCTTGAAAATATATTGAAATTTGTTTTGATTTTGAAGAAGCAACTCCCTACCCTATGTCTTCTTAAGTTTAGTCTCATCTGTCCCTCCCTCCATTTTTCTTTATTTTGTAAGAAAGCAGGGGAAAAAAAGTAAGAATATTTCAGAGTTTTGTTAATAAGACCAGCTGTAGACCGTGGACATGTCATTATATATCCATGGACTTAGGAAAGTATGATAAGTAATCAGATTCCTCCCTCTTTTTTTTTCTTGATACCTGCTGAAGTTTACAGATCTTTTAACTTTATTTCACCTCAAACTATCATTTTAAGTAGCAGCTTGTCATTTCAAACAATGGTGGTCTTCTGGTGGGAAGAGTTGATTGTCAAAGATCAGATCTCCACCTCCTTCAGGGGTTTATCTTTTAGGCCACCTCTGGGAACACAGCACATTAAGGTTTCCTCTAATCATGTGCAGCCTAGCCAGTCTTTGTTGCAGGGATAGTATCTTGGTTTGTTTCCTTTTAAACAAAAACTAGACCTACTCCTGCAGGAGGCCAGCTGTACTCGAGGAAGTTTTCCTAGCTACTTATTTATATCCCTTCTTCTCTTCTGTTTTTTTGGCACCATAAATATCATGCAAATTTTTACACTGAGGAACAGATTCAATGGAAGCTGCGTAGATTGTTCCTCCCAAGACCAGAGCACCAAATATTCTCTCAAAGAGCTGAACTTTTTGATCTGAACTTCCCCCAAGCAGAAGTAAGCACTGTATCGACCCTTCCCTTGAAGTCATGGGGGACTGATCTAACCACCAGACCCTAAGCCATGAAAAAGAAATATTTATCTTCTTTAATTTCATGTGCTGGGAAGAAGTGGAAGGCTGCATTATATGAACTGCTTTCTTGATTTATTGCAGAAACAGAACACTCAGCTCCACTATCATTAGTTAGTTTCCACTGGACTATGAAATTGTAGCAATTACATTAATTAATGTGGGATAGAAGGCAACCAGACAAAAGAACTGAGAAGGTCTTGGAAATGGTTTCATTCTACTGTCAGTGTGAAAAAAACCAAACAAATACAAAAAGCCCCCACTCACAGCCCCGCCAGTTTGCTGGTTCTGTTCCTCAGCTGAGCACAAACACAGGCCCAACAGGGAAGACTAAGTTTAGCAGCTTGTTAGTGCCAGCAATTCCACTGAAGCCATGACTGCAGTGAAACAGGAATAGGTGTTTCTAAACTTAGCAGCTCACAGTGATTATGCCCTGGTGAAACAAAGAGAAGATTCAGCACTATGTCCCAATGATCCTTGTGAGTCCTTTCCAACTTGAGACATTCTATTCTAATTTGTGAGAATCTGTAGAAAACAGATTCTCATAGGGAGACTTACAGGGTCAGGCTTGGATTAGAACTGAACCTTCTGCATACCTCCTCACAGTGCTGTAGTCTTTACTAATACTTCTCTCCATAGCATATGCTGCTTGCTCCCTTGTACTTCTTTCTGTGGTTCAGAACAGCTGGCGACCAGTTGATGACTGCAGATAATTAGCGTTTAATTGTTTCCAGTTATGTTTTCACCTGTTCTACTTAGAAATCATTCCATTGTGTCAAATCCAATTACTTCATTTGGATCCTTTTCTAAAATGAAATAGATTGGTAAAAAATCCTTTATCAGGAGGAAACAAACTCTTTGTGCAGCAGCTTTCCAGGAACATTTCAGCTTGTCTTAAACAACCACTGAAATTGCACACATGTACATAAATTAGTTGAGATCAACCTGGAGAAAATTCTCATATTGGTTTAATAAACTTTGCATGACAACCAAAGCCTTCATCACCTGTCTTTAAATACAAATGATGACTTTTTTTCACCACTCTGTACAATTCTGAGAACACATATTAAAGGGATATTTTCTTTTCTTTTCTTACAGGATTTTCCAGTTGAGAATCCAACGTTGCAATGAGGTCACAGTGGCTAGGAACACTATTGAGATTCATTGACTAGGAATACTGTGATGCCTCTCCAGGTAAGTCTAGCAATGAGAGATGGTTAGGGCCTGTCTGCTGATTTAGATATGCAATATGTATTCAATGAGTTCAATTATTCCTTAATTATACAGCTGTAAGAATCACATCAATGATCTTTCTATGATCTTTTCAGATCACAGAAAATTTGCATACTCTAAGCTACAAAAGGACAAACATTGTGCAATGGAGCAGTGGTAGGGCTATAATATAGGACAATATAGGGCTATAATATAGGATAAAGTGAGGTTTTAGATGAAAATTCTGTAACACATTCTTAGCTTGTTGGATACTGAATATGGAAATTGGTTCAAGTCCTAATTTTGGACAATACAAGAAATACAAGTTTTCTAACATTTGAATATAGCACTGGTAATTGAAGCAAAATTTAAGAGTATACATTAATGAAAGTCAAGTTTTCATTGATTCTGATAAACTGAGCAATTCTTAATAGTGTATTCTAAGGTTTGCTGGGATGCTGGAATTACAACTTTCTTTTTCTACCTTTTTCCCCCTTGTTCTTGCATTTTTTAACTGCAGGAGGACAGTATTCAGGATTTATCATAAGCCAAATTCACAAAAATCAAAGCTGTCCTGGGAAGACTTGGGTTTTTTTTTCCTAGAGGGAGAAAGTAGAATTTTCCTCAGTAGTGAAAACAAGCCCTTAGACAGGGAGCATGCAGATGCTCAAGAAAGGGGAAAACAAATAAGACTTTCAGTCCTTATTTTAGTCAACAGAGACCTGCAGTGTCAGACTCTGTAGAAACCCATTAGCTGTAATAATAATTAGAGAATAATAAGTGCTCCAAAATTTTGAGAGCTGATTAGTGAAAGTAATTTTTTCTCATTTCTGTGAATTCTTTGAGCTCTGGAAGGAAGTGTTTCAAAGGTGTTTTTATTCATCTTATACTTTTAGGAATGCTTTTTCTCAATCACAATGAATATACAGTAAATGAATAAGTTACTCAGTACTGTTCAAGAATCAGAATACCCAAACCTATATCAAGTAAATCATATTTAATTTTGTCCAGTCATAACACTGAGTGATTTTTCAGTAAATATGAGACTTACTGGGAATAGAAGCATCGAAGCTCATCAAAAGTAGGATGCAGCCTCACTGGGCTTCAGCAAGAGGCCTGCAATACTATTTTTTTACTGCTCAAGTAAAAGGACACATCTGGTTTGTGCTGCTGGGACGCGTGTCTGGGATGCTGCAGAGAATCCAGGAGGAGCAAAGGGGCTGTTGGGAAGTTACTGCTGATTGCCTCAGTGACTGAGAGGCAGCAGTAGCACTTTGGGGTTTTTAAGCCTACTTCTTTTGTTCTCACATCATTTCAGGCTTCTGTTGAGTCTCAGCTCTCCCATGTGTTGTTTTGCAACTTGGTCAAATCTGACTGAATCCAAATGGCTTCGTGTAAGGATATGGGATTAGCTCAAGTATGTGTCCCATACATTCCCTAGAATGAACTCTTCAGCACATGCCTTGAACCAGATGTCTCCTATTCCTATTCCTATTCTAAAGGGTAGGGATCTGTCCTCACACCTTATCCATTGCTGATTACCCTCAGTGCCTACCACAAGATGTGGCTGCTGGAAAGCAGCTCTCTTGTCTTGAGGCAGCTGTCCATAACCTGCAAAGGTAAAGTCCCCTGCACAGACCCCCAGCCTTCCAGGCTGTGGAGGGGTGTCCACCTGCACAGCACCCTGACAGGAAAGGACCTGAAAAGCAAGGAGTTGAATGTGAGCCAAAAATTGTGGCCTTCATCTACGGATAAAATCCAAGAGTTCACTGGGCTGTATCACAGCACTGTAGCCAACAGGTTGGAGTAAGAGATTATTCCTTTCTTTTTGAGACCACTTTTCAAATCTTGCTTGCACTTCTGGCCTCCCAGTACAAGACTGACAGACAAATTGAATGAAATCCAGTGGAGGGTCAGAAAGCTATTTAAGGAGACTGAGAATATAGTATATGAGGAACCAGAGACCTTCAAGGACATGGCATATGAAAAGCTGTGTGGGCTTAGTCTGGAAATTAGAACATTCAGGGGGCATCTAACTGTTGTTTTTCAACTTCCTAATGAATAGCTGCAGATTGAGAATCCTTTGACAGTGCACAGCAAAGGTGGAAAAGCACAAGTTACAGCAAAGAAATTAAAAATGCTTCTCACTGGCAGCAGTGGAACACTGAAACAGAGGCCCAGAAAGGTGGGAAAAATCTCAATTTTTGGAGGTACTACTAAGTCAGCTGGATACAAAAAAGAGCAAGCTTCAGTAAGTTGATGTTTTATCTGCTTTTGAAAAGTGTGGCAACTGTGAATCTCCGGAGATCTCCATTGTGTGTTGAACTTCTTCTTTGCCCCACAGTCAAAGAAAGGCTCTTCAGGATACCAGGCCTTCTTCCAGGGCTCTTCAGGATACCAGGCAGTCCATCTGCATCTGGTGTTTGTCATCTGCATCGGGAGTATACGAGATACAAGTTTCTGAAGTTAACACCCATGAGTAACCTGGAATAGCCTTCCTGCTTTTGGTTGTGGACCTGTATAGGAAGAGAAAATCAAGGAAGTGGAGAGATCATCAAGGAAGGAGAGAGTCAAACCGTTCCTTGGCTCACTCTGTCCTTATGTTACATCTACATGGTGACCTTGGCTCAAAATGTAATAGAGTTGTGGCAAGTAAGGGTGTCAGTGCCATTACACTGCTGGAGAGCTTTGGGACATCTTACGACACAGAAGGGTGGGTTGAGGTGTGTGCTCCAGAGAGGCATGTCAAAACTGGATGTGGGGATGTCACGTAGGAGAGCTGATCAGCTTGAGTTCAGTCTTGCCAAAGCACCAGGCAGCCGCAATTCGCATGAATCAGAAACAATCTAAGGCCCGCCGTAGGAAAGCAGCTGGATTAATTCACTGTACTCAGAAAACACGAGCTTCAGCTGAGGCACTGCCACAAAAAACAAGGCAAAACCAGCCAGAGTCAGTGCTGTGCACACCACCATTGTTTATTAGCTAATGTATAGATGTACATGCTTGCAGAACTTTAGTCCTGCAGGTAATAATCTGCCAGCAGCTAAAGTATGGAGAGAAGCTTGCAACCTTTTATTGATGGAGGTAACAGTCTTTGAGCAGCAGACACTGCTGGTATAGCACTGGATTTTGCTTCCCTTATGTTGCAGGAGCAGCAGGTTGGTAGCACTGCCTAGTCTTGGACAAAACATAATCTCAGCTAAACAGATGTTTCTAGGTTCTCATCTCTTGAGGGCTACACTGGCAACTGTCTCCAGAAACTACTGTGCACAGAGGATTTGCCATTTCTTGGGATTCCCAGTGGTGACTTGGCACCCTCTTCAGTCAGGCAGGAGGCCTGAGAGACATGGTATGAAAAGCTGCTGGGATAAGGTGCGTAATTTAGGGGCAAGACATGTACTTGGAGGAACAGGAAGAAATAGTTGGAAAGATAACGTCGAGAGTATGGTTTTGGAAGGCTGATTTGGGAAAAAATGAGGAAAGTAATGGAGTGGGACAGTAATGCAGTAAAATATGAGCAGAAAAAGGGAAAGTAAGCATATATGGTGTATATGAGGGTGTGGTCTGAAAAGTGTCATTGGTGTGTTTGAATTTTACAGCCCTACTTAAGGACTAGAGAAAGACGCTAGCAAGAATGGAAGAATGGTTGCATTGGTGGCTGAATGGACATGTCCAGATTGTAAAAAGGTGCTACAGGCCTCTGTGTGCCTAAGAAAGCTTTAAAATGAAAGCACAGAAAAAATACAGTGATTAATCTGCCTAGCAAGCAAGCTGCTTACACAAGGAAAATCACAAAATCTGCAGCTGAGAAGGATAGTTTTGTAGATCAGCATTGGAGTGGAACGTAAAAAATTTGGTTGGAAAATTTTTTCAGCTCTTTTGCACCTTACTTTTCTATCCCCAAATGGTAGAAATAGTATATAATAAAAGAAAATTATGCTGGATTTCTCTTCCTTTTTTTTTTTTTCCTCTTTTTTCCCTCTTTGGAGCATCACTTTCTGCACAAAAGCAGTACTACCCTAAGTGCATGATTCAAGTTTTGGATTAAAAATGCTTCAAAGTAGAAGCTGTTCAGCAGCAAACAAAATGAGGCTTTGATTTTACTTGGGGCCTCCAGACATTATCACAATAGCATTGTAAGCACTTGTCCTGGCTTGCTGAGGGAACCGCAGTGGTACTTGTGACTCCACGAAGCAGTGGCACAGACTGTTGCCTCCCTTCTGAACTGTAGTGAGAAAAACGACTTGTACATTCTATTTTCAGCTCTTCTCTGTTTTGCTGTATGTCTGTAATTGCAACAGAACACCCAACCACAGAGAACATGAATGAGCTCAAAAGGATTACTTAAGGGTAGCTTAGAAAAATATCCCAATAAAATTAAAACCCTTCCAATAAAGTCTTGCTTAAAGCCCCATGGGAAAAGATATAGAAAGAGAAAACTACATTGGAGTGGGTCTCCTGTCTCCTCACTTTATAAAAAGCAAATTCTTGAGAATAAATGTTTTATTGTAAATGGAAGAGTCCCCTGGACTGGCTGCTCCAGCAGTGGTTGCGGAGGGTTGCAGTCCTAGATCACAGGAACAGGCTCCAAAGGAAAGCAATTAATAGCCTCAAACAGCACCACATGAGCACCAGCACCCAGACTACATTTGTGTCACGCCAGGCTGAGCAGACACACAGCTAATTCTCAGTGCATCAGCTCTAGACACAAAAGCTGTGTACTCCAGCCACCAACTGCAGCACTGTGCTGTGTGGCTCAGAGCTGGGCACACCTTGCACTGCATTAGGCCTTGAAGATTTCAATAATTACCTCCCATGGAGTTATAATTGTGGTGCTCTTCCTGGTGGTGCCTAGGAAAATATTGAGAGGGGATGTAAAGACAAAAGGAATTAAAGTGTATTCTATACTAATGAGGCAGGGCAAGGTTAAGTTGATTCTTATCAGGGCTATTTTTAGGCCCAGATTTTCAGAAGCTTTGGCTGCATCAGCATTTTGGTTATACAACTTGAGGTTTCTTTAGAGCTTTTTCCTGAGGAGCAACCAGTATGAGAATTCAAACTGAGCGTATTCAGTTGGGACACTTGAAACTGCTGATCAACTTAGAAGTCTTAGTCCAGCTGAGCTTTTACAGAGTTGGTTTGTTTTTTTTTTTTTAAAGCTGTGACTAACAATTCATTATTTTAAATAAAGCATTCCTCAAGCATCCTTTCAATGACTTAAGTTTACAACCCACAAACCCTGTATTGCAGAAAAAGTATTTCAAGACTTTGGAGCTCACTTATCTGTTTGTTCCTCAGCTTTCTCAGACATAAAACAGAGTAGGTAATCTCACCTCAGAATGTGTGCCATAATCTTCTACCTCTGTACATGGCCACACTTGGAGAATTTCTGGTGTCTAGTGATAAAGATCAATAGTTCATGTTGCTAAAAATATTACATAAAATGATAAAGATAAAACACATAGTATAAAATAGCACTTCTCTGTGGGCCTTGGAGCAGTTCCTCTTTCATAATATTCAGTTCAAAATGCGGATAGGCAGATGGGCAGATATGCTGTTTCTCAACAGAATCACAGACTATTAAAAGGGTGTTTCCTTGAAATTGTCTTTGGGTCATGCAGTGGTCAGCTTTTACTATACAGGTTAGATTCTTCTTTGCTCTTATAATGCTCTTCACACCTATTTCTGAGTGAGTCACAAACCTTCAATTCTCCCCAGTGCTGAGTTAACATGAAAGCCATGTTGTGTCTTCATAATTGGTTTGATGGTTTCCTGAAACATGCACTTTTGTGTTTGTGGAGAAAAAGGCTGATTAAGTAACTACGCATGCCTAAAGCCAGAACTCTCCAAAGACATGTGGATCCCTATATTGTATTCTTGTTTCTGAAGACTGATGTGTTAGATCTTGAGTGAGTGCCCAAAGTCAGGTGTACATATGACAAAACGAAGTATTTTGGCAGGGGAATTGTAAGGACTGAGAAACAGCAGGTCAGTCTGGATTCTCCTTCGATTTCTGCTGAGAACACAACCCCATACTGCTGAGGCCATGAGATAAGCTAAACCCAAACACAACTTCTGACAGAGGTGCAGAATTTCAGGACCCATGGCCCTCCAAGTTAGCACATGCCTCTAGGGATGTGCAGTTCCATGCTGCATGTGCAGCACCTGGGGCTGTCTGCAGAATCTCTGGCTGACCTCGCTCTCAGCATCCATCATGGGATGTTGCTACCAAGGCACACAGGCTGTAAAGGTGCATGGGCATGAGCAAAGCTTGTCTCAAACTTGCATCTCCTCTCCACTCAGAGGAGAATTCTGCCTTGATTAAGGCCCACAAGTGCAATAAAGGCAGAGAGACCTGTTTGTGAGATCAGGTTAGGGATCTCTTGTCCCCAGCTGTAATTATGACCATATTGTTCTAGTCCAGTGCCACTGACAGGTGTAGTGGCTATTCCCAGAAGTACACAGGTACTTAGCAGCATGCTAGCTGGGATGGGACTTTGTAAAGGGGAGGAAGAAATTTAAAGTATCCAGGGGCAGTTCTGTCAAAAATTCACCAGGACTGCAACCTTCAGCTCTTTTAATTGCTTGTGAAAGGAAAAGTCTCATGTGGTTAAAAATAAGAACCAAAACATGAAATTTCACTTAATGTGGGTGACTTCCAATGCCACTCTTTGCTCATACACTGGCCCAGCCTTCCATGTTAGACAAATCTTGCCCAACTCAGTCTTCTAAAGGAGGAAAATAAGCGAAGTGGGAAAATGCAGTTTATGTTTGCCAAAAGTAATTTGGTCTCTGCACCTTTTGTTTCCTAAAAATGAAAGTGTTAAGGATGACATCTCAGCTAGGAGGGCAAGATAGCAACCACTAACATTCCAATGTTAGCCAGGAATGAAAGGCAGTTGTTTGGTGGGAATGGTGACAGGACAGTGATGATGTTGAGAAGAGAAGGGCTCCTTCAGACTTAATTGGAAGTAAACTGAGGCAGGGACATATCTGTGAAGAAGAGTTGGAAAGGGCGTGGGCAAGGCATCTGGATGATGGTTGTGGGTTGGAAATGATATCTGAGGAGTCACTCCTCTCCCCGAAACAGATCCAAATTTGAAGCATATTAAGCCAAATGATAAGGGCCTGCCAAATTTGAAATAGAAATTACTTGACCCTGGAAAAGCTGATTTCACGATTTATTTTACTTTACTGCTGATGACGTACTTACAGTGGCAGAGCAGGCATCACACACAGGCATCAAAGGTCCTTCAGTGAAGCCTCAAAGGGTGGTTGGGGCACTGCTGTCTGCAAACCTAGAAAAGCCTCAGGCTTGTTCTGCTCTAGGATCAGGTCAGTGACTGGTGAGTCGGAGGTGACCACAGGAGTCTTTGCCAACAGCTGAATTACAGGCAGGCAGCAAGATCCCCAGCGTCTCCCCCATACCTCACAGAGTACCTTATACTTACTAAGTCTAAGGTTGAACTTTTAAAAGTTTGTGTTTGTGCTGGCACAAACACTGCTTAATAGTCACTGATTTATCCTTTGTTGTCTATTACTCCCATTAGGTAAGGTTTATAAATAGCTCCTGCTTTATATTCTTCTTTTCCTACATCATACTTGTCCATCAAAGCACCCAACACACCCATATTATTTTTATGTAATTAAGTTTTCCATTTTAATTTCAGTGACCTTCCTCAGATTGGCCGTCTCCCACAGGCAAAGTGATTATAAGGCAGACAGTGCTACCTCAGCACAATATTATTTATATGTGGTCACTAACCAAACCTCCAGATACCCACCTCAGCTCAACTCAGCATCCAAACCCAGAGCAATCATGAAATGGTCTGAATTTAGCCATCCAAACCTATTAGTACACAAATCTGAGGTGGATTTACTAAAAATCTTAGCCCGAATCCATGGAATAAAAAATACTTTTGTTTTCATTTTCAATATTATACAGAAATATTATGAAACACTTCTGACTCTCTCAACTCTGTGATTTCCCAGGGTTTTTGCCATCGATGTCAGGTGACCCATGAGATGCAGCTCTTCTCTTGGTGGACAATTGGTGGATGCTGCTGGAGCACTGGTATTGTCCACACCACAGAGCTGCTTTAAAGGATGTTTGAGATCATGGCAGCCCGTTTCCTTCAATTCTCTTTCCCCACTCTCATTCTTCCTGTGGAGGGGAATATCTTGTCTTGGATCTCATGTCAGATTTGTTCACAGCAGCGCATACCCCAAAGGTAAATGCACACTCCTCTTATGGCTTGTTGGCTCTTGTCAAACAAAGCCTTTCTTACAGACTCTGATACCACAACCATCTAGAATCAGTATCACTTCTTGAGCTTTACATTCTGTCCCTGTTTAACAGAGATAAGCATCCTTTTTTATTCTCCCCCCATACCCTCCCAAAGGGTGGCTGCCCTGGCATGAAATTTTCAACATTTTTTCCATAAAAAATCTTCCCAGATAAATCTTTCTTCCAGTCTGCATGCTGATTCCCAATGGCTCTTTCTTAGCACACTTTCCCCAGAGGAGCACAGAAAACTTTATTAATGTTTTTAAACACAGTTATTTTGTATTCATGTCGCATTTCCATACAGTCAGTGTTGCAAAAGATTATTCATTTAGTGTGGAGAGGCAGTGCAGAGGCAGAAGGATGTTGTTCACAGCCTGCATCCCTGTAACTGTAGTCAGTCAGACTTATGTTTCTGGGGCTTTCAGCAGCAAACTAGGTCAGTGGGGCCCTCTACATCAAAGCTTCTCCTTAGACACTGTGAATCGCATGCTTTTATACTATTCCTACTGTACACTGTGTTCTTCTGTAATTACAAATGTATGTTTCCCATCACCACAAAGACTTCACATTGCTCAAAGGAAATCTCTCTTCAAAGGCTTTAAACTGTTGAAGGGCAGGCCCCCTTCTGAGAGCTACCATTGCTCGGGGTGATTCCTTCTTTAACTCATCCACAGTAGAACCACCACTCAATTCAACTGGCCTTCATCACACCGTGTCTGAACCGGCCTCAGGGTTGCATTTCAGCTTTGGAAAACAGCATTGCAGAATTTAAAAATGCAGACTTAAAAAAAAAAAAAAAAAAAAAAAAAGAGAAAAAAGGAAGAAAAAGCAATGAACTGCTTTATTCATACTCATCTGGTCCAAAAACCATGAGACTTGAGTTAATGTTCTTCACCAGCTCAAACTTATGATAAGAGAACACAGGATTTTCATTTGCTAGTTGTACCTTGAAGAGAGTCATAATTAGGATGCATTGCAGAAAAAAAAACTCACAACTTAAAAAAGACAGCAAGGAATACATAAAAAGAAAATGGTTTGTAAAATTCATTTTGGGAAAATATGTGTATGTGTATATACATATAGAAATACAAGTATAATGACCTGTACATATATATATATATATATATCTGTAGCTAAAATTAAAACTCTGAAAACATTCCCTTCTATGATAGCACTCAACACCACAAGTAATTCCATTGAAGCTAATGTTTTCTTTTGAGCAATGACTTACTCATGACAGCAAGTGCTAATAAATATTTGCAGGATTGGGTCTTAAAATTAAGGGGTATTTAATGCTAACACATGAAACTCATACTTGAGAAGCATTCATGAATTAAGATAATTAATCATATGGTAGTAGCTGCACACTATATTAATTTTATAACTAATTATATATGAAAATGAGGAGTTATCTGCCTCACATTCTTTAGAAAACTGGGCCTGTGGATTGCTAAGGTCACACAGGAATGTTATGACACATCAATAAGCCAGTTTTTCATGTTCCTTGTAAGCATCTTAACCCTGAATACCCTGCTTCTCAGTTACCTTCCCTTTGGCCTACAACTTGTCTCCCCCAAGCTAAAGTCTCTCTACTGTGCACTCTCTCCTCGTTTCAAACACAAAATGTGTTTTTATATATCTTATCCTATTCCAATTGTTTCTTAGATTTTGCTCCTGCTGCTGCTGGCATCTAGACAATCCTGAACATACTTCAACTGGTGTCAAAAGATGTTCTCCAAACATAAAGGGGTTTTCTATTATAAAATTTTTGACAAATATGATTAGATATGGATAAATATATTATTGTTATCATTACAGGGCCATTCCTGGGGATGAAGTCTGCATTCCAAAAACACAATACACAAGGAAGAAAACATATCCTTGTTCTGGATAAAGAGTGTCTTCACCAGGAGTTATACAATATGACAATTGTGTTTAAATGAATTTAAAAATTCAAGGCAAGCAAGTCTTCCTAAACTTTGGGGAATAACTTGCGAATTCTGCCTGCAAAAGCTGAAAGGATCAACCTAATGGAAAAGAGCTGTGTGTCACAGCTTATCAAGGTGGCATCCTTTCCTTTGTAATCTCATAAAAAAAGCTCATTGAAGTGCAAGCTACCATTAACTGCTGCTTACAGCAACAGAATACTGGTTTTGTATTGCCAGTTGCTTTTCTACAGGAGAACATGACTCACTGTGCTCAGTTAGTCAAAAGGGAAGGCAAAAATACCAGCTTAATATTTTTTATTCTTCATTTCAGACAGTTTAATAATTCAACATTCTCTCCCTTTTCCTAACTTGTTTTGTTCTCATTGTGCAAGTGCCAAGCTTTTAACAGGAATTACCTCTTCCATGCTATCTGCATGTGATCAAGGCTTCCAGCATCACTGGGAAACCATCTTTGTTATTCGTATTGCAGAGCAGCCTGGAGTTTATGTCAGAAACCAAGAGTCACAGTGCTAAGTGCTTAGCAGCTGCAGTCAGAATGTCCATTCTCTGAAGACTTCTGGCCTAAACCCCACGACTCTGACTGTTCTTCACACATATAAGCAATAACAACATTTTCTACTGATACTAAATTTGGTTCAGAAGGTCCAGATACACATTTCTATACTTTCTGTATAGAAATATTTTGAGGATGGGACTTTTCTCTGTTGCCTTGGTTAAACTGCAATGAAATGGGGCGGCAGAGGGACATAGTTTCAGTTTTCAAGACTTTTTAAAATCATCTCAGGTATTTTAAGCCGCTATGTCATATAATGTATTTTAAATCCTCATTCTTATACTACAATACAAATGAAATGTCTCTGTACACCTTCAGTGTACCTCTGAATGTATTACACAATTTCAGACACAGTTCATGTGGAAGAGTGTTGTGAATGTGCTCCTGTTAACTCAGAACAAAGTTTAATAAGTGAAAACATCATGGGAAGCATGAATGAAAACCTCCCTTCTACTTTCTGCTTCAATTTTACTTTTGATTCAATAAGAGCTGAATAAGTACAGAAGTACAGAAAATTAGTACAGAAACTGAGGACAATTCTTTCAGCCTTGAGACATTAGTTTTATATCTTTCTGTTTCTCTGCTTTTTATCCTGCTCTGTTTCCAGATGGTATTTCATACAATTCAGGGGAATGATCCTGATATTTTTGAGAATGTTTAGTTTATTTCAAAGATGTCCATAACTGATCATGCCTAGGACATAAAACATTGTGGGTTTGTGGGAAGAAAGATGCTTCATAGCATATGATGTTACGATTAAAAAGTACAAGACTCAATTTTATAGAGTCTCCAATTATACTTCTGCTCAGCAGAATCCTTGCAAGAAGATATATGCAAACTAGAAGAGGAATTTCATCTTTAACTCATTAGTTTTCCATGGAGAAACCACATGGCTGGACATTAAAGCACAACTCTATCATTCAGTACAGGCTGTGCTTTCATATTTTTTTGAGCTAGAGCAGACAGCAAACTATTCTATGTGCGTTCTGATTTTAATAACACAAGAAAAAGAAGTTAAAAATAATTGAAGTCAATAGGGAAAAAAAAAATCAGAGGCCCCAATCAAGCTCCAAATATTGTATTTTGGTTTTTCTGACTTTTCTCACAGGCAGTTTTTCTCTGCTGTGCCATGAATACAGTTGCTATACTTTCTTTACTATAATAAAGACTACAAAACATTAAAACTTACAAGGGCAGGAATTGTGACAAACGATAAAATTTCTGATTACAAATTCTTTGCACATTTACTATCCTTTATTTTATATCAAGAAATTGTCACAAAATCTCTTTCCTGTAAGGCCCAACCTTTTATGACCACTTGAATATCTAGACAGCAAATAAACAGTAAATGTGTGAATAAAGGAAAGAGTTTCAATTTGATTACCTGATCTTTGTTTAGGTGACCAGTGGTCTTGATAACATAAAAGACTGGTATTTGAAAAAATCATGGCTACGTACTGGGAGTTTTTGTCTCACCTAATATATATTCTGACATTTGAACATGACCTCTTGTCCTTTTGTTTAGCAGAACTTGTTTGTTGGGGTTTTCTTTGACATAAAAAAAAAAAATTGTTCTCCTCAAGGTGCTCTTACTCAAGATCCCATCTATGGTTGCACTTGAGCTCCTGTCATCATTACTGGGTTGCAATACAGCAGTACCCTAGAGCATCTCCCATATGTTTAATAGTACCTGTCTGACATGTAATTTCATGAAATTCTGTGTTAGCTGGATTAGTCATTTCGGCATGCTATCATTCTGATGATAAACTACGGGACTCAAGCACTGCTAAATGCACATCATCAAGGCAAACATCTCAAAAAGCATGTCAAAGTTTTCCCACCTAGGAAAATTCACTAGTAGATAAGAAACTTATTCTGAAAGATTTTGGAGTGGGTTGTTGTTTGCTTTTAAGGACATCCATAATTTTGTTCTATATATTCAATTATTCTTTAAAATAAAGGTGAATAAGAAAATTAGGTTAGTGGATAACCTAGATAAAATACATTTTCCTTGGACTTTGGAAAAGTCTTTTTGACTAATGGCTTTTTCTGGGCTGTTTAAATCTTTGGGCATTCTAGGGGAAGTGCAGAAGAAACATCCTCCAGCTCCTCATCAGGCAGAAGCCCTCTGGACAGAAAGCATCTGCCATCTAAGCAATGAAATGCTGCTCACTTGAAACTCCATATTCACTCCCTGATGGGATGAGTAAACCAGGGAGACAGAGGGCAGGACGACTAAGCCTGTGTTTGTAAACTGTGAGCCATGCACAGCTTCTGCTCTGGGAACACTTTCCTGTAGTGTTTGTTTGTTTGCTTTATTTTATTTGTTGTTCTGTTTGCATTTTAAATCAGATTTACTTCCTAAAATGCCAACAAACTCAGCCTAATGCTCATGCCAACAAAACGCTTCTGTGCCAAGAACATATGAAAGGGCACTAGAACATATACTTGTATCCAGTCAACAGATGTACAGAGACTGAGCTGAGAATTTAACTTGCTGAACAGCGCATTCATGTCCCAAAGTGCTGATTCATTCCCCTGCCAGTGAGGCAAGGGTGAGAGGAGCCAGCAGCACGCACACAGGTCCCACTGTTATCACCACCGCTCGCCCACAGACACGAACCCAAGGCGCTGACCTTGGCAGGTTTGTTGGAGCTACTGCTTAAATAAATGCCTTGTGAGCTGCAGCAGAATACAACCCTGCACTGACAAAAAATACATTTAAACCTTCCTCTGCATTGAACTCTTGACAAATATGTAGAGATAGAACATCACAGAAGAGGTGCCACCAGTGGTTTTGCTGGGCCTCGTTAGCTTGGACCAGAGAGCCAACATCCCCTGGCCATCTAGGGAAAACAGGAGAAAACTGCATCTATCTGCATCTCCCACCAGCAAGGAGCCCCCTGCCTGTGCACCAGTGAATAAGAAACAACTGAGACATGGAGGTTAAGGGAACTGTTAACCCTCAGCACCTTGTGATATTGACAAATCCTTTGGGGACATTGTTGGCAAATGGGCAACATATCAGTAACCTCCTCAAACACAAGAGTTATTGGAACGTGCCAGAAAATAACACAATGCCAAAGAAATGGCCTATGCTTTTCAAATTCCAGAGAAAGAGTTCAAATAAAATTTATTTAAAAAGATAAAGGGAATGGTTTTCATGAACAGGTCTTGAAAACAGCTCTCTTTCTGACCAAACTATTACTAGAGCTTCCTGCCTAGATATTTTCCATTCTTGTATTCCCAGGGTGTTTTGCAAGTCCTCTCCTTTGAGTCAGTGAGCTTGCCCTGGCATGCCTCCCCTGGCTGGCCACACACCTCTGGGCACTTGGAGTCAAAAAACATATCAGGGTGAGGTTTTTTTTAACATCTGCATGAGGAGTTGTACTCTGTTAAAAGGGAAACTGATGCAACTAATATCTCCTAATTACATTTTGGAACCTTCTTAGCCTTCTGAACCAGTCAAAGCCTCAGAAATATCCATCTCATTGGATAAAGCCAAGGTATCAGTTGTTCATTTGGAGGATTAGTCTTTTCTGTGGGAACCAATTCAAATCTCTGTCTTGTCTGCTGAACACAGTTACAACCCATGTATCAGCCTCATAAAATGTGTTTTATTGATTTGCCTTTGTGTGAAACATGAATTATTGACAAACACAGACCTTTATCAGATCCACAAATGCCATTTTTTGCCATTTAAAGCACATTTGTGAATCACGTTTTGTTGACTATGAAAAGAATGAGGCTGAATATGTATACAATCTATATATTCTTTTGTGACTGTTAGGGATGTCCGTCCTATTACCTGTCAGATTTAATTATTTTTAATTCTCCAACTATTTACTTACCTTCTGTTTACTGCCAAAATGGAAGTATGCTGTCCCAGTCATCCCACCCCTGCTAGTTCACTGACAATATTAAGGATACAAGATCAAATATTGAAAAAGTTAGGAAATTCCAGCTATATTAACTCAGCCTCATCTATATCCTGTGTATTTTTTGGCACGTGTGAATAACAAAGTGTAATACAGTGGGGCCATTAAACTGGACATTCCCACCTGCAGTAGTAAAATTTACCAGACTATTTGAGGTATTTCCTATTCTAAGTAAAAAGTGCACTAATGACAGAGTCATAAAGATAATTACACTGGAGCAGAGTGTCAATAGCTTAATGATGCCAACTGCAAGATTTACTTTTAATGAGGAAAAAAAATGAAATTATGACTATGTGCGATGTAGTACATTGTGCTTCATTCATTTTACTCTAAAATGCAATAAAAGCCATTTAAAGAAAAAGAAAACATGAAAATTGTGGCTCTGAGATTATAAATTTTGAAAGTGCTGTGTTGTTTATTACAATTCAACCTCCACCGTAGAAACAGATAACTTTTATTGATACACACAGAAGAAGCACTCTGTTCAGCTGTACCTGGACACAATGAAACCTAAGATAAAACCTAAGGAGACACTTAATGGACTGGTCCTGCATGCGTTCTTCAACTATGTGTTACTTAATTTTGTTTTCCAGGACAAAGAGTTACTATCACCTTTGGATCCCTTCCAGCATCTGGTCCTCACTATAACATTGTTTTTATTCTAGCTCCATCCAGAAGGCAAAAATATTTCCTTGCTGTAGCCAAAAGCAGTAGACCACAACTCTGCTGAGTGTAGACAGAGAGTTTGGGAAGGTCACAGCTTTAAGAAGGCATATGTGTGTGCACATTGGGAAAGGAGACAGTGCTAAATCTGCAGAAAACTCTCAAATGCTCTCCAGAGCTGCAGTGATATTTTCTTTAACTATAGCTACTTTACCTTCTAAAACTTATGTTTTGAATTAAAAACCCTCTAATTCTGAAACCAATACTAAGATGTGGTTGTCCAGTTTAACCTAGAATCCTGAAAATGTCATGACATTGACATCAGTAATTAAATACTTTGCTGACGTTTTAATTTCATGGTATCAGCAGTACTTATTAGCAAATTTTTGACACTCCGGTTAAAACAAAATGCAACCCTGTAATATAAGGAAATAAAATTAGGACAAGGGAATATGGAGAATGGAAAGCAACAAAAAAAGAGACTCATGAAAATAGGGCAAAAAAAGCAGTAGCAGAATAGCAATGATCACAACAAAATTGCAAGGTGATTCTTAGTTTTCTTTTTCTATGGAGGAAAATTGGCTAAAGGAGCATCCTCTCTGCTGGATGGTGTGTATGTCCTCTTGATGTTGGGTTTAAGTCCATTTAAACAACCTATAGGGAATTTCTATACTTCACTAGGAACTGAGTATGTCCATGGGTGGCTAAGTATTTAAAAGTGAATCTGAGTATCTCAGCCATCAAGCTTTAAGGTCTAGCAGTGTTAACATTTAAAAATATAGGTGAGGAAACAGCTGGATTTTGTTGATGTAGTCTATCATCTGCTGTGTTCTGCCTTAGCCAATAGGCCTACCATTAACCTGATTCTCATTTTAGTTTGGAACTGAAGCTTTTAGCTTCAGTCTTTTGCCTGATTCTTCTTCTTAATAGTTACAAATACAGAAGAGAAACCATAATATGCTAATTTCCTGAAGAAACGCATAGTTCATGTAAATTAAAGCAAACTGGAGCAGAGGATAGTTTTGATGAACAAAATAGGATAACTGGAGAATGAATTAGATATTTCTGCAAATTTTTTACCTTCAGCATTTCTATCTGTCAGAGCTAGTTTCCCCAGAATATCAACACACATGTAGAAAATATAAAAATACTTTGCTGTGGTTGGGTATTAATATACAGTTTACTACTAAGTGTAGTAAGTAGCAAAAATGGCAAAGATGCCCAGAACACGGGAGCCATCTGGGGTCACACTAACCAATGCTGCCTCTACAGACATTAAGTGAAAACTGTGATTCAGCATCCCTTGTGGAAGCAGTTCTTAAGCCTTGCATCATCAGAGTTTTCTGCTGTTCAGTATGGCTCTGGGGCTGGGGAGGGCTGTGTTCAGACTCTGCCCAGCAAGGCTGTGTCTGCAGGTTCCCACAATGAGAGCAAGCCCACTGCAGCTCCCCATCCATGTCCTCACGGGGCCCCCTGAGCAGTCCCTCCTGCTACATCACTGAAGGAGCTCTGCCTCTGCAAAGAGCACTTGAGGTCCCTCGACCCCTCCCTGTCAGCTGGCATTCAAAGCCTGACCTCTGTGCACTGTAATCATCTTGTGACTCCACCTTGGTGACCTACCTTTCACTGCCCTTCAGCATCCACACTGGTCCTACTGCATCAGCTTAATTAGACACGTTTGTACTTATGAAACCGGCTGAGAGAGTTGCAGGAAGCTCAGAAGAGGTCACACAAAATGGGTGACAAGCTGAGGTGACAGTCATGGCCTAGAGTCATGTGAGACTGCACCTCAATAGACGCAAGTTCACCTCTTCTCTAAATCACAGGGACTCTCAGAATCCCATACGGGTTATCAATACCTGGTATAGCTTAGGCATTTTCCCATATGTGGGGAACGTGGCCAAGCTGCTAATGGCTGCCACTGTCATCCTCAGGTCCCTTTTTTTCCTCTTTCTGTCACTACTCTTCCATCCCTCTTGTGCAATCACAAAGCCCTTTTTTCTCCAACTGAAGCATGGCTGACCATGGGCTATGGGTTTCAGGACATGCATTACACCTTCATGCTCTGTATGACAAACCAGCACCAGCTCAGGAAAGGAGTGTTCAAGTTTCCATATTCTCCCACTTTACTCTCTGAGCCATGTTTCAAACCATGGTCAACATTTCATAAAAGTTTATTCCATAATCGTGGTACAGAGGTTCATTGTTGTTGAGTGTGGAGACATGTGTGGCCATACTCTTGGTTTGGAGCTGAGCTCAAACTGAATGCTAATTGCCATTGTGTTCTGATAATTACCCTGCTAAAGTGGAGCCACAACAGGTCAACTGAGGCTATGCCTGTCCCAGAGCCCATGCAAGGCCCTCTGCTGACTGGACAATCTGATGTGTTTATGGTGCCTTGGACAGGCTGACACCATTCAGAAACAATGGTTTGCCCAGCTGGGCCAAGCCCACTGCTGAAATACAAATTTTAATTCACTGATATTTTGGCCCAGATCCTCATAGTATCTCACTGATGCATCATTTTGGAATCGCCTTTCTTTTAAAAAGAGGCATATCTCAAGATCAGTAGATGGTTTCCCACACCAGGGATAGAACACAGTAGGGGACTTTTGCAATCTGCTGAGAAATTAGCATGGCTTTTTTCAGACAACAGTGAATAGGTTGACCAGACCCTCACTGTTGAAACAGAAATTAATTTGCTCTTGGTCAAAGCCAATCATTACTGAGATAAACAGTACAAACAAAATTTATTTTCCTCAAAGAGGGACAGTTGGCATAAAATAAATATGGCATATTCCACATCTAATAGAACTCAAGGGATTGTCTGCCACATTCCAAGATTAAAAGAACAAGAAGAAATAATCCAAATGAAAATTTACATGCAAGCTGTCCCTCCTTCAGGGACAAATTGTGTTAGTCAGATCCCAAAGGTAAAAATTACTTCCATAAAGGTCACTCTTGACTCTCTGAACAGCTTTTTAACACCACATATGAAAATTGTATGAACTGTAATAATCTGATTAAGACATTAACTTTTTACACACATCTCCAAGTTTACCAAACCAGCTTTTTAAATTTATTTATTTCTCTGTTTTCTTGTGTTATTTTGTGTGTTTTCTTCTGTGCTGTTTTTCTGAATTTCTGAATTTTTGAATTAAGTTTCTACTGTCCATTGCACTTAGTTCCTGGATCAGTAAAAATTTGCTACTGGGGATTGTCTCGACCAAGAAAAAAAAAGTTAGAGTAAGCAGATTGTCTTCCTTCTTTTGTGCAAAATATAGATTTGTTGGTTCTGTGAACCTGTTACTGGGACTTGAGGGCTCCACCAGAGGCAGCCGTTGGACAACCCTCTGTGGCACACATTCTCTGGAGCAGCTGAGCCTGCAGGACTAGAAACAAATGTAGAAATGTTGCAGTGGGTTTCAAACCTTAGAAAATAAGTAAATTTCACCATGCTTCTCTTTTAGTCTCAGTATTACATTGCCAAAACAGAAAGACTCACAAAACTGTCAGTAGGACTAATGTTTCTTAGTCACTTTTGACAATCCTTTCAGGGAGATTGTCCAGTTTAGGGTACAGTAGGTACAGTTCATACTCCAGACATTATATTGTTCTAGGTTTCCTTTATAAGAAACTCAAGATGTCTAATTCTATTTTACTTTGTCGACTGTCAAAGTTTTCATTTGCTTTGTCCTTTACATTTCTATTCTGCCGCAGATGTCTCAAGGGAAGGTGTTTGCCATTTGCTGCACTATTCAGTGAAAGTCTCCCAAATAAGGGGATTTTTCTTCTTTCTTCTAAGCATCAATTTCAGCACACATCAGCCTTCCCCAGACCTGTACTGGATTACACCTTACTCACTGATTCACCCTCTTCCACTCCCTTCTCAGTTGAGGCAAAGAGTATGTCTGTGTTCAGTGTCAGCCCTATGCACTGCTAGCACCGGCTCCTGCCTTTGTAAAGAGGAAAACCAATAATATAAACCATGCAGAACGGATTATTTTTTCAAATATTTCTCATGCACATCCTTCTCCTAGCATTGGCTAAGTGGCTATGTGACAACATTTATCTCTGTTCTGCCACAGATGCAGAATGCCCTACTTCCCTCAGGGCTTTCCACGAAGCATTCCCCTTCCAGCTTCCACTGGACATTTGTTTCTCTAATACCCACTCCTGCTTCACGTGGAAAGGATTATTTCCAACAGCAACTCAGCATGCTCTTCTCCTTCTCTCTCTCTTTATCTCTGTCTCTCTTCAGAGACTTGATGACTGAATCATCCTTTACACTGGGGATAAAAATAATTATGGAAGGGCTAGGAAGCTCCATGAGTTTCAACTTGCAGAGTTTCTGTTGGGTTTGCCCATCAAGGGGCGGGCGAGGGAGGACAGGGTGTGGTTTTATCCCTAAGCTAAAAATACAAAAGACAAACAGTGGTTCCAATAAGTGCAAACTACACATTGTACCCAGTGTTATTATTCTGTATTGGTTTACAGCCTACCTTTCATGAGGATATGATAGTGATGACTTCACTTCACCATCACTAATACCGTGGGAATCAGTAACCATTATACTGATGGCAAAGATAATTTGGGTCCAAGCAGAAAAGAGAAATGACTTATCCAGCCAAAAAGAATGGGGTTCCTACTACTTCAGGACAAGATTAAAGCCTGGAATTGGAATCAAATCTTTGTGGTCAGGAAGAATCTGGACACAGCCATGACTGAAAGGCAAAGAAGCAGACAGCGTGGCCCAGCAGGTGCCAACCAGCCTGCTGGCTTAGGCTGGGCTGCAGACTTGGCAAGAACTTCAAGGGCTCAGGAGTTAGAAGGAAGACAAAAGTCCAGACCTGGGGTGGGGGCTGTCAAAAGGAGCCTGAGAATCACTCTGAGTGGGAGAGGAAGCTAAGGTTGAGAGATTGTCTTGGGGTGGAGGCTGCAACAGTGAGAGAAGTGGCCATTCAGGGTAATAATGTAGTATTCTGTAGTTTCCAGGAAATATGAAGGGTATTTTGAACTAGGACAATTAGTCCTTGGGAATGCATGCTTCTATTGCTTAGTTTTTTCAGATAGGGAAAAGAAATACTTACTTCAATTCATTTTTAACAATGTTGTGTAATTCTTTGATGACTAGAACAGCCTGATAACATAGGAAACAGAAAATATTAGATTGGTTTGATCAAAAATTTTAAAAAACCCCCAAGCGTTCAAGTATATTTTTATAACTCTGCTATATTATGTAATTTGTTAAAGATCACCAATATCAAGTTTCAGTCCTGTGCTTCCCCCTGTACATAGGTTTTTCTGAAACATGATATTATATGGATTTTAAAAAGTAGTAGGGAAGATAAAAAAGTATCACGTTATTTTATATATTGCTTTTAGGTTCCTTCTGTAAGAAATTTTATCATTAAATTGAACAAATACTCCTATTGTGAGAGACATAACCAATTTTTAAAAGCATTAATTTATGCATGTTCAATTAGTTCAGACTGCTGTCATCAAGATGATCTCTCCTACCTGGTCCTCTGACTATGTCATCTCCCTTTTTATAGTCTCTGAGTCACTTAACTCAATCTCTTATTAGTTTCATCTCACATTCATTTTTTCTGGTGATTGTTTTTAGGGTTATAAGCCACACTGTCTCTGCCTATTCTCTGTACTAATTCCTTTTCACACTTACTCATTACAAACTTGCCTTCTCTGCTGATGGCTCCAGCTTTTATCTCCAAATTCCCTTCCATTCTCATAAATACTTCCATCATTTCTTCCATTCAACACCTAGGCTGAAAGAAGTCTCAGGACGTAACTTTGCCAGACTTCTTCCTTTTTCTTTTTTAAATTGCTACAGAATTCCAACTTCTGCATAATCACATGGAAATAGTAATATTTTCACAATTAAAAAACATAAGTAAGTCTTTTGTCGCCAGAGCATAATTAGGTGCAGCCCCAACCTGTGAATTGTCCTCCCTTTTTTTATCTTACAGTGCAGCCATATTCAAGTCCTGTGTACCAACTGCAAAATCTTCAGTGCAAATATGAATGGCTGATTTTTATAGGATGCTTTTAGATTAATACAGGACAAGCAACAGTAGTTGTGCATTATATGCAGATATTTCATACAAACTGGTAATTTTAAACCTAACAATAATTTGTTGTCAATGATCCTACAGGCATAATCTGCACAAAAATCAGATCCCTGCCCTACAATGTTCTCTGGTTTTGGAAAGCCTGTTATTTTTGTTCTTTTAAAGTAACAAATGTAAGTTAAAAGTTAAAATGTGAATTGATTTGAAATAGTTCTGTTTATAATCATCTGCTCATCCAGAGCTATTAAGTAGGTCAAGTGTGTCCTTTTTACATGGATTTTGAAAGCCACATGCTGTTAGAGGACAAAACAAATTAGTAAGATGCAACTCCTTAGTCGCTTATAGTACTATGTGAAAACGTAGGCCATCTGCAAAAGAAGATGAAAAAGATCACAAAATAAATAAAAAATCAATTCAACAAAAAGTTTTGAAAAGGATACTTAGAGAGATTTGGCTGACTGATATACTAACAAAAGAGAAAAAAGAAAAGGAAGGAAGGAAGGAAGGAAGGAAGGAAGGAAGGAAGGAAGGAAGGAAGGAAGGAAGGAAGGAAGGAAGGAAGGAAGGAAGGAAGGAAGGAAGGAAGGAAGGAAGGAAGGAAGGAAGGAAGGAAGGAAGGAAGGAAGGAAGGAAGGAAGGAAGGAAGGAAGGAAGGAAGGAAGGAAGGAAGGAAGGAAGGAAGGAAGGAAGGAAGGAAGGAAGGAAGGAAGGAAGGAAGGAAGGAAGGAAGGAAGGAAGGAAGGAAGGAAGGAAGGAAGGAAGGAAGGAAGGAAGGAAGGAAGGAAGGAAGGAAGGAAGGAAGGAAGGAAGGAAGGAAGGAAGGAAGGAAGGAAGGAAGGAAGGAAGGAAGGAAGGAAGGAAGGAAGGAAGGAAGGAAGGAAGGAAGGAAGGAAGGAAGGAAGGAAGGAAGGAAGGAAGGAAGGAAGGAAGGAAGGAAGGAAGGAAGGAAGGAAGGAAGGAAGGAAGGAAGGAAGGAAGGAAGGAAGGAAGGAAGGAAGGAAGGAAGGAAGGAAGGAAGGAAGGAAGGAAGGAAGGAAGGAAGGAAGGAAGGAAGGAAGGAAGGAAGGAAGGAAGGAAGGAAGGAAGGAAGGAAGGAAGGAAGGAAGGAAGGAAGGAAGGAAGGAAGGAAGGAAGGAAGGAAGGAAGGAAGGAAGGAAGGAAGGAAGGAAGGAAGGAAGGAAGGAAGGAAGGAAGGAAGGAAGGAAGGAAGGAAGGAAGGAAGGAAGGAAGGAAGGAAGGAAGGAAGGAAGGAAGGAAGGAAGGAAGGAAGGAAGGAAGGAAGGAAGGAAGGAAGGAAGGAAGGAAGGAAGGAAGGAAGGAAGGAAGGAAGGAAGGAAGGAAGGAAGGAAGGAAGGAAGGAAGGAAGGAAGGAAGGAAGGAAGGAAGGAAGGAAGAAAGGAAGGAAGAAAGAAAGAAAGAAAGAAAGAAAGAAAGAAAGAAAGAAAGAAAGAAAGAAAGAAAGAAAGAAAGAAAGAAAGAAAGAAAGAAAGAAAGAAAGAAAGAAAGAAAGAAAGAAAAGCATGGTAAGGTGGATGACTCTGAAGGCTCCTGGAGGTAGAATGTAAATTATAAAATATTTCAAACACGCCTATTCTGACATGTTGTGTGCACAGCCAAATAGCTGGGATACTCATATGAGGAAGACTGGGGAAAATTAATGGGTTTTCTTCATATAAATTTTAAGCACATTCTGTAGCCAGATTTTTAAAGCTCTAAAAAATTTTTTTACTAAAAATATGAGTAAAATCCTGGCGCGATGGAAGTCAGTGCTTTCAAGTTCAAACAATAGTTCTAATTCTTATCAAATTGGATAGCAGTCTAATAATGTTGGGAATGGGGCTGTATTTC
Organism: Fringilla coelebs; assembly: GCF_963513975.1. Taxonomy (NCBI): domain Eukaryota; kingdom Metazoa; phylum Chordata; class Aves; order Passeriformes; family Fringillidae; genus Fringilla; species Fringilla coelebs. The sequence goes on along the minus strand of NC_140028.1, from coordinate 15,929,437 downwards.
TGTTTCCTGAATGTTGTGCACAGAGGGCTTTTTAAACAGAAGATGCAACTCAAGAACTAATTCAAGAATATATGCTACCTTTATATTCAGAATTGTGGAAAAGATTCTTGCACGTATTTACCAGTATTTCTGCAAATTGATGAAAAATACATTATATGTAGGATATGTTGGCTGATTGTTGCAGTTTGGGGAAAATGCTTTATAAAAGTGTAGTTTTTTTCCAAATAAAACATGTTTCAGGCTTTAGCTGCAGAAAAAAAATAATAGCTACAATAAATAGCACCTGTTTTTAGCTTGAGCTTCCATTTGTTCTGGAACTGTTTACATAACAAGATATATAGCTTTAATTCCTTTTTTTCTTCTCTGCTGTTGCAAATGGATACAATAAGAATTTTATCTCATTTCATATGTTACTTGTGAAGCATTCTCTCTTGATGAGCTTCTTAAGCTGCTCTTTGAAAAAAGAATTAATGGAAAAAATAACTTCATCTTCAAAAAATAGGGAAGTAGTTTGTATCACCATAGTCATAATCATAAAAAGGGTCAGAACACCAATCTTGTGACTGAGTCCTTCCAAAATAAACCAAGCAAAATATACCAAACAAAATAAAATAAAATAATATTAAATTAAAATTGAAGAGAACCTAAATACTGGAGGAAGAAAAATGTAGCTATAATCTGATATCACTAAAAATAATCATGCACTGTCTGTTTCTTTCTTATTAAACTTTTTCCTATATATGCAGCTGAAAAATGCAGTAAGTAACTTTATTATTTTCACTGAACAGCATAAAGCAAAAAAGGGTTAATCTAAAGTCTTGGACTGAGGTCTGAACTGACCAGTTTAGGCTAAAGTTTTAATCAGAAATGCAAGGCTCTGCTGCAGATCCCGCCAAAGAAAGGATTTCCCATAAAAGAACCAGACATAATAAAAGAAAATTACTTCAAATTACCCTGATCTTCACCCTGACTCATTCTGGGAGGCTTTATAACAAGCCAGGACAAATCTGAAAGAAAACCCAAATAAATATTTGTTGTCAGATTTAATATCTAGTAGATATTATTTCTAAGGAAACCGAGTTTTTAACCATGAAGAAGACAGGTTTAAGACAAGAGGATGTAAAGGTAATGGTGTAAAATAAAATTGAAAACAATAAGGAGAATTACAGGGTTACATTTACAACTGGACCATCCAAATACCTTGGTGATTGGTAAGAATGGTAACCACATTTGCTAAGAAAGAATTCTTCTTCTCAAATTAAATAATGTGTCCTACAAAGTAGTATTTTCCTGTCTGATGAACATTAAAGCTTTTGAGCTAAAAGCTAGCCTTTAGATTTGCAGACAAGTGTTTTTAAATAAGTTATTAATAGCAGAATGTTCTACTAAACTATCTCACTGAATTTATGTTAACTTTACTCAGAAACTCAAAATTAAACTTTTTTAAAAGCCTAAGTAAGACATGGTGGCCATCAAATATGAAAATCTAAACCTGTGGACACAAGCTGGGCTCCTTTGATGTAAATATTCTGCTGTTATACTGAATTAATTTATGGTACTAAAAGAAAATACCATGGTTTTTTTTATTTGTTTAGCTTTTTTCATATATTTTACAAAGAGACTTTCAGGCAATCCCTTTTGCTTTATTGCTGAGATAAAACACAGAAACCAGATGATCGCGTTAAACAATGTTATTTTTTGACACAAGCATGGAAAATTTGGTAAAACATCCCAAAACCCTTGGCTTTTTCCCTTAAATATTTCAACAGCAAATATCACTGAATGTTAGCTCTAATAAAATTAGCTAAACAGCTGAGACTAGCAGAGTACCCAGTCATTAGATTCTGTTTCTACCTGAGACAGTGAGAGAGACATGGGAACATATCTTGGGGAAAAAATTTGATTTGGGGATGAGACACAGAACACAGCTGAAAGATGCTGTTAAGATCTCCACTTATAATCTCAACCTTTCACAGAGCCTTCAAGGGAAACCTTTATATGCATGGTTTAATTGTCTAAGGAGAGAGTTGGGCTACTGGGCCAGTACAGACTTACTATAATAAACAGTGTTTAAAGAGGACAGCTTGCCTGGTGATGTCTTGAGAGGAAATACTGACTCTGCATTTTTAAGAAACCATTCATTTGTAGGGAAGCTGATTAAACCAGCCAGGCATTGTATGTCCTCTGCCTCTGGGAAGGATGGCAATAGATTTTTAATAAATGCATAATATTTACTGAGCGGTATGAATATTCAGAAGCTAAGGTGTTTAAATTCTGATTATCTTTTGTAACTGCTTACCAGACCTGGAGTTTCAGGGTTTGTCAGCATTCCTCATTCACTGGGTTGGCAAAGAAAGCGCTACACTTAATCTAAAGAAAATCCTTCAACTGCTATTAGTTTAAAATGATTTTTTTTAAAAACTATCAAGTATTAATGGAAGAGTAGTTGCACAGAGAATTCATTTCTATAGAGAAATATACACTGTTTGGTATGTTTATTAATGATCAATGTACAACCCAGCACAAAATTCCTTTGTAATACACCAGTTTGCCCTGAAATATGGAAAGCAGGCTGATATCTGCACTGGGAAGGCAGCAGCAGTGCTGTAGGAAGAGACCCTAGCTGTTATAGCGTGTGCTTCTCTCAGGGGCAAATAAATGCAGTCGCATCTTTCTCCCATGTTCTTAAAGGAGCTCATTTTTGCCTCAACATTGTGGTCCCTCTAAGCCTCTTTTTTGGTCTATATTCTTAAAATTATTCTTTTGGCCTTAAGACTGCATGTTGAAATTAATTTCCCAATTGAGCTCTAGCGTGTCCAGGGAAAGCAAGCCAACTGGGTCTTGAGCTGGACTCCTGAGACCAGACACGTTGGATGAAACCTGTGAGGATGGCAAGTGTGCAGCATCCCCAGGAGCCATGGAGCACCGGCTGGGAGAGCAGTGACTCTGCCTCTGGGCCTCTGCAGTGCCAGCTGTTCACACTCCAGCTGTGGGGTGGCTCGGGAGTGCTGCCCGCCTGGTGCTAGGGTTTGGATGGCTAGGGACTTCTAGGCATGGCACAGCACCATTCACATAAGCACTAAGGGAGTGTAACTGATGAAAACTGATTTAGGCACTGTAGGATTAAGGAAAAACTGGCAAAGAAATGAGAGGTTCTGCCTTTTGGAGGTAGGCATGACGGAGAGGGGTCAAAACGATTTGGCGGTTCCAGCCCTTGGGGCCTGTCTAAAGTTGCTGTTCTATTAATTATGCAGTTTTTTACAGGTATACAGAAGATGAGAGAGTTTGGCATTTTCTTGCCTGCCCTGCCAGCATTTATTCTTTGACAAGACCAGCCTTGTGTAAACAGTCTGAACCCAATGGTATTTGCTTAACATTTTAATTGGGAAATATTTTAAAGGGAGGGAGCTTCAGGTGTCCTTTGTTTTCTGCTTGGTGGTTTCCCATGTTTCTCATGAAGTGGAACAGACTCAGCTCTTTTGTCTATTCTCTGTTTTCTTCTTGTGCTAGCATATTAATGAAACATCATAAGGTACTTGGCTATTTGTAACAGTCCAACTTATAGCCATCTTTGTGGCAAGGGCAGGCCTGCTGCCTCTTGCTCTAATCATGCTGCAACTGTGAAAGGTATTGCTAAAGCAGACAGCTGTATTACCTACAAATCTGTCCTTTTCTTAACAGGAAGGAATAATTGTGTACACTTAGCTTTCCATTTTTGGGAAAATGATGAGAAACTTGTCCTGTTACAACAAAATTGAGCACAATTTCAGTTTGGTGGGTATTTTTTTTTAATACATAATTTTCATCTTCTGTTTGGTGTTTAAACACTTGCAAGGGGCATCTTCAGGTGGAATTGCTATTTTTGTGAATTGTTGTTGTCACTAAGGCATTCTGCTTGCTGAGAGCACTGCTTCAGTTGGGCACCTGGCCTCTGCCTGTCCAGGAGGTGCTTGACAACTTCAGAGCACGGATCCCAACTTCCCAACAAGACTTGAGCAGCTCCACTTCTGCTGGCTGGGCCACGGGAGAAGCTCCTTTCAGCAGACCCTGTTTGAGCTGCTGGAGAGTTTGAGCAGAGGCTGGGCTGGAACCTCAGCTGTGTCCCCACTAATGAGACAGGTCCAGGGCTTGTGTGGCTGCCAGCTGGCAGGCACAGAACCTCCCTGATGTAAGGGCAGCTCCCCCAGAGCCAAGCAGGTGTTTGGTAGAAGGCTCTGCTGGGATTTCCTAAGAGCTCAGGCAATGCATTCTTGGAATGAGATCCATTAGGATTGTTGCTTGGGTCTGCAGAAGGGGAGTTGTTTTCAATTTCTCACACTCTGCCTCCTTTGAAGGGGCTGCAAAATCTTCAGTCAAATTCTGCCTCATCCCTGGACAATTTAACCTGGTGTGTGAAACTAGCAACAACCCCGCTAATCATGCAATTACAAATTATTCTTTGTTTTATCTTAAGCAGAACAATTATATTCTATAGATATCTTTATTGCCTCTGATAAGAAAGATTATGTTTTCATGTACAGTGTGTTGCAAGTGTTTTATGATATGTAGGGTTTTACAAAGCACTCAGAAATAAAATCTGAGGTGAATAAAAGTCCTCAGCAGATGTAAATCAATGTAGTTGCACTAAAACTATCTGGGAATCTATCCCTCTATATCTTTATCGTTCAGTCTCTCAGAATCTTTATAGCTCACTGGACCTGCGTAAGGGGCAAACAGTGAAATAAATGTGTATCTTTGACTTCCAAGAGATAACTAGTAATTGTCAGAAGAAATTCTGTGCAAGCTAAGAATTGAACTGAAGCTTGATAAGCATTTTAAAGCAAGAACTGAGGAATTATTGACATTTACTTCTTGTAGCTGAAAAAATGTTCTGCTATTACTTTGCTGCAGGAACTTTTATTTTACAGCTTGTATAAGAACTGCCTGGAATATTTTTAAAGTTCAGAAAGAGTTTGGAATAAAAGTTTTTCTAAACTTTTCATGTTTTGATTTTTGGGGGGGAAATGTAGAACTAGTTCATTAACAGTTCCGTTGCTCTTTGAAGGGCGCTGGAAGTGTGTTTAATTCATTAGCTAGTATGCTAAGGAGTTGAGGTCTTGCTAGAGACCTATGATGCACCTTATATGAGAATTTTTTATGAAACAATCTTACTCATTTGCATCCAAAGCTCCCTGTCCCAGTAAACTTTACAATTCCAAATCCTGATTGTCCAGTGTCTAGCATTTTGGACCCTATGTTTAAATTTTAGGTAAAAATGGCATAGAAGTTACTCATGGTAGTGCAAACAAAGGACTGGATTTTACATCATCATGTATTTGACTTCTACAAATGCTAATGAATGGTTGTGAGGAAGATGTGAAGCAACAAACCATCAGAACTCTTACGTCGGATAGTCGCCTTTCTCCAGCATGATGCAACACTAAGTTTTGAAATTTCTCATGTAGGCAAGGGAAAACCAACTTCATAACTAAGCAACAGAAACTACATGAAGGATCTTCCAAAGTCAAAGGGCTTTACCTCAGCATGTACTTAAATGTTCTGTTTAAGGCTAAATACATTCTTGAAGGCATCATATTTAGAAAATAATGAGACACAATTATTAAAATAGAAACCTCTCTTTCTATTTTAAATAATTTTGTCTCATCATTTCAATGACGCACTTGAAAAGCAGTGAACTTTTGAGAGGTGTCTACTGGAAAGGTAGATGGAAACTCCCAAAATTTTTTTTCTCACATGTTTAAACAGTAATTGCCTTTCCATTTAGTATCCAAATGTTTCATTCTGCTACAGACTGCATACACAAAATATATGCATGTTCTTCTTGGATGGTCTTCTTTTCTGTTTTATCGTAGTAGTTTGGCATTCCATAGACATGCTTTTTCAACCAAGCTCAACATTGAGCTCCTTCAGTTCTTCCCTGATTTGCTGATTAAAAAGTGAAGGTCATATTAAACTGACTCTCACATATCACTTTCTGGGAAAGGTAATTTAAGCAAAGCATGAGTTTATCTTCAGAGTAGAAAGATCCTCCCCACAGAACACTCAATTGTGGTATCCCATGTGCTTTGACATGTAAATGGAACACCACAGGCATTAAATAATTGGGTCAGATATCTACAAGATCTTTATTCTACTGTCAAACCCAATTTAGATCAGATAATTTCCAAAGTTAAAAGAACTTGCTTCTGCTACCATTTAAGTCAAGAAAAAAATTCCCCATTGGTAGCAGCCTGGGCAGACCAAAACCTGAAGACATTATTTCATATTCCATTGTTTGGTCTTCTCTCACACATTTTTGACTGAATAAAATTTTATTTCCATAATATTTTAAAATTCCCTGATGAATTTTTGAATTTGCTATTATCTGGTTTCTTTAATCTCTTAATTCCCTTTGGTGGCACATTTTGTTGCACAACGCAAGAAATTGATCCTTTTAGTCCTATGGCGTATTGTAGGAAATTAGCCAGGCCTTTGGATAAATCAAAGGCAAGATCACAGTGTCCTACATGCTCATAAAGATCACTGCCCTGCAAACACATGATAATGACTTCGTGCATAGAGCGATTTCATTGAGTTCAGAGCTTTGATGATGCAATTTACTTCATGTACTTGGAGCCACTTTGAATATATTGGGTTTCCTCACAAGTCCATGAATAATAAGGATTGGGGCATAAGATGACTTCTTAAGGAGTAATAAATCAGTGGCATTAAGTATGAGAAGTTTGCTCTTTGTAAAGCTCCTTTGAAGTGTAAATGTTAGGGCATCATTTTGTTACTAGCCTGTTTTGTTCTCTCAGGCTCAGCTGGTGAGATAACACAGAGTTTAGTAGAATGACTAAAATGGAGGAAAACTCAGCAGATATTTCAACAAGCTGAAAGTGATTTTCATGTCATTATGTATACTGACAATCATGTTGTTGGTTTTTCCCATTTTTTTTAAACAAACATGCCAAAACTAGAAAATTCAAAGAACTTCTGAAATACACTAACCTAAGCAAACAAAAGGTGCGTTGTAACAATGGGGCAGTAACATTGCTTTTCAAGAAGTCTGAGGAAATACTCACAGTTATATCTCAGAATAATTAGCAGTCACTTTCTATTTACTTATTATTTCCATTTATTATGTATTAGGGATTCACAGAAAGATCTCTTTTGGAAAAAAAATCAGATTCAGAAGAAAACTCTTGCACGGGTAAAATTCAATACCATCTATAGCAAGGGTTATGCCATTTTCTCACTACTATTTTATTAATATTCTTTGCCATAACTTTGATTTAGTAAAGTAAGTTTCAATGGACTGAATTAAATGGATAGTAATATGATGTAATTTTGTATCATTTCAGAAGAAGTGAATTAGAAAAACTACACAAATAATTTATTCAAAATATTATGATAGACTACTTTTATTTTAAAACTGTTATTTTATTAATTTTATTACTTTGAACAATAATTTGATTTTTTCAGAAGAATTGGATAGAAAAATAATAGGGTGAATATTGTGCCAAATTACATCAGATGAAACTCCCCTTGCGATTAACTAAGTTGAAGAATCAGCTCTGAATTTTGCACTCATATATGTCCATGAAATGTGCCCCAAAATTTTTTTCCCTTTGAAATTCAACCACATTTTAGCTTCTAATTTTTACAGCATTCACTGCACTGGTGAATACTTGAACAGATTTTATACTCTGTTGAGGAAAAGTGTCAATTTTGTGTAAACTAAATTATGCATGTTAAGTTTTGGAACCATTTATTTTTTCTTTGAATGATACAATGCTCACATTAAATATAGATTGACCCTGGGAGGAAGTAGTATGAGCCAGTGATTTTTTTGTGTTGTGGGAACTAGAAGACCTGGGTCTGTTTCCAATTCTGCCACTTAATTGTTATGTCACCTTGAGCAAAGTCCCTGTAAAAAGTCAAATTTAAGTGCTTCAAGTTATACATCCAGCTTCATATTCAAGAACATAAGTATGCAGATATTTATGAATGAGGGAGTTAAATCATGCAGTGAGACAGGCTATTTATTTTTATTTCTTTATAGGAATTTTGGTAGACAATGTCAGGCTTATCAAATTTTAAAAGCTGTCACTGAAATTTTTTATGCCTTCTGCAAAGGGAATAACTTCACTTATCAAATGGGAAGGGGTTGTGGTAAAACAGGGGGCAATGAAAGGTGTGCATGATGTGTTTTCAAATCTTCGGAGAACTGCTACAACATACAGGAAAAATTCACTTTTATGATTACTGCATATTAACAGTGCACCTTTTGTGAAGTATTTCTTACCACAACTGGATGAAGCAGTTGCCAATAAACTAGAAACATGAAGTTATCAGGAGAGAAGATCCTGCATGAGACTTTGCTTTGGAAGATGGCTCAAAAGCAAGAGAGTATATGGCTGGAGCCATTGTGTGTAGGGACTGGAGGAAAGTAAATATCAAGAGTAGTATTGGGACAGAAGAAAAGCTCAGTAAAAGAGCTATGCATATTTAATGCCTATAAAAACATTTACCCACAAGTTAAAACCCTCATGAGCCCAACAAGTTCTCTCTTTTCTGTTACAACAAAGTAATGAGCACAACCACTCTTTTTAACCAGATCTTGCAAGAGATAAATTTCTGGACTAAATGGAAAAATCCAAATTCCTTGTGACAGAGGAAAAGGGAATCTGTGGAAGTATCTCCCAACAGCCAGGCAACCTGGTGTTCTCCTGCCTCTAACTCAAAACTGTGTTGTGTATCACAGAGAGGATTCAGCCCTTAAGCATCTTGGTACAGAGGAAAGTGGAGCTATGGATTACAGGCAACTATTGGAATATGGTTCTAATTTGAAAAATCCCTTTCATTTGACTAGGCTGCACCAGGATAACAATGCCGTGTGGTTATGCTACTATATCAGGATGAGAACAGATTGAACCTGTTAAACATATGATCAGTCCTTCTGTGAACAGAAAGTGTTGTTCTCCCAACCCCCAGTTTGATTTCTGTGCTCGCTATGTCCTGCTCTGCCCTAAACACATGTCAGGCCATGCTTGAGTGCTCATTTCAACACTGGTATTGTGTGAGCAGCTGTGCTCACATCTGTTGACAATGAAGGGATTTGAGCTGTTGAGGTGCCATACTCCTTTGCTTTCGGTCTGCCTGTAATGAGGAACACAGCCAAGACGAATTCTCTTCTAGATCACTTTGTTTGGGAACTAAACTCTGCAGCACTTATGTTCTGCTGTGCTGCGCCATTTGTCTGTGCCTCTATGATTACTTGCTTCCACTCCCGTGAGTACATAGCCCTGAATTTAAAATCCTCTACTGAATGCATTGCACTCTTCTATCATAAGTCTTGCCTGTCCTGGTACCATCAAGAGCAGAACTCTACTTTCCATGATACCTGGTTAGCTGGTGTGTACCCAGCTTTTCTCTCCCTTTTTGTTTACTTTAAGTTGCCAGTTCTCTGTGCATTAGTTTCCTTCTTGTGAAGGCCAGACAAGCAATCTAGGTCTGGATACAAATCCTTGTCTGCTTCTGTTTGCAATCAGCAGACAAGAAATTGATTCTTTCAGGGCCAGTAGTATTTAAATCATTGAAGTTATGGATTCCACACTTTATACAGTATCTGTTCAGCTCCTATCATATTCTTCTGCAGCCAAGAGACCTTAATCCTAGTTGTGGGAAGCTGTCCCTCCATCTGAGTCAAACTCTACATTCATGAGTCATGCCAAATGCAGGCAAAAGAATTTGAAACTTAGACATCTTGAAACACAATCATTGCTTCAGTGTATCTAAATTTATATGTCTTTCACAAAGTACAATAAAGATTGGGTTCACACACCATCTTCTTCAACCAAACTGAATTTCCAATCTGTTAAACTGTATTCCTCTTCAGAATGGATATCAAGGAGATGATGCAAGGACGAAATGTGTTGACAGTTCAAAATTTCACTTTCTTGCATGACATAACACATTTAATCCAACTCTATAAAACTTTACAGTGGGCATCTGTTTGAATGTACAGCTGACTATCAGATATAACAAATTCAATTTCTTAAAAAACATTCAAGTGCCATCCAAGGCAAAATGTAAATTGTAAGCGCTACCTTTATTTTGTAGATTTAGAATAGACCTTGTATTCATTCCCCTCTTTGCCATCTCCTCCACCATAAACATAAACACACACCTGTTTCCTACCCTGGATATAATTCAAGAATATAAGAGTAAGAATAATAACTCACATTTCTTCTTGTAACAGAGTTAAGCTGAATAATTTATAGATTGCTTATTGTGCTGCTTTTTTTCACTAGTGGGTGTGGTGTGACTTACAAAAGGAGGTGCTCAACCAATGCTAAGTCAAGTTGAATCACAGATATGATTTCGAAAGTGATGGGATTGTGGTCATTTGTGTCTCCTGATGCAATTCATTTCCTAGTTTGAGACACACCATGCTGTAAGTGTCAGGAAGCTGAGCTGGCTAATATGCTTGCCAAGGAGCAAGACCTGTTTTCCTAAGCAGGCTGGTCACTTGCCTTTGCACCAATTTGTGAGTATTAGATAAATAATTATTTTACACATATTTATCTATTCCTCATAAGACACTTACCTCTTATATCTATGCATATTGTCTGAATCTAAGCCAGAAACTGATAACAACCTTAAGTTCACTGTATTTTAAATGTGGTTCTGTAGTGTTCTTGACTTCTTTCTTCCGACAATGGGATCCTCATATATGACTGGGTTCTCACAGACAGTAAAACTAATTAATGAAACATTATTATCTGGTAGGCACATTGTTTTATCATTGTTTTATCATTTTTATGGGACATGCTGCACCATTTCAAGGTGGTGGGGCCTGGGACTATCTCCATGTTCTGTGTCAGCTCAGCACATATTGTCATGGGTTCTGACTTTTTTCAGGTAATATCATAATGCAAAAGAATGAGTGTTGATAAAATAGCAGCACTGAAAAATTCCAACTGCCAGTAATCGGAGCTGAAATTAACTCTAAAGCTCACTGACAAAGCAAAGCCTGGAGTTACAATGTATAAATGAATAGGAGAGAATCAAGCTCTTAATTTGGAATGTATGAACAATGAAAATTTGATTAAATGAAAGCTCTTGCTACCAGGTTTCAGCTTTAAAATAATTGCTCCAGAGGGTTAGGGCACACAGGGTAGCTTATAATTAGTATATTAGAAAAATAATGCAAATAAATAAACAACTTTTTCAAAGGCAAAAATCCTAGTGTTACATAACTTAGACTAAGGAATGACTGCTGGCTGGAAAGGTCTTTGAAAAATTCCATATTCATTATCCTTGAGGCAAAAAGAATTAAAATAAAGCAGAAAGTAGAGCCTCAAGAAGACTTCAGTGCAGACAGCACAGACTCAATTTCCATCTAAAGTAATGGTGTGAGCAATCTCACACCATTACTCCCAGCTCCAATAAGTTCATTGTGCCCACATTACTGCCTAAAAGCTGCACACACAAAAGGAGAAACTAAAGTTTCTCTCTGTGCTCCATCTCATTTAGATAATGGAGTTCAGTATGATGGGAAATTTTATGCCATGGATGAGCACTCTAAGTGATGGAGAAATGAAAGCTGTCAGCAGCCAAAGGCATATGTTGGACTGACACAGCATTACCAGAGATACTTACAGAAAGTAAGTAAGTAAAACATCCTACTTCTAGGACATATAGGTCCTGTAGGTATAGGCTGACAGGAAAACAAAACATTATTTCATTTGTGCATTTGCTGCTATAAGTCATCTACAGAGGCTAGAGAAACACCTATTTAAGGAAGATTTAAAGGGAAAAGAAGATCTAGACTATCAACACACTGTCTCATGTAAGTTTTAGCTGGTTCTTCTCTGCTTAAACCAAATCACGACCTATATAAACAGAGAAAGGTATATAAACATCCTATATGTAGTACATTCAGTTGAATAAACAGTTTGCATACTAATGTAAATGACTTAGGTGTTTTAATGTGCTGGTGCTATAGCAGGTTCTTGGATACAGATTTTAGAACTCAAAAGGAAGCATGCATATTCGTGTTTTTCAACTAGAAATAAATATAGTCAGGGACTGCAACTATTTTCTCCCTTGATCTTGCAAATTCTTTTCTCAGTGCCATTAGTCAATTCCATAAAGTTATGCTTTATTGGTAACAGCTTTTACCTTTTTTTTTTAATCAAGAGGTGTCTGTAAATAGTGGTAGTGTGGGTTTCCCCACCAAATTTCTGCCCTCCCCCCCGCCTCCCAATTCATGATCTAAAGCATAACTATTTAAGGTTTATGGCAGAGGCAATGTCACTGCCTGCTTTCTAGGGAAATTAAGCAAAATAAAGAAAAATATCTTAAGAGATATTTGCAATTTGCCTAAAAAGGAAGAAGAAATTTGGTAGAAAATTGAATCTGGTAATTGATTGTGGTGTTGGATATCAGCTGAGGCAGTGTTGACAAACTTGCATTGCTGACTGCCTTTAAACTCTGGTGTTTAAACCTTGCTCTGTGGCTGGCTACATTAAATCCATTCTCTTCTTTATGCGCAATAAGAAGGAACTCCTAGAAGAGGCCTTCCCAAAGTCTGTCATCAGCTAAATTAGGAAATGAAAATTGATCCCTAGGAGTCATGTTACAAAAGTTACGGGTTCTTTTAAGAAATTCAGCACTCAAAATACAGCTGAGCCCATAAGCACAGACAACAGGATATTTTTAAAAAGCCCAGTGCAGGGTAAGCCATGATGCTGCAGCATTTATTTCTCTCTTAATCACAGGTGTTGATGTCTGTGCCATCTGGCCTGTCTCATGACAAAATCTCACCAGCCAAAGAGTGCAGAAATAAATAGACAATTAGTTAAAATGCATTGACTGGATGCACTGCTGAGTAAGCAATTGTTGTCAACTAAAGCTGAGTTTCCTCAGCACAGATCCTGGCACAGTTTCTCCAATTGCTCTATTAACATGTAGGACTAGAATTTCCATTCTGTCAAAGAGGGAACCAAATGAGGCATTCAGGAGGGCATCATCAAGAAAAGTTCAAGCCCAGACTAACAGAAAGATTGTCACTCTTTCAAGAGCTCAGATAAGCTTTACAACTGGTTTAGGCAGTTAATGTATAGTTCATTTATTTTCAGCTTGGATGCCCATACATGTAGTACATCTGCAGTTTATCACTCCTTTGTACCTCATACTGGGGTAGAAAACTAACGTGGTAAACATTGTGCTCTAGATTCACACTGCCAAGTTTTATGGTCCAAATTGTGATGCCTCTGTTAATTATTTAGTTCCTTTCTCTCTCGCCAGAGCAGATGAAGGTGGCCAGGTGCCTTGAGAGGGGGATTCAGCTCAAATATAAGGCAAATTTCCTCTAGAAGCAACTGCCTGTGAATATTGACCACCAAATCCCATTTGGATGCCAAAAGCTTGTAGGGTGGATTCAGACAACCTGAATGCGCACCTGGTGCTGTCTGTACCCGCAGGTAACCCATTGAAATACAGGAAGGAAAAGAGGTATGGCTCATAAATCATAGAATCACTGAGCCTGGAAAAGAGCTCTAAGATCATCAAGTCCAGCCATTAACCCAGCACCACGGGGTTTATCACTAAGCCATAGTCCCAAGAGCCACATCCACATGCTTTTTGAACACTTCCAGGGATGGTGATTCTACCACTTCCCTGCACAGCCTGTTCCAATGTCTGACACCCTCCACTTTCAGTAAAGAAACCTTCCCTAATATCTAATAGAAGCCTCCCCTGAAACAACAACAGAGTCTGTTTCCTCAGGTCCTATAGGTAGAATTGGTGGGCATCAGTTTATAAAAGTTTATGTGCTGACAAAAGCCCCATCTGTATCTCTGTTGTACCAATGAGCAGAAGTGGCTCATCTGGAAGTTAGTAAAACCAGAATATTTTAGATGTGATTCTTATCCCCTCCAAGCTGTGCACTGAAACTATAGGAAAACAGGGATTCTTTTATAAATCTGTTCTGACTACTAAGTAAAGGGATAATGCTGGCAACTCAGGGGTGGCTGAAGTGAGACTGACAGTACTCAGGTCACTCCTATGAGCTCCAGTTTCTGGTTTCATCGGGACTTTGTTGGTTCATGTTTTCCCTTGATGTGATAAAGGACATCATCTGTTTTCAGATATGTTCATGAAACTTCCATTGACATCATTGGGAGTTGTACATGAATAGCTGACACCAGGATTTGGGCCTTAAAAGTTTATGGTGCCCTGAGGAGTTGTTTTTATGTATTTTGCTTGGTTTCATCTGTGAATATCCTGGGATACAGCTGCTCAACAAAACAACAAACATACTTTAGGAACTCAAACTGCTCATGAAACACTATCTAGTATAAATATAGGTGTCCTCAGGGCATGAAGTAAATATATGGAATTTATGCAATATTTATGCATTTGCTTTACATCACTAATGTTTTTCTACTGTATTCAGTGAATTACTCCATCATGGAATTTATTAATGAAAATATTATGGCAGAAATAAAGCATAGAATGAGGAAGAAGCAAAATATCAGTAAATAGATAAGAATATTGATAAATGGTATAATAAAAATTTCTAAAAACCATCTCAAGAGTTCAGAAAAACTTCTACATCTATCCTTACATTTTGACTGAAGAAAGATTTATTAAACTTACAATATTCCAGAGTATATAATGAACATGATACCATATTCCTTTTAAGTGGAGCAATCTGTTTTATTGCAAAAAAAAAAGTGCATTAGATAGCTATTTAGTCCTGATAATAGATTAAAAGCTGTAACCAAAGCACTATCACTCCAGAGTGGAGCTGTATTGCAGTGGCAGTCACAGATGAGAAACGTGACACTGCAAGACCCTTTCTGGGGACGCTGCTCCCTCAGCTGCTGCAAAGCTGGGAGCCACCAAGCTCTTTTCTTCCTTTCTTCTCTGGGATCATTAGGAATGTTAAGTCTCACTCAGTCTTGCATTTGCCTAGGAAGAAACACTGCCATTTCATCTCCACTTGGTACAGGGGAACAAGGAAAAGGAAATATCAAAAGTTCATTGAAAAGATTCTTGAAAATAATTTTTCTTGAAAACATTCTTGAAAAGATCCATAACTCTTACTGCCCAAGTCTGTCTCCAAGAGAATTAAATACATTTTCTGCATTGAGTTCTGATCCCAGAAGTTAGAAATGTGAGTGGATTCCAAATCTTATTATTTCTTGGAGGGTTTTATAGGAGAATAAAAAATTTATATGGTCAGCTATCACAAGATTCAAAAGCAAAATGCACATTTCAGATGCTTTCTGGGCTGGCCATAACCACATCATGGTGTACACTGTCATGATATAGATAAGGTTTTAGATTAGAGACTAATATATTTGTAGATCTCAGAACAGGAATAAAACTATTGAGACACTATGGTTGAACTGTAAAGCCAGCAGGTAGAAGACACTTCTACTACAAATGAAGCACATATTTTTAATTGATTAGTTACTGAAATGAGCCAATGAGGGAAGATATCTGCATGTCTAAATTCTTATAGTCAGAGCCTTTGATCCATGTTAGTGTCTTCCAGTTGATGCCTTTATGGAACATTAATTAATTACAAGATGCTGGCTATATGCAGTTGTGTTAGGGTGGAAATCTAACATTTTGACATGCATTAAAGCTTTGAATTGATTAAATAGCCAAAAAAATCTGTGGGACTCTTGTTTTTGTGTTATTGGTTTTGTTTTCCTGTTTGTGTTTTTTTTTTCTATGGAAAATTAGGTTCATCCTTGTAAAAACTATTAGGTAGAGTGTTTTGAAGGGATTCTCTTTTCCTTTGGTGTGCAAGTGTAGGTCATGAAGTATTATATCCTGAAGTGTATATCAGTTATCTCTGGGTTATCTGTAATGTCATAATTGTGACTGCATAGACAAGGTTATGAAAAATCAGCAGAAATCATGATATAAATAGCTTTGCTTTTTCTGTTCATGCCGTATTGTTTGGAATAGCTATGTCTGCTGGAAAATATTTCTTTCACATGAGATTTTTTGGGTTTTTTTCCTAGTAACACTGTCCATAGCCTGCAGACAAATGTGGGGCAAAAGAATGGGCTAGAACAAAAATAGAGGGTTTTTAAACTCTCATCATCAGGTTCTTCCCAAAGAAGGATTCATGGCTGAAGCTAAACTGACCACTGTGAAAATCCATGCTGCCTTCTCAATAATACATGCTCTTGCTCTAAGAATTTGTGCAGCAAATGCATTTATTTTAGAGCTACAGTATCTTTAAGGATTGTGCTGGAGTTTTTTATTGAAGGACCTGATCTGACAAAAAAAAAAAACAACCAAAACTTCAGGAAGGTTCTCTCCAAACTTACTTACCCACACAATGAAGAAACAAAATAAAGAAGTTTTGTTGGTTTTTTAAAAACATTTATCTGCCTTCATATTGCATTTCACTGTGGCTTTGTCTGGGCCACTGAAGCTCCTGTTAGCATTATAGGTAATGGTCAAAATATTTGTTTGTCATTCAGGTTAAATCCCTGGTAAAAGCTATCTCCAGTGTCTCCTTATGGACTATTGTTATTGTAGGCACCACGATGGGGGAGCTGGAGCTTCTCTGGAGGCACTGACCACAAAGATCTGCAATGCCCAGGGGTGGCACAAGAGGAGGCAGAGGAGGGAGAAGAGCATTATGAGCCCAGAGCCTCAGATGAAACTGAAGAAGGGAGGGACATCCCAGCAAAGTAACCAAGGTGTTTGAATGGGAAATGGAAAAGCAAGAGAGGCTAGAGTTCACACAATTGTACATGTTATGAGCCATATACAAATATCTGGAAAAGTTACTCTGAAGTGGATGATGCTAGCTTTGCAAAGAAATCAGAAATGGAACAGAATACACTAACAAGTACATAAGTAAAATACTGCATACCATAAATATTCTTCCTCGACTCTGTATTGCTGAAAGGCCTGTTGCCATTATAGCACTCAGACACATAGCACACATATACCTCCCTCTGCATCTGCTTTTGAAAATACTTTATTCTCAGTTCCCATATTCCTGACATGCTCACACCCTGGAGGAATCAGTAGATTGCACAGGGTGTAAAAGTCATCCCAGACTCCTGCCTTCAACCTCTTTAATATTTGATGAAGAGTGTGGGTACACCCTGATGCTTATCACAGTATCACCCAGCGTGGTTTAAGACCTAGTTGATTCTGTTATGTTAAGAGGGAAGGAATAAAAGAGATTGTAACCATAAGTGTTTGAATATAATGTATATGTTCATGTTAGAGGCAGACAAAGTTATTATACAGCTTATATCTTTCAGTAAATAAGGCTATTAACATTTCTTTGTTTTTCATACACAGGTCAATTATACTCCTCCTACAGAGAATGATATAATACAATTTCAGTGTTAATTCATTCTCATCCTCCCTCATCATAAACCTTTCTTGCACAACCAAATTCACTCCAGGCTGTTCAGCCCTACATGCATATCTTGAATTTCATTACAATTTTCAGTACAGAGCTCATCTAAGCTGTGAAAGAAGATATTTCATAAAAAGTTCAGTGCATTCATGGTTCCAAGAGCTCCATCTTACAATCATACCAACAGGCTATTCGGAGAGAATTTGTTTTATTTTCATACTCAAACTCAAAGGAGGAGAAACAGAAACTGGGTTCCAGTGGGGGCTGGATAATAAGATAAAGAACTATTTTATTTTATTAAGGGTTTTGAATACATGAACAGAGCTCTCCATTCTTCACAGTGCCAGGTGGAAAGCTAATCTTTGCATCTTGCACTATTATTCTTACTTCCCTTAACTACTATGTACAACCTGAACAGATGTAAGGAGTCTTAAGCAACCCAAAACAAATCAATGGTTTCAGTGAAAGTGGTGGCTATTTAACATTTCCCCAGAGATGATCAGCAGCACTTAAATTGACTGTTGTGTTACTACACATCCCACAGTGTAATAGAGGAAACTTGCCCTTCGTGATTTAATACTTGTAAGAGTCAATGAGCTTATTCTAAAATGCCTGCTTCACACTGAGGGAAAAAAATTAATTTAAAATATTTAATATATTAATGGATAACAGCTGTTTTTATATTAAGTAGGTGGTTATACATACAGCACAATACTATTTTTATCATTTTAATTCAATGAAGATTATAAGAAGTAGTGATGCAACAAATAATTATAAAAACAATATTTCCGGGGAGTGCTAAATTCCCAGAGCGCTAGGCATGAAGTGCAGTGCTTGGTGCAATATAAAAGGGTAAACTAGAGGGCAGACTGCTCTGTTTTTCACCACTACATTACTTTTCATCCCCACAGCCCATTCTGTTGTACTGGCTGAAAAAAAGAAAGGGAAACTAACCAAGGAGCTGTCCAGTCTCCAGAGCCACCATAACTTCAAAGAAGGGTTGTACTGAGATGGAGGCACCACCCTCTGGAGACAGTTACTTTATCACTTCATAAATATGCACTGTGATTACAATATCTATTTACTGCTTCAATCAGTACAATGATAGATTTATTGTTCCAGGGATAAATATACTTTTGGCTTGAGGAAATAGAAGTGATTATGCTTCATTCAGAAGATCATTTGGACCACTTTCCTAGGCCATGTTACATTTTGGTCATAGAAAACACAGAATCAAAATAGCTAGAAATAAACAGCAAAACAGTGCATTGCATTTTTAGTTGTGTCCACTCATCACATCTTTCTCTTTCTACACTACTACCACCAAAAATGCTTCTGCAATAGCCATGTCAGCAGCTTGGATTTATGCTGTCTCTAAGGTCTCATTTTGACTGTGCCTACTGTCAGCAGCCCCTGCTGTCTCTGGGTTACAGCCTCCCTTTCTCCCGCAGAAGGGCTCTAGGTCAGTGGTGGTGTCTCCCTGTGGAGGGAGTCAAAGCAGTGGCCCTTTGTCAGAGAAGTTCACAGCCTATCTCTCAGTAAAGTTTCAATTACCTTTAGGAGGATGTTGGTTGGGAGACCATCCCAAACAGCCTCAGGCAGCTCAAGAACAGGAGCTGCAGACCTCTAAAGTTTGACAAGTATCAGAACATCAGTAACCTCTGCAGCTGATACCCAGGGATGGAGAACAGGAGTTTCTGTGTTCATCTGCTCCTGTTACAACAGCCAGAGGAGTGTGCATTACCCAAGGTAAGTCAGCCTTTGAGTCACCCCAGTGACTCAGGGCATCCCGGTCCTGCAGGTCTTGTGGGCACTTGAAATCCCTGTTGGTTGGCCCCAGTGAGCAGGATCCTTTCTCTTGGAGGATCCCTGGTCAGCCCAGCTGCCGGAGGGACGGCACCGCCCGCAGCAGCCCTGCCGTGCCAGCCCCCTCCATTACTCACCTCAGCCTGCTGTGCTGGGCAGGAAAGGGCAGCAGGAATGCCATGGCACTGATGGAACCTGTTTGGAAAAGGTTGTGTACAAAGACACTCTTCAGAGCCCGTATGGTCTGAATTATCTCTGTATTTCTAAAAATATGATCCTTCGATCTATAGATATAAATGGAGCAGTTATTCACAATTTTTAAAACTAAAGCTAAAAATTATCAAAATTGCTTTCCTGGTAAAAAATTAAATCAAATAAATTCAATTGACCCTTTAATTATCAGGTCAGCAAGTACTTGGCATTGGAACACAGTTTTATTCCAAATAGCTATGCCTATCAAAGCTTTCCATTTGGATTTAATGTAGGAAGCAGCCTGTGACTGATCATACTTGTAGGCAGTATTGCTATTGTTCTATGAAATGTAAATTTCTTTAAAAGAAACCAATTCCCAGAAGTACACGGCATGATAATTGATTAAAAAAAATTGGAAATACAGATTTTGTTTACACACAATATAAAAGAACAGTGTTATCGATAAATAGCACTGACAGAAATTTTAATAGAAATAATAATAACTTCTATGGCAATTAGTTCTAGAGTCAACAGGTTCAAAAAAGCAACAGCTTCTTCAGTGTCTCAGTAAATTATTACTTTTTATGAATAATATTTCCAGTGTCTGGAAGAATTCTATATTGTTACTCCTTTATGCAATTTTAGTAAACCCTGTTTGAAAGCCAGGTTGCAATTTTGACCTTTTCTACCGGTGATATTTTTCTGTTTCTGAGCTGCTCTTTCATACACCTTTTGTTTTTCATGCTGTCCTGTACTCTTTGTCTCTAAGCTAGCACAGTGAAATACAAGTTATTGGATAACATTTGGAGTATCTTTAATACAGGAGTAACAGGTCTCCTGAAGTTACAAATAACATAGACACTGCACTAAAATGCCTATGACCTTTCAGTTCTCTGCATAGACGTCCAGTGAGCTGCTGTGAAATACCTCATAGCTTAAAAAGACTGTTGTTTCACAAAATTACATGCAATATTTGCAGGTAGAAAAGAGTAATTACCTGTAGACTGTGAATTCTTTGACATCTCCTACCACTAACAAGAATACTGCTGCTATGGTATACTCTTATCTATTGCTGAAAAGTCATTTTATATCCAAATTATGGGAAATAAGAAAAAAAGAACTTCAGCCAACTAAAATAATTATGACAATCATGTTTCAAATAGAAGTTCCAATCCTATGCTATTAAAGTAAATGGGATTTTTGCCATCAGATCTGAAGGAGACTATGACTGCATCCTGTATTTTCAGTGAGTCAGAGTACTGACATACATCCCATATATTGTTATTGATGATTCCTTAGACTTCCTAATGTTGTACCTGTGTAGATTTGGTTTCTGGCTTTGGTGGCTATAGCTGCTTTTAAAACCATAGCAACTCTTTTGGCAGTCTTCACACCTTTTCATAATTTTCCTTTTTAACTGTAATATTATTTCACAGAAAAGACAAACAGTGGAGAGAAGGACGAAAGGAGAACTGGATCCCCTGTTTCTGTGTGTCCAAAGGTAACCTCATGTTAACTCTCTTCTGGAATACATGCTATTTCATTCTTTTAGCCTAACAATCAAAAGGGAAAATGTCAAAAGCACAAAATAGAAGAGCATCCTGTTCTTTCTCTAGACCTTTTTAAACAGCTTGAGAAAATACCAAATTATGCATCTTAGTTTATTTATCGTTTGGATCACAAGCTATCAAAATATTCCACGTTTCAAAAGTTTATTGAGCTGCGGAGAGTGTGAAACTGCCACCAGTCACATTCTGAATTTTTCTTATAAAACCAGATAATATCAACAACAACAAATGATTAAGCAAAACTGAGAATTTCACCCAGGGCAAAATTTCTCCACAAGTTCCCAAAAGAACAAAGATTTTTGTCATGGGCAACAACTCAGTCATTTTACCAGACAATGCAATTATTCTGTGGCAAAATCTGATAGGGCATTGCTCTGGAATGGAGTAAAGCTGGTTTTCTTTGGTGCTTAAAAAAATAAATATGTAGATTAACTAACAATAGGATTTTTTTGTTCTATGTGCAGAATTATGAAGCTGCATAGCAAAAAGTGCTTTGAAACAAATCCCTTTTATTAGGAATACAGTTGTAGATCATTATTAATTCCTACCATGATAGCAAAAATGTGACCAGCTTTGGCTGGTCTCTGAATACTGAATAAATTAAGTAATGCAAAAGGTGCTATTAATGAAAGAGCACCATGGTAATTTTAGATATAAATAAATCACTTCACAGCTATTTACTTGTCATTAAAAAAAACCCAAACTTATTTGCATGGCATATAAAAAAAATTCTTTCACCAAATTTTTACAGGTTGAATTATTTAGAGGCAAAGAGGAGTTAGAAGGCCCTGGGAAAATCAGGAAAGCTTAAGATATTTTTTCTCTGTACTGAAATAAAGAGTCTGTGCCAGAGCAGGGAAGGAATCTCCACAGCCTTTATTTAATAGTGCCTTTAAGACTAGACAGTTCTAGTTTATATAAATGTTGACAGTACTTGTTGACAATAAATAATTGACAGTTAGCTTTCCTCAAAAACACAAATGTGAATTGCAGCATGCTTCACTCCACAAATGCATAAACTCTAAGGAATGAGGGGTACATAGAAGAATAATTGCTGCAACTTTTCTAACCTTTCCTGCAATAAAGAAACCCTGAAATACCTCTGACAGTTCATGTGTTTTGTGGAGTTCTGCACATCCCAGAATTGCAGCAGATGAAGCTCAGCATAGAATCCACTCAGAGTCCTTAAATTTCCATCATTATGGGACAAGTTAAAGACTTCGCTGCTTTTCAGAAGACAGAAGTTAACTTCTTCCAAGGCACTCTATTGAAAAGAGAAAAGAATGTAAGTGTGCAGTCTTACATGATATTGTCAGAGGAGTCTTTCCACACAGAGATCTTAACATTATTCAGCTACTCTTTACACTAGAGGAACTCCACTGAGGTCAATAGCCTAGCCCAGATACAACAGCAATAAAATTCCTGTGTTAATAATAGAGCAGTTCTCTGAACCAGATGAGGCTCCTTGGCAGAGAACTGAGGAAAGTGAAGGTGTCATTGTGTCCTCTAGTCATTCCTATACCTGGGTGATATTTGGTAAAATCAGAGTTTGCGTCTTTAGGTTGAACATTGAAGCCATGAGCAAGTGGTTCCTATTTACTTACTTATAATACAAGTAATTGTACCAAACATTTGTTTATGGTCTTCACAAAACATTGTTTATACATGCATATTCAACTTATTTATTCATGCATGGTATTATATATGTATGTTTATATATACATATATATGGACATATATATGTGTGTATATTTGTATCAATAAATGCATATACATATATCACCAACACATTCAGAAGCTCAGTCTAGCTCCTATTAAGTCCATTGGAAATGGCATCAGACCTTGTGGAAAGAATAGCTACATACATTTTATTTTCAGTGACTGTGTGTACACTATGATCTTCAGCTTTCAGATATTTTAATGATGATCAACGCTTCAAATAATGTCCTTGTAAAGCTACTCTACCTGTTTGATAAAACACACTGTACAAACAAGTCTGCTTAATTGTTGCTGTGAATTCATCTTTATGCTTGCTCTAGTTTAAATCTGTCTTGTTCAAGCACAACAGTTGTGGATTTAATTAAATATGTTGCTTAGTGAAGCATCTGTTTAAAACATTAATAAATGGCAGCTCCTCTGAGACCTCTGTATGTAAAGGTTTTTCACTTCATAACCCAACCTTAAAATGTGCTTTAGAAGTTATAAACCATTAGTTCATCATTTATTTTGGACAGATTTTTCATAATTAAAAAATACTTATTCTCTAAGTCTGTGTTAATTGATCTCAATTTTTTAAAATTAAATTTAAAAAAATCAGGGATTCAAGTTTTAATCTCACCAATCAATAGTAATGCAGAGGTGCTCCAAAAAGTCAGAGAGGCATATTCCTTTTTTTGCTGCATTTGCCGAAGTGCAAATGAATATTACTCCTTTATCATGCTTATACATCTCCCAAGAATATACATTGTAGGGAACACCTCACTTCCCAGACCACATCCTAGCAGAGTTAAACTGGGACTGCACCAATATGAAGTTGCAGTGAGGAAGAGTGAATTGCACTCCAGCACCTCCACGCCATGGCCCAAATGCAGCAGAATTACAAATGAACTTCAGGAGATTCACATCAAGACATGAGGTCGGTCCAAACCCGGAGCAGAGCCCAAATCCTGCGTGGGAAATCTGCTCTTGATCAGTAAAGGGAATGGGAGAGGACCCTGAAAACATAGGAACCATTGAGAGCTGTTTCATTTTATGAGCAACCAAGTAGTGCTACAGACTGATGGATTTGGGAATACAGGAATTTTCTGGATTGTAGTAGCTACACACACCCACTGCTTGCAAGACTGTCTAAAGATGACTTGGCTGCAGACTAACCCAAAGAGATTCTCAACTCAGTTGCCACTAACCTGATTTTGTTTAGGAAGCCACTAAAAAATAAATGGATGTAAACCATATTCAGATATACAAGGAGTGTTCCAGCCCTAATTAGAGGTAAGAAACACAGGTATTCCAGGTCTTTGAAGCCCATTCAGAGGATAAGTGAAGCTGTAGTTATCCAGAGCTGTTCATGTGCCCGGGGTTGTGATCCAAAAGGGTCCCTAAACCATAACAGTAGCAATGTCTGAGTAAAAAGGAGAAAATTCTTGAGTCTCCCAGGCTAAATTTAGTAGCATATTTTGGTAAAAACATTCATGCTTAGCTTCAGCCAACACAGTACCCTTTCTACACTCAAGTCCTTCCAAACATCTGGATTTCCTAGAATGTCTAGCCTTCCAAGTGTTTACTTGTAATGCTCTTCAGGAGAAAGACTGTCTTTATTTTTGTTCAGTATAGCATTTGTCTTTCAAAAATAGGAAGGGGAAAAAGATATAAGAGGTGTTCAAACTCCGCTGACTCAAAAGCCAAAAGAGTCAAAGTGATAAATGAACCTGTTTTTGCTAAGCTCAGAGAAAAAAAAAATGGTGTGCAGCTCATACTATAGGTGAAAAGAAACCTTCTTAACAGCTTAAATAGCAAGTGACTAATCTCTTTTATGAGATTTTTTTTCTGAGTACCCAAATTTACCATGAAAATGTCATTCCACTAAATGTTACAATCAAAGTGGACGCCTGACCTCTCATTTCTTACAGAAAAGCTAAAAATGTATTTAGGTCTAGTGTCAGAAACATTCAGAGACAGCAAATTTCTTTCATTTGAACTCTAGACAATCTAGACAAGGCTCTGCAAAATGATTTTTCCACATTTTCTCTGTTCTGGAAATAATGATAAAAATTTAATTATTCAAAACAGGTAATAAATTGTTATTTACTCTGAAAATTATAAAACTATGAGAGTCTCTGCACATATTTTTCATTGTGTATTTTTTAATATTCGTAAAATGGAACATAAAGCATGAATTTCAGATTCCTCTTAGTTAATTAATTGATAACATTCTATTTGAGGGTATGATGGGGCAATGAAAAAAAAATTAATTGTTCAGTTCTTTGGGGTTTTTTTCCAAGCATGTCTTATAGAACTAGAATAATACCAAAACAAATGCCAAAAAATACCTTAAAAAATTAATGTTTTCCAGTCACTTAGTGATACATACTTTTTTGACTGGTAGATATCAAAAGGCTTTACTGAGGAATGGAATAGAACAAACTTTACTTTACAAACAGGAAAACTGAGGCAAAAGGATATTGAAACAGTTTACCTGCAGTCTTCAAGAAAGTGTGAAGGAGACTTTTGAGGTCCAGTTCAGTGTTATTCATCACTGGTCTGTTAATTGCTGCTGATATTTTGTGTAAATCAACTATCACAATATACTCAGCCATTGAAATAACACAAATCTTTTATTTTCAGCATCAGAGAAAGCCAAAGGCATATCTATTATATGAGAATTTAATCTGAATCTTAACACATTTTCCATTGTTAAAATAGTCTTTCATAAGGTCACAGAATTCACACTGATAAGATCTGATCTCTAATTAAAAGACTTTTATAAAACAAAGCATACTTTCCTCTGAGAAAGAAAAACCAAAACTACAGACAGCATCTTTAAGATGTTTTACAATTCTGACCTCAACAGACAAAGAACAGAACTCAATTAGCGGTGAAAACCTTTGATTCCATTTTGGCATTTCTGTTCTGGGAAGAAGGGAAATATATATGCTTCCACTCTTTTATACATACAATCTTCCTATCCACTTTGTGGCTAGAGTATCAGCTTGGATTTTGATTCTCACTGGATATGTCTAGGCTAATCTAGGCTTAAAATTAAATTCTCTAGAGAATTTTGAGTTGGAATGCAACTATCTAGCACCATGTCTGCATCTAGCAGGCCTTCCCTGCTCCTCATAGTTATGACCACAGGGAATGTGTGAGCAGCTGCCAGTGACAGAAGAAGATGCCACTGAAGCCATCCCCTGGCACAGCGGAGGAAGGCCAGTAGGCTGCGTAAGCAGTCCGCGCACTTCTGCTGCCACCAAGAAAAAGCTAACTGAAAATATGAGATGGTTCTGCTGTAAAACTGAGTGGGGACAAAACCTTCATCACTTGGAGGATATGCTAGCTCTGTGGCCAAGCAGATGGTACGGCTTCTCTGTTGAAGGCAAGAACATGCCATGGCACAGGCAAAGGAGAAGTCTCAGATTGCTAAAGAAATGTAGCTTAAACCCTGGTCCTTGGACAGCAGTGAAAACTGCCCCCTCAGCACTCCTAAATGCCACTATTATGTCTGGCATTTGGATCTGTGATCTGTGAGATTTGTATCTTAGAGCTATGAGACATTGAACAGGACCTCCCTGGGCCCTTGGTACCAAGGATCAACAGCTCCCATTCCTGACCTGCACAACAAACCATCTAATCCCTACACAGACCCAAAGGGCTGAACACTCTGCTTGGACCTGTGAAATCTTATGCTTTTAATAGTGACAGGACAAAAGGGAGTAATTTCAAACTGAAGGAGAGGGGGTTCAGATTAGATATTAGGCAAAGATTCTTTACTGTGAGGATGGTGAGGAAGGTTGCCCAGAGAAGCTGCGGATGCCCCATCCCTGGAAGTGTTCAAGGCCAGGCTGGATGGAGCTCCGAGCAACCTGGTCTAGTGAAAGGAGTCCAATCTTTGATCCTTCCAACCCAAGCCACTCTATGATTCTATGTGAGAAACATGTCTATTTTTTTTTTTCCTGATTCAAAAGCCTCCATAAGCAGTGGAAAAGTGAGCATTTAGTTCTCAAAAGTTTGTTTGCTTGCTTTGCAATGATTTTCTCAAAAACTATTAAGGATCTAAGGTGTAATTATAGACTACTTCTGTTTTTAATTGAAGAAACACAATGTCAAATCCTTCCCAAAGTAAGCTTTTTTTTCTATGTGAAACAAATGGAAAAGTCTGTTATTTAAGCCACAATTAAATATATACTTAAATAATACTTTTTCCTCACATATAATTAGATTCACAGCATGGAATACTACTTTCACTTATTCATAAAGTTTAGAAAAAGTAGAGCGCACAATTTCTGCTAAAAATACTCTAGAAGAAATAATTGTTAAGTCTTTTAAAATAAACCTCAAAAAGAACACTGCAGAAACAATTTATCACTTTTGTAGGTAACTTTAAATTTGACTGTTAAACTAAAATAAAGAAAATATTCTTTCATATTTGCCATACAGCAAAAAGGTGCACAGAACTGGTTGGAACGTGCATTTTGGTTCTTGCCCATCTATTACTGAAAATTTTCTGTGTTATTTTCAGTGGAAATGAAAACAGCTACTCTGTCACAGGAATTACATTTGAATGGAAAACTGCCAGGACTGATCTAATACTGATAAAAAACAAATATTGGTGTGAATTTATGGACTAAATTCACAGCACAATCTCACAGCATTTTATCCAAGATGTAGTTTTATAATTCAGGATGTAGTTTTATAAATCACAGGAGACCAAAGCCAGTGACTAAATAAATATAAAATGCACTGTATTTTACAGGTCACAACCAAAGTATGTTGGCAGATATGGTCAGTGATGCACCAACCAACTTTGTCTAAGCACTCATACATGATTTGGGAATTAAACAGAAAGCAGCTTACTTTTCAGTTAGAAATTTCAGGAGACCCTGTCATAGTCATTCATTCACACCTTAGTAGAAAAGTGTATGTCTGGTGAATTCAGCGCTTTTCTGATTGTTGTTCTTTCACACGTGCCAATGGATTGTTGGCATCATTTGAAGTTTTAGTGAAACAATTAATCTTTTTGGAGATTTCAGTCCACTTTCTGATATTTTCAGAAGTACTAGCGGTGAGGCATAATTTGGAAAACAAAATTAATTCTCTACCAGACTGGCTTAGTGCCCTGCCTTCATTAGAGCACTGGGACCATTTTGCTTCCTAGAGTTGCACTTTGAGAACTGTGAGTATCTCATTACCCCGTTGCCGTCTGGAACACCCTGTGTGCAGCAGAGGTTAGAGGCAATGAGTTATGGTTGGAGGTGGAACACAGACCAAAGCAAGGGAGATGAAATTCAGTTTTAAGCCAGAATATCCCTTTGTCTGCCACATAATTTGATATACTATTTCCTTAATCCACATGTTGCCTCTGTCATTCAGGAGGTGGAACAATGAGCCATTGGTAGAAGGGACGGAGTCCTTTGGGGAAAAACTACTTGAGAAAGCCAAATAGTTCTCAACTAATCAGCAAGAGTAGAATTCTGGCTAAAAGGAGAGCAAAAACTGTAAGAAAGAAAAATTGTCATTTGGCATGGATATAAAAAGAGGACTTGCACCAAATTGTGTTCCTGGACATTAGGACTGTAAGAGATTGCTGGGTTGTAACTTCTTGCAGAAAAATGGCCATAGAAATGCATCTAGTTATGAAATTAATCTAAGTGACTGTTTTTCTTTACAGTGTGAAGTAAAATCAATGATGTTTCATGTTTATTTGTGTTCAAGAAGGTTAACTCCATAGAAGTTATCGACAGTAAATATTGCATCCACAGAGACTTGATCACTGGATTCCATGTGTTCTATATAGAATTGAATAAATTAGGACTGCAATAACTGGGGCCATTTACTCCTGCTCAGTTCCCTTCCCACACAGATTTACACATGCACAGACTCCATTCACTGGCAATGCAGCTTTGATCATGTGGGCAAAAGTCCCCGAACATAGTGAAAGAACAGAGGGAAAGACAGAAAATATGGGGTTTTTCTCTGCTCTTTACTTCTTTAAGTGACTATCTTTGTGATATGGCAATTGGAAAATATTCCTTCAGCAGGACAAAACTGAGCAATCACCTTGAAACCCCTCTGGAAGAGGATACCACCAATGCCATAAGAGTTGTGGAAAACAGTATCAAAGAGGAGGTCACTGTGTCAGGGGGTTCCATTTGCCCTGTGCATTGCCCATTCGCCTTTGCCCTGTGGGGTTCCTGCCATGAAAAACAATAAAGACTTATAGGCCAGACAGGAACCATTACACCAAAGTCTTGGTAACTCAGATGACATATTTTTGCATTGTTTGGGACTATCAAAATAATATTCACATCACAGCTGAAATGTAAGAGATATGGTATTGAATATTTTTGACATTTCTTTTGGATCATAGTAGTGAGCCTACTGCAGCTGAGCCCTCAGAAGCTTTAAAATTTAAAAACCCAAAAAGTGATGCAAAGACAATTACTCTCTACCTCCCATCATTAGAACAAGACCCAGAGAGTCTTAGAGCAACAGTTTCTTTGGAAAAACTGCCTCAGTTTTATTGCTGAACATGACATTGTATAATAGGGAATATTTCTAAGGTCCGCCTGGATCAGCAGTTGCAGCTGTGCCCCATCCCAATCTCTTGTTCACCCCCAGCTATTGGCTCATGAAAACCTTGATTCTGCACAAGCACTGTTCAGTAGTAGATAAAACATTTCTGTGTTATCATCAACACAGTTTTGATCACAAATCCAAAACACAGCACTATACAGGCTGCTATGAAAAAAATTGATTCCATCCTAACTACATCCAGTGCAATCACAAAAGATAAGAACTCAACAAAAGTTCCTGTTTTGCCACAGAACATCAAGCATCACACTTGATTTAGTGCAGCATCATACAGAGACCTTCAGATGCTGACAAGATTTCCCAGAATCATACTTACCTTTAACAAAATAGCTTCTTATTACTTTTTAAAACTTATTTTACTATAGAATAAGTGGGATTCAAGTACTTGCTTCTTGTTCAGAGAAAAAGAATTGAAGGTCGATAAGCTGATTCAATATATAAAGATGTTCATGATCACCTCATCCATGTGTTTGTTGAACAAATGAAAACTCTGGAAAATCAGCAAATAACTTCACATGCAGCTGTGCATGGCTGAAGCAGTTACACAAAACTTCACAGCTAATATATTGTGCCTGATAAGCACAAAAAATGAAAATTAACTTCTCATGGTTAAGAAATCCTCCTCTATGATGGTCTTCCATTAAAAGCAGCTGAAACAGAAATTACTTTCTTTTAGGAATGTACTCTTTCTTATTTGACATCAATTACATGTCTGTCTATGTATATGACCCCTACCACTAAGCACAGCAATGCCTATTGTTACCAGATGTTGCTGTTAACACAGGTAGTGTTAGAGCACTTCTGTATTCATGACAGAAGTTGAGAAGTGAGGCACAAGTTGGAGTTAGAATCACAAAAAGATCAGTTTCTTTCCTACACTAATAATTTCCTTTCACTTCTCTTACAGCGCCCTGTGCCTCTGTCAGCAGACAAGTCCAGCAAAGTAAGAGAACTGGCTGACAGAACTATTTCTAAGAAACCTATATGACATCTAGGACTGTCAAAACTTGAAAGCTCTTTTCTGTCTAGAGTTATGTCAATGCCAGGGCTTTTGCTGGGAAAGTTCTGACATTTAGAGAACCCACCAGGCATCTAAAATATTGGTCTGCTGAGTAAGCACAAAATGTAACTCATCGAGCATCCTTTTCAGATGTACCTAAAATGACTAAGGATTTCTTTTAGAATACCTGAGGCCAAGTTTCCTCATCATCTGTCCCTGCACTGGGACCACTTTCCTGTAGACAGCTCCAAAGATGGGAGCCCTGAGGTAATAGGAAGGAGAGTGTTTCCAAATATGCCTCCAAAGTAAAATCTCCAAAAATCTTGTTGCTATTGGAAAACTACTATCATGGCAGAAGGACTCATCATCTGACAGGGACTGGGTGACAGATAACATACCCTTGAAAAATTATGAAATATTTGTCATGTCTGCATTAGGTTCCAACCTCTTCCACTAGTAGCAGAGCACCTTAAGAACGACCTTAACTGCCCTAAAAACTATACCTGAATGAGGTCATGACCAAGTAGAAAGGATGTTCCTCCTTGTGAGTAAACAGTTCTAGTATTTGTCCTATCCCAGCTGCCAAACTTGGCAGCTGTCCTGAACTGCAAGCTCCTATTCAGATCCTGTCATCTCTGTTACTCCACACACCTTCCCTCGAAGTTTTTTCCTGAACTAGTCCAGGATCCTTCTGTGGAATCTCTTGCAAGAGCATCCAAGGAGCAGGAGGAAAGTGCTGGCGAGCTCCTTTACTAATCACATGAGTAGATGGAGCACAGGTTTTGTGCAGGATGTCAAGACTGGTTGCAAACAGGAAAACAGAGATAGAGCCTGTTCGTGGTATCAAGCTCATCTTGAAGCTGCACACCTTCATCCTTTGCTGACACAATCCTTGGATTACATAGCCCCAGACATAAGCTTAGAGTGAGACAGTTTCTCCTTGGCTTATTAACAGAAAATGTGCAAAGGGAGAGCTACAATCCAGAACATCCACCCCACCCAAAAACCCCCACTGCTTCCAAAGCAATCATCCTGGTTGCTGAAGAGCGCACAGACAATTTTAAGAGGGCATCTTCTGGGGGAAGAGGGCATGGCTGGACCTATGTGCCTGGAAGCCGCTGTGTCCTCAGGAGATGCCAGGGACTGCTGGTGACACAGGGTCACAGATTGATCTGAAGGGTGTGAACTCACTCCCTCATCTCTCTCCTGTCTTTCCTTCTTGTGGCCAGGCAGCCCCTCTCGGCTCACAGACCTCCTGTGAGGTTGGCATCCTTGGCACTGAGATATGCAGACAGGCACCTGGAGCAGAAACTCAAGAGAAAACAAACAGTGGGAAACCACTTCAGGCTGAATCATGAACTTGAGTGGAACAGCTGAGGGGGCAGAAGGAATTGTTTGATAATGGCCACCCCAGGAGTGAAAGCCATGGGAAGGTGAAGGCTCTGTGAGAAAGACAGTGGTATTTCTTTCTCATTTATTACTGTTAAATTGTTTTATTTCTGGGGCAGAATGACCTCTGCTGTTCTACAGACTGCACTCAGGGAGAAGCAGGGAGCCTAGGCTCCCATGAGAATTTCCTAAATAAACACCATAATTACTTAGGTGAATAAAAATGAGGGCTGGTCACAAGAAAAGAAAAAAAAAGAGTGTGAGATTAAATTGTTAAGTGGCAGATGAAGTCCAGTGTAGGTAAAAGCAGAATGCTACATGCAGTGAGAAACAATCCTACTTTTACATTCATTAAATAGTGGTCAGGGAGATTTTAAAGTTGTTACAGAGAGAGCTTTGAAAAAACAGCAACTCAGTGCTCAGGATCATGGCTTGCTATTGATGTTCCTGTGATGTGCATGCTCTGTGCTGTGCTCATGAACTCTACTTTTGATGGCTACAATCATTTCACTATTAACTCTTGGTGATGGAATTGATAACGAGATATCACTAGCCCAAGCCCCAAAGACCAAGATTATTCTGATTTAAATGAAAATTGTCATAACACAGCTATTAAACATATTGGTATTCAGCAGTTTTCAGAAGCCTCCATTTAAAATGTAAAGTTCAGGTGTAGTGTCTGTGCCAATGACACCTTCGATAGGATCAATAAAGAAGCAGAGAGTAAGGCTGTTAAAATGTCAATCATGCCTCTATTGTGATTGACTGGGAAGTATCTAAAGTTTTTGATAAGCATAGTAATAATTTCTGATAGTCTTAAAATAACAGTAAATTTCCCCAAAGCAGAAAAGGTAGTATATTAATACGCTTTGTTTTAAACACTACCATTCTTTTCTTAGTTATGTAATACGAGACTTTGTAACTGATCTTAAAGTATTTATGTAAGTAGGTACAAAAATTGTAATTAAAATCACTTCTCAAAAGTCTAAATTATTATTGGTTTTAATCTTTAAAGAGACAATTTTAAAAAAATTAATGAAGGTCTAATCTTTGCTGACTAAATCTGCTAGTGTCTGGCCAGTCTTCTTGCTTATTTTTCACATTCTCCAATACCCTGTTTGTTACTGATATCTTGTATATTTGCCATCAGCAAAACTTTGGTTGAGTGCAGCCCTAACAATTTTTTAGGACAAATATTATTTTTAGTTATCAATTAATTTTCATGCCCACAAACTCCTCAAACCTTCTTCCTTCAAAATCCCAGCACTGTCAGGGAATTTAGAAAAACAGAATTTTCCTTAATATTCTTTAGGTCTTGCTATGAAAAGTATGGAGTGCTTACCAATGCAAGTGCAAAATTTCCTTTAGTCATAAATTCAGTCACAGTAACAATCCCAAACATTTTGAAAGTGAAATAAAGAAGAGGCACAGCAAACAAAGGAGTGAAGTGACAATTGACAATACTATAACACCTTTACTTTTCTAAAAATGTGTATCAGGCTACCTAATTCAGGTCCAACATAAGGGGAGCAGTAGAGAGATTTCAGATATGATATATACCTTTATTTATTGCCATGATTTACTTTAATGTGCCAGTTTTGGGGCAATACTCTGGCCTAGACAGCAAGCACTCTGGCCTAAGCATTTAAGACATGGAATATCCACACCTATCTGTTGTTAGTGCACAGACATTTGAGGTAGAAAAATCTGGGTTTTGGAACAAGAACAAAGCAATAACTAATTTTTAAATGGTTACACAGGAAGCCAGTGGCAGAGGTTCTCCAGCAGTTATTCTCCTAAATAAATATCTGCTTACTCAATCTTCCACAGTTATAGTTTTATAGTTATATATATATATATAGTTTTATTTCTCATACCTTCCCCAAAGAAGACAAAATTGGAGAATAGCTCAGTTGTACTTTCAAAATATTGGCTTTCAACAGTACTCCCTCTTCTTAACTTTTTTTCATATCTATGTAACAAAATTATTTAAATATATCCTGAAATGCAAAGAATTATTGGTTTCAAATTTTTTTCTTTTCAAGTTATCTTTGATGTCTGTGACCAGAACCCCAGTGCTGCTGCAGCCACGGCTTGAAGTACTTTCCCCAATACTTGTGCCATTTCAAACATTCCCTTAATATTAAAATAAATGAAAATCAGGAGGTATCTAATTGTCCTGGTTTTGATTTTGTTAATAAATTGTGAAAGGTTAAAGTGGAGCAAACCATTCGTTATAGCCATAGAAGTACCAAGGCTTCAAAGATGACTTGGAAATGAAAGGCTAAAAAAAAAGTTACATATAAAGCACAATATTTAAAATAATTTCAGGACGTCAGTTTCCACTGAACTTAAAGGGAGTTTGGTGATGACTTAACTCCCCATCAAATCTGGGCCAGTCTGAATAAAAGCATATGAGGATTCTGCAGCAAGGCCAATAACAAGTATGTGTTTTGTTGCAGTATGTATTTTGTAAAGGGATGATGCTTGGACAGCAGCACTTGTACCAATTTTAATGCAACCAGCAAGTCCAACAAATTTAAATTCACTGAAGACAATCTGAATATTTATTTACCTTGAATTATGTTCCTTGCTCATCCTGTACAGGCAAGAATCAGTCATTTCAGTACTCTCTGTAACACCAGTGACCATCCTTGCCCATTTCCACTCCCAGTCACGAACAGTCTGCAGGACTGTTTGACTGCCTCTGTTATTGCTCAGGGAAGCATCTGGTTCACTGAGGCAAGACTTTTTGAAAGGGAAATCTATTGTCACACATAAAAGGAGCTTGTTCACTAAAAACAAGAAAGATTAGCTTCATCTTTACAGGAATTAAAAGGAAAACAAGAACACTGCCTATCCTTTCCCTGGCCTGGTTGTCAGATGATCTCCAATGTTTGATTGTATGTAACTTAATCCTGTTTGCAAGAACCAAATTTAAAACTATGGGAAAGAACCAAAGTGTCAAGTGGTCACCACAGATGCAGTTTGTATTTGAGTTGGTTCTGATGGCCTTTCTGTCTTCGAAATAATCACAGGCACACGGTTCTACAAGGGGCTGATGATACTAGAAATGTAAGGAGATTTTGATGGGCAAAATCTGAAGGTTTAGCTCTGTAGTGTGATAGTCTGGGCTTTTATACTTTGGCTGTGTTCTTAGGTTGGAACTCTTAGTTCAGTGAAATGGATGAAGATTATTGAGATGAGGCCAGCTGAGACCCCTGACATCTAGAGCCAGCTGTACGTTTAAGCAAATGCTTCAGATATCCATGTCCCCAAACACGACGTGTTCTAAGGTACCAAACACATTGTAAGTAACAAGGAACTTTTATTTACCCAGTCAGCAGGGGAAAATCTTACACAGACTAGCTTTTTGAGAATGAGAAAATAAATATTTACAGAAAAAAATGTTCTCCTCAGGTGCTGTAGTCACTGACAGTGTGCTTGACTCATCATAAACACCAAACCCCCCTTTAGGACATAGGCACCCATTTGTTACAAAGAGGTGTTTAAGTTGCTGAGGTAGTTCTGAGACAGGGCAAGGTTCAGGTATTGTGTAAGTGAAGTGGCAATTTCGTACAGGACAATCTGAGTCAACAAGAGCTTTTAAGCCCCTGTAGACAAATGCTATCTACAGCGCTATTTTTATTTACTGATACTTTGATGTTAAAATGGATTTTTTTAAAACACATCATTTCAAACTAGGAAAATCTGTTGTTTCTGTTGGTATCCATATTTAACTATTTACATGGCTTTTTGTTGGGGTCTGAGCATCCCTCTCTGACTTTACAATCAAATACTTGGAATCATCTCTGAAAAGCCAGTGTGTTAGCAGCATCAATCCTTTTCTACATGTAAACTTTTTCATCTTGTAATCAAGGTTGAGATTTAGAAGGAGCATTGACTGCAGGAAGACAACCAAGTCTTCCTTGTTAAGCAAAGCTTAATGGAAGAAATTATAATGTCTGAGTCCCAACAGAGGAACTGCATATTAGAGGAATAGCAAGCAGAGGTATTATCTACTTGCCTTTTATCATTGAAGAAATGCTGTTTAGTGCAAAGATGGTTTTATTAGACCTCCAGAGAATAATTTTAAATATTTGCTATACCCTACAAGAACACCTAGCAAAATCTGTAGGAAGAAGTCAGATGTGTATATCATGTATGATCTTTTACTGGTATATCAATAGAATTCGATGGAGTTGCTCATGTTGCTCATTGTTATTATAATTTTCTGTTAAACTAGCCACTCTTTCTGTCATATCACTGTGATCTGCACCAGCATAAATAATTGTCTCAGCTGTGATACATGCAGTTATGAAAAGCAAATAAATTTTTCAAAGTGATTTAACTTGTTTAATCGCTTTCTTTCCACTAGTGCAACTGTTAAATCATAGAGAGGAAAGGAATTTATCTCATCTAAGCTTTTCCTTGCTTGTTTGATAGTAAAAGCCCTGTTATGGTTTTTGGTTTGTTCAGAGCTCTTAGAATTCATAGAGTAATGACAGCGGCTTTTAAGGTGGAGTCTCCTCCTATTTCTGTACTCTCTTTATTTTAATAAAGTAGAGCACATGACTTCATGTAAGAAGCAGTTTTATGCATGAAGGTGGTCTTCTTTGGTAACAGAAACCACTCAGGATTTACAATTTTTGATTTTTGAGAGACCCAGACAGACAGCACTGGAACCCAGATTCAGTCCATATACGATGAAGAGAGTGGGAATTTCTCCACAGTGCACTAATGTTCTGCTTCATTGGCACTTGGTGGGGGGAATCTTTTTGGCAGAGCAAGACTCCACTTTGCAGTGGTAGATAGAAAGACAAATGCTGAAACTGTTTGCAGGAGCTCCAATTAATGCCAGTGTTGATGGGTTTTATTGCCTGTGTGAGCTTCAGCTGAGCAACTAAGCCCTTAAATGGGACACAGGAATGCAAGTAATTAAATATTCTGTTATGTACTGCAAATACCTCCTTCTGTCTTCTCACCATAAGTATACTGGGAAAATAAAAAGAGATATGGAAGATTTTGCACTTCTCCTTACTGTGGATACATACCAAAGACCTTACAGGTGAGACTCCATAAACTACCATCAATCTCTGGCGTCATCTGTGGAGAAGCATATAGCATGACCAATTTAAAACCACAGATTTACCTGTCAAAACCTTAGCAAATATATCATAAGCACCAAGCTGACTTTAGCATATTGGCGGCTGTTTGTTGTAAACAAGAGTGTTTGGGGTGGTCCTGAGGGATACCTGGCTTAAGTTTTGTGTTGTATTTAATCCAACAGCATGCTGCCTTGTAAATGACGTACTTGCACTTGCAGGAAACATTTAGAATATTTGCTAAACAACACAAAGTCTGCATGGATTTCCTGCACTGAAAGGTGAATCATCTGGAATTCGGTAAAAATATTGGATTTCCTTGATATTGCTAACAAATTTCTAATCACTTCATGATGTTTAAACAGGAATATCATATGTGAGTCTAATTGACGAGTCAAGCTCATTCAATTAAAGTTAATTGAGCTCCTTTTCTAAAGCCAGGTAGGTCAGGCCTAACACTAATAAAAGTTGACTATCATTCTTGGCTATTATCGATTGTTTCAAGCAGTGCATGAGTTAGACAATTTTTCCTAGAAAGCATTGTTTTTTCCTGTTCATCAGTCCAGTCTATGACTTTTATATCCATTTGCCTGGGTAGATATCTGTTTTCTACCTCTTACCTATGGTACAATACCTCAGAAGGCCATGGAATAACATGTGGAAGTTGCCGCTACAGAGACCTACACTTGCTACAGAATTGCGTTCCTTGCTTGAAAAGCAATTAGGTTTCAATTCCTGGCTCTACTTTTGACTTCAAGAACAATGTGCTCTGTTTATCTGAGGAGAGACAGGGAAGACTGCCATCCCCACCCAACAGCTATTTGTGCTCACAGCTCACTGCTGTGTACTGAGGTGGAGTAAATTCCTCTGCCCCAGGCACACATCTCTCATACTTAATCCACTCTCTTGTCTGGGCAAAGAGGTATTTCGACCTTCCTCTGTCCTTCCATAACCGTCTATGACAGCACATATGGAAGAGAAGATTTGTGAACTGATGGCTTGGACAAGCTGTGGTCCCTGACACCTGACCCCTTCCAGCCATCCCTTCCCCCAGGTGAAGAGTCAAGGAGGGGCTGAAGGGAGTTATTGGAAAGGCTCACGTTGGACAGACAGACATGACCATACGTCCCCAGTGTTTAACCTGCAAATTATTTCAGATTCTGAGCCAGGCTGCTGTCCAACCCCACAGCATGACTGGGGTAGGTACCAGGCTCCCTGTCCTGCTGACATGGGAGGGAAGTTCAGGTGTGGAGTCTGAAGGGAGCTGTGGTCTGTATGGGACAAGGCTCCTGCTGATGAACTGCTGGGAGCACCAAACCTCGAAGCAAGAAGCTTGCAGACAAGTAAGAACTTGAAGTCTGCAGCATGCCAAGGGCCTTTGGTGGGAAGCTGAGCTCGTTGACTTATTTCAATAGATAAAACTCATTTCTCCTTTCTTTCCTCAGAAATAATTTGGCATCTTGTTTTGTTGGAATAGGCCAATGACACTTTGCTACCTCAAAGGGTGTTATGTGGGTGTACTTATGCTTGTAATTGAGGTGGGGCAAAATTTTTAATGAATACTAAATTTGCCAAAAAAAATCTTGGAAACCAAAACCGTGTTAAAAAAATTGACTGAAATTAAAATAAATATATATAACTGGGAATATTTTGAAGTGCTAAAATTTTGCTTTGACATTTTTTATTAAAACATTTCTGTTTTGTGTCAGACAACATTTTAATTAAAGACAATACAAAAAAATTTTAATCACTGAATGAAAAATACAGAATATAAATATTTTTAAAATATGTAACAGAACAAAAATCATGGGCTGAATAAAACACATGTTTTGAATTCCTAAAATCCTAATAGGGAAGGAGTCTCTACTCTTCTTTTCTGAAGAAGAACTGCTTTAATCATCACTGATTCCCTTATGTTTTGGCAGATATGTGAGCCACCAGACTGAAATAACCCATTATTTGCTCACCTATGTACATAAGGCATTTTGAAACAACCAGAGTATAACTGCCAAATTTAATTTATATATTTATATGTTCTTAATCACTTTGTTCATTTTATTTATAATTTTCAAACATGAATTGCTACTATTCTCTATGGGAACAACTTCCTTTCCTAATAGCTTTTATTAGACACTCAGATATAGGGGATAAAATGCAATAAATAATAATAACCAAATGGCAAGCTATTTGGTATTGATTTCAGCACAAGTGCAAATATTCTTTTACACTTCTAAAATGGGAAAAAGTATGAAGAAAGATGCTGCAAAAAGAGCAGAATTTTGAGTACAAATATTACTGTGTCAGAGGCCTCTCCACACAGCTTTATGACCCACAATAACTCTATTATTTACTATAAAGACTCAGCTGTGGACAGAAATGTCCAGCTGAATGGTCTAAATGATGAAAGAGAAGTTCTTGGTCTGTGAGGTTTATTTTATGAATATAGTTCATAGTGCTTAATCCTAACAGTGATCCATAGAAGGGAATGAATGAAGAAGTCATGTAAAACTCTCGGCAGCTCATCTTTGCAGTGGGGAAATGCAGTGAACGTAAGTTGAAGGTGGAGCAGGTAGGTGACTACTGGAGCAGAAAGAGAGCAGCTGCAGTCCTGGGTGGAGGGCCTGCCCATCAGAGGGATGCATTTGAAAAGCCAGGGGGATACTTGTAAGGCTGCCAAGAGGCAGTATGCATGTACCTTGGACTGGGGAATTTTGCCTTCTAGTTGGATCAACCACTGGCATGTGCCTATAGCTGGAAAGCAGTGAGATACTTGTTCAGATGTATTTGCATCATTCAGATACAAAATACATCAAAGTACCTATATCTTAATATCATTTAGTTTATCTACACATGCCATGAATTCTCTCTCATGTTGTGGTGTAATTCAGTCATAAATTTGCAGTTGAGGGGTATTTTTCTTACAGAGAAAATTCTCCCCAAGCCTCATTGCTCCAAAGCTTCCCTTCTGCTAGAATAATATGCTATCTTGCTCACTCTTCTCTTGGTGGAAGCAATCACCTTCAGCAGAATGAAGCCCCCTTGATCAATGATACTACTTTTTATGCTTAAGACAGTCTCCTCAGAAGCAGAAAGCAAAGGATTGAAACTTGCTTTATTCTGGAGTGAAGAGACCCAAGCATTCATACCTCCTGTGTGTAATAACCACTGGAGTCTTGCACAAAAGATTCTTGTTTTCCTGAATTGTTTTAAAAACATTTCCTAGAAAGTCCTGGACAGTTTTTTGATATTTGTTGGGTTTTTAATTTTTCTTATTTTTTATTTTAAAATTTTTTTTTTGTTCCTCTCTCTCAAAAAAAGTGCTTGTATGTCCTTGTGGGATCTGACTTGAAGATTTAAATAAAGCATAAAATATCTTTAAAAAATGCCCTTTACCTGAAACACAATGAAAAACATTGTCTGATGTTCTTTGGTCTGGTTTACACCAGAAGTCAAAGAATCAGTGATGTAACTGGTGTTCAGATGTAAGAATTGAATGATACAGACAAGAAGTATACAATAAAAAAACCGTAATACTTCCCTTTTAGATTCCCATAAGCAATAAAATAATTTTGAGAAATATAATCTAGTGTGATTCTGGCACACTTGGGCAGATCAAGATTTTGTGCTTCAAATATGTTCCCTTTTTTAAAACAAAACCAAACCAAAAAAACTCTCTTTATCTGAAGGATGAATGAGCTCCTTTAATACATTGTAAATGTTACCCTGGCTGTGATCCAAGGGTTGTGATGTGGAAGGAATAAGTTGCTTAATTTCTGTATTTGAAGCCTTTGTTAAAAAACGTTTTAATCTTTTCTTGACTCCACTATAGTTTAAAGTCTGGTTTAGCATTCCAGCCAGGCCACAACAAAAAGCATCATTGTTTGACATGCTTTTCCTACAGAGCCTGTCAGATGTGCTGCATTATCTAAACAATGTTGGCAGCAAGTACACAAGTAGCAAGTGTGAATCAAATCAAAGATGTCCTCAAATCCAGACTCCAAGCTTGAATGTTCCCAGACTCCAAGGGTATAGCAGGAGTGTCTGATTATCAATAAGCATAACCAAAAATAATCTAATCATTTAGAATTCAAATCCAAAACTTGATGCTTTCCTACTGGTGAGGAATAACCCTCACTCCGTGTTTTCATCCCTCACTAGAACCACCAAATTAGGAACTATTTGAATTCGTTCTGTACCTCAAACACAAAAAAAGGGGCTGTTCATAGGACAATATTGTCTGACCCTTGCAGACACACGAGTCATTCCCAGTGCACAGAACAGCAGTGAAGCTGCAGCTGTGTCTGCTGATCCTCTTGCCCTGCCTTCAGCCTCACCTTCCAACCTACTCTGTCCTGCTTGGCATTCTCACAGTGCACTGACCAACTTGCTAAAATCTGCCTGCTCAGCTCTTTGGGCAAGGTTTTCCTCACCTATTTCCATCTAAATGAATTAAGCCAGCAAAAATGTCCCATTTAAACTTTGAAACTGGTCTGACTCACAATGAGTAATGTGCGCTTGGGAGTGATTCTATGAACAGTTCAGCCTGCAGGTCTGAGGAAAGCAGCAGAGAGAAGCCAACTGCATTAGGTCTGTGATGCTATGAACAAAGGCATCTTCCAAGTAAGGAAAAGTACTTATGAAAGAACTCAGAATGTCAGTAACTCATTTTATTGCTGAATCATTCTTACAGTGTATGATACTTTGAAAGAGATTTTTATTTTTCACAACTAGGATTTTGAAAGCATACCTTGATACAAGATACAGTACTCCTAAAATAAGTTTTAAAGAACATTTGTTTCAGGGAAAGTTTCACTAAAGACCAAAATCAAGTGGTGAAAACAAGATTATATTCAGTGCAATCAACTAATACTAGTAAATATGAGTTGTGGTTCCATATGTTTGACATGCAATAACAATTAGTCTGAGGTTCTGTGAGAATATTAGAACTCTTTCTGTGGGAGATGCCACCATATAATACAGAGATTAAGGGACCAGGATGTGGTAGATGTTAACTGAAGATTCCGGTCTTTGCAATATGGTAAAATTAGGTTCAGCTGTGTGGCCGTACAAGGGATACAACCTGCACTTGATTTCAGCGCTCCAGCACAGGCCAAGCTGTGCCTCAACAGCCTCTGTGAAAGAAGGGGATCTTCCCTTTCCCACCTCATTACTCCATGTTGTCAAATATTTTACTTTCTGCACTCACAAAAGGAAACCCTAATTAATTGACTGCTATACAGCATTTTGCTACTGCGACTAAATTTAGGCACAAGTATGAAAAGGTCTCATTTTGTACTGCCTTTTAGTATCACTCCTCAAAAGACATCTCTCACATTTACATTTTGTATTTTCTCTCAAACAAATAAATACACTTAATATTGTGGATTTAAATACACAACACTAAATTTAGCAAGGTTCTATAATTTGATAGGTATTCACTAAATATCAGAAACATGCCAAATTCAGTTATTCTTCAATGTCTGGTCTGCAGTCTTGTAAGGACCTAAAAATACACTATAGAATAATTAATTACTAAGCAATTTCATTAAAGGTTGCACCTATAAAACTATTTTTGTCATGTACATTTAAAACAGCACAAAAATTTATATTATTTCACTGAAGTTTGATCAAATGAGCAAAAAATGTTTTCTTGCTCTTGTATGAAATTTGGTTTTGTGCCTAACAACAACAACAAAAAAAAAGGAAATTAAAGGAAAAGAGATAATAATTACTTTTTTTTTGTGGTTTTTGAGGAATTGAAGGACGAAACTTCAAAATCTTGTCTGTTTTTTTGGGAAAAAAAAAGCTGTCTCAGGTAGATAGGAGGAAAAGAAAATATTCTTATTAGCACTA
This sequence comes from Fringilla coelebs, assembly GCF_963513975.1. NCBI lineage: Eukaryota > Metazoa > Chordata > Aves > Passeriformes > Fringillidae > Fringilla > Fringilla coelebs. The sequence goes on along the minus strand of NC_140028.1, from coordinate 15,886,819 downwards.
AGAATAAGTTTTCAAATTTAAGATGGATTTTTCTAATTCTTATTTCTCTTCTTAAATTTTAACTCTACTTTGTTGTAACAATTAAATGTATCAATAGAGATATAAAAATATCATAATGAAAATGGAGAAAGATGAAAGAGAATCTCCAATATGATATAATGGAAAAAGATTACAGTGTGCCAACAACTGTGTATGTATCATTTCATCTACTTTATGAGCCAGACAGCAAGGTTTATCTTTGTAAGAATTATTGGTTCTAAATTAAAACACTATGGCAAAACTAGATTCACTTATGGCTGAGCCTCCTTATTTAATACTGTAATTATTAGTTTCAATGTTATAAAATATTTTAATTCTGATTTTCAGGGACTCTGCATTTCAAATGACTTTTAAATGCCAAATTTTATAGGAAGGAAATATTCCCTGTAAGAGCAAAGACAACATGAATGAAGCAGGAAAAGAGAAAACTCAAATGCAAAACAAATTACCTGAAGAATAGAAATGAGACTTGTTAATGTTGTCAACCTGAATAGTTTTCTTTTGCCTGAGGAAAAACTTTGGTTGAATATATTTTTTCTTCTATTGAACATAGAAGAAAAAAACTTATATCCAAGTTCTTATCCTACCTTTGTGCCAACTGATAAAGAGAATAAAGGCTTGCAACTTTGCTTTCCCCTAACTTTGAAATTTTATAAAGGTTGCATTTCCAAGAATTTTCATAAAAATAGAAATGTGATTTTTCTTGTCTTCAAGTGTGCTTTTCCGCCCTGTTTTTTGCTAGAATTTTCCTTAACCTGGCATCATACAAGAAAACCAAAACTAACCAGAATCTTTAGAGTCAATGACTAAACAAATGGGCTTTGCATGATGGATCTGGAAGAATATGTCACAGAATCACAGAATAAGCTGAGTTGGAAGGAACCCATAAGGACAAACAAGTCTAGCTCCTGACCCTGACTCCCCAAGAGTCACACCATGCACCTGAGAGCATTGTCCAAACCCTTTTCAAGCTCTGTCATGTTTGATGCTGTGACCACTGCCCTGGGGAGCCTGTTCCAGTGCCCAGCCACCCTCTGGGTGAAGAACCTTTCTCCAATGTCCAACCTAAACCTCCCCTGACACAGCCTCAGCCGTGCCCTCGGGTCCTGTCACTGCTGACCACAGAGATCAGTGCCTGCCCCTCCTCTTCCCCTCACAAGGAAGTTGTAACTGCAATGAGCTCTCTCCTCAGCCTCCTCTTTTCCAGACTGAACAGACCAAGTGATGATCTCAGCTGTTCCTCATACAGCTTCCCCTCAAGGCCTTTCAGCAGATTTTCTGTCCTGCTTTGGACACTCTCATAGCTTAATATCTTTCTTATATTGCCCTGACCAGAACTGCACACAGAACTCCTTTTACCCCAGAAGAGGGGATGCTCTTCTAGGTCTAGAAACAACGTTTTCCTACCATGAGCTGTATGTCATCAAGTAAGAGCGCACACAGCGTGCAAGGACTGCAAATGCCAGCATTACATCTGTGGTACTTCATTCTCAGAGTTGTGAAATTTTTATTTCAGGCTTCCTTTGCTCATCAGAAAAGGACTAAATAGATGAATACAGCATGATCAATACTTTAGGCATACATTGCCAACTGTGCCATCTGCACACACCCATCATGAACAGAAAGTTGTCAGTACTCTTCCAACCCTTCTGATTCTGGAAGAAAGTCAAATCTTGTACCGCACAAACTTCTCTTCCTCCACATCACAACACTTGTATTGAGCATGTACCTAACACTCCAGTTCTCTCTGTGTCTGTCAGCCTGGGCAGAAGAGGAAATCAGCCTGCAAAGTCTGCTTTCTTCCTAGGCAAAAGTCAGCAGGGGGGCTGATGACTCAGTACCTGGAGTATTCATGTCCAGCAACCATTAGAAAAATCTCCTGTTAATTGCTTGAGGCTGCTATGTGTGATTGCCAATCAATATTCCAGCTTCAAATGATATTAGTTAATTGTGACCAAAAGTTATTACTTTTTTACATGACTATAAAATACAGATAATACATCTGCTCTCTTAGATGGCATCTCGAACAAGTGTCATTGAGCCGTAATCCTTTATTGAAAAGTCTGTTCAGAATTTAATGAAACCTGTGTAAATTTTTAAACTGTAATTATTTTAATCTTGCTTCCATGGCAGATTAATGAGGAAAATTTAATATCTTTTCTCACTGATCCCTTTTAATTTATTCCTACAATATTTATTCTCATTCTGTTTTAAGGCTGGCCAGAAATTATATTGGATTAACTCAGCAGATATAGAAGAAATCAGGTAACTGCTTTGATTCTTTTGATGTTGTGTTAAATTGCCTAATCACTGGCAGTGACCAGATGATTCTTTGTTTCTCAAGTACTGGCAAACTGGCAACATCTACACGTCTTCCCAAAGTCGGTTGGGGTTTTTTTGGTTTGTTTTGAGTCACAATTCACTTACACAGCATAATCTTGCTGGCAGAAGGTGGCACAGGCCTCCACAGCCTCAGAGGAATTTTCAGACTAGAGCCTCGATCTCTGTCAGCCAAAAAACTTTCTTCTTCACTGAAATAAATTTTTTCCCTGCAGTTTGAAGGAGGCTAAAATTTCTAGAATAGGTCATTAGAAGCCATAAGCAAGGCTGCAATTTTAAAAGTGAAAAATGCAGCTAGAAATGTCACAAAAGAAACTCCTAGGCAGTAATGGCTTGAAAAAAATTATCTTAGTCATAAGAGAGTTAAAAAATTCACTTTAATCTTGTGTGATTTTAGTGGGAATTTACATATTTCAGGCTTTCCAAGAGTACCTAGCACAGTAGAGAGGAGACATTCAGAGTCCCTCTCCACAGGGAAATGTTACAGAAAGGATGTGCAAAAATCATACTTGTACTGTGATGTGCATCAGGAGGGTGCCAGAAGTGAAGAGCTCACCCACCTGTTGTGGGAGCTCCCTGAAGCCCATCTGGTTTTCTGGGAATTTCTTCTACACAGGCCAGTTCTGGTCTGGCACCAAAGAGGCAGACAATCAAGATTAACCAATTTATCTCAGATAACATCACACTGTCTACATATAAATGCATCTCTCAGTGCCTGTGCTTGGGAGGCTTACTCTCTATCTGACTGTATCAATAATTTTTGAACCTGTTGGCTAAACTCGGTCACTGAGAAAAAGGTGTCAGAGATAAAATTCCACAACTTTACCAAAAGTACCTTGCTGGCCAGAAGAAAAAGCCCTTCTTAGCATGCTCCATTTAGGAACAGGCTTCAGTTGAACTCACGCCATGGGAGATGGATGGCCTAAATACCTGCAATGCAAGAAAAACTTTTAAATGGGGCTTACACTTTACTAGACACCGGAGAATCCAACTGTGAGGCACAAATCCATAGGAAACCAGGCTTCATTTATTCTGCTCACTGCACAGGGAGCTCCTTGTTTGTACTAAAAGCAAGGATGACTTTCAGTGTAGTTTCACTTTTGGCCAATATTATTTATTTAAACCTCACTACAAATGTGAGTGGCATTTTGCCTTTCCTCCAATGTTTCTGTCTTGAAGAACTTGGCCTACAGGCCAAAATGTTGTCCTCAAATTCACTTGCTCTAGCAATGGTTCACTGTTAACTTGATACAGGAGACAAGTCTTTCTATTGAAGTCAGTCAGAATATGTGCCTTTCCCTGCCACGGTGTGATGAGAATTCATGATGGGGATGTGTGGGAGGAGATGTCTGATCCTCCAGGTTCTGAGCTTTGCACAGGGGACTCTAAAACAACTCTGAAAGGTGACTATTTTGAAATCATAAACAATTTGTCTTTAAATATATTTGGTTTTCTTGTTGCATGAAGCCCATCTTAAATACATATTTGCAGACTTGTAGACATTTTACAGAAGGAAAAAGCCCTCCCAGAAGAAAGCAACACATCTACTCCTATATTTGTGGATTCAAAACACCAAAAGAAGTGTGACAGAGCTCCATATGTTGGCCTTGAGTGCTTCCTTTCTGTGCAGGGGTCAATCCTGCCCGGTGCTCGGAGCCCCTGACTCACTCAAGCTGAAGACACTTGTCCTCTTGTCTGACGCTCAGCACCTTCACCAGCACAGCCTTTCTGCACAGTTTTGTCTAAGGCAAACAGACTTATTGACTAGGCATTATGTATTTTCTCACTTAAGTAATAAAAAGGCTTGGTCATTTTGCAGAAGATTTGAAATTAGAACGGCTGATGTAACAGTACTTCTGTGTTGTAATAAAAATGAGGGGTATTATAATAAACACAACAGCATATTAACGAGTGCTTTTATGGTATTCATTTCAATTGCTCCATCTTTAAAATTGTATTTCCACTGTTACTTTGATACAGGAGGTAGATTTTCCAAGTTTCTCACACTTCCATCTTCACATTGCTCTGTCACTTAAAAGCATTTCAGGGCTCTTTTGTATGGAAAGGAGGATATACAATATTAATAAGTATGCCAGCCGTAACGTTTCAGTAGTAGGAGCCCTTGCATGGAGTTGAATATTTAAATATATTCTAAATATCCTGCTAGTAGGCTCCAATTAAGACATGTGAGAAGCATAGTGTAGGTAGATCAGAATATTACTAATGTGTCTTAAATTTACCAAGATGAGTTTCTCTCAGTGTTTACTTATTAGCCTAGTTAGCACAAAAGGCAAACTCCACTCCTCACTTAGATACACCACATAGAATAGTATACCCAAGCTGGGGAAAAAGGTGTGCTCTGACCACATACCAGGTAAAAAAACATAGAGAATCCTAGTGGAGACACAGTTTTCATATGTTTAAACAAACTGAGAAGCGCACTGAGTAGGAGTATAAGGATTTAATTTATCAGAATTTAGTTAAGTTACACCTTCAATCTTCAGTACATGTTAATGGCTATAATCTGGCCAATGTAGGACAAAAATGTCATTTTTATTCCTACTGGAGGCAAGTACTCAGTATAGGCAAGAACAGTATAACAAGGTTGCTTAAGTACACAGCTGTATCACTGTACACAAACAAAAGACCAAAATTTTTGTATGTGGTGTCAGCTTAGCATCTAAAGCCAACTTTTGCTCATCACTCGGGTGTTTAAGAAATTCTTAATAAATTAGGCACCTATACTTAAGGACTGGTCTTTCAGTTTTAGAAAACTAGCCAGTTTCACTAAGGAAGGTTATGTCATTTGTGAAGATGGAATATATGTATACAGACATATATGTTTATGGCTATAATTAACTATGCTTATGGCCATAATTAGCTGTAAGAAAAAGGTGAAGAGTGAAGAAAAAGTAACACCCTTCAGTTCAGGAATTTCCTCTTCTGAGGCAAGCACCACGGAAAGCTCTGAGTTCCACTAGCTCTTCTCACCTCTCCCCTTTTTTTCAGAGTGGGAAAAGGCAAGGCTGGTATTAATTCTTTTGTACTTATGGTTAATATTGTAACAAAGAAGTTTTCTATTAAGGTTCATCCCCTTTAACCATAGACTTCACCTGGCTATCTAGACCCCTTCAAAGACAAGATACTTCCTTCATGAGTACTTCTTCCCAATTGTACGGGCGCCTTGGAGCTCCTCAGCTTTCTTCGGTGTCTGCAGAGGAGGTCTGAGCAACAGACTTTGACTAAACCTTTAAAAAATCAAAATTAAGTCAGATGAATTACTGCCCCAGAACCTGAGGAGCAGAGGTGAAGGTCCACTGACATAAATAGGTTATAGAGCTGTTCTCTGGGAAGTGCAAGTAGTGTTTGCCAGTAAGAGGAGATCTAGCATCTTCCTTTCACTCACTGAACATGTAAATAATATAATGGTTCAGACATGCCTTGTGGAATTAATTTTTAGTATTTTTAAAAGGCTTATTTTGGTATTAACCCAAGAATATTGTCTCAGTAATATCACATCTTTCTTTTTTGATTTTGACTTTTTTAAATATTTAACTAAGTTTTTATGTGTATTTAAAGATAATTAAATCTGTTACCAAAAAAAAAAAACGAGTCAGGTTGGGGTTTTTTTGTATGCTTCAATCATGAAACATTTATGGTCATTCCTTATCCCCTCAAATTGCTTATTACATTTTTTTTTAACAAAATATTATAAAGAGTCAACATTTGTAAACATTTTGCCTTGAACCAAATAGTCATTTTCCTTCAAGGAATGGTTTTTCTTACAACCTGAAAGACATACAAGTCAGCTGGACACTGGGAGCAAAAGGAAAAAGGGCAAGTTTTCCTGTGGCACTTACTTGGCTGTTACTACAAAACAATGCAAGGGAATTGAAAGATGTCGTAGTTCATTCAAAGAGCAGGAATTAAGGGAAGCTCACCTCTGTCTTTACAGGCCACTGTCATGTGCTGCTACTTGGAGAAAAAAGGGGGCAGAAAAGCAGGAGAGAAAACCTCTTCAAATCAAACTGCAAAGGGGTGCCACAAGGCAGCCCCCCAGCAACACACAGCTGGTGTCATCTGAGCCCTCTGGAAGGCTCAGAGAGTTACAGAGATTCTGCTTCGGTGCAAGCCCTGCCTCAGACTCAGCGCAGAAATCCAGCAGGAATTGAGGGATTGGGGCCAGAGGGCTGGAAGGATCCAACCAAAATGTAACAATAACTTGTCCAAGCACAGATCAGCACTAAAAATTAAGAAAGCTAAAGGTTTACATAATTAAAGGTGTGGCTGCTCCAGGAAAGTACATGAGCCCACGGGGATTAAGACTGGCCTAGACCAAAAAGGGTTACTTGGTGATAAATAACCCTTAGAAATGGTAATTATGTTATGCCCTAATGTTATTTACTGCCTAATATTGTTCACTGTGACTCCTTTAATTAATCTACCTGACATTCTCACTAACTCTTTCCTTTTATCCTTTGCTGAGATTAAAGGTCCTTTTTATCTTATTGCTTTTATGTTCATTCTTGGGTGAATCCAGTATTAAATTAGATGCCTGTGTGCATGTTGAGCACCCATGGCATTCACTTTTGGGGTGCACAGGAACCTTATTGTCCCTTTTAAAATGATTAAAATTTCTTGACAGTCCAACTTTCTTGGTCACTTTGAAAGCAGTTTACCCAAGACAGAAGTTCCCAAAGCATAACATTTCCCAGCTAACAAAATCCTTAAAAGTGACTGTCTTTTTAGGCTCAAAGAAAACCTCCATGTTTTTTTCAAATCAAGATTTCTCACTAGGCTCTAAGTTGCTCTGAGAAGCTATCTAGCTAAATTACCCAGTAATTTTCCTTTGCTAGTTTGCCCAAAAAACTGATGAACCTCCCACATCATTATTCCCAAGACTGTGTTTTTCTCTCTCAGGATATCTTTGAACTGCTTTTAATTACTCTGACTGGTCAAGGTCTCTACTGAAAATGCTCCAGTTCCCTGAAGCAGATCTTCCTGATGACTTAGGCAAGAAATAAATATTATTATTTTACCTTGTAGTAAATTGCCCATGATCAGCTCTATGCTGCAAAGAATCATCTCATGGCCCTTAATAATTGTGGCGGCTACTTCACCAGCAACATTTTATCCTGCAACACATATTCTCCAAGCCAGATTAAACAAAGTGCTTGTTTACAAACAGTTTACTGAGGAGTAGCTCTGACACACACATCAGTTTCCTTTCCCCCTGACAGAAGCACACTTCCTATTTTCCTTACAGAGATGGCCCCAGCCGATGCCTCTGCCAAGGTTTTTCAGCCGTGCCCTCCCAGCCACAGAACCCTCCTGCCCCTTCTGCACCTGCCAGAGACTCCTCAGTCAGGGGGGACCCCAGCCTCACCTGAAGTCTCATCTGACTCGAGCCTGTCCCCAGCAGCTGGGGGTGAGCTCCCTGCTCCCAGCAGCTCCAGCTCCAGGGCTGTGCTCAGGGGAGGGATTTCCTGCAGCCCTACTCTCCATGAGCATCATGTCTCTGCTTTACACTCCTGTGATCACTCTTTCTGCAGCCCTGGAAAATAGGTTTGACTCCACTATCACTCAGAAAATAACCCTCCTTCTCTCACATAATTTAGTTGTCATTTCCCTCCTCTTAACCTGTAATGGTATTTTATGCCTGTGTGGTACTTTAAACATTTTAAACCAAGTATAATAATTTCTCAGTGGTTTCTTCATAAAATGTGATGGTGAGCCAGACTGTTGCTCATTCTTTTTCCTGGCTTGTCTACCAAAGTAGTCTTGTTCTTTGATTTCTAAGCTTTTGGCTGGGATACCTTTTTAGTTCTGAGTTAATACAGGACTGGGTGCAAAGGGAGATTTGCCCAGGGGTAGAATGGTTAGACAGAGATTCTCTGGAAGTACTACGAACAGTAATAATAATAATAATACTACTAATAAGAATTCTAGCAAAATTTCTTCAATGATACCACACATGGGGAGTGAGATTGCGGTCAAAGGATAAGTGTTATTAATTTTTTGATGAAATAATGAGATGCTGTAGTGAAAAAAAAAATTTAAGGAAATTTTTTTTGCTTGATTTCTGTTTTATCAAATGTAATGAAAACACAAATTCATTTAAATTTATGTTTTGTGATTACTTTTGCCATTCCTGTGAGAGTTGTCTGCAATAACTCTTCAGCTGAGCTGAATTTTGTAACTTACTTAAATGATAGTATTTCTGCCAGGTATTATCAAATTGTTGAACTAGAACGTGAGGAGCCATCAAGAATTTTGATGTAAAACTGCAGCTGTTTGAAAATATGCAGTGAATGTCATCTTTAAAACATATCTTGCCATTACCCTGCTGGGCACTTAGGTATCTTCTGTTTTCCATATTACACTTATTTAAAAAATATAAAGCAGAATAAAATATGGAAAATATAGATATCAAGCTACTTGCATGGCATTGCAACTCGACATTACTACTGCCATAATATTACTGAATACCCAAGGCTATGAGTAGAGAAATTCATACTAAGCCTAGCATAGATTCTCACTAAGATGATGATCTCTGTTCTGATGCCTACTGATATTAAATACCAATAACATTTGGGCCCTTGTTGGGAAATACTAATCAAACATATGTTCTGCTGTACTGATCTATCTCTACTATTATCATGCAATAATGCTGCTCTGCAAGGTGCAGAGAGCAGCTTGATTCATTTCCCATTATCAGGTAATACACAAGCAGAGCTGACTGTAACATGAAATTTCTGTGCATGAAAAGGGAAAGTAAGAAGTACACCAGTGTAAAAAAGAGAAAGAACAAATGGGTAAAATGTATGCCTGCCAGGGTGAGAACTGTGGGCTTACAACCGTTAGCTTAGCAAACACTGAGAGGCTTCAGCTATACTTTATTGCTTGTATTTACTACCACCATGTAAGATGACTGCTGACAAAGTGAAGGTGATGAATAGAAAAGGCTGCTGCATAGCAGAGCTGTGTTCCACTGATGTTTACTTATGTTTTTGTAAAAAAAGTAGACTAAGGCCTGAACAATTTGCATGCAATTCAGAAATCAGAATGGCAAGGTTAATCTAGAAAGATACTTGGAGTTGCTCTCACCTGATTCCCGCTTCATTTTTCCCCTCATTCTCTTACACTACAGGTCCTTGAGTCTCCTGGCTGCAGGCAGGAACGACTGCAGACATAGAAGCTGCATGATTAATGTGCAGTGAAGATCAGTTTCATTGAATGCTGTTTCTTGTTATCAGTTTGCTAAAAAATGGTTCTGTTACATTTGTGAGAGGAAAAATGTGACACATACCTCTATGCAAAAAAGTGAATCAAAAAAAAAGTACACTTTTTAATAACTTTAATTCTGCTAGTTGGGCATTGCACTTTGTACAGTACCATCAACAAATAATGTTGTACAAGTCAGTGTTTTGGTAGGCTATGTGATGATGTTTCTCATTTTCCCTTTTGTTAGCTTGGAAAGAATAAATAGCTCTTATTTTTAGCTTTTTGACCCAGCGTTATTCTACATGACTTGGCGACTTTGTCCAGTTTTGCAGTACTAGTCTTTACTAACCACTGCATTTTAGTTGTTAACATGGCTAGAAATTGTAAACAGCTATGGCCTTGCAAAGCTGAATTTAAAATTGCCCAAGTTCATGGCTGCAGCTCCTCCAGGGGCCATAGATGCTTGTCTAGTTTCGGCACTTTTTATGGAAGAGGAGACTAAAGATGCTAAGCCAGGCAGAAAACAGCAGTTGCAACAAGCCCAGACAGAAAGGATGAGGGGACATGACAAGCCTCAGCAAACCCTCAGCTGCTACGGGCACCAGTTCAGCAAGCCTGGGCACAGACTTGGAGAAAGGGCAACCTCTGCACCTCTCTGTGCAGATCCTGTAGAGTCTCATGTCAGCCATGGAAAACATCTTCTTTTGGTATCCACTCTTCAGCCATGGCTGGTGGAAGAGAACAGGCCCTTTCAGGACATGATTCACTGCTTTTGATGACCCAAGCACTCCCACAGTTCATTTTTTTTTTTTCTCTTTTTTTTTTTCCTGTTTTTCTCCTTTGATACCATCATTTATATTTAAGTAATGTATAGGTCCATATATAGAACTTCCTAATTTTTCTGGTTGCATATTTTTGAGGGAGACTGTGTGTTCTTCACACAGAGATGTTTCAGAGGTGTTTCATATTCTGAGGTTAAAAGCTCAGTAATGTTAGATTCACTATTATATCTATTTGCAGTAAGCATTGTGGTGCCAAATACCTGATCCAGGCACCTGGACTTAGTCTTTAGGTACCCTCATGAACTTCCATGGAAAGAAACTAGGAGTGCCCACTTTGGAAGGTACTCTCTGCAGCAGTTTTGTGCAAAGAAAGGGCAACTTCAGCATCAGCTTTCTGTTGTCCACTAGTGAAGAAAAGAAAAGAAAAGAAAAGAAAAGAAAAGAAAAGAAAAGAAAAGAAAAGAAAAGAAAAGAAAAGAAAAGAAAAGAAAAGAAAAGAAAAGAAAAGAAAAGAAAAGAAAAGAAAAGAAAAGAAAAGAAAAGAAAAGAAAAGAAGTTTTAAAAATCATGCAAGTTCAAACATTTGTTAAAATAACTATATTAATATTGTTATTTGAACTCATATATTCACTCACAGAATGCCCCTCATTTTAAATGAAAATAGTTATCTGTCCTCCCATGAGAATTTTTCAAAGTTGGATTCTCTTAGTTAAAGATTGAATCCTGGAAAATATTTGTTTTTAATACTGAAACCCCCAGTTTGAAAAATATAATCAATATTTGAAAACTGACTATTTTCCTGTTTTCATTTATGGGAAATGTCAGCATAAAAAAGAAATTTAAGAGAGCCATTTTTTTTCTCCTTTCTCAACTTTCCCATGAAAAACAAATGGTGTTTTCCTTCAGCTCTACTGGCAACAGAAATGTCAATATAGAAAGCCTTCAGGCATCAGACTGGGTTTCTCTTCAAAAGCACAAGGTTGATGAGTGTATTGAGAATCGTCAGGAACTCACAAGTCTGAAGGAACCTCAGATCCATCTGCTGGACTATTTGCTCCATGACTCACAGGAGAGTGAAAAGTTGAATTACCAGCCCTTCCCTTTAAGAGGATAGATAACACTTGCAAAGCGTCTGAAGATTGATCCCTCCCAGAACCAGATCCTGCAGCTGGCTTCCAAGATGTTAGCAATTCCCTGCAGGATACAGATATATAATCTCATTGTTAAAAGGCTTCACTTATCTACTGGACAGATTATTTTTTTAATTGGTAGTAAATAAAAAAAGATATCAGAATTTAGAACCTTTGAAATGTGCCTTCAAAAACCTTATACTGAAATATAATCCTAAGAAATACTGCCAGTTTTAAACAGAGGCAGTAACTTCATCACCACCACCACCACCCTTTATTCAGAACATTCATTTGCTTTTCAAATATTTAAAAAACCCAAAATAAAATAAAATAAAAAAACAACTGCAATACATATAATTCCGTGTGCTAATAGATAAAGACAGTCCTGTGGGTGGGAAATGGTAAAAATGACTGATTTTCAGAACATGCTCTGAAGTAAGATGTTGATCTGCCTGTTTTGTAGACTGTGAGATGTTTCTCATGACTCTATTCCCACTAAGGAGAAATATATGTTCTCCAGGTACCACATGTGAACAACTGCAAAAGTAGTAGCTGTAAATGCAGAGAAAGATACCATTCATTCTGCATAAAAGTGTCCCTGCCTGACTCAGGGGCACAACACAGCCAATGTTAGAACCTGGATCAAAACGAAATTCAGGACTTTTTTTTTTCACTCTACTATGTACTTGCATTAATGGATTTTAAACTTCTTTGCAAAATATGGAATGTTTAACAAATAAATGTTGACTTTAAAAGAATTCTTTTTCCTCATGTTGTATGAGCTACACTACAGTGTTCCATAGAACACGTACGCATAGAAATGCTCTATTTAGTACAGTTAGAACAAAGTTATATATGAATCACAGTTTTGCGTCTCTCTTTTCTTTCCTAGCTGTATTTTAAAATAAAAACCTGTCTTTGTCTTAAATCACGTGGTAAAGCTGCTGTGCTAATCAATAAATAACATTTATGATCATCAGGCAAATTGTTTTTGTTACACTGATTTTTATCAGGATCATTGTTCTGTGTGTGTACCTGATTGTTATCAGCCTGCAGGACGTGTCTGTGCAGAGGCTGGGGCAATGCAGAGTAGATCCCTGCAGTAACTGAATTGAAAGCTCTAGGCACTGCCAGAGCACCATGCACAGAATAGAAACCAGCTAAAATGTCATGCTAAAATTCCTTCATGTAATCTTAAATTCTCTAGAAACTTATGTATCTGCACAAACAGACACAGTGAAAATCTCAGCAAGTAGTAATTTTCTGGATTTACTGTATGACAGGAACATCAGGTGATAAGTTAAATAATGCAAGATACAGGAATTGACTAAAAATCTTCCTGTGAGCCTGCTCATCACAGACATGTGAGCAGCTGGTTCCCATTGCAATCTCTTCTGAGCCTCCCCAGCTGGGACAAGTGAAAGCTTTATCATGGTCACTGACAATCTGACAGCCATCTGAGATCAGCCATCTGAGATAGGCTATGAGTCAGTCCCCCATGCACCAGCAGGAACAGAAACTTCCTCATGAAGCTTTGGCAGCCGGCAGCACCTTTCCTGCTTTGATTCCCGTTTCAGGGCAGTGCACGTGCGCAGGGAGTGCTGCACCTCAGCACGGACAGCAAGGGAAGGCTCCACAGGCATCTCTCACACCCCTAGTAAAGGTTAACATGTAAAGCCTGGTCTGTGATCCTCCTCAGAGCAGAGCAGCTTTTCACATGGAAGGCAGAGGGATGCTCCTAAGAGATAAGCAATCAAACAGCTCCAGACTCACACTGTCTCAGTGAAGGCTGGTGGTGGCATTCCCGTATGCCACTCCATCTGCAATGATGGGGTATAGAGGAGATGGCCATGGGTTTGGGCGTGTCAGCGGCCTGATGCACCAGTGCTCAGCTCCTTCTCTAGGGGCCAGGTTTGTGAGCTGGGTCAGCCTGCAGTAAGAGGCTCATACTGGCCAGCAGGCATGGGGGGTGCCACCCCCACCCCGCAAAGTACTCAGTTCTGGGTGCTGGAACCTTCCAAATGTTAAATTTTTATCCCATGGATTGAAAAATATTTTTCTGGTCGATTAAATAATTCCAAGAGTAGAAAGAGGAATGGCTTACCGTGGAGAAGAGAAAGATATCTGTGCAAGTAGAATTAATTTTTCTGTAATTATTTATATGTATGAATTCCAAGAAAACTGGGGGGGGGGTGGGGAGCTGAGTGGCTGAGTGGAACAAGCCAAAACAAAGCAAAGCAAACATTCCTAGTAACTGGAACAGTCTCTGTATGACAGGCAGAGATACCAACTTATTTTTACAGGTTGCTGAGACATTTAAATGAGAGGTTAAAAATTCCATGCAAAGACCGATGTGGCAGCCCCACTGTGTAAAGATGCTCAGTGATGAGCCTGGCAGGTAATCAATGGAGATTTGCTAAGGCCCATACTCAGCAGGTACTTAATGCCTCTGTAATCACAGCTCAAATGAAGCTCACCTCCAAACCTTGCTGTATTTTTCAGAATCTGACAGGATCCCTACATACGTAAAAGATATAAAGATACCAGGGTACATCTGGACAAGAAGCTAACCCTCCTTTAATTCATGTTAGTTGCAGAAATCCGTGGGTGTTCCCAAAATACAGGGTTGGATTAAAAAAATTATTTTATAAATCATACCAAGTGGAATATCCTGTGTGGCTGAACTAAATAGTCCAGAGAGTCTCCTGTGAAAATGCATAACTTGCCAATTTTGTGGCATGAAAGATACATGTGCCCATGTGTGTGCATGCATGTGTGCGCTTGCGTGCACAGGGGAATGTTAGAATTGGTTTATATTAGTGCATATTTAAGCAGGAAACATAAGACAGTGATTACAACTAATAAACTAGTGAGTTTAGATCTGTGAATTGGAAAAAAAACATTATGTTTCTTTAAAAGTCATAATCTAATACAGAGTTTTGTCAAAAACATGAAGTCAAGTACTAGAATCCTTTTTCCCTGGTAATATCAGTATAATTTATGTCTCCATAACAAAAAAGTTGGAAGTCTGTTCATCAAGCAGATTGTGTCTGGGTGAGATTTTATGCTAATAAGTTAGAACTCTATGTTTGATTTACTTGATGGATAATATAAGGAGAGTAACAGTGAAAAAGAAATACATTTTTAATATACTGTTCTGCAGTCTCTGTAGTAAACCAGCAGATGAACTATGAAATTTATTTTTTAGATTTCATTGGGATTGTATTAAGATGTATGAAAGGTTATTATCCATATAGGTAAAATAAAAAAAAGAGATCTGTCTATTGTGACAATTACAATTTTTTAAGAAATCCTTTGAGGTTGGAGTTTCCTGCCATGTTACACAAGCTGGCTCAACTTAGCCTCAAACTACAGTAGATGCAATAATTCATAGCATCTGAATGTTAAAAAAAGTATTCCAGTATTTAAATTAGCCTTTAATAGATGTCATGAATCATTTTTGTACTCAAGCTTTTGCACATAGGATTGCACTGCCAGAAGTGCAATGTTCTTGGTGACATTGTTTAAGGGTTTAATCTCATATTGCTGCTTCAGTAAGATTCCAAGGGCTGCAGAAAATGTGATGGGGTACACTGAACAAACTTATTACAAATAAAGCACTCCTCAGCTGTTTAGATAGCTCTTCCAGAAGAAAATTTTGAGTTACATTTTTATACAGCAGCAGTATACCAAAAATATTTTTAATGAAATGTAAAAACAGATGACAAATTGTATCCAAATCCAAGCTAGTAAGTTCTTGCAAAACAGTAAGTTTGAACCATGATTTGTTGTAATGTGATAAAGTTAATGTGAATTTAATGGCTTTCAAGACACATGCTATTAAATACCATACAAACCTGGTAAATCTATTTGAAAAGTCAGTTGCTAGGCTTCTAGATCTTACTACAGTTTCAGAAATTGCAAGTTTAATTTCCAGCACCCCCAGCTGAGATTTGGATTTACAGCAAAAACAATGACTTTCTTTAAGGTTTTACATACCAGTCAGGAGAGTGAGTCAGTATTCCAGGAGATTGCCAATATATACAGAGACAGATACATGGAGGGAAAGCCCCATGGAGGGGGATGAAGGGCTGCCTCACCCCTGTTAACCTGCTGCACCTCAGCCTGCAGCCAGCCCCACTGCCATCCTGGGGCTCTGAGACAGCCTTGCCTGAAGTCATTCCCCAGCCATTGGTTGGACTGACTCTGAACTGAAAGCAGGGAAAAATACAAGGTGAAGGGAAAATATTAAACCTCTCTTCATTGGAAGCAATGAAAAAAACCCAGCAGACAATAGCACCAATAAACCAAGTGATCCATAAATACAATTCTACTGGGGAAAAGAAAAAAAAAAACCAAGGTGGTGGTGGGAATTAACTGCAGAACATTTTATCACACTGAGCAAAAGGCAGCCTTCTGCAGGTTGTAATAAAGCAGTCACAGCATACTTTTCTCACTGCCTCTGCTCCCAGTGAGCTACCTCCCAGTTCTCAGGGACTTATTTCCCTAAGCATCAGCAACTGAATGTTTTTCTGCACATTCAGCTGAAATTTTTATGATTTTTTAAGATTTTAGGGCTTGGCATATTCATGATGAAAATTCCTGAACTAATATTAAAATACAAGAGAGAGTCGATGACCATTCCATGAAAAGCCACCAAGGTCCCTCAGACCTGACAAAAGTACATCCCTTGGTATGCAGTTTCTCTCATGCAGAAACTGAGTCTGAATGAGCAGAGTAGGGTCATCCCCTCCT
The DNA here is from genome assembly GCF_963513975.1 of Fringilla coelebs. Lineage (NCBI taxonomy): Eukaryota > Metazoa > Chordata > Aves > Passeriformes > Fringillidae > Fringilla > Fringilla coelebs. Next base: position 15,870,549 of record NC_140028.1, on the reverse strand, counting down.
CTCCCATCAAAGGTTCTCCATTGCCTGCTTCAAAAAAAAAATAAAAAATAGGAGAATCAGCAGCAAACACAGCACTGGCATACTCTCATAGTTGCTACTGTACAGTGCAATCCTGCCTTCAGACTTCCTGCCCATTGCCTGGAATTTATGACACAGGATGCCTGTCCCTATCTGACTCTGATGTTCTAGCCCTGGACCCTTTCTGAAAACACTGTATCTCTGAAATTATGTTTCAAATCTGCAAAGATCTCCTAGAGAGGTTATATATTTCTGTCCTGTGATATCATCAAACAGAAGGGTTGTGAAGCTACAATTTAAGCTAGATGCTGAATAAAAAGTCAGTTAAAAGTACCTTTCCCTGTCAGTACAACAAAGCCTTGGAGTTTAAAGGTAGCTTCAGAATAAGATATTTAAGCTTTGTCTGTGGAATCTAATCCACATGCTGATTATTTGGGTGTGTGCCTGGCTAACAGACACTACTTTCACTTGACTACCACTCTTTATCCACAGATGAGCAAGAATGTCCAAGAATTTTAAGACTGATGTCATATGCCTTTTTTTTTTTCCTTAACAGTATTTTATATAACCAACACAATGTAAATCAAGACTGTCAAGCCAAAACAAGAAAAAAATCCCTGTGAGAGTAGTTTCTTCTAACGTAGAAACAGCATTTTTATTGTCAAATAAAACCAATGCCATTTTCACTTCAAAGCTCCCGTGCTTTGCTTTCCCTACAGCGTTCTGCCTAAGGTCCTTCCCAACTTCTTGTCTTTTAAAGAAACACATCCTAACAAAAATGCAGCTCATAAAAATCAATAACTCCTGCATTGGCTCTAATAGTCCAGGAAGAGTGATGACCAGCTATTTTTCAAAGGTCCCCGTTCTTTTCCTCGGCTGCACTGCGGATGTGGGGTACACTATCATTTTGGGAAAGAGGAGGAAAAGTTGTGTTTTCTTACACGAGATGAAGATTCCTGCCAGTATATTGTTATTTCTGAATTTGTGTCTCCTAGAGAAAGAAGACATACACCTCCCTAAAAGCAAAGAAAGATTTAGCATATTTTTATTATGGGCCATTATCAGTAAAGTAAATAGTTAAGAATGAAATTAATGGAACCAGTGGGACAAAAGTTTGGATTAAAGTCTTTGCACTTGGGTCCTTAATTTAGGGTGATTAATCAATAGAATAAAATCATTTGCACATACCTTAAGTGATCAGCAAATATATACAGCAAATTTGAAAATTGCATTTCTGCCTAAATATACTGAAGGAATTAGAGTTTTAAGTAAAATTAAGGCTTCACTTTAGAAATGCCTATTCTCCATTTTCCTGCAGTAATCCCATTGAAATTGACTCCAACTATTTTCAAATTTGGCAAGTAATGCTCTTTCTGACTTCAGTAGGAAAAGAAAAAAAACCTCAGAACATATTGCTGTATTGTGCATCTATTATTGAAACTATTACAATTCCAGCTGACCATGACTAGAATAAATGTTTTCTTGAAGTTTTCCAAGGCCAAATAAATGAAGCAGTGAAGCACTTTAGAAGTGCCTACCCAGATCTTCCTTGCAGAACTGCAAAGGTTTGCCAATTGTTACAAATATCTTCTCAAGCAAAGTCTGCTTAGAAAAGTAGGCAGTGAGACCAATTGATTTAAGTGAGGAAAAGCAAACAGACTTTTGGATACAAAGATATTTTTTGAATACAGAGAATTTACATACATTATTTACAACTGCTGTGTGACCATTAAAGAATATTTACTTAGAGATAGCATTTAACACTGAAAAAAAATTAATAATTTTTCACACAGCACTGTTGAACAGAGGGAGTAAGATGATCTTTTTTATATAACAATGCCTTATACATGTAGGTGGGTATGTTTTCTGAGACTCAGAAAACCCTTAAGAAAAAAGCCAAGACTGACTTGTAAAGGAAATATTTAATTCCCTATCCTCCTTGTGAATAGGGGATACTACACTAGAGTGTATTTTTTTGTTGTATTTACAACTCAGTAAGAATGAAAAAAATACTGGAAGCCTCCCAGTAAAAGAAGTATGTGCTAGGCAAAAAATGCAGGAAAGCATTAAAGTTTGTTCTGCACAAACAAAATAACTCTGTCTTCTGTCCCTCTATCTAGAAACATTATTAACTCAAAAAAAAAGTTCCCAGTTGACTTTGAGATGAGGTGGCTCCAGGACTGCCGTGAAAACTCATTCCCTAAGTCCTCAATGAACTGAGGCAGAAATTATGTATTTTACTTTATTTTTAATTCCTAAAATTGGCTTCCTTACTGCAAATAGCCTTGCAGAGGATGTATAATTTTGTGTGTCAGTGCTAGGCAGAGTTTTGTTGGAACTAGATGTCTCTTACTCAGTGCCTCTTTTTGAGGGAGAGTGCCTCTCTGCAGCTCCTCATGGAGAAGCTTTATGGCTCTGAATACTTAAAATTTCCTCTGCCAGAAGAAAGCTTTTCCAAAACCAGATAAACATGAAGTGTTCAACAACACAATTCTGAAGAGTTGCTTTTTGAAACAGCTTTTCTTTTAGAGGAAAACATGGTTAACCAACTTTTGCAAGTGCTCTGCAAAGAAAATTTTACCTTGTATGATCTTAAGCCACAGTTTCTGTAATTCCAGTTAATGTTTAAGGACTAATAAATCACCTTATGTCTTTCTGCCTCCCTTTTTCTGTCAATTGGTACAGAAACTACCAATCTTCTAAAGAGGAAAGAGTTTTCATGAAAGTTGTTTTCTTGGTTTGTTTGGTTTTTTTATTTTCTGGAGCAGTAATACACATTTTGAATGTGAAATAAACATTATTACAGAGTAACCAGTGCAAAGTTTTCTTTCTTTGTGTGTTGCCATAAAGATCTACTGATGAGTTTGATTCAAGACATTCCTTAAGTAGAATTGATGCTTCCCTGAACATTCACACAAATGAAATGCTCCAGATATTTGTTTCAACCTCAGTCTTTCTCAGAGCCCACACTAAACCCATGGCCTATTAGATACTGGCTATCAGCCATGAAAATCTTGCTTATTAAGAGCAACATTTATCATATTTTTCAAATCCCTCCTGTGTACCAGTCTCACTGTTGCATCATGAAATAAAATCTCAGTCTGCTTCAGGTAAGATTGCAGTAGCACTTCCATGGATGGTGTCCCCAATCAGGCAGAGCTTCTGGCAAGTGCAATACTGTCAATAACAACTCTTTCTATTGAGAGGATGTTAAAATAGTATTATTAAAATATATTCTATTATATTAATTATATTTTATTTTTATAATATAAAGAATATTTCTTTAACTAAAATCTGAGAAATTATACCATCATGTAAAAGAAAGCCCTTAGAAATTTTTAAAGAAGTCATTTAAAAGATGGCATTTATGCCCTTTTAAGAGAGATGGACATTTCTAATTTGAAAATCTTGATGAGGAAGCCAAGTCTTTTTTTTCTGCTCAATGTAACATATTACACCAAGCACACACTTAACTGTAAGACCTTAGTGCCGCATAGGAGAGTTCTTAATAAAGTACTTACCTAATGGCTCTGAGGCAACATGCTGCAACACACACAATTTTGAGCTGTACAACCAAGCTAACACAAGAATGATTAAGCATTGGGCTCCCTTTCCTCCCTATGGCATTCAGAACAGATCAGAGCTAAACACAAAGAACAGAGGCTTTTCTTTCTCCTTAGCACATGAATTATTATATTTTCAGGACAGAGAATAATGTTTATGAACTCTGGCTAGCTGTTGGGATTACTAATGGTGTATCTGTATGAGTGCCTCATGACTGTATAACTTTACACAATTCTCTTCCCCACTTCCAGGCCACTAATATGAAGCCAATCACTGCTGTCAGGTCATTTGAATTTTGTCAGAGCTATGACTGAAAGGTCTGTATGTATCTTTGTCATAGTAACCATAACCTCGTTTCTACCCACAGAGAACTGCTGGGAGTGGGGCTGCCTTTCTCTTCTCCCAGGTGACATATTCCTTCTGGGGTCTCTGTAGCTGCTCCGTATTTTCTCCAGTATTCAGAAGCCAATGCCAATACTACAGGCAAGCTTTCAAAAATGTTTGTTTGATGTGAGACCACCAGCTGCTGTGGAGAACCTCAGCTAGGTGAGAAGGCAGAGCAAAATCACCTAAAAACAGTCTCAGACCCTAGCCAAATGCCCTGGAGAAAACAAATTACCAGAGAAGCACCAGCTAGCTCAGCCTTTTATGGCAATGCCATATTTCTTTTCCTTCTCTCTACATTGTAAAGGACAGCTTGGCCTGAGTCACAACATAAATGCAGCACAGCAAGACAAACTTGACTGATGAGCATAAGAATACAGCAGTGGTTCATTTAATCAAAAGCTTTTATAAGCAACTAATGTAAATTAAAATGCTGAAAGGAAAATTCAAAGTTACCCAGGCTGCTTGAACCTGCTTTAAAAGCATACCAACACCCATATCCACACCCTTTTTTTACTTCTTTAGTTCCTTCTGGAACTATAATATATAGTTTTTTATAATTAAATAAAAACCACAAACCAGAACTTTCAAGCAGGATTGTACTTTGACAAAATGCTCCCTCACGAGTGAGTCAGTCTGCGATGCCCATTAATGGCTAACAGCTCCGTTAAAAAGGGTGAGCAAAAAAGCCTTAAAATGTTTTATTGTTTAACGTGAAAGCACTCAGAACAATGGATGGGCATTTTTTTCTATGAATCAAAATAATCACATTTAATTAATTAAATGCACATAACATCTGATTCTGTAGCTGTTCTGTGCATGGAAGTCAAGCGGGTTTAATAAGATGCAACACAATAGAGTCAATTAGTGCATTTGTCTGAAACCTAAAAAATGAGGGCAGTTGGTTTACTTGCATATAAGCTTACTCCTGGATGGGTACCTGTTTTCTCCAGTAACATCTACTCCAGACAGGTTTGGTTTTTCTAAAACTGGCTACCAACTATGGCTTTAAGGACAGACCAGAAACAAAGCAGGAAATCACTCCAAAAGCCAGTTGAATTCAGCAGTATCAAGAGCCCATTTTTATCTTTGAAAAACAAGATACTGTCAAAAACCAGACACCTGAAAATAGAAAACCTATTTCTGAAATACCTATCTTTAGGCTATGTCATGTTTATTCTATGTTCAGTCAGGAATTTTCAAGAAATTGGAGTATCTGTGTTGAGTAGAAATATGAGCAGAACAGTATAGATGTGAAGCCAGATGAACATCTGAGGAAAAAAAAACAGTAGTTTAGGAACTTACTTATTCATTTAGTCAATATGATTGCCTCCCTACTGAAAAAAAAAACCCAGAGCATTATAATACCAATTTCCTGGCAATGCAGTGGACTTACTGGGAGGTCTATTAATTGTGTTTTAGTCTCTTGGCTATACCTGTCTGCAGAACAAGGGCAGGGATTGATTTTTAGTGTCATGTTTGAAAAGAAAACAGTCAGATCATTCAAAGACAGGAATACATTGGCAACACTCTCCCATTCCAGCCCAAATAAATCCAAGATGTAGCTCTTACTTTATCTTGAATGAGAGGGTGATTTAATTCAGAAGATAAGGTAGGTAGGCAGACAGTAAATACCTTTCAGAGTATCTGCTGCCATTTGGAGTTAGGGCACAGCAACCAAATCATTACAGGGGAAATAAATGTACTCTGGGACAAAGTTTTTGCAAATGACCACTTCTTGAGACAATCTAACCTCTCTTCCTTTAGAACTAAAATGGTGCCTAGCCATCCTGGCAGCAGTTTAGGCTTTGACAAAACTCAGCTGAGCAAGTAAGATCAGAGCAGACTGAAAGACATCATTCCTCCAAGTCATTTGCACAAGGAAGCGAATTTATATGGTACCCCAGACCTGCTAAAAGGAAGATGGATCACAACAAGAGGTTTTAGAGAAGAATCAAGTGCTGAGTTGTCTTTCAGGAGCAAAGCAGTCATGAACTATTGAATATATGTGTGTGCATGTACCCGTGGCAAACATGGGAAGTAATGGGCCCAGTCAGTTTTCCATCCTCATCCTGCAAAATCAGAGTCCTATCAAATGTCACCATAACAAGACCCAGTAAACTTATCTCTCAGCAGTGAGTAGAAGGTTGTTGGTTCATCTTGCTTTGCAATCACATCAGTTTGTCCCATGCTAGTTTTTATATTTCTTGTTAGAGGTAAAAAGGTTAATAAAGGAAGTATCAACCTGGTGTAAGTTGACCATGTGCTATGTTTGGCCAGACAGTCTCCAGAGGACCCCCACCAAGCTAGATAATTCATTGGTTCTCTCATCCAAAAATTTGGTCAATACTGGTAACTACTGTATTATGTCAGTAATTTTCAAAGGAATTGCATTAAAATATATCTAGCATTTCATTCAGTCATCTATTCACAAGGATTGTTATACATTTTCAAGTATACAACACAACGCCTACTTGCACTTTTTTTTCTTCCTGAAAAATTGTATATACAGTATATCTCTGCACAGATACCCAGATGTTTTGCTTTCCATTACTTTTACAAATGCTAAGTGGCCACAGTTGTCATTGAACCTTTGAAGGCTGAGATGGGGTCCCACAGACCATTACAGATTAACCTTAGTTTGTCTAAAACACATCTTATTGGGTGTAGGGGTTTTGAACATAGGACCCTCCAGGGCTGAAAGAGATACCAACCTTCTGCAACATAAACAATTTTATTGATCTCAGAAAGAAATGAAAGTTAGGAAGTGAAATCCTTTCATGATAGAATTTTGATTTTACACACAGACACTGATCATGGTTTGAGATGCTGTTTTGGCTTGGCATGATTAAGTGCCAATATTTCATATATAAAAAGAGAGAAGATATAACTGTCTGATTGACATTTAAAAAAGGGAAAACACTTTGGTAAACATAAATGTTTGCAAAGTGTGAGGAAAATATGTGAGTGGGCTGAGGGCAGCTGAAGTGAAGAAAGGTAAAGCATAATTATTCTTAGCACAGAGTTTTAAAAATTGTTAAATTTATGATAATTTTTAATATAATAAAAATATATCACATTTCCTCCTTCTTTGCACCTTTGACTGAATTTCATCCCTACAGACATTAATGAAGTATGTGGGCCATTTCCTGGAGACCTGTTGTCAGTCCTGGCTTGATCTTAACTTGATGACGTTAAATTACATGTCCCTTCTATAATCCATGGTCCCAGGATCCTAATGGAGTACAGCCAGTCAACTGTGAGAGCTTTTGCTTGTCTTTGTACATTTTATGGTCATCTCACCTGCTAACCCTTGATTTCTCGATAGCACTGTAGCTTGAGTGTGGCCCAAGGGCCACACTACACCAAATTTTCTTGAGTTCAATAAACCTAACAACCTTGACTGAGATTTTTATTTGTGAATACTCTTCAGTTCATCTTATTACACTGTGCATTGCTGATGGCACTAAGAGGCCCTTAGAGCACACAGGGAAGTTTGTGTGGGAGTTTCAAAATTACAGTGCAACGATAGCTACTGAGCAGTGTCCTTAGTAAGTGCCCAGCATGCATGTGCTAAAGCCTTGGGCTAGGCAAGGGTGTGCCACATGAGTTTACACTCAGTTACCTAAAAATTGAAGAGATATCTCAGCATCATTGAAGAGGCACTTAAAGGGGGGCTAAGAGAAAAAAGTTGTTGGCCTGAGTAGGAGCATAAATGTTAAGTTTTGATAATGTCGGTTGTTTTCTACTCGCTTTGTAGAGCACAGACATCTCATCTGACTACTGAGTAAATTTTTTTTCCTGTTTACATATTTTATCTGCCAGAACCTCACATCTCACAAAAAATTAGTGAATCTCCTGAATTTGCCACTATATTTTTTAATTTCAAAATGCATGTTTTTTGAAAATGTAAATATTTTGTTTTGCTATGTCTAAACTCAAATATTATTTCTCATTTTTGACTTTTAATTAAAAAATAAATATACTCCTTAAACTACAGAGAATAAGGGATTGCAAATGACAAGTTTTGCTTGAACCAAAGCTAATTGTTTTTCATTTCAGTAAAAGAATTTTAAAAATTCAGGTCTATATAAGATAAACTTTTCTTTCTCTAGTTCAGCAGTTATCTGCAAAAACAATTATTCATGCAGCTCTATTTAACCTATTCTGATTTCATGGACACTTTGGCTTTGTTGAGACTCCTGAACACAAAATTCACAAATTGTCTTTCAAAACAATTTGAGGAAGCCAAGAATCAGTGCTATGAGGGAGATCTGCAATCTAAATGCCCTGTTTGAGTGGTCAATGGTACATACAGGAAAATGAGATTATTTTGAATAGGAGTTACTATGCAGCTTGTTTATGTCTGCTTTGAATACTCCTAGAGAAAGCACATTTTTGGCACACTCAAGCACCAAAGTGTTACTAGTTCATGACCTTATTCATTCATTATTGAAAAATATCACCCCAAACACCTGGTTAAAATAACTTCGCCTCATGTCCTGAAGTTAATTTAACTATTAAGGTATCAAAGAATTTGGCACTGAGTTAATAAATCATTCTAGTGATCATTGTTATGAAGTAGGGTGCAGAAAGAAGAAAATAACCCCATGGAAATCAATCTGTCAAGGGCTGAAAATAAATTACTGTAAAATGGAGTGTGTTTTAACCACTTCTCAGCTGTTTGACTGTAGAGCCATAAAAATACAGACCTTCTCTGTGTGCTGCAGAGCAGATAGTGTCAATGTGTCTGACTTCAGGACCAAGTATTTCCAACAGAACAAAGCAGTACTAAAAGATGTGTTTGTGGGATGGGCAAGGAAATTGAAAACTTGAAGTTCCTCGATAGTATTGTAAGAAAGGTGTATTAGAAATGGTAAAGATAAAAGAAAGTTCTATCTGGGTTAGAATTAATTGGCATTGCTGGAGAAAGACACGAAATACTTTCATCTTAGCCTGTCTAATGGAAGGCATAGCATCAGCAAACTCTGAATACAAATGTGGAAAGCCAGGAAGGTTAATCATCAAATTAAACATAGGGGAGATTCAAACCACACTCTCTACATATGTGTTGATAATGGATGATGGCCCTGTTTCCCCGTGCAGGGTGAGCATAAAGCTTGTGCAAGGGCCAACTTCATTATATAGACTTAATATTAATAGTTGAAGGAGCTATCATCAAGGGTCATTGACCTCCTGTCTGCTCTGACTGCAGAGGCATCCTCCTGTTGAATTATGCATAACTATATTTATGTTCTTATTTAAATATCATTTAATATTTAGCTTGTATAGGGTTTTTTTTGCATAGTTAAATAACTAGTTATCTGCTGTTTACCCAGCCTGCAAGATTCAGGGCCACATAACAGAGCCTGGATTCCCTTTCTATGAACTGCCTACCTCGACTTGTAGAAGCTTAGTCTTCCGAACCTGAAAAAAGATTAAATCATCTTCACATCTGGGAAAAAAAAAGGAAAAGAGTCTAATGTTCTGTCTGCCAAGGACCCAAAGGCACCCTTTTCTTTGGAAGCGCAAATTAAAGAAATGAATTTAGTTTTCTTAGGTTATTTAAAACTTCAATCATTTGGATGTTTATTAGATGCAGGAAAAACATTGTGAGGATTTATATTTTATGCCTAGCATTTTGTTCTGCAGGATGTTGAATCAACTACTTGAGGAAAAAAAAAAAAAAAAATTCACAAAACATTGATACTCCACAGTATGTCTTGTTCTAGCAGAAATCTGTGGGGAAGAAAGAGAAGCTCGCAGGCCTCCTCTTCTTGTGACATCCTTCCTAGAGATGAGACAGATGAGAAAATATATTTCCTCTGGAAAATAAAGCCTATGCCTGCAGTGCTCAGTGCAGAGACAGTTTAAGGCGGGCTGAGACCCCAGACAGACAGGCAGGCTGCCCACAGCATGCTGTTTGACTGCAGCTGAGACTCCAATATCAACCCTTGCCAAGGACTCTGAACCTCAGGAAATCAGGACCTGTAGCAGGAGTGGCCTAACTCATGGCCACTACCTCCAGCCTGGGTAAGCAGGGGGCTGTGTCTGTGCTGGACAAGCCCTACAAGCGGGCTGTGGCTATTTTGTGCAACGTGGATAACAGGCAAGTCCTGTCCTGAGAGCAGATTTGCTCTCTCTTGTCTTCCCAAGTTTCCCCAGAGGAGTGAAAAAGAGCCAGACCATTAATGCCTTACGCTGGCAGCAGCCTGCAGAGCGGGCTGAATGCAGCCCAGGATGGTGCACCCTGCCTGCCCAAACCTGTGTGCTGCAGACCTGCAGGCAGGGTTTTGCCTCGGGGTCACAGCCCCTCCTCAGCTGCTCCAGAGCCTGTCTGGATCCTCACCTCTCCTCAAAGGCCCTGGGCTCATCTGCCACAGCAGTCACATGAACCCCCACCAGAACTTTTAGGATGCTTCAGGCCAAGATCAGCGACCTCCAACCCCACATGTACCCTCCAGCCAGGAACCAAGGAAAGCTGGATGGGGATGAGATGTGGGATGCATTTAGACTAAGCCTCAGCAGTCCTGCTGCAAAACTCTTGGCCAGGCTGAAGCTATCTGAATACAGTTCAACACATCCTTAATATCATCAGCTTTGGAACTGAGACAGGGATAGCACAAATTAAATGTGTGTTTTCAAGAAGATCTGGACCCTAATCTAAAATTACTGACAGAAGCAAATAAATAATTATCCAGCTGAAAATGTCTCCAAAAAGAACTATTTCTTGACTTTGACAAATAAGCTCTCTATTTATGTTACAATATGAGCAAAACAGTAGTGTGTACCCTGCCCCTAATGGACCTTCATACTTTCAAAATTAATTACTCCAACAAGACTGTGAATTGTAAAGACAACATGTTTTGCCTTTTTTGGTCCTACCTGTAAAAAATACTATATTTGCAGGGAGTTTTTAATTAAGCAATTAAATCCTTCTCATTTGTACTTTAATTAGATGTTATACAAGTAGAAGGAGGTTTGTTATGTCACTTCTGAAAGCAAGTAGGGTTGTCAAACTCAGGTTGTGGAATGACTTTCCTGCAACACCTGATGAATATGATTTTCTGAAGTGGGTGCTGATATTTTTCATCTCATTTGCCAAGTTGGAGATCCTAAGGCTCCCGTTTCTCTGTTGGAGTTTTTTGCTATATTTTGGTTTAAGCTGCTCAAGTTCAGGTATGCATCCATGGAGGTGTATTTACAATTTAAGAGAGCAGTCTACAGAGGTAGATAAGCTGTACCTGACCAAGCTGTACTGTATCCCACCTCAAAGGGCCATGCAGACTCATGCTCCCAAAGCAGTGGCTAAGCAGGCTGGTAGTCAGATCCACTTTTCATCCATTAATTGAGGAAATTAGGCCAGCTAGGAATTCTTTTACTATCATTGTTATTTTTTTTAAGGCCAGGATTGGAAAAAGGGGCTATCAGAAAAGGCTGAGGAGTGAACCCACCACAGGAAATGCCATTATGACATAAAGAGAAGATAAGCCCATTAGGAGAGCCAGGGAGTAGTTGGTGAAGGAATCCTGTGGTCATTTGTGTTATTAGCTGTATCAATAATATTCAAACAGGACAGATCCCAGCCTTAGGGTAAGTCTTGTTTCAACATCAGACATTGCATAGCACAGATATTTTCAGTAAGCATTTAAATATAAACTGTTATTAAACTTGATATGGTGACTTGGAAACTTCTGAAGTGCCAAGCAAATACAATTTGGCTATCATTTTGTGGAAAGAAATGTACCATTTGCTCAGGAATAAGTAAAGATAAACTCATGGAAAGTTATAATAGTGAAGGGGGAGAGAAACATGCTTCCTTTTTCTAACTTACAGAATGGACATTTCAGCACTTTGGTGTAGTGAATCTCCAAAATACAATACCCAACCATATATTAGTGCATATATAGTGCATGGGATTAATTCTAGATTAAAAAAAAAAGTCAGGATAGGGAATCTATAGAAATTCAGAATTTGGTATGTAAGCTGCTTACCTGATTGTTCATACCAGACTTTTCACCAAGACAACTAAGAAAGAGTGATTTCTCTTGTAAAAGTCCCCATTTCAGACCAGAACCTCTCTCATTCCCACCTGGGTTCTGATTCTGCCCTATGCTTGAGCCCATCTGACTCTTTCTGCCACTGTCAATATCTATTTATTGCCTTTTCAAGCATTTGCAGATTATAATAACTAACAAAGAATTTGCTAAGCTTACACTGAGCAGTGATTATCTATATCCTGCAAATATTCAGATCCCATTGTCAAGCTGACTTGACTCCTGCTGGTATTCATGGAAATTAATTCTGGGAACTAATTATGAAGCCATACACACTGTGACCAATATGTGCAAACAGTTTGGCACAGCCCAGTGAGAGATATCCAGGTCAGTCTTGTTTACCCACCTTCCCCACACCTGAACTGCACCTTCCAGCTTCCTATCCAGACCAACCACAGGAAATTAACCTAATCAAAACCTTAACTTACTGTGATGTCCCACTCTGAAGTGTAAGAGAACACCCAAGATTCATAGATGCTTATGGGTGGCAATAATGACAGAAGTCAGGGCTTCCTCTTTTCTTACAAAGCTTACAAAGTTTTATTGGTAAATTGCATTTTTAGGATGGAAATTGGTATATTAGTCCCTGACCTACTATATAAGCACATGGCAGTAGATTTTAGGTAAAGAGGGAGGGAGGGAGGGAGGGAGGGAGGGAGGGAGGGAGGGAGGGAGGGAGGGAGGGAGGGAGGGAGGGAGGGAGGGAGGAGTTAAAAAATTGATATGTTTTCCCCACCCTGGATGTAAGTTTCTCACTTTCTATGCAAAACAGTTATCATATACAGTCTGTTCTTCTCGGGTTGGAGGGCTTCAGTGGTCTTGGGTGGTTTTGACCCCTCCAATCCATCCCTACTTCTTGATCTCATTCCTGTGCTTGCACTGTACTGTGTTGTGCTTATCTCTAGGATCTAGAACAAGGATGTTTGTCCTGGAAAAATGCTGCCCTACCTTTCCCCCTTCTCCTGCCACAACTTGCTCTTTTCCACAGTGCTACTATCAACAACTTTGGTTACTGCCAACAATTCTTGGCTGGCTCCACAAACATCTGGCTATTGGTGTCTGAGGTACATATATTAGCCCCTTATCTTCTGGATTTCCATACTCATAGAAAACTAACCCACCTAAAGAAAGCCACCAGAAAAAAACAATAGTTAAATAGTTTGTGAGTTTACTTGGTGAACAGAACTGGCTTTTCAAAGATGATAAGATGGTTAGGGTCCAAGTAAAGTAAGTGACTGTAGACCAGTGCGGTAAAGAGGGTTGATTGGAAGAGAATGAAAGAGCAAGTGGGATCCCTCCTTTTCAGCAGTAGGTTGTTATGAATATTCACCCTCAATACAAAATAATATCCTGAGTTTATAAAGAATGTGAAGGTTTTTGCAAGATCCTGGCTTAAGACCCACTTTTACTCTGTGTAAAAATAACTGAAATCAAAGATACCAATTTAATAAAAAGAAGAAAACCTAAAATGGTGTGCAGGCAGAGTTATTGTGTACTGTTATTAAGCTAATGGAATTTAAATAATTAATTCTGGGATGTACAGAATATCATTTATCAATGAAAAGGTGTAACTTCCTTGGAAGAAGGACAAAGCAGCTTCAAAAAGCAGGTCAATTGAAATCTCTCCATCTCCCCACTCTGCTTAAATGACAGTTTGCCAACAGATGCAAAGTTCTCTCTGTTAATTGATCTCTACTACTACCAGTACATGACAGGGTTATATGACTTCACAAAACCACAGCAATTTGTAGTAGGTGATGGGAAAAACCTAAGATCTGTGTCAGGTCACCACAAAGAGCAAGGTGGACTGGTGTGGTGGATCTTGCTCTGTACTTATTTTATTCAGCCCAAGAGCCTCGGCCATCAGCTACAGGAACCACTAGAAATGCAAAAACATTCTCTTTTGATTTCACATTATTCACAGACCTGCAGGCTTTGGTTGTGTTCAAGCCATAAATGTAGATATTATTTGACATTTCACTTCTCATTTCTGTTCCAGCATGAGCAGGTCATGGAGCAGGTCAAACTGTAGCTCTGCAATGGAGCACTGGAGAAACACTTTCCTCTAGCATGTAACTGTGCAGGAAGGAAAGGACACTGACAATTAAATATGAAACAATATTTAGGGATATGCCTATCAATGGTACTCAGTATTCCTGGTGAGCAATTGTTTTTTCCTACCTGTTGCTATTCAGCCACAGTTAGCTGCTGAGTGCTGGAGAAAGGCTGGCAAGAGAGGCACAAAATTATCTGATGAACAGTGGTTCACAGGAGCAATTGCGTCAATGCCTCTCGATGTGGGGGACCCCTGCGTCAGCTGCCGTCTGTGGAGCAATGGGTCTGCACCCATCCTTCCACCACAGGCTGTCAGCAATAGGTGAAGCACAGAAAACACAATGAACCAGAACACCTCCTCGGACTGTCAAAATAACGTGTAACACCACAAAACATGAATCAGCCAACTCCTTGACTTTTCCCTCAGTGGATGTACTGCCAAACACCTGGCCATAAAGTAAGGACATTTGTTTATGGAAAAAAATTTCCAATCCAACCAAATCTCCCTCAAATTATATGATTTCTTAATAATCTGATTTTAAAGATGACCATCAAAGCACTAAACAAACTTAATCATCCTTATAACTTTACTTTCTTTTCTGTTTTTCCCCTTCTTTTATGTTCTTACCTATCATCGCAAAAAACTAATGACTCATTCTGGTTGGTTAGATCTTACTTAGAGTGCCTGGCTCATGGAGGTTCTTTCAATTGCACAAAGACTGATCCCTACTTTGGTAGCATGTCTCCAAGCACTTGCTTAATTTCAGTCCAATGATTTGACCCCCAGAGCTAAAAGACTCCATTCTTAGACCATACAATAAAATAAGCCTGACAACAACAAGACCAGTGTAACTCTTAAAAATTAAGTGGACATTATACTGCCTCCAAATTTTGGCATAGGTGTACTTTTGTGGGTAGGTGAAAAATTTTAAAACCTCATTTTATGTTCTTGAAAGATGGGATGTGACTACAGCAGCCAGAGAAGCTTCGGGTGTTGGTCATGCAGGATCTATGCTGCAAACACAACAGCAGCTATAAAGACAGTTGTGGCTGGGAGGTGGCATTGATAAGGCCTAGATGATGGCATGTTCTCATCAGGAGGACAAATGCTCCTGAGGGGTAAGCATGTATAAAGAATGCATTAAATTAAAAGCATTATTTCCTTTGATTATTTCAGACTTACTTTTGACTCAGCAAGTAGAGACCAACATACAGTCATCTGTGCTGATTGTTTTGTCTTTCTCTGATTCTACTTCAAAATTCCTAGTCTCTGCTCCTCCACCCTCTTTATTTTTCCATATTTCCTGACATTCAAGCCCCAAGTCACACCCAAACCAGAAATAATCATATTTTGAATGAGATCAAACCACATGATCTCATTCTGAACGTGACCAAATGAGTCTGACAGTTCCATTGCCCCCAGTGCTTATGAACAATCCCCATTTCCCAGTGGCTTGGATGAATGGCTGAATGGCAGTGAACTCACATGCTCAAAGGAGACTATTTGTCTATGTCTAAACCTTTGGCAGATGTCTCACTGTGCTTTTCAAAATATTTCTGGAGTTACAGGAGATATCCAGACTATTGGATCATTTTTATGTATTTGGAAACATCTGTATTTAAGAAGCTCTCATCACCTCCATCAATATCTGTTCTACAAGCCACTGGTTATTTCATAATCAAAGCCTGGGAAGTTGTTACACCTTCTCCCAAGCAAAGCCACTACAGAGTCCATAGTACATCAGATATTAATATTTGAGCAGATAACTTGGCAAACCAAATTTGAACACTACCAAACACATTTTAGTAAGACATAACATCATAACTGGATTTTATAATTAAAATTATTTCATAATCAGTGTATATATTTAAGGCAGAAACTAAACAATTAGGAAACCATCAATTTTCTTTTCATTCACAATTTACAACTCAAAAAGTTGAGGAAGAGAAGAGATCTGTTGCTTTCTTGTGTGTATACTGTACAATGTGTTTCACTGCTAGTTAGCTAATAATATGATGCAAGTTCCACTCTAGATTGAAGTTTACTCATGTACTTCAGGTTATGTAGAGGAGTGCTCACTCTCTATCAAGAAACTCTTAATACATAAGTTTAAGGTGCATCTCCCTCCATAAAAGCTTACCATAAAATACAGTAAATTTAAAGATAGATTTTTTTATGAGTTTTTAGCTAAAAATAATGACAAATTTGACAAGATAATTGTCCTCAAAACATTTTGTATCATTGTGAGTTGGAGATTCTTTCCAGTTTTGGAACCAAATTGTGAAGATATTTCAGATTTTAGCAATGATGTCTGATCACCCACCTGTTTCTCAGACAACTATTTTTTTATATGTCAAAAAACTGCATTTTGCTTGATATTTAAAAAGCATGTGGCAGATACACGATCCTGTCTGTGTGCTCACTGCCAGAGAAATCAACTGTCATGTGAAAAGCTTTCCTGAAGGGAAGAAGACAGACTTGTACCTGTGCCAGGAGCATCTTTGTTTGAAGTCAAAGCAACTCCTATGCTCCACTGGTGAACATTTAGAAAGGCAAGTTCTAACCTAGGGGCATTTGTCACCCTTCATTCAGGCTGAAGTTTTCTGCTGAAGCCAAAGATGATTACTATCCTCATTTCATAGTACAGAGGTTCAATACTCTGTCTTTAAGATTTAAAGTATTTTTACTCTATTTGAGAAAGATGGGTCTATATTTTTTACCCAAGAATAATTTTAGTCTGCCTATCCCTAAATCAGAGATATTTATTTTTTTCTGAATATCATTGTCTTGCTATTATACTTTAAGCTTTGTCAGGTTTGTGTTCTATGTTTATGCAACACCTCCTGTGGGTGCAGGCCTGCAGACACATTTTTCTTTATTCCCCTTTTGGCTCTTGATAGCATCTGAAGTAACACTAATGCAGAAGAAAAAATGAAGGATAATATAATTCAAGAGGGATCCTTTTAACACTTATCTCTTATAAAGACTGATTAAGACATATAAAAACACTTCAGAGATTCTGTTCTGATCTCAAACCACTGCTCATTTTGCCTCATCATTTTTAATGGAATGTTTGCTTCTTTCCACACATGTAAGTGAAAACAGTCAGACCCAATTTATTTCCTCTTATATTGAAAATACCTCCTGGATTGAGTTGGACCACAGGTCATCACAGTTTACTAACAGCAATTAGTATGTGTGCTGAGCTTTTCTTTTATGATCAGATTAATTTGTGTGTTGTATTCTCATCACTCTCTATTTCATAAATAACCTTTTCTATCCTTGTAACATTAATTTTCTACATTCATCTGCTGTATTTAATAAATTGTATTAGACCAGTATTAGAAGCAAACATTTTTTTACTTTCAAATTGATGCCTGATCCTGTGCCAGTACTGAGAGGACTGGTATGGAGAGCAGCTCTAGCCTGTGCTGTCAAATGCACACCTTAGTGAGCTGACACCAGCTGACCAAAAGACTCTGGTACCTATGTCTACTCAACATAAAACACACTCAGTTTTAATTCTCTCTGCACACATATTTGACCTATGAGACACTATAAGTCTGTAGGTACTTTAGTGCAATATTGAAATACCTGCATCGACCTAGAATTGCATAAGCCCTGGGCAGCTATTCACAAAAATCCAACGGGGATCAACTTGCAAGGTCTGCAGCCAAGATATGCCCAAAGAATAAATATTATTTAGACTTGAAAAAAAAAAAAAAAGAAAAAAAAGTCTGGGATTTAGTATTAAGTTATAGAGTAGGTTAGTGGCAATGAGTCTTCTTAACGGGTGAAAGATGTGAATTCAGTGACTTCACTGGCCCAGAAAAACTTCTAACTGCATTTCCAGTCTTCCCAGTGAATACGTAAGTGACCAAGACATCCTCAGCCCTCTTCTGCTCAAAGTCTTTAAACTTGCATAGAATAATTAAATATTCACCGGTACAAAGTAGAGAAATATATGATTATGGCTCTATTGGACTAGTGGGTGCATGAGGAAACTCACTTGACAAGGCAGAGATCTGTTTTCCAGTCCTTGTTTCAATTTATATTCAAGTATTCTAAATTAAGATTTTGATTACTGGCTAATGCTCATGCATCTTAAATAACAGAGTGTAGTTTGGTGCTCACAGTCTTGTCAAATATTTGGTCATTACAGTTTCAAGGAGAGGGATTGGAGGAGCTGTTTGAAATGCACTCTGTTGCCTCCTACTTCAAGAAGTTGTATAAAATGTGAAACCAGCAGGTTCAGAAAAAAAAAAGTAATTTAATCTTGCTCTTCTACATGTCAGGTTGATGCTCTGTTGAGCAAGACAAGGGAAGGGAGGGAGGGAGGGAGGGAGGGGGGGAGGGAGGGAGGAAGGGAGGAAGGGAGGAAGGGAGGAAGGGAGGGAGGAAGGGAGGGAGGAAGGGAGGGAGGAAGGGAGGGAGGGAGGAAGGAAGGGAGGGAGGGAGGGAGGGAGGGAGGGAGGGAGGGAGGGAGGAAGGAAGGAAGGAAGGAAGGAAGGAAGGAAGGAAGGAAGGAAGGAAGGAAGGAAGGAAGGAAGGAAGGAAGGAAGGAAGGAAGGAAGGAAGGAAGGAAGGAAGGAAGGAAGGAAGGAAGGAAGGAAGGAAGGAAGGAAGGAAGGAAGGAAGGAAGGAAGGAAGGAAGGAAGGAAGGAAGGAAGGAAGGAAGGAAGGAAGGGTGTCTTCACTCCAGGCTCTCAGGTTACCATTTTCTGTTGAGGACAGACCCACCCACAGCTGCCTCCGTCTGCCAAGGGTCTCAACACAGCTGGCAGAGCTGCCCTGTCTCTTGTGCACTGATAATTTAGTGGAGCCACAGCGCAGTGCTGATGTTCCCACACCGTTTGTGTGTTCAGGTCACCCTGCTGTGCCCTCTGGCTGGTGTGTCTGTACACAGAGTCCCACTCTTTCTGTTTCAAGTGCCAGCATACGTGGGGTGAGCTCAGATATTTTGGGACCTGCATGTCAGACTTAGTTCTAGGTGTCTGCTTCTCCTATAGCAGTTTTTAGGCAAAACAAAGTTAGAGCTCTGCCTTTCCTTGAATGATGGGGTCCACAAAGCACTCCAGGTGCTCTGGCACTTCTCAGTAATTGCCATCCACAGCTTTTGGCTGTCTCAAAGCCTCAGTATATTTTTGGTGTCTGATTTTCAGAGCTTCAGGGTTTGCATGAGTCCTACCTACAGACAATACAGACCTGAAAATCAGACCAGCTTGTTAGGAAAAGCTGAAAATAACTGAACTTATATGTAATATTGTGGCTTCATTTACAATTAAGCGGTCCATAAAAACTTTTAATGTCAGGAAGGAAAAAAAGCCATATCATCAATTCATCTTGTCATTCTTAAGCATAACATAATGAGTAAATTATTTGTAACACAGACATATTACATAACTTTTAAATCAATTATTTATTTCACTAGAATTTGTTAAAATGGTCAATATTTAGTTGCATTCAGCTAATACTAATGTTTTATTTTAAGTTTATTTTTCACAATGCTAGCAATTGTGTTGTTTTAATTTGTTGTTTACATGCCCTCAGTATCCTTGCTCAGTTACTCTCAACTCTATGGTTCAATTACTGGTTTTTTCCTTGTTGTGAAGATAATCTGAATGATGTGTTTAGTTGTCTGGTGGTATTTGATGGCTTCTCAAAAATTTTGTGGAAAGCTGCTGAGCCTGCTGATGTCTTGCAAAGTAAAAATAAAAGAAATCTATAACCAGTTACTATGAAACTGGTTTTGAATTTTGACTGTTTCTCTCCAATCATTCTCCTCTGACACTTCCTGATGAGTAACTTTCTAAAAATATAACTTGACACTCTCTTATATATTCCAGATACATCCTTTTCATGGATACCTTATCCTTGAAAATTGGACATAATGAGGTCCTGTTACATTTGTCTAACCACTAAGGAATTATATTTCAGTACGAAATAAAGGGAGTAAAATAAGAAGAAATATGTGTTGCAATGAAATCACAAACACTGGGGAGTTGCAGGCATATATAAATGGCTGTTGTGCTTAAAGAAGCTTGTAAGTTTCACTAAACTTCTTGATAATCACTATAGTAAACTAAAATGGTCTGTAACACCCACAAGATAAAACTGTCTCTCTGTTGGCTACGGAAAGACCAGGGAAATGAGAGAAAACCTGGGTGCAAATATTTTTAGTTATGTTAATTGCTGCCAGTGGAGTCTATAAAGATAAAAACATTCAGCTGAGAATAAACTGAATCAGTTTTGCCTTCTTTAGTAGAAGCCATTTACTCTAGTTTTGATTAAGGAATTGAAGCTATAGTATGAGCAGAGAGAGATAATTTTGCAAATTTTTTGGAAGGCTCAGCCCCCTTTTAAAATAGGATTTACAAAATACCTGCATTTTTACAAAAAAAAAACCATACATGAATTTTGCTTATTCAAGGCACATAGGCAGATTTTTTCAATTATTTTCAATACCCTGGGTGAAGAATTCTTAGTCTGGCACAAAGCAAAGCACACAGAGAACTTAAGAACGCTAGGACAAACAGTACCACAAACCAGATTGTTCAGGTGTTTGCGTATTTGTGTGTGCATATATATGGCAAACTGATTTTTCAAAACTCAAAATATGCTGACCTGTTAGAGTCTTTGAAAAGTCACAATGGAAGGTTGAATGTCATTTGTTGTGTCATAGGCAGACTCAAAGCTTCTTTTTCAAAAGTATTGTCTTCTTTCAGAATGTCAGGATCCTGCCTGGTTATAAAAGTCTGCCTTCTGTCCAAGGAATGTCTGCTCAGCTTAATCATGCTTGGGTCTCTTGGAAAACAAGCTAGAAAAACTGCACATTAACATCCAAACTTTTTGTTCTGCTGTTTTTTATCCTTTTTTTCTTTCCCACAAAGTACTTTCTCTGGTTTTGATGAAGGCGGCAGCATACACTAGAAATATTCAACTAGAATTGCTGGTACTCTCACTTTGTTATTTTCCTAGCAAGTAAGTATCATGTTCCTAACAGTCAATAATTCTGTTCATCTGTGGCACTTCTAAGATGATTTGTGAAATTACTATTTTGGCAGAGTTTTTAAAAGAAATTTGGAAATCTTCAGACAAAAGACAGCACTACCTCTGCTCTCTGGATCCTGTCCCAACAGAGAAGGAATGACAGCCTAAAATTCTACAGTGATAGTTCCCAGTATTATATTTTAGTAATTCATGTATCTTCCTGCTGTTTGACCCTCAAATGTCCATCATAGCATCACCTTTTTACTGTGTGCTCTTTAATTAAAAATTACTCTATATTTCTGTTGCTTCACATCAGAAGCAAACTAGCCACTTTCCTCTTAAATTCTGTTCAATTTATGCAAGCAAGTAATAAAGTCTACATCGCCTACAGTGTAGCAATTCCATACCAAATCAGCATGGTCTTAACCTATATCCAGGGATGGAAAAGAAGTAGTGTCACACACTCTGAGTGTGGCAATATCAGGATGCCAAAATTAGCGCAAATATTAGGAATTAACCTGCCAGGAAGGAAAATGCGTCTTAAAGACATTTTGACTTCTATGAGTGTATACTTATAAATGATCTAAAGGTGACTTAGGACACCTTAGATGACTGGCAAGAGGTTGAAAAATCAAGTCATTGGATGTGTAGGAAACTAAATACAACCCATTTCCAGAGTCCAAAGCAGCTAACTTGATTAACAGATCATTTGCTCTCTTTCATTTTTGTCATCTGTTTTGAGAGATATTAAGCTAGAGTGAACCTTTGGTTTTGCAATTTCTGCATAAAAACTATACCAAGGGTTTACAGGCCCCTTACATCAACTCGGATAGAAGCAAGTCTTTGGCCTTAGTTATTTAATCAAAATTTACACTTCCCACACCAATGCATGTTCCTCAGACTATAAAGAGTTCCAAAATCTGGGTGGGCCACCATGCTCGCTAGAACATCCCCATTGTGTTTGAGACTGGATTTCATTTAAATTCTGTCTCTTCTGTCTTGCAAAGGATAATACATGTGGGCATCTTATGTGAGACCAAAAAAAAGAGCATCCTATGAATTAGCAGGGATAAAACTGTTTGAGAACACAGCCATGCTAATCCTGTTCAGGAGTGGTCTCGTCGCTGCTAGGACAACGTCAAGCCCTGCCCATAAGGAAAGGAACTTTTGGTTGTATGCCAAATTAGTGCTACCCCATAATCAGATCTGCAAGGCTGTGCCAAAAGTCCCTTCATCTGATTTGGCAAATCTGCATTCCATAAGCTCCCTATGGTGCTTCCTTCTGGGAAAGACATTCGTCTAAGCTCATCTCAGTGGTGTCTCCACCTTCCACCAGCGTAGTCAAAAGACTCTAAAAGCCCCTACTTTTACCTTATTGTGGGAAGACAACCCTTAATAGGTCCTTGCCTATATCTCTATACCTCCTCAAACACAAAGTGTGTGTTCCTCTCATAGCATGGTCCTGTGTGACAGTAGAAACTCCAAGCCAATATTTGCACAGTTGCAGTGTGGACACAGATAAACATTTTGCCGCAGATGTAGGGCTGTGACCACAAGCATCATTTCAAACTCACATCAAAGACTGCTTTCAGCTATGACATGACAACCAGCTGAAAGCAGACAGGCTTCCAAACTTACTAAGCAAGCAGAATAATATATAATGACTGCCAATATCTCTTCACAATGTGATGTCTGCTACAGACATGGGTGGTAGCTTGACTGTGCTGCCTTACTAAATATCATAGACTGAAAGCAGAGTTTGGGTTTGGCAGTCTGAAGGAACCACAGGTCTCTTACAATTTTACTCAGATATCTATAGCTTCATTACACCAGCCAGGCCTACCCAGGTTTTGGTGGGGTCCTGTCCAGGACCTTTTGAAACATAAAAAATTGTGTACCCTCTGCTGAGTGGTACCTCCAGCCATTTCAAACTGCAGAATGTACATGAAAAGACCATGTGACAGACCGCAGCTGCCACATAATACCTTCAGTATGGTACCTTCATATAGGCTGGAGTTTCTTTTAAATTTTCTTCCTAAGACCCATTAGAAAGCTGGCAGTTTTGCTTAAACTTGAGTGTAGCTGCCTCATGATGAAGCAGAGCACTGCAGTGATTCAACTCACAATCAGAAAATGCACACAAGCACAAAGTCTATACACAGCTCTTGAGCAGAACTGGTCCCAACCCCAAGACATGCAGGCCCTTAATTTTTTTATTTTGCACAGAAGTCTTTCCTTCACTTAGATTTATACTATCTGTATGTTGCCACACATCTAATTATTAAGTCTTTTCCCCTGTCAGATAATGATGCCATCATGGAGCTCACCATGCTCCCTGATGGGCATTTTGTCAAAGGTTTTGCTAAAGTCTGAATTCATTATGCTCAAGACTGTCCCCTTTTGTTATCAGCCAAGTCACTGATTACTGCTCCAAATGAAAAAAAAAAAAAAAAAGCAAAACATGTCCATATTTTACCCTTACCCTCAATAGCTCTCTACTCTCTGAACACTCAGACCATTTCTACTTTGACAAGTGACCTGGGTCATAATACCTGGGTGTTTTACTCTTACTGAATTGAATGTTCAGAGGCAGCTACAGCAGCATCTAAGAAAGTTCCTGGGGGAGAAAGGAGTAATCAGGCAAGAAGAGACAGCAAGCTGTGTTCAGGGACTCAGAGATAAGATACTATTTCTGGTTTTCCCACTGTCTGATCCTGGGATCTTGGACCGAAGAAATTGTAGGATTGCAAGCTTCCAATCAATCTTCTATTGCTTTTAATGCTTTACTCTCTGGAGGAAGGGTTGTCTTGTTTTAAGAATTTGTAAAGCACATTGTAGAACGGAACCCAAGCACAGCTTGATATCACAGAGTTATATGTAACCTGCTACACAGAATTAGTGACAGTAAAAAATGTAGATGGACACAAGGGCATTGTAAGGTGTAGTATGAAGTGTAGGTTAAATCATAGCAGAGGATGAAAGGAGAACCTAAGTACCCTGCATAGTAAAGTTTGAAAGCTCAGGCCTTGCAAGTCATATCCCTTAATACAGATGAAAGGCTGTAAAATTTTGTCCGTATTGCTGAAAGTTAAGGAACAGATCAAGGAAAAGACTTTTTTGTAAGGATTTTCTTGGAATTTTCTTTACAAGTACAGGCTTAAGAAAATAATCTTTGCCCCAGCAGAGTAGGAATGAGACCCAAACCTCTGTGAAATAGCCTCTGATTTATATATTTTTTATGATTTTTCTTCCTGAATGGCTCTGATACATCTGTAAAGATTGACTTAAACCCTCTGTTTTCCTTTATGACCATGCACGCTATTCTCTTCTGCTATGTTCTGCCTTCAAACCATTTAAGTTCACACAGAAGAATTCTTTTTATTTTTATGGAGTAATTTGCTACGCAAAGGCTGGTCTTTTCATTTTCAGATTTCCAATGTTTTCAAGTATCTAAAACAGGAGGACTTTTTTTTCCTCCACTTCATGGAAAAAAACCCATGCTGGCAGATTTCAGGGCTTAATTTCTTTATAACAATAGATTTAATACAAAACACATTTTTATTGTAATAAAAAAATAAATAAAGGAAGCAATATGCATTTGAAAATTCTGCCAAACAAGGCAATGTTTGTTTATTCTTAACAAGAACATCTAATATATTTTTATGTTGGTGTTGACTTTTTCTACACATTCCATTTACATATACATGTAACTATATACATGACAACTGAAGTTTAATTTGATTTAACTATAAAGGCCTCAGTATCTAGTCCATCAGTCTAGAGGTAAGATTTACATTGAGAAGATGTGTATGTTATCATTTCCTTTTTGTTGTTCTTTGACTAATCTTTCTGATAATTTATTTTCCTGTTACTGGAGTTGGTCTTTCTCTCCCAAACCCCAAACTACCATTCCTACCTTGTTTAAAAACATTACTGCTCCTCCTGTGGTCCAAATACAATAGAAAGGGTTAGTGTTTTCCTCAAAGACCAAACAATTCAATTTTCTGGATAACCATTAATATACAGTCATTAATTTCGTTGGAAACTAGCCTTCCATTGACTTTCATAAGTTGGCCTTAAGAGAACAAGAGACTTGAGGAATCTTTAGACTCAAGTTTCTTCAATGCTAGACTTCCGTGCCAATGGGGTTGCACAAATATGGTGTTGAGCTCATCCAAATCTCAGTAAAATGTATTCTTTGACTTCACAGTTCCTGGGCTCAACACCTTTAGTGCCCATACACCAGGCAGAAATTATATTGCTGAAAGTTATAGATGTTTCTTTAAAATTTTGTACCACCTCTTGCAGCAACATGATTAATGAATTTGAAAGATTAATAAATATTAGAAATCTGCAGCAATCAATGGACCTCATTAGACCTGAAGGCTCAATGCATTGATATAGAATGGAATAATCATCATAGAATCAAACCAAACATTGTTCATTAGCGGTAGAATTTTGTTGACATCTGACTGGAGAGATTTGAAACATGTAAACAGTTTTAAATCTATTTTTTTGATTCCTGATAGACAAAAGATACTGGTTTTCACCAATATCAGGACTGCCATCTACAAGAACATAAACATTACTGGAAGTAATTGCCAAAAATGAAAGAAAGTGATAGCACTCCTTAACTACAAAAATATTTTCTGACTCCTTAACCTGCCCAACAGAGAAGAATGTGAAAAGGTCTCTCTGCCAGGCATGGTCACGTTACTAATCCTGGAAGGAACAGGGACATGCAAGCCCCTCTAGTGGTGTTCTCCTACTGGCTACTATAAGCAGCTCCTTGAGAGGATTATTAACTCCACCTTAAGAGCAGGTATGTATGTGCTCATTTTAGTATAACTGGCGGCATATATTAAAAGTTGATTGCTATAATTTCTAGATACATTGCCACTTTGAGATTAAATTTTCTGATGACCTTGCCTGATGTATAGGCTATATAGTTGCATGTATAGAAACATAACAGTATAATATAAACCCACATGAATCCTACAGAACAATTGTCTTCCCTCTAAGATAATATTGCAGTAAATTCAGTAACTTTTCATCATATTGCAAACGAATACATTGCAGCAGGAGGTAAACTGGGTGGAAAATAACTTTCCTGTTCCAGGAAAGTTTTTGAAATTGCAAAATTCACATTCTACACTGAGCCAAACCCAAGACCTTTCAATTTTATTTTTTTTTTCCATGGGAAAATAAAAAGAAAACATGATTGGAATAGCTGTAAGTCCAGGATTAAGGGCTTTCCTCTGGGACGCAGGAAACCCAGGTCCAAGTCTACGCTGTGAAGTAATCTTAACAGGAACTTGAATTTCATTCTCCCACATCCTGGGAGATGTGCATAACAGTCAGGTTACTAGTGGTACTGGCTCAATCTCTATTTGATCAGAAATTCCACAACAGACTCCAAAAAATGTTTTCTGTCTCAATGACACGTGTTTTCCACAGAAAGTCTGGATATTGATGGACCGACATTTTTAAACATGAAATCATTTTGCTGCAGAAAATTCAGTCTAACTGAAGATAGCAGCTCTTAGATGTAATGAAAAATTAAGTTTCTTACCACGCTCAGTCCTTAGTGTTTTGAAGGTCCACTGTGCCAAAATAGCAGGGTTAGTCTTGTGTTCTGATCATTTTACCAATTTGGGTAATTATTTCCCCCCCATCTAAGTTTAATCTTACATTTCAGTTGGATACAGGGTTATTCTTCATTTCATGACTAAAACTATAATGTACTGTTGTTTCATACTGTTAAACAGCTGCTTAGCTCTGTGAAAATAAGAACCATGTGTTCTACCCCAGAGGTGGCTGGCATTTCAGTGGTAAATGAATTCATCCTTGCTTTTTAAACTGTTTTTGGATTCAAGTGTTATGTAGATATAAGATATTTATTGTTTTAGTTTTATTAAGCCTTGCTCCCAGCTAAGAGGACTAGAGCCAGAATCTGGAGAAAGGACCACCCCTTATGATCAATGATAGGTCAACATAGGACTCAAAGAATTCCTCCATGGTAGGTAACTAAAAACATATTAGAATAAAAAAAAATCATACAGCTAAGACTACAAGTGAGGGAAATGTACGTCAAATTTCTGTCTCTAGAAAACATGGTGGCATTAATCATGAAAAGATAACCTCAAGAAATATGTATCAGGAACTTGTTTCTTGCAAATCACCAAGATTTAAAGAGTCAAGATGAAAAAGGCAGCAATTGTATTGATAGCATTTTTCTTTTTCTTCTCCAACTTAAACCCACTTATAACTGGTCCATGTAGCATTGCTCTGAAAAAAAAATTTCTTCTCTTGCAAAAGACCTCCATAGAAATCTTTTGAGTCTCCATAGGACGTCATTCTCAGAAATGGGGCTTGGAGCTTATGAATTCTTTGTGTTAAAACAATTACAAATAGACTTTTCAGTGTTCCAGTTGCATCTAGTTAAATTAGTGCTGTTCATAAACCAAAGGCCTTTAAAATTAAAGAAATTTTCACTTACTGCAGTGAAAATTTAATTAGATCTTTATGCTATGGCTGGATCCACAAACAATAAATCCATAACATTCCAAACCTGTGGAAGCACCTCTCTCTAGACCTTGCTCCTGAGTTTCTGAAACCTTCAGACACAATAGAAATGCATAATATAGTTAGGCCTTGCCATTACACAGAGATGGAACACGACAAAAAACCCAACAAAAACACAAATTTGCATTTGAGAGCTGGCAAGCTCTGGTCAAAAGGTCTTGACTCCATAAAGCAGTGTGCTAATAGCTTTTTTGTGTGTGTTTTAGTCCAACCACATACAGAGCTCTCATCAACAACCAGGCCCATACCAAGAATTCTTTTTCAGATGCCGAAGTGCTGGGAAGATTCCTCCCCTGCTGGAATGAGGGGCTCCTTAGTGCAGCAAGTGCCATGGCAAAGAGATGTTTCATGTGCTGGCCACCAGTGAGTAGTCAGACCTGCCAGTTGTGAGTGGCTATGATAAAAAGGAATATGACTCGATGAAGGCTCTGCGTATGAATCTAAGAGAAAGAATAGAAACAGAGTAAAGAAACTGCTTGCTCTTTTCTCCTAAGGAATTAATCAAAATTGTAATTTACGCACTCCTTAAAAAGTAATGATACAAACAAGTACAAATGTGTGACTCTTATCATCAACTACTTAAAAGATGGATATTTCTAAATCTTAAAGTTCTACTTGACTGACTATACTACACATGACAGAAATCCTTTTTTATT
Organism: Fringilla coelebs; assembly: GCF_963513975.1. Taxonomy (NCBI): domain Eukaryota; kingdom Metazoa; phylum Chordata; class Aves; order Passeriformes; family Fringillidae; genus Fringilla; species Fringilla coelebs. Next base: position 15,842,239 of record NC_140028.1, on the reverse strand, counting down.
TGCTAAATACAGTACATTAACGCAGCACATTGGTCAGTTCAGGTAAAACCTCACAAAAGAGAGGTGAAAAATACCATCACTTTTCTTCTTAACAAAGTAAGCAATCACCATATCCACGATTTTTGGGAATCTCCCAGTCAAACAACAGGGATTCCCCCCAAGCTTACTTTACAAAAACTTAGGCTATTTCACTTTCATATGTAAGCTAACTTCAAAGAATTATTGCTATAAATTATTTGTATTTTCAATCTATTATTTCCTTGGATAAATTAGAAACAGGGTCTATCACACCAAGTTGTGAACCAAATCAAAGGGATATCCTATCTTGGTAATTCTTAGCCTGTGTTCAGTGGCATACACATGGCTCATAAAACCACAGTAAATCCTAAGCAGCTCACCTAAAAAAATTATTTTAACTTTTATTTTTTAAAATTTCTAGTTTCAGTTGAAAATACAGAGTACACAAAACTGTGAGGGATGGTTTACCCAAAGGTATTTCATCCCACTCACCTATTTGTTAAAAGACAGAAGGCCAAACTTGCAGTTTTGCATGCTGATCTCTGTACATCTATAAAGGCGTATCTGACAATCACAGCCATTTGTAAGCTCTGTGTTTGTATAGGATTGATTCCATTTATAATTGTGTAACACCATTTACTCAAATGGATTTTTATAGTTTTAACTGGGAGCAGAATCTGTCCTAGATAATATTATTGAAATGTTTGGAAACATCTTCACATACTGTTTATTTTTATTTTGCAAAGAACAATGTGGCTCTCTGTTCCAGTTTCAAATCAAAAGTGGTAGGGTGCAACTCTACTGACATCAATGGAATCACAATTACTTACAGCAGGTCTGAATTTATCCCTGAGCATCTATATTCATTTAGTCTTTCTCCCCCAGGGAGAGGAAGAGGGAACTAAAATGAGACAGATATTTGTCATATTGCCTAATGCACTACTGGAATAAGATCAGATGCTATGCTGATGGATATGGTATAAATGAACCTTTAAGAAAACTGAAATTTCACCAACAAACACAAAGAGACATGTGGAGACTCTTCAGGCTACTTTTCTTTCTTCACTGAAGGACTGTCACTGTCAAAGCCTTTAAAGAAGGGTGTGACATTTCATAAAAATACACCTGCTCAATATTGTCCTCCATTTTCTACACAGTCAGCAACACAGCTTGCCATGAATGGAGATTTGTATTCCAAAGAGAATAATAATTAGTTCTTTTAACATGTAGTATCTTAAGACAACTCATTAGGTGTCTTGTTAATTTGCTCATTACTCAGCGGATGGAAATGTTGATCACATATATGAATACCAATATTCTTTATCTTAAATGAAGTAACATCACTAAGACAGAGACCTACCTTTACTTATATTTGCTTTAGTAGCAAGTTTGACATACAATATTTTCATATGCATTTTTAGAGTGGGTGCTACTTCTACTTCTTCAAGTCAGAGATTCTTTCTCTGTTTAAGAGAATGTTAAGAAGCAATTTTTATAAGACAATTAAAGAGAAATTAAACGTAACTAAGAAAATGTGCTTTCTGATGTAACATCATCTACAATCAGGAAAGAGCTGTTGTGAACTGTGGATGACCTTGGTGCCTACTGCAACTAGGAAAACCAGTAGGACTAGGACTATTTGATAACAGCTGAAGTAAAATACATGCATTCTTCCCTTCTATTCTGACTTCATTCTCATTCTCTCATGATTTCTGCAAATAGCTGCTATCTCTATACAAGTGAAAAAATGTATGGTACTGTCTCAGTGTCATCCTAGAAGATGTGAGGGCACCTTATTCTTCCTGCTTAATCTCACTATTTAACAGCACACAATAGAAAAAAGTCAACCAGGCTGATTATGCTTATTATTTACAATTACAGTCCAAAAATATTGATTCTGGGAATTAAATCACAGAGATTGAGATAGGCTGAAGCCAGTTCTTCACATCTAAACAGTACTAAGTTTGACAAGACATTCCAATATACATCTGAGAAGTATTTCATTTATACAATGTCACCACCACAGCCAAAATATTTCAAGATATAACACTTCACTTAACATTTTCATCTGACAGAAAAAAACCCCAAAACTGTTTAATTTCATAGTCACTTCTACCCAAGCATAAGTCCTGCACCTTTTTCTAAGTGAATTTGAAGATATTTAAAGTATTTGATTTTATAAAAAGCCTTTTGTCTTTACAATACCCCCTTGTTTCCTGTCTTATTCCATTCCACCCCAAAAATAAACAAACAAAAACCTTGAGGCTTATGAAATTTTCCATTAACCCGTCTTCCCAGCATGATGATCCACATGGCCTACTGTTATTAATTGTCTCCATGTGAGTAGACACAATCATTAAAATAAGATGGTAATCATAAAGTGGCTTTTATCCTTGTGATTCTTTGAAAATTTGCATCATTGTGTATATCAGTGTTAGGTGACTAACAGGTCAAAAGAAAGAATGTAGTTGTGCAGGCACAGGTCATTCTTCTGTGATTATACAGAACACTCCAACAATTCTACAGCATTTACCAAATAAATGCATTTTCTTCAATGGTTCATCAATGTTGAGCTAAATTTTAAACCCAGAGGTTTTGTAAACAAAAGTGGCCCTTAATGTTTTATAGGAGGGGAAAAATTCCCAACAGCATTTTACAAAAATTTCAATGAGTTTAAGTAATTCATTTGAGTAAATCTGTGTAATAATCAATAGCAAAGCAGTTGTTCAGCTAGAATTGCTACTGAGTTGGGTTCAGTGCAGCTCGAAGTCTGCTGTTAGTGGTCCTGCTCATGTAAATGGACATAAGTGCAAAGATAGTAGCACCATATTCCCATATTTGCCTTCTAGTGGCAAAAGTTCAATAATCCCTTAAAGAGATTGGTTTTAACCACCAAGACACCAATCTCACTTTAATACCCATGTCTCCTTTGAAAATCTTCCTATTACAAATTCGTCTGTTCAGATAATGCTTATGAATTCTAACAAGGCCACAATGTAATTAAAAATACAGTAAGCTAAGTAAGTTCAAGTGAAAGGTCTGAAAAATTTGAGAGAAGTAGAGAAGATTTTGTTCAACTGATTGATTTGTGAGTTCCTCACCTCTTCCTACTATTTGTAGTACCTCTGTCAAATAAAAAGCTAGCAAGCTGGGCAAAAAAGTTATCACTCAGAATAAAGATGTAGGAAAGAGGAAAAATTAGGAACTATTATTCTGGCTGTTTCAATTCTGAATGAATATGTGTGCACCAATATTTAACCTCAGACCTAAAGTAAATATGAAGGCATTAAAACCTAAGACACTGGTGGTCTGCCTCATGTTGGAACATCAATTTCCCAGCATTAGTGGGTGTGGACATGCTCTTTAGACTAGAAGATGACCATGATTTTGTTCAGAAGTTGAATAGTAGGTTGACTATAATCTTCACTGACATCGTATTTTGGGAAGATATTCAGCAGAGACATAAATGCAGCAAATGAAAAGAGGGGACTGCAGGGGGACTGCAGAGTGTATAAAGCCACTTGTGGTTATCTCAAGTTAGAAAGTGAATTACGGGAAGAATTGTCTCTTTCTGACTTCTACAGGTGATAGCTTGGAAACCAGAATTTTGGTTAGGTGGAGACTTCTTTTGCCTTACATAGCAGGTCTGTCTAGTTTCTTCCCATTAGTCAATTTGCTCTTTGGAAGGGTCTAATGTTTTACAGTTGTGTCTTTGAAATGTGTTTTGAATAAAGCTCCAGCCAAGAATGTTGTGTATGTCATTTGTGGGGAAAAGCTAAAGACTGCAGGAGCCTGCCATGGTTATGTAACTTGCTTATTTTTATATCTGTTAACTACTACTTTTGTTAATAAAGTTTATAACAAAAAGTTTTATAGATTTATAAAAAACTAATAATTTTAAAAATCAGTCACATATTTTGGAATTTTATATGAAGGTTCAATTGTACAATTTTGCAAATAAAAAAACCAAAATCCCAGATGATTAACAAAATATGTGTTTATTTAAACATACAAATAAATAAATGTTAAGGCCGTTTTACTTGGAAAAATCTGAATTCAATATTTGTCTTGCAAGACTTAGAAATCTGAGCCATGCCTTTGGAACCCTTAATGCACAGCAAAACAAAGAGAATGAGAATGGAGTTTCCAAAACTGGGAGTCATATAGGATGACACTTGAGACAATAGGGATATTTCCCAGAAAACAACATGAAAAGGTATAAACTAAGCTAGGACAGACTGTACCCTTTTTGTTTCATGTCATTCATCTCATAACAAGATGATGAAATCTGTGAAAGTCTAAAGATAGATCAGAAAACATAAATCTCGTCAGTACATCCCACAGTATCTGGATTGACAGAGCAATGTGATTGTTTTAAGAAAACATGAATCCAGCATGAAGCAAACATTTATGTTATCACTAACTCGACAAGTCTGAATAAATCAACAAATTTTCAGTCACCAAAGTACTCATTTTCATTCTTAAAATGAGTGAATCATGATTCAAAATGCCATTTCTGGAATACATTTCTTTATCTCAGCACATTAAGACACTTAGAGATGTTACACACCTACACTGAAAAGGAATATGCACAGTCATGACATAAAAAATGCATGCTAAAATAAGAGCAAAAGCAAACCCGGTGTGTCAAAAAGCCAGCATTGTCATTATCACAAGCCCACAAGGTTTTCAGTATGTCACTACTTAAATCAAAGACAGCCAGGCTTGGATTATTGGCAGGACACTATGCAGAAATCTGAAGAACAATATCTAATTTAGAGAAAAATGACCACATCTCGGTTGCCATAATTTTCCATATCTGGACATGACTAACTTGTCCCAGTTGTATTATATTAAGCATGACACAAAAGCCAGCCTTCAGCATCAGGACTGGAGCATTCCATAGTCAAGAATCTATCATCCTCTAAATTACTAATCCTGGTTATGTCATGGAGCGTTATGGACTTCTTTCAAAAGGCTGGTCTTTGAATAGCATATAGGCACATTCACACCATCTTGAATTCATAAATAATTTAATAATTTCTTAGGGCACTTTAAATGCCAAGCCATAACTCAGTTTTCATTGCAAAAAATATGTCTGGATTTCTATGAAATAGTTAAAAACTCATGATAAATTTAGATGAGAAGTTACAGATTTTATTCTGGTTTGCAGTAGCTGTGTGGAAATTCTGTCTAATATAACTTTAGACAGAACAAAAAAAAACCCTCAAACCTTTAAAAAAGTTTCTGGAAATAGTAAACATATGATTTGCTTGACTCATTTCTATTTTAAACACTAAAGTATATATTACCCATTTCAAACAAAAGCAGACTACTCTAGAAACCGGGTTTCACAGGCATCTTCAACCTTTCAAAAATGACCTCAATGAATTCACAGTAGAAAAGCAAGCAAAATAAAACACCACTACCACCAAAGTCCCAAGTTACTTGAATAGCATTAAAATTACCACACAGCTAATAATAAGGAATTATTTGTTAAGTATGACAAATCATTCTTTATTGAGGTGACCTCAAGTAAAACCCATTTTAATGCCTCTGCTTTTTCTCATCATTCATGCAAGCATTATAATTCAAATTCTGTGAGATGGAGGAGAGGCAGGTTTGTCCCCATGCAACAATAACCAGAGACACTGTGAATAAACCTTAGATAAATCCATACTCTTCCCTTATATTAACTTCCCATTTTCCTTTCTACTTTGCAAATGATGCCCCTCCTATTAATTCCTGCCCCCCCAGACCTCTTTCACCTACACTTTGAACTTAATTCTATTCTGACTGAAGAACCTGACTTTCTTCAATCCTCACCAAAACACATTTCAGTTGAAACAGCAGAAGATCCCTCCCAAATATAAACATTTTTTTACTAAGAAGTGTCAAGACATGCACATGATTAGAATGTGTCATCATATGATCAGATTCTTGACAACCCCTCTATAGCTTTCCCCATAACCCCTCTATTTCCTTTTTCCATCTGATCATCATATTTGTCTGATCATAAGCCGCAAAATCTTCATGTCAGGGGTTTTGTCCTTTTATCCATTTCTGTACAGAGTTAAGAGATAAGCACACTCATCAACCATAATCACTGAATCATGAGGCCTCCTAAACTTGTTTGTCCAGACATTGTAGTGGAATGGAGTACAAGCTTCCTAATGGAGATCTTGAATAATAATCCATGTATATCATAATGTAAGCATCAATACATAATTTACACCTTTCAGAATTTGGATGAACTTTAAGCTTCCTATATAAAAATCTCTCTATAACTTTGTTAAAGTTTCAAACAACATAAAATACATAAATTTCCATAATGAGTTACATCAAGGTATGATAGAAGAATGTACTCTGACATACTCTGATAAACTCATACTTTATCTTGGATTTCACACAGCTAGGAAAGACAAAGTGAAGGTGGATTAGAGGATGATGGCTTTAATTATAAAATGCACTTTTGATTAGGGCAATATCTTGTTTATTGCCGTAAGAGACAGTAGTATGGAGAATGAACCTAGCCTACATCAACAAGAAAAATAGAGGCTAGATATGGATGAATATGAGTGGAAGTTTTTTAAAATATTAAAGGAAATATTTCCAAAATAAACATTTTATGACCTACCTAGACAAATACTATCAGTCTGCCTTACTTCAAATAGTTCCTACCTAATACTCCCCTATCTATGACTGATTTAGATGGTGAAATCTTTAGGAGACAGACCATGCTAAATAAGTGCTTAAAAAAAAAGTAATAAAATCCTAAAATCATAGGATGGTTTATGTTGGAAAGGACCCTGAAGATCATTCAGTTACAACCCCTCTGCCATGGGAAGAGACACCTTTCACTTGACCAGGTTGTTCAAAGCTCCATCCAGCCTGGCCTTTAACACTTCAGGGATGGGGCAACCACAACATCTGTGAGCAACCTGTGCCAGTGCTTTGCCACCCTCACAGTAAAGAATTTCTTCCTCACAGGTAGTATGAATCTGCCCTCTTTCACTTTGAAGCCATTACCCCTTCTCCAATCACTTCATACCCTTGTCAAAAATCCCTCTCTTTCTTGTAACCACTTTAATACACTGGAAAGTGCTACAATGTCTTCTTACAGCCTTTTCTTTTCCAGTATGAGCAACCACCAGTGTCTCAGACTGTCTTCAGAGGAAAATAAATCTTTACTGGAGAGAATTAGTTAATGAAGGTTGCCACTGGCTCAGTCACAGGGCAACATTTCCAGCATATGCAATATTTATAATGTTTTCAATCATAGAGGGGATATTCATGTAATACTTTCAAGCTTATCTTATTCAAGCTAAACCAGTTATCCATAGTATGTGGGCTCACTGAGGCTCCTAGGCCTAATTATCACCTATCATATATGTAAATCATGCCTGACTTAGTACTGCAGTTGTACATCAAAAGGAAAATAAACAGTAACATGTTCCCTTGGGATAGTATGTATGAACTGCAGTTCTGCCTAATTAACCTGATGTCTGAAAGGTTAAGGTGGGGGTTAGTGTGATTATTCTCACTATAACTTAAAGGGTGTTTATTCAGGGTGTACCAGCACAGCTATTGACTATAGGTGTCATTGCCCTCTACTGGACCACATCAAAACAGCCTGGTTGTTTATCTCATGGGGCTGATAAAACTACTTGAAGAAATTTTCCTCAAATTTAAAAAAAAAATTCAGAGAGAAAGGCTCACATTGTTAGATATAAAAAATATATTAATTTATTCTTTCACCAAAGTCTAATGGCTCAACTGGATTTACAGAAGCACCAAATTCAAACAGTAATATAGCTGGGAAAACCTTAAATGAGCATAAAATTCAATATCTCCATGACTATCTCTAATGTATATAATAGCACCTATCAAATTTTTCCCTCTCTTGACTTGTATACTAGCTGTGGTCCTCTGCCACCAGCATTTTAATTTGATGCTATGTTTCATCTCCTGCCATTCTTTATGTCATCTTTGTTTGAGTCTTCGAGCCATTCAATATTTGAATCGTGTGCATAGATTCTCTCAGCAGATTCTCTCAGCCCTGGTATTTTCATTCTTGTGTCTTCAGCAGCACATCTGATTTCTGCTCATCTTCAGATTCCATCCAAATTACTAGATCAATAATTGTTGTTGCTGCTGTTTGGGTTTTAATTTGCCTTTGGACTTTTGCCCTGTGTGCTTTCAAAACTCATTTAAAGCTCTTTTTACTATGTTAATGAGTTTGTGCCCCAAAATGACCTCCTTGTCTGAGGCACACTATCTGTCATCTGTTCCTTTGACATGAAACACTTTAGAAAAGAAGGAAGCTGAAGATTTTACAGGCAATATCTTCAGCTGCAATCAAATTCCATAGGTTTAAAAACAGTAAGTTTGGGGCAAAATAGAGGAAAACTTTCTCACCTGCTGCTCTGATTTGTGAAAGTAGACATGAGGTTTAATTTGCATAACCTTTGATTTGACCAGGCCTTAAAAATTAAAATATTTTAAATCCCACAGAATTTGAGTTGGCATGGAACTGTTCTAGCCATTTTTCTAATAATTTTTCAAATTTTCCTTACAATTTCAAAAAGAGAGAAATGGTAGGATATGAGTCTTTTCTTCAGAGACCTTTAAAGTAACAAGAGTACCGTGGAGCTTATATGTGAACAGTCGGGCAATAACTTGCATATCAGGAGACAACACTCAAAAATACATAGCATAACTCCTAATTTTTGTAGGATAGTTGTACACTGAAAATGCTTTCTTCTATATATAGGTGTGTATTTGTGTGCTCTGGGAATAACCCTGTTACACAGTTTCCACATGTTTTCCTAGGGAAAGGCTACAGACAAATGTGAAAGGCAATCTTGTGTGTGCTGGTGGCCAGATCCAACAGAACTCTGTGGAAACAGTATGTGCACGTTCTAATGCTAGACTGGAAAATGTTCTCTGTATCTGACCTTGATTTTCAGCTTCTGGTTGACCTCTTCAAAACTGGATCACCTCTTTCAACATACAGTTACAATTAATCTAAAGGAGAAATTTCATTTCATCTGCATCATTTCCACTACACTAACCCTTCCCCATTGCTGAGTATGATGAAAAGGAATCTATATTTTTGCAGAAAATGTAGGTGTGACAGTGAACAAAACGAACAACTTTTCACACGCTTCATCTCTTCTAAAACTGCTGGAAATTAATTCAGATGTAACTTACTTAGAAGCTTTCTCTGTGTGATGACTTCCTAACCAAAACTTTAATATAAAATAATTTTTGAAAAAATAAAATCCACGCTCATTTTTCAGGAGAAAACACCAGAATTTGTGTCTCTTATTTCTACTGATAGGAATCACACTGATAATCACCACTTTGAAAAGCAGGGCTGTGTGATGTACGCAGTAAAAAGCTCTCTCAAAAACAAGAGAGAGCTCCAGACTTTGGCTTTGATTTAAGTTCCCTCAAAACTGAGGAAATATTGAGATACAGAGGTTTGATTCCTGTTTATCTATAATTGAAAACAGAATGAAAATTTCCCAATATTTCCATCAGGCAAATACACTTTATCACGATCATTGAAAACAGTCTCAAAATCAGGAAGATGATACACAATAACACCAAATTAAACTGAAACAGATTAAAAGTTCATTTTGCATAAACAGCCAAAGTTTCTAAAAGTTATTCAAATTCATATCAGCAAAATAGGAAAATAGGAATGAGCCTCACAAGCTCAGGCTTTAAGTTTGTTTCCGCCTAGCCCAGTATAAGGAAGAAAAACACCAAAGCAAAGATAAAGAAATCTAACAGATATGCAGCAACATTATTAATAAATTGCAACTCTTCTGTCTGTCTATCCATATGATCAGATTTATAAAGTTAATATATTTAAGCAATTACTTCTTCACTTACAGCTGAGAAGTCAGAGAGTAACTTAATGATTACTACAAACTCTAAAGAGAGTGCCAAGCAGAGCACTTTGGAGTCTCTATGAAGAGGCTCATGTTCCTCCTTCTTTCAAAAAATTGACTCAAGGACATGTCCTTTCATAAGCTATAGTGGAACCTCATCAAGCATGAATGTTTTATTTTGTCACATCCTTTCTGCAGTCCTATCCATGCCATGAACCTGGTTCAATCTCTGGCACCCTGTGGTCTGGTCACAGGCTAGCAGGCAGCCCTCCATTATTTCCAAGGGGGAAGTTCCAACATTTTATACAAGCATCAAGACAAAAAAGGGGAACCAAGATCTCATACACACAAACCAGACATAAGTCTACTCTCCCCTACATTTTGTGGACTATCAAAGAAATTGTCCCTTTTTTTGCCTAATTCTTGGGTGGTATACATGCCAATGCTTATAACACAGGGCTCTGTGATGGAAATACAAAGTCTGATATGAATGAAGTGTGAATGGAAATACCTGTGTGGGAAAGTACCATAAGCAACTACAATGAATGGCATTTCTTGATATCCAAGGCGGTGCCTGACATTAGTACGGCCAATAAACTTGGAGGAACATGGTGTTTCCATTTCCTCACTTCAGCGAGGCCACAGCACAAATGAGTTCCCAGTGGGAGACCTGAGCACTGGTAGTAGGAGAGAGGACATGAGGTTCCAGCCTTTCGTCTGTGCCATCCTTCCTGCTGTCCCAAGAAGCAGCCAGGAAGCCATAAAGGTACCCAAAACTTGAGAACAAAAGCAATAGCAATTTTGATTAAGATATGGGGATATTGAAATGTGGGGAAATATGGGGATATTGAAATATTCAGGGTATTTGCATACTTGCTGTCTGAGGAGAGGATGAACAAGCTGAGCTGCTGCAGCCTTGAGAGGGCATGGCTTTGGGATGGGCTTCACAGTATCCTCCAGTGCCTGGAGGGGCATTACCAAGAAAGTGAAACCAGACTTTTCAGAGGGTTGAACAGCTGGGGGATGAGAGACCAGGCATGAACTGAAGCTAAATTGGTTCAGACAGGAAATAAGAAGAAGAATTTTCCCCATGGAGAGAGTCAGGCATTGGAAAAGGCTGCCAAAGGGTGTTTGTGGCAAATCCATGTCTCATAGACTTGTGCTGTGGGTTCCTTAGATGGTCTTGAACTTGATGTCCTACAGTGGGAGTGGGTCTCCATCCTACCAGCCCCTGCCTCTGCTTCTGCAACTTGGATGGTGTGGCTGGAGCACTTTCTGGAGAAGACCAAGGCAAAAAAGTCAGTGAGTACCTCAGCCTTCCCCATATCCCAGGTAACCACATCTCCTATTTTCTTCTGGAAAAGGGCTAGTCTTTTAGCCCTGATTTACTTACAGAAGCTTTAGTGTTAGCCTTGATGCCCCTGGTCAGATATAATTCTATCAGACCTTTAACTTTCCTTACTTGATTCCTGACTGCTTGGGCAATTGGTCATTATTTCTCCCAAGATAGAGGTCCTTGTGTGCACCTTCTGTAGGCCTGAATTTGTCTAAAAACTCCTTGTTCATCCATGCAGGCATCCTGACTTCATCTTTGTTGCACTGTGCCACTCCTGAGCTTGGAGGAGGTGATCCTTGAATATTTACCAGCTTCTAAGGACTCCTCTTCCTTCCAGGGCTATATCTACTCCACCAAGCAGATCATCAGAGTCTGCTCTGCTGAAGTCCAGGGTAATGAACTTGTTGGGCATCCTTGTTGCTGCTCTCCAGATCCTGAACTCCACCATTTCATTGTCAATGAAGCCCAGACTGCCCTTGAGCTTCACATTCCCCACCAGCTCCTGCTTGTTGGTGAGAACAAGGTCCAGCATAGCACCTGCCATTGCTGGCTCCTCTATCCCTTGAAGGATTTTTTTTTATCAACCATTCCAGGAACCTCCTGAATTTTTCCTCACACAGATATTGGGTGTTTGAAGTCCCCCACAAGGCTCTGGGCTCGTGGAAGTGGGGCTGCTCCCATCTGTCTATAAAGGGCCTCATCTACTTGGTGTTCCTGGTTGGGTGGTCTATAGGAGATCCCACTATAATGTCACCTGTCCTTGCTTTTGCTTTAATCCTGACCCACATATTCTCCTCATCCCTTCCCAAAGAGAGCTCCACGCACTCCAGCTGGTCAATGAACCCTTTGTATCTCCCCTGCCTGCCCTTCCTAAAAGAGCCTGTATCCTTCCATTCCTACCATGTCTCCAGGTTGCCAATGAGGTGAGCCTGTAAACTCTTATATAACTGTAACACATATGGAAAAATAACAAACAATACTCACATCCAGTTTTAAAACAGCAAAATAAGATTAAAAGGGGAAAAGAACTGTCACAGCTTTTTTGAGAAACTGAAACTGTAAAAGCATATACAAAAAGACCCCCCATTCAGAACATATGTCTAATACCAGACATAGTTAAAGGGAGGCAAAAGAGAAGATTAAAAAAAATTGTCCAAAATTGCCTACACTTCAATTTACTAAAAACCTCTTCACAGTTTAAAGATGTGGAGTTGTAAGAACTGTGATGGAACAGAAGTTTTAGAAGATGATGGCTGGGTGGACTCGTTCTGGGAGGATAAGGATTCCTATATTCCATGGACCTGGCCTGGCACTGTAAGAAGCATGCAACCTACTATATCAGGCAGCAAACAGCAGAGTGCTTGTTAACAAAATCCTGGTTTAAAACACACTTGCACCTTTTGAACATGTCTGAACAACCTCTGACTAAGGACACTAATCTTGGCCTTAAACATTTTCTGAAATCAAGACAGTGAAAGACTTGAAACATACATAACTTGGAAAATACAGGAATGGATGGGACAGAAAGGCAGATAAATATCAGAGACAAACTGAGCTTGGCAGGACAGGTCCTTAAAAAGGAGAATTATACTGACAATGTCTGTAATTTCCAAAGTTTAACAGTCTATGCATTTGAGACATATTGAAGATTCAAAATGTGAATACCAAATATAAAATCTGCTGATTGTATTTGGGGTTTTGAATGAGCATATTTTTCAACAGCAATTTAGAAACTTTTAGTCAGTGTTTTTTTCTAAAATGAACAGGAAAGTAAAAAAAATCACCAATTACTGAATGATCCTTTTGGAGAGCAGATGAGATCTATAGCAGTGATTTTATCTACAGCGTAATTTATTTTATTTCCAATTTTATTTGAGTGCATTAATGAAGAGAATGACTTAACCAGAAAAATTATGAAAATAAAATTAAAGCCAAGTTCTTGATGTGCAATAGCTTGTTTTCCAACAGCCTGCTTTTGAAGCAGATCAGCTTATGAAAGATTTAATATTCTTTAAGAGGGTAACTGAAAATGTTGTCAACACCTTCCATTTCTAGCTGATGGGTTTGAGACCAATGAGAAGTAAATACCATTCAAATACTCATGGCAGAAGGCAGGAAATACAATGACAAGCTGGAGAACTATATTAGGCAACAGAGGGGAAGTAGACTCTGGTAAAGCAGAAAACAAATATGGCTATCTCCCCAACAGGTGAGTGAATTGAACAGAAACTTCATCACAAAAACTAGAAATATATGTTAAAGTATTGAACTGCTACTATAATACAGGGGAAAAACAAACCAGCAGTGAAACAAAATCTTTTGTGTTCTAAAACACCCTGTGAAAACAGGTAAGATTAGGAATACAGATAAAATAAAGCCTTATCATAAATACCCTATGAGCCTCCTTCTGAGTTTATCTTTTATTCAAGGCTTTACTGCCCCTGACTATAAAAGGTAGGAAAACAAAAAAACAAGGAAAAGAAAAAAAAACAACCTTATCAAATCTTTCTCACTCTGCACAGGCTGTTAGAGAGTTGTATGTGCTCTCAGGTAAAGAGGAGGTGCAACGCCAAAACCCCTGAGACCCACACAGCCCCTGGGACTGGCAGCAGCGCAGGAAAAAGCACAGATAGAGACTTTTCCCACATGGGCTCTGCATTGCAGTTGCTCTTTTCATATAGAGCAGAGGAGGGTGATCACTTTTGCCCTCTCAAAGTGTATGCCAGGACATTAATTTAGTCCCCTGCCACTATTTAGCCCTGGAATAAAAAAAATGTGTTCACTTTTTCCTCTAATCCAGTTGTGATTAAAAGTTGTCTGCTAAAATCCCAGTTTTTCAGTATGGTGTACAAATGCATAAATGCAGTAACCCAGTCAAGAAGGGAAGACTTAAGGGCGTATCAGGAAAATGCAGGATATGAAAATCAAAGCTCTTGGATGAAGTGAGATGAATGTCAAGTTGAAGAAAGAAGATGAAAAAGAAAATCAGGTGAAGTATAAAAGAATGGTTCCTTAGGAGGGAAACATAATGTTTTGTTTATTTGAAAAGCTGGTTTTAAAGAGCTGGTGAAAGAAAGAGATCAAAATTTTAGGGAACTTTTTTATCAGCTAAGACTGATTTCATGCTGAGATTTTGTACATTTAGATATGTCTAAAAAATTGCTGCTCTATATAAAAGTATGTAATAAGTATAATAAATAGAAGGTAACTAACTGTAAATACAGTTTTTATGAATGCATAAACACTGAGAGTCATTTTTGGAAAGCAAAAGTCAATCTGTTTGCAGTTTACTGCAATATAGCAATGCGTAAATGTGTAAAATAATTGAAAATATGAAACTTATATCCTAGAATCATGTTTTTAAATTATAGAATTATAGAATCTTTGAGCCTGTTTAAGTACTTCAGGAGATCACTTAACAGCCCTGCTCAGAGCAATGCCAACTAGGGCAGGGTGCTCATGGACCATCCCCAGATGGCCTCTGAATACCTTTACAATCTCTCTGGACAACTTGTTCCTGTGTTCAACCTCCCACACAGAAAAAAATTTTCTTTCATTTAAATGTAGTTTCTTGGTTTTTCAGCTGTGCCAAATTGCCTCTTGTCCTGTCACTGTGCATCACTGGAAAGAGCTTGGCTCCATCCTCAGCCCACCTCCATTCCCCGTGAGGTCTTTATAGACATTGGTAAGGCACCCTGCGCCTTCTTGTCTCAGCACTGTGCAGTCTCAGCTCCTTCAGCCTCTCCTCATATGTCAGGTGTTCCCATCCCTTGCTCACCCTTGTGCATCACAAATACGTGATTTGGCTTTTGCTGAAGCAAAGTTAGACCAAAGGTTCATCTTTTTAAACTACAGCCATGTCTTCCTCCAAGTAAGCAAAGAATATGACCTTACTCTGTTATCAGTCACACCACTCCTGGGAAAAACCAAGGTTCTTCTCAGTGCAGTGTTTTACATCAGAGACCAGTCATACTCTGCTGTCTTTCATCATCTTCTTCTAGATTGTGACTTGACTAATTTCCATAAGAAAATTTAATTAATGACATGGATTGACTGATGCAATGGAAACGATTCTTCCATGTTTAATGCAGATGCAAATTATTTTTTTGTTGTTGTTTGGTTTTTTGTTTTGTTTTGTTTTTTTTACTTCTTAATTGATAGTAAAAAAATAGAAGAATTCAGGGGTAAGTGGTCACCTGGGGAAAGTTCATTACATGTCCATGATCTGTTTTGTGAATGCTCATATCTAATGCATTCCTATTTAGTGGCTGATGTTCAGCATGAGGGGTGGACTGTACTTTGCCTGCACAGAGGGCAGCCTTGCTGTGGGAAATAGTCATGGGTGGTGTGCCTGGAACGACCCTCAGGCCAAATAGGCTCCAGGGAACCAAAGTTGTAGATGACTCATCCAATAACTGATTCATGGATGTATCTGCAGGAACCACCATGGTCTTACACAACATGAGTAAGAAAGGCTTGGTCTGAGCATATTCAGCACTACAAGCTCCACAGAGGACTGAAATACAAAGATATTTCTTCTCTGAGCTTCAAAAAGGTAGCAATCAGCAGGAGGTAAGCAATCAGCAGGAGCACACTCAGACTTCATTACAGCATTTCCACCTGAAACTGTATATGCCAAAGACATTTGAGATGTCTCCACACATTAGACAGGGTGTCCCAAAAAACACTACTTAGGTTTAAGGCTCCTGATACATTGCTTAACAGAACTCTAGGCATGCAAAGAGACTTCCTTGTGAGGGGAAGAGGAGGGGCAGACGCTGATTTCTTCTCCGCCTGGTGACCAGTGACAGGACCTGAGGGAATGACCTGAAGTTGTGTCAGGGGAGGCATAGGTTGGATATCAGGAAAAGGCTCCTCACCCAGAGGGTGTCTGGGCACTGGAACCACTCCCCAGGGAAGGGGTCACAGCACCAAGCCTGACAGAGCTCAGTCTCTCAAGCACAGGGTGTAACTCTTGGGGATGGTGCTGTGCAGGGCAGGAGTTCGACTTGATGATCCTTGCGATCCCTTCTAGCTAAACACATTCTGTGATTCTGAATTATTTTATTGAATAATGGTTATTATGGCCCAAAATTAATCTGCAAAATGGGGATAACAGTAGGTTACATCCCAGCAACTAAATACAAAATCTCTCAATAACATCCTGCTTTCAGGGTCAGAATGACTGTTTTTCAGAATGACACTACAGGACACGGATTGTGTCCTTAGTGGAAGTCTGCTTAAAGCATTCAAAAAACCCTGGTATTGGAGCTAAGATCAGCTAATGCTCAAGATAATTCCTTAGGCCAATCTTTAAATGCTGCAACACTGACCCCTCAAATCTGTGTGGGGAAACCAGCAAATAGACAGCCAAAATGCTGCTCCCAGTCTTCCTCTCCCTCCTCACCCCGAGAATCTGAGAGAGATTTTGCTGAGAAATGTCATGTGGGATGTAGAACTTCTTTAATTAAAGATGACAATTGAAGTGAGGCAAAATGGGATATTAACTTGCCCAGCTTGCCATTTATAATCTTGAGTAGGTCAGTCATAATCAGAACTGTGTACTCCAGAATCCTGGGGTGGGTTTTTTTCAGTATTTAGTATTGGATTGAAGAGTGGATGCAAAGCAAGGTTTTCTTTATTAGATTTTGCCTTTTATATTAATTCCCATCAGTTGCCGTGACAGTTGCATACAAGAGCACATTTGATCAGCTACAGACTTCCTCATTGCTGAGGTAAGCCAGAAAAACCCTCCTGACTGCAGCAGAAATGTTTGCAATAATCCTAGAGAAATCATGTGTTGCCAGGACTTAATGGCTGGCTCTCTGATTAACAACCTGAGGTAAACAGAGGGCAGTTAATAACATAAACCACTGTGAATTGTAATATCAATAATGCCATGAAATTACCAACTTTCAAAGGATTATTGCTGATATAAAGTATATTCAACAATTTATACTAGCAATGTTCTATATTTAAAGGAAGAAGGATGGGCTGGATACAATATCAGTTGTTCCACACCATTAACAATCCCATTTTTCCTTCCAGAATACAGCTCTTTTGGTTATGTTTACAATTTTAGTTTTGGATCGATGCAAACTTCATAGGGCAGGATTCTTTCTCTGCTTCTCTCAAAGCAGTAAGAAGTGCCAGCACAGTCAATATACAGAATTGCCTGGCTCAGCACCAGAGGAGATAGTGCTAATCAAAGTAACAGCAGCAGAACTTGAACCAGGCCTTAGAAGGAGAAGGTATTACAGACTAATTCATTAATCTGTTAAGCCTCTGTGTCAGCGAGAAGTATTCTCTTTAGCTGAGTGTCCTTAATAGGATATATCAGGCTCTGACCTGAGGCAGATCAGTTCTTAAGCCCAGCAAAAACTCCTGGGACAGGGATCTGAAACATAATAAAAACATTTGCTATAAAAATAGGCATCTGGGCATCATCAAAGCAATCTCTACTGCTGAATGAGCTACGATTGAGCTATGTCTCGGCAACTACAAAATATGCCAATTATTTGTATTTGGATAAATGATCAGTAGAAAAATAGAAAACTAAAAATTATATAACAGCAATTGCCTACTATTATTAGATACACACAAAATACATTGTGCAGCCTCTGCTAATAATCATAAAGCTCATCTCCCCATATCCACAGCAGCAGTGATGATGCCAGGAAGCGACGTTCTGGGAAGTGCACTCAGTGGTGGGACACTCTGCAAGGCCTAGGACAGCTAACCCATCACCAGCATTCCCAGTTTTATAATACAATAATATAAGTGAGATTCTTCAAATGCTAAAGAATTCAAACTGAGTGAAAACAATCAGATTTCACTGAAGAGCCAAGAAGGAATAGGCATTTTGTCTCCCAGTCCTCAAATTCTGAGATAGAAAAGCACAGACTGCAAAGCCAAAATTTTGCCTCAGTGTCAAGTAAAATAGCTCTTATGAGAATTTAAAGGAAAAACTGGGGTGCTTTATTTCTTTATTTTAGTTCTGCTTATAAACCATGAGAACCTCTAGAAAGATGGACGAAACTTTGCTCATGCTTTTAAGATAAACAAAAGAACCCCTGCCTCTGTCTGACACCAGTGATGGAAAGCTTACACAAAAGGATTTTGTTCCATAAAGTTTTCAATTGCAGACACACACACACTAAAACAAACAAAAAAAGGATTATCTTGTGGAATCTGGAAAACAAATTTGCATATTTGAAGGAGGAGAATAACAACTAGTATTCCAAACTGCATTCAGCAACTAGAAAAACATTGTTTTCCAAGTAATAGGAAGAGAGAGAGAGGGAACTCTTCCTACAAACAGAAGTTACCATTGGTTGATTATTATGGGGTTTTTAGTGTATCATTGTTGGGGGTTTTTTCCAAGGTGTTTGAATTGAAAAATGAGGTGAAAGAAAAAAACCCCTGGCCTTACATAGGAACTTTCAATGAGAAAATGGAACAACTAGGTTTCCAATTAAAGCTTTTTAAAAAACAAAATTTAAACAAATTAATATTTCCTTTTGTACTGAGTTATTCTGATAGAGGAGGAGCATCATTTCTCAAGCAGCTGTACTGACAATGAAATTCTTCAGGATTTCACAACATTGCTTCCTACTGTGCTTCCTCCAACTCCAGAGAAAAACAAATGCAAAGATTTGCAAAGCATTAACATAATGGCAGGAGTATGATTTATTGTACTATGCATGATTTAGAGTACCGTGTTTACTCCAAGCTGGTAGCACATCTGCAATGGCATTACATGACTTTTCTAAATAACAAAAACAGTGGCAGGAAGCAATTATATAGAAAGGCCCACTAATTTAAGTCATGTAGCCTTTAAAACTAGGAGGCATTATTTCCTATATAAAAGTTAAATCAAATCATGTGGATCATGTAATTACTGTAATCACTCGTTTTTCAGATCTTGTTAGGTATAAAGATTATTGATACTTGCTAGGCAAGCAGCAGGGATGCTAACAGCAGTGGCAGCTTCACATTGTTTGCCAGATTCAGAACTGAGCCAAACATTGCCCTTTTCCCTTCACCACCATTTACCTGATTAATCCAAACCTAACCAGCTCCTCTCTCCCTGATGCCCACCAGGAATGGTTAAAGGGAAAACAAAAAGCCTCTCTCAAAAATGTGCCTTACTGAGTTTCTTTTGGCTCCTGTTGCCAAGGAAACTTGAGCAAATTCTTCTCAGATAATACCCTGAACTGCTTAAGCCAGCCAGGCTTCAACCTGGTATCAGGAATGGGAACAAAGACTGAAAACACAGGACAACACAGTTGTGCTCATTGTGGGGAGAGAGAAAAATAAACTACAGGAGAAAGCATCTGCTAGAATAGAATGTATTTCATTTAGGTCAAATCAAGGCTTTTCAATCTGTCTCTATTTTTCCAATGGAGGAACCCGTTACTTCTGACAAATGGAAGAGAGAATAGGTCTCTTGTTTCTGTTATTGAGTTGATGGTGTTGCTAATCATCTCTCTTTTGGAAAGCTGCCTATTAGTGTTCTCTGATCCTTCATGAAAAGGAAGCTGATTAAAATTATTTAAAAAATTATCTTCCACTTTTTATTTTGAAGTGTGATCCTAGCTCATGGAGGAACAATATCAGTAATTATCACTGGTTTAATCAGATGCCTTTTGTACAGTTTTCTCTCTTCCTCTTCCCTACTCTCTTTCCTATTTTCTTTTCTGCTTTGTCTGATTCTAAATCTCAATGGTTTCATTAAATGTTTAGGGCCAAATTTTGGCACTCTGCAAAGTTGGCAGGAAAACAGGCATATATTAATGTTGCAAAAGCATCTTTATTACAAGCCCAGGTCCCAGCCAGCCCAGACCTTGCACACTTCATATTCCTTCTCCGCAGCATCATTCCCTGAAGGGGTCATTTTTTCCAGAAGCAAGAGTTTATGCTTGGGTTGGGGCGTTGAGAGCCTTGTGTACGTTGTTTATAGACTGTGATGATCTGATCTTTGGGACCCACCCTTTCTATCCTCATCATCATTGTATGGAAGCACTTCCTCTGCCCTGGAATGCAGCACAGTGGACACACCACAGCCACGTGAAACACCGTACCTGAGCTGAGCTTTCAGTCTGAGGAGAAAGTTGGCCAGAGTAGTCAAATGCCTGAGATCAGACCACTGGCACTTGCAAGGGACAGGAGGAAGAATTCTGATCATCAGAGGTGGCTCCCAAGAGTTCTCATGCCAGCTTAAATCAGGCTTGCACCACAGATTTCAAAGGACTCCTTCTGATGTAATATGAAATCAAATAAAGACAATCCACTTCTCAAATCAATAGGAGAAACCTTTTGAATTGATCCCTGTTGAGATTACAGCATAGGGTGATTACAAGATGGAAAGTAGTCAAAGGATAATTTAGCTGCTACTTTGAATAATAATTAAATATGAATGAACAAGTCTATGAAAATATGTTTAAAATACACTTTTCTATAGACCCCTCTGTGATCCTGTGTTAGTATGGCAGAGGGCTTCTGAGGAGCTAGAAAATGAGGGGTGAATCACAGTCAGTTTGGAAGGGACACTGTAAGACAGCCAGGAGCTGAACTGAAGAACTGCTGCAGCTTTCCCAGCTGTCTTAAACAGTCCTTTGCCTTGTGTGAGCTGCAGTCCGGGCTTGGCATTTTACATCCTTTCTTTAATGTTATTTAAATAAATATAGAAAGGTTTTTTTTTCCCCTCTGTGAGTTTCCTTAAGGTTTTTTTAGATAGAAGATAAGAGGAAAATGAGCAGGAATGTGAAAGAAACTGTGTCAGAGAAGTGTGTGAGAGTTGGCAAGAAATCTTTGGCGCTATTGTGATTGACCAGCTAAGAATGCAGTGAGAGCCAAACAGTCCTCTCTGTGGATTATTTCTGCACAGGGTATACGTGAGATTGTGCTTATGGAATTTTTGCCTGATCCTTCCATTGGGAAGATGGGATTTGCTCTCCACGTGGATAGGGAGGAAAGTTCATATGTCCAAACCTTCAGTTCCTGGCAAACTTGTCTAGAGTCAGAGCTGCCTATGCATTTTTAAATACATCATGGCTAATGAAAAACTCCATCTGTATGAGTGACAAAGGTACATTTCAAATGCTCAATTGTCAGCAGATTTTGAAGTACTGGAAGCAAACTGTGCATCTAACATAGCTTTTAGATTGAGGTGGAAGTATCCTGTCTATGCAAAAATATCTAATCTGTCTATGCAATAATATTAAATGTTGGTTAAATACATCTATAATTAAATATATTCTCTTTTTTTCACATGTTTTCTACATGCAAAACTAATGAGAAATTCAAAAGGGAAAAGGTGTAGTAGGAGTTCTCTCTGCTCCACAATCACATATAACAATTCTGGTGCCCTGCATGTTGCAGCTTATGAGACCTGTCAGGCTGTGTTTGATAAGAATGCTCAGAAAGCATTCACAGTGATACCAAACTCATCCTATATCCTCTGCCATGTTTGGAAGCTTTCACTTCTCCAAGACCTATAGAAGCTCTAAGTTACCAGCAAGCTCCCCTGCAAAATCTTCCTTGTGTGGCTTTTAGACAAGTCTGGAGATGGAAAGTAGTACAAAAAACTCATTCTGATTATTTTATGTCCACAGAATGGGGAAAGAAGTACTGTGCCCTACTCCCTGCCCATATTCTTTGGTCCCTGCCCTGCCCATATTCTTCTGGATTTTTAACTCTTTGCTGTCTTTCTGATGCTCTAACTCCAAATTATTTGAAATAACTTTCCAAATGGGAAACTTCATACGTTGATTTCTTCCCTAGTGATTACAAACAAATATTTTTAAAAGTAGCAAACTTTGTTTCAATAGCCTCTGAAATTCTATTTTATACCATGAAGAGGATTCAAGGTACTGAACTTAAAATGTAATCTACTTGAGGGATTTCACTGGGTGGAAACAAAGTGTACTATACTGTACCTGAAGCCACCAATTAATTTCTCATAAATAACACCTGAAAGAAAACTGCCAGTAATTCTCCCTGGCTCTTCTCCATGGCCTACCTATCCTTACAGCATCTCTGCATGGCTCTTTGGCTCTCCTGGAAGCAAATGGTGCTGCTGTATCTGGCCATCACAGAGGTCATAATATCACTCTTTTACTTAACAGGGTCCATAAGATCTCTCTTTTACATAGCAGAGTCGTGCATGGGAAGCTTGAAGCATTGTTGGGGAAGATACTGAAATATTCCCTTTCAATGGCTTGAGGCAGCTAGGGTAGCTTGCCTTTTTGTGTCTGTATTTTCCCAGGTGAACTGTTCTAAATTCAGCTTTAGAGGAACAGAAGGAATACCCTGAGTGGGGAGATGTGCAGGAGCTGCTCACAGACAATGGGCCTCCTTTCTGCAAGACACGACTGGAGATGCAGTCTCTTTGGGATCAAAACGTCAAAATCCTTTTGATGACATGAACTTTTCTGACAGGTTTGAGGCACACAACATTTCCACTCCCTTACATGCAGAGAGAAACAGGAACAGAAACAACAAGGGACTTCTTTGTTGAAAGTGAAAGAGGATAGGAAGGAAAGGAAGCATGAGATCCATTTTAAATCATTGGAAATGTTCAGCTGTCAAGGGAAAGATGCTGTAAAAAGACCACGTAAAACAAACATTATTATCCTAGTTATAAAAGCTCACTTAATCCTTCTTATTGCTGGTGAGCCTCAAAAACATGGCTTCTACATGCCTTCAGTATAACAGTTGCTTAAATCGTGTTTAAAGCTAAAACCCACAAGTCTTTTGGGGAAAAGTACTGATGTACCTATTCACATAGGTACATATTCCTGGAAACATATAGCCTGGAGCAGAGAGTGGAGGTGGCATGGAACAGGATGGGCAGTGGCATGTTTCCTCACCTTCACAGCAAGTTCTTGAAGGAGTAGGTCTTGAGCACTGTCTGACATCAGTGCATGTCTAGTATCTGCAGTTTTAATATGCTGTTTATATGTATTTACTGCTCCAGTTGGAAGTCGGAAGCACTGTTATTTAAGTGCTGTTTGTCTTCCTTTCACTTTATTACTGCAATCAGTGAGATTGATCTTAATTAAAAGTCTAAAGTTCAAGATAGTTCAAAAAGGAGTACCTATAGCTTTGATGGCCTCTTGAAAAGGCTACCTGGATTTTGTTTAAAAAACGAGACTGCTGTAGTCTTTGCTTTATTTTGCTTATTAAGTTCCTTTCTATGCCTGACTTTAAGGACTACCTTTTTAGTGAAAACATTTGTACATGTCTCTGATAAGCTAATGCTGTGCTGAAGTCTCAAGTGAACTCTCCTTGGACCCTGTAATGTGTTACAATTCGACACCTAATATCAATGGCAATTTTTAACAGTATGTAACGACATGAAATGAAACTGCTACTTTTAAAGTTTACAACTGTACAATATAATTATGACTATAGATTTATGCAGGATTTTAATTTAGTTTAATGCAGCAAAACCAAATGCGCTTAATGTGTTAAGCAAAACAGCAAATATCACAAAGTTCTCCTTTCCAGGTATATCTCCATTGTAACTTTCTCCTAAAAATACAAATCTCACTCTGAGAAATTTAGCATTTATTTCAGTCATGTGATCCATTTAAAATAGGTCATATACCCAGTGAATGAATGAAAATGCAGAAGATATACCACCTTTACGATGGCTAAGTTCAGGCCAATGTATGAATGTCTTGTCCTCATCTCAGACATGAACTGTTTTACAGAAAAGGCTAAAATTAATGGAATTGCATGGTACAGTTCAGGGAGTTATCTTTGTACACGTAGTTTTACATCTTTACAAAAACCACCAAGGGCAAGTTATAGTAGTCACACGTGGTCAAGATCCAAGTCCTCATAGCAAAGGATGACCCATTAGCACTAATATTTAACACCCATAAATATTTCATTAGGGCACATTACTCTTGTGATGTCTACACAAAACCTTGGAAGACAGGCAACCTGTGTCCTCATTGCGCTTCCAATCACTGCCTTGATCTGTGCTGGAGAACCAGCCTACTCTGTGTGATCTGTTCAAACACAGGTATCTTTATATATTTTGAGACCCTAACCTTCACTCAGAGTCATGGCAGCCCATCTTAGCTTTTGTGTGTAAGAGAATTTCAGGCCTGTTTATGATGGTGCAGGCCTCAACATCTTCTGTTGCATATTTTGGATGTAGAAAGTATTCTAATTAATAATTAGTGTAACAATTCCTTCATCATTTGAATTTTGAGAAGCATTTATCTTTGTATGTCATTTTCAAGATGTCAGTATGAAAAGAAAATGCAAAATAGCAACTTACTTGTACATTTGTTATTCATTCTTCCTTTAAATGATAATGTGGGTAAAAAAATCTCATTTGTCAGTCATTTCATGTTTGAATGAAATCAGCTACAGGAGAAAAAGCGTTATTGAGGATTTAGAAGGATCTAAGCCCATTTTGAGTGGCACGCATCCTTTCGGAAAATATTTTCTGCATTACTAACAGAAAAGAAAGTGTATTTAAAGAATTTCCCCTCTCTTTTGTTATGAATTTATATAGTTTTTGCATTTGCATTTATGTACAAATTGAGATATATAGGATACTTCTGTAGGGCACAGCAGAATTCCATGTCATTCATTATGGATTTGTCTGGTCGTGTGCTCAAAGTAAGGATGCGCATAGTTTTCACGAAATAGGAGTATTGAGCCCAAAAATATTAACACACTACAGTGTTTCTGAGCAGTTATTCTGTTTACTCTAATTGAACACTGATGCAATATCTTGGTGCTCTTCTTTCCTGCTGAAACACAACCGAACTTTCAAAATATACTTTTCTGCCATTTTGGGGCTGCAAATCAAGAGAAAACTTCAGTAAAACACAATACCATCTGCTTGAACCTCTCCAGCTCTTTAGCCTCAAAATGAGAGATATAAACATCTCACTGGCTGATTGCTTAACAAAATAAAAGGTTAGAAATGCAATCCAGGCGGAAGGGGATTCCACCATTCATTCAATAATAAAAAAGTCCACACACTGCGTTATGCTACAAATAATCATTCAAGGTTTTCTAGAACAGGTGTCATACACATTAAGTAAACTGGATATGTACTTTTCCCTATAAGGTCTAACCTTAAAGACAAACATGCCTGTGTCATCTACAGTCAAAATAGCCAAAAAAAATACACCAGGGATGTATTTTCTTGGGAGGGAAATTGTACAAAAGGGCATAATGTGCACTCAATATATGTAGATTGCATTCCAAACAGTGTATCCCAGGGTTCTTTGTTCAAGAACGTCTCAGTGAGCATCAGCAAGGTGGGCAGCCCTCTGATGGTACAGAAAGTGAAGGAAAAAGGAGAGAGAAAAGGAACAGCCACTAAAAGTTCCTAATCCCCCTGGTCCCAGCTTTAGACCCACAGCAAACTGCATTGCTGATGGAAGCAATGCCTGACATGGATGCCCCAGGGCTCCACTGGGCAGCGAGATTAGCAGAGCTGTACTCTGAGGGACTACAGCTGACTCTGGGAAGGTCAGCCTCTAACTTGAGCCCTTTTTCAGTTTCACTCAGCCTCCCATTCCTGCTTTATCACAAGGCAGTATCACTAGTGCTGTGGCAAGTATGTTTTGGTATCTGTAGTAGACGCTGCTGTGTGTTTTCCCAGTAACAGGCAAGTAGGGACAAAGGTTCATCAGTGAGTAATGAATCAAATGCTAAGGTGGAGACGAGATTTAGTTGTTTAAACACAGTCATTGCAGGCATGTATCAGCCTTCCCTTTGAAATGTACTGAGCTACAGACGACGGGCAAGAAAATTTTGGATTTTTTCAATTTAAAGCTTGATCATATCAGCTGCTCCCAGTCTGAGCAGTTACAGGTTCTTTATTTTACTAATTATAAGAGTAATTATGCCATTAGTTCTCAGAAAGTAATTTTAATAATTAGGTCAAACACAAAACGACTCCAATCTCATGACATACTGATTTAAATTGTTTGGATATTGTAATTTAGGAGGAGGAGTCAGTGCTAGAGTCATTTTGGGGATTGTAAGAAGGAAAATACAGCTGGAGAAATAACAAGACGAATTCTCTGTCAGAGACATTAGTTAAGTTGCTTCTAGAATGATGTTAAGTGAATAATATTACAGCTATTTGATAGTGATGACAGATAAAATTATCATGTATTGAAAAATATATTAAAGATTTGATTCAGAGGCCATAATTTTGACTGAGCGTACCAACCCCCTTTCTCTATTACTCTACCAGAAGAAAAACATTTTCAATTCACCCATCTAATTTTCTTGAGAAATTAATCCATTCATATCTCTGCATGATATATGCTGTTCTCAAATCCAGTTTCTAATCTTAGTTGCAACCTCATAAATCTTGAACTAAATTTACAGCCACCAGAGAGCTTAGGCCACCAAAGCCAATTACATTGATGTAAAATCCATGTATGTGAGATATTTGGGACAAAAGAAAAAGAGAAAGGAAAAGGGGAGATTATTTAGGCCAGGGCAGGAAATTAAAACAATGTCAAAATCATTTCAGACTTGGCCTCTAGCAGTCTACCTTCATCAATACCTCTATCCATCTACCACCAGACATTTGTCTTAGATTTAATACCAGTGCATTTTTTAGGAGTATTTGTCCATGAAAGTATGTCTGAGTATGAGCAGGGTCCTTGGTATTGCACGGCCCTGGACTTTTTTTTTTTGCCACAAGTTAGAAACATGCCTTCAAAAGTGCAAGAATTAAGGAAAGTTACTTTCTGCCAATCATGACTTACATGACCCAAGATCATCTGCTGCTGTGCCTTTGGCAGGTGAATAAAGCTTCACTTCCCAGCATATCCCATATAAATTCAATCAATAACACATCAAACCTTTCTGGTGATGATGGTACAGAGAGCCATGTTTGACATCTCTCTCCCCTGACAAATTATTCTCCCCTGACAATGAATTCTCCTCTCTGAAAGACAGAGGACAGCCACATACAAATCACAAGTCAAAACTTCTAAAACTTAGGATGCCACTGCCTGCACTTCCCAATAAAGGAAAACAACAGCTATGTCCCCTAAAGGTTTGCTGGCATTCAAAGTTTTTCTTGATTTATTTACCCCTACTGAGGGTGCAGTGGAATGGAAAAGCACACAGGCTTTTTTTGTGCTTCATACACTAGGAACAGAGAACACAAAACTTTGAAATTGCATTTTGTGAAATGTGTTTGCATTATTTTATTCAAGCAGTAAACATTGTGGTATAAAAATAATCTTTACATGAAAAACATATTATTCCCAGCTCACAATACACTCTTAATTTGACATTTGAAGTTAAAAATGAATGGGACTGGTGGTTTAGTCAAAAAAAGTATATTTTTACTGACATAACAGAAGGTTGCTGGCAAGTTTCATTACATTCATTACAACTGTAATTATCTTTAAAAGCATATCAGTGATCAGTGTGATTCTACAAATTAGAAGAAACAGTCCTGTGGAAGTAGGATGAAGTTCTGCATTTTTACTTTTTTAAACAAAACAAGCAACTTTACTCATTGGATTCATAACTGCAAAATACACTCAGAGCTTGGCAAGCATTTTCTGATAATTCTAATTCTTCAAAATTTCACACATAAGATTAAAATATATGTTATTCATGGATCCCAATGAAAGTCTAAATTTTCACCAATATTGGTCCACACTAATTGATGGACTTTTTTTATAAATAGTTGAAATTAATGTAAGTCTTTGAATTGTAAGAGAACTTTATAGATTTATGTCTGAAAAAATATACCTAGAACAGTTTTTCTACTGTCTGTAGAAAGTACTGAAATTTAAACTAACAGTGATGTGACAGCTGTGGTTGGAATTGTTTGGGATTTTTACCATCTAGAAGGAATGTTAGTACTGGTGAATTTTTAAGCATGTCTGCACATAGAAGTTATGCCACTTGCAAATCATATGCAAAAGAAATCCATTTGCATACAGTGAGATTTAGACTAGCTATGAATCCCACAAAAATCCCATGTCAAATTCCACAAAAATCAAGATGTTTAGCCACTGCTTTCAATTAATTAATTGTGTCTGTTCATAGAAACACTTTGACCATACTTTCAAAACCTAGTGAAAGAATCTTTCTAAGAGCATCAATATATCTCGTCTGAACTACTTTTCCAGAATTGCTCCCATTACTACCTCAAAGGCTCTTTCATTTTTGAAATAAGTATTGTGGTCTTTATACAACAGAAACCAGATTCATTGTACATAGTACAAGGACACATAAAAAAGGACCTTCCAGCCCATTCTGTGGAGTGGAAACCTCCCAGGGGAAGGTGGGTGGTGTTGACATTGCAGCAATTTCAATTTCCATTAAAGAGTTCTATAGGAATTCTGCTGATGTAATATTTTCCCCTCAAACTAAGTACTTCACTTCTTGGTCAACCTTGATCACACATTTTTTGTACTATTTGTTTATCTCTCAGTCCTCAAGGAAGAAAGTTTGTCATAACAATTTTCTAATCTTACAGCCTTCTCTTTTTGTGTCTTTCATTGGCTTCAATTTATCCTGTACCAGCAGCTGGATTAAATTCTAGCCTGAATCCATATCCTGTGTTTTTCTGAAAATCTGTTTGCCAAGGTTGCATTGGTGATTAGGATATGAAAAATCTGAGATTCCACTTGCCATGTCTCATCTTTTTAAAATTTTAGCTTCAAAATATTCCCTTTGTTTCTCATAAGTGGCCCTAAATCAACATGGATTCAAGACTTTTGATTGGCAACAGACAGAAGCAGGAAAATGTTGGAGGGACAGGGATAAAATTGGAGGAACAGGGATTCCTATTAACTAGAGATCATTTAGTCACGCAACCCTTTACCACAGTGCGTATAAGGAACAAATCAATTATAATCAAGCAGTTCAGAGGTCCTCCTACAAGAATCTGGAAGTGGAATAGAAAAAGTTATTCAAAACTCCCAAGTGTATTTTGGACAGAGCCAGAAAGCAATGAAGTTATTTCATTTTTCTGTTGTAACTAATAGCTACTGAATTTTGTTACAGACCTTTTCACAGATGGTCATACCTACTTTGCGAGACCTAAGGCAGATACTCCCTAAGGTCAATTTTTGAGGAACTGGATCTGGCAGGAACATCATGCACCTTCCAAAACACTCTCCCAGTTCTGCTGGCCACAAATTCTTTACTGACAGCATTCAATGATGGAGATCTCAAGAGGCTCCTGTGTTCAACTCTCTTACTGCACATCCAAATTCAGCCTGAGTCACTTTCACCTCTTAACCACAGCTCCTGAAGTTTCCATCATCACATCCTTCTCTTGTGCCTTTTAGCTTCTGGGTCAGCATGTAAGCTACTGCCTGTTTAATACTTTTTGGTGTGCTTCTCCTCAGCACTCTGTGTTACTGACATAGGAAGGCTTGTGTCCCAAGGCACGTGTCCCAAGACTTGCCCACTGCATCATCATCTCTCTCTGTCACTCCCTCTTCTCTGATGGTTCATGATTCCAACAGTAGGAAAGGAAACTCTGTTCAATTCCTTCACATATTTTGCCGTCCTTTCTCATTATTTTAGTTGTGGTGAGGAATGGACTCCAAGACCATTACAGACAAGCCTTCAACTCAAGCTCCCATGGTTTTCAAAGAGGTCCTCATGCCTTTCAAGAAGAATCATGATTGGCACTGTTTCAGGTCCCATATACTTTTGAAATCGGAATATCTGATCTATTCTGACATTTACTTAAACCTCAAAGTAAAGTAGGCAAGTAAGGTCTTGAGCATGCTAGGTTATGCATAACAGGCTGGATGCTGCCTCTCCAGGATTATCTGCATTGCACAAAACCAAATAGTTGCATACTGAAATTTTTCTGGATAAATCAACACACTCCTCCACATAGGTAAGATGCATCAAGGCACTTTCTGCTGTACTTTGAAGCATACTTCCAGGCCCCATGCCCTGAAATCTTAAAAATAACTTGACAAATATTTCAGATATCCTAGTCTTGAGGATTTCTGTGTCGACAAACACAGCTAACATTCTAAGGAATTCTGGATCATCTGACAATATCCTCTAGTCCAGAAGAAATGAAGTTATTGGACTTTGGTGAAGCCTTGAAACATGACAGTTCAAAGTACCAAGTGATTGCTTTCAGCACATTTAATGTAAGAACATGATTGTATGCATCAGAGCTGCAGTCAGGATCCAATTCCTACCCCATTCAATGCAGTCACTTCCATCCTTGAGGCTGCAGAGAGTCCTGGCATCTCTGGAATAGAAGTCTGTTTGCTCTGGTAGTTTGGATTGGTTTATTGTGATTTCACAGTTTTGCAAGAGTTTTATTGTACACTATTGTCTGCATGAGGCAAAGAGAAAGTTCAAGAGAGAAATACCAGGACTTCTGCTGGGCTGGAGATGCTTCCTGCGAGCAGTTCTCCTGTAGGTGGGATGCAACATATTTAATGCTGCCATAAACTGTTCAAGATTTATTAGAATCAGGCAAATGTCATTCCCTTCACAATGCAAAAAGTAAAGTTCATTACCACTCTTGTGTGGCATCCATGGGCTCTCTTAGCAGCTAAAATACAAGTGGAGAAAAGAGATTCCCTACCACAAGGACCTCATGATTAGCCTTTCAAAAACTGTGCTGAAGGTAGTGATGGGGTAGAGAGAAAGAAGAAGAGGCACCAAAAATGCAAGTAGTTATGCACCAGGAATAAGTTCACATCCCAGTAAATGCTTATGCTGTTTTTTACATTTTGGAAATGACAGAAAGGAAATGTTCTAGTAACCATCTTCTAGTAAAGTCTTATGGAAACTCATTTTTACATGGGAGCTTGATGTTCTGGGATCAATAGAGTGGAAGATGTCCAAGTCCTTAAAGCCTCACCATGGTAAAAATATGTTTCTCAGAAGGTGTTCTGGTAATAGTCACATGATTGTAACTTTATTCCCTCCACTTTGTCCCGTTACAAAGGAGAATAAAGTTACTATTTTAAATGTGGGCATTGTTGTACAAATGGCCAGAGCAATGTTACTTGAACTGTTTCCATGCTTTTTGCCAGGCAGTTTTACAGATGCTGGCAATAGTACAGCAAAGACTTGAATCTGCTTCTTTGGGAATTAATTCATCAGGGTTCACTCACAGCATAATTTGAACGATGGAGGAAATTTTCTGCAAATTTTTGAAAATACTTAAGAAGGGCCTCAATCAGCATGAAAAAGGTATATAGAGTTAATAGGTCCTCACATGTTCTCAGCTATTAGAATGATAGGCCAAATTAAAAATGAAAGCAATCTTTAGCTTAAACAGAATTAATCTTAGCAATGAATTTGGGTTTATTGTGCCAAACTGTTGTTTGGATTTTAGGGTAAAGTTTTCTTTTCCTTAGCTAATTATTCCCCAGTTATCCTTAAGAAAAACTCAACATTTTCCATTACTCATAGCATCTTGCATAGCTGTGTGGGATTTATTCCCTGCGTATAGATGAAATTGAGATCATCCTAACCCTCTATTTTATTATCATCCATCATTGTATCTTACTGAAGAAAGACACTATGGATCCTCAGTCTTTATTGAAGATTTTCAGGTCATGGAGAGATCAAGTCACAATCTTTAAGTTCTGCACTTCACAGCATTAAAAAAAGAAAACACTCTAACTTTCTAAAAATAAGAACATTCTTTTTTTATATGAAAAAAAGAAAGCATCTGGCTGCTGTCTCTGTGGTGCACCATATTGCATACTGGATCACACGATGCATCACATACACATTCAGTGCAATTCCTTGGCCCATTCTCTTTCATATAATAGGATTCAAGAGAAGACATTTCAGAGCAGAGGGGCTTCAGCTGATGCATGGCTCCCTGAGAAAGTCACAGCAAGGCCCCTAGAGAAACAGATTTTGGTGATAAAGGAAAGGTTTCCTCGTTATGGTAACTCATTTAAGGGTCACAAAAACTTACAGCAGGACTCTGCAACTGAATGGGACCATCAAAGAAAGCAGTAGAACCACACAAGTAATCACAGCAACTTCTATCTGAGACTCCACAATTGGCCCAGTTTACTTTGACACTGGCCATTCTGTTCTTTGTTGGTCTTTCTGGAGATTTTTGCCTCTACACAGTCTGCCAGCCTCAGTGATAGTGAGATGAAGATGGTGGAAGTACCACAAAACCCAGCCTGCACGATGCATTTGTTTGCTGCTCCTGGAGGTGTTTTTCCAGGTGAGGCAGCTGTGGGACAGCGGCGCTGTCTGTGACAGAGCTCCCCCGATGGTGTTCTGCAGGTGGAAATGCACGGGTGGGGGTCCCAGGGGCTGGCCCTCCAATTCCTGCAGCAACCAGGGCTGTTCAGACCAGCTTGGTGTGTAAAAGTCTCCCACTGCATTCCCCCTGAAAATAGCTTATGGTTAATATGGAGCAAGACCCATATGTTTGTCATCCCTAAAGATAAATAGGCTGGTTCTGGTGGTGGTACTGAACCATGGCACTGCTGAAGGCCTCATACAGAGGAGACAACAGAGCAAATCCTAAGAGCATTTGTTGGGCTGTTGTTGTTGTTGAGTTTTCTCTCACTAATCGCTTTGCCATGTAGAATAAACGAGCTCATGATTTTTTGAATCCTTGAGCTTGGCAATGCTGTTAACATGTAACAGAGTTTGTCTGATGATCCTCCAAAATAAACTGACTGTACGTGAAGCAACAGGGGAACTTGGTCATCAGATGTAAATCCTCCACTACAGGCTAGCCAAGCACTGAAAAATCATGAGTTGGATCCCTTAAAAAACACAAAATTCTCTTTAAAATCATGACTGTTATATAAACAAGCAAATTTTGGTTTTGATTGTTTTTTACATTGTCTAGTGGTCCTTTCAGCCTTCAGGCTACATATGAGTGATACTTTTTATTTCCAGACTTTTCCCACAATATATGGCCTTGAAACATTTTCCTTTGATATATGAACACAGACACTTAAACAAAAATCGTATTTGAATTTCAACCCTCAAACTAGGTCTTTAATGAAGACACCAAGATCCTTGCAATAAAATGGAGCTAGGGAGAATTGCATGGTCTGAGCATAGGGCAACTGAATAAAACTTTGAATTATAAACCTGTCTGAGACAAAAATCTTTACCTCACTTCCCAGACAAAAATCTTTACCTCAGTTCCCAGACAAAAATCTTTGCCTCTAGTTCAACTTCTACATCTGCACAGCAGGACTAATAATACTTTATCCCAGGGCTTAATGAATATGGTGATTTTACCATTTATCTTACTCAAATATCTTGAATGCAAAAAGACTTTGCAAATTCTATATAGCATTATTCTATGCTGGTTTAACAAAAGACTTGGTCATAGCATACATTCAGGTTTTTAATTTTTCTAACCATCATGCCTTAGAACAGGGCTTTTTCTGTAAAAAAATAACAGCGAGGGGAGGACAGAACCCAGCCTCAGTGGGGTGCCAGCTCCCTGATTTGCAGTCATTCCCAGGGCTGGCTGGCTGGCATAGTGCAGCTCTGCCTGTCAGTGCTAGTGGAATATTCCATTATACATTAAACAATGTTTTCCAAAACAGATGAGTTATTTCTTACTGAAAACAACAATAACAACCCAATCCCCCGGAAGAAAACTTAAATCATTTGTATTTCCCAAACAGCAGGACACAGACTATCAGTGCAGTTTCATTCACAGTATTGTGGCCAGAGCCACACCTAATGACCTCCTGAGATGATCTTCATGCCCTGAGATGGTACCATAAGCATAGGCATTAATTTAGCATGAGGAACTACAGTGATTAACTTCAAATGACTGGCTGAAATTACATGGTGAGATGCTTCTGAGCCTGTGTCAGAGCAACAGGCTAGGCAATAAACACTGGCTATCACAGTTTGCATTTAGATCGCTCCTTTATCCAGAGCACGTTATAAATATCAGAGATTTTTTTGTCTCACCCCAGACAGACAGATAAAGCATGGTTTAAGAAGCTCCACAGGGAGCAAAGTCAGGCATCTGTGTTTGCTGTTAACAATACAAGTGAGCGGTTCAAGATCCAATGACTCTGCCCCCCACATTTCCCTAAATAACCGAGCACTGCAATATTGCTGCAGTTTAAGCACCCGAGTCACAAACTGCAGTCAAAGTTGCTGGCACAAGATCATTTAGCAAATGATTCCCTTAGTCTGCTAATGCCCTGGGTTCATAGCCTAGCCACTAATTCCTGTAGGAAATATATTACTCGTTATCATAGTTGAGTACACAATTCACACTTTCTGGAAGGTTTCATTTTATTCTTGAATAACATAACTTCAATTTTTCAGATTTTCTGACGTGAACCGATGTAAATCACTCTTTAGAACCAGGGACATGTTTTAGAGGAGCATATGTTCCTTTATTTTGACTTGTACTTTTCCCAGGGGCATATCCCAAGGAAGTTACTGTACACATGGTGTATGTGGGATTTAATAAATAGGAAAGACATGAAATTTAAGTGATTTTTGGCAGTTATCCCTTTGTAAATGTTAGCTTTTTCCCTGCAAAGGGTGTGTAACCCTTAGTGAATCAGCCTTTTAGTGTTTTATTTGGTAACAGACTTAATAGTATGTTGTACAGTGTCTAAAGGCTTAAGATTAAAATGATACGTATCCGGTAAAAGGACTGAGCTAATCCCCACCAGCTGGAATACAGTGCTGAGGGGCCCTCCTTTCTGGATGGATTTTGCACTGGAATTAAGACTTCTCCTTAAAACAAATGAAAGAAAGTTTGCAGAAGCGAAGACATACAGTAGTACAGCAAAATGAAGTTGCAGCAATAAAGCTACAGAAACCCTTCTTTTGAGTGGCTCCAATCTTCCAGACTAGCTCAGACAAAGCATCAGTCCCTGCTCGCTGCAGTGCTGGGGCAGACAGCCCTTCTCTGCTCTGTGCAGGCATCAGTCTAATAAAAAGCCTTCTTCCCGATTTGGAAGATGTATTACTTCTGGATTCAAATGCTTCCAAAAATATATGAGATGTAGAAAACACTCCTCATTTGCCAGAAACACATTGGAGTTTTGCTTACATTACATTCTTTCTTCGTATATGTTTGGAAAAAAAAAAAAAGAAGGGAAGAAGGGGGGGAAAGAGACTGTAATACATTGAACTAAAAACTTTCATCACAATGATAAGATATAACTTTGGGTAAAGAGACTGGGGGACAGCTCAGTCCATACTGTCTTGAAATCTTCTTTTACACCTCTTTCTGAAGTATAAATATGGACTTCATCCAGTTTTCCCAATCTGAACGACTTTGGCTGGGGGAGGTTGGTATGGAAGTCATTTCCCTTTTAGGTGCAGTAGCTGCTTTCCACAGACTCAACAAAGACATGAAATATCATTAACATCTGATTCTGAAAGGCTGACAACCACTTCTTTGTTTTACACAGCCGTCCAGGGAAAGCTGCTGTGTATTACCATATCGCAAGAAAAATTATACCTATTAAGCTCTGATAGGAGCTCTGGAATATTTCTCTCATTTGTTCTGGGATATAGTGATTGAATATGTCTATTGTTTTCACAATCAGCATTCCACAATTTAAACTATATTATGTGTAAACATTGCTTCAGTTAAGGGTGCATATGGCTGGGCCAGACTCTTAAGCCTGTGACCTGTTTGGGACTTGGTTTCAAGGATAAGGGCTAAAACCTCCTGTATGAAAAAGCCAGAGAGAGGTGAGATAGTTTGTTCAGTGGGTGCTGAATCACAGCAGAAAATACTCTCCTCCTTCTTCTAACGAGCGGGAAGACTCTGCAAGCCTCAGCAATGTTTCTCTGCTCCACAATAGAAGGAAAGCAAGTTGAAAGTTTTGCCCAGGGGATTTCTCAGCTCCAGAACTCATTGGAAAAGAAATAGGGAAATGCCACTCTTTATGTGTGTTTAATTCTAAAAAACAATCAAAGCATTCCTCTAAGTTATTTTAGAAGGTGCAAAAAGAGTCTTTGTTTTCCTCTAATTCCCTCTAACAGCCACTCAAGATTACACTATTCGTGCTAAAATCTTCTATCAGAAATTAAACTTCTTGGTCATATACAAGATAGAAGAATTATTACTCTTTTCCCCTTCCTCTTTCTTTTTTTTGGTTGCCTGTAGGAAAAGAAAATTGAATTTTCAAGTAATGCTGTTAGCTAATTATTAGCAGGACTGAGCAAATCCTCATCAGCTGATGTCTTTTTTTATAATACACCTAATTAGCATAAAATTAACATGATACAATAAATTAAATGTTTTATTTGAAGGAAAGACTTAAACCTGCATGTATATACTGATCCTGTTTTAATTGTTCTCAGGCTCTCAAATCTTGCAATAAGCATAAATAAAAACTTCCCAGCTGCTCTGTCAGAAAGAATAGTTAAGCACTGTTATCACCCCCATTTTACAG
Source organism: Fringilla coelebs (assembly GCF_963513975.1). NCBI lineage: Eukaryota > Metazoa > Chordata > Aves > Passeriformes > Fringillidae > Fringilla > Fringilla coelebs. The sequence goes on along the minus strand of NC_140028.1, from coordinate 15,805,586 downwards.
AGAAACTGGTTCCAAAGCACAGAAATACTTTGGTGAAAGGTAAAAAAAAGCATCTGTGCCAGATCTGGGAACAGATCTGTTATCTGGTGCCTTCTAGGCATTTGCTTTAACCACATCCTTCCTTCCAATACACTGCAACTTCCTTCTACCAAACATTTCTTTACTGCTTATTTCTTCTGATAAAGCACCTGAAATCTAAGTGGAAAAAAGAATGCAAAAACTTTACACAAGGAATTTATGTATCTCTTTTGTTCTTTTTTTCTTTAATATTCTGGTGAAAACATTTCCTGGAAATTCAGAGGAATGTTGTGGACCGAAGTGCTGCACCAAGGTACTTATCAATAATATCACCAAATGGCATGGTCACCTAGGAGTACAAGCAAATATTCTGTATCATAGTTATGTTTTGTATTTAAAATATCAGTCCTTGGTGATATTTGCAGGGACAGCAATGAAGGTAGAGTGAGATACTCTGGAAAAGTCTTGGCTGTTAAGATACTTCGTGCCCACACTGTCATTTTGCTCTGGAAGAGGCATTTGCCCCTGTACAGTGCAACTTCTCCTCTCCCAGAACAACTGTGCATAGGTAAATAAGATAAACTACATTTGGAATTTAATGCTCCTGCACCACATTTTTTTTTCCTTTTGTAGAAGTGTCCTTCAAAGCACTGGCAGGAGGGAGGTAAGCCTACAGTCAGAGCGTGTCAGGAGAAGATAGTTTAAATTCATACTTATGCTGCCCTCACCTGAAATATAAATCCAAGATCAAATATTAAGTATTTGATCATATTAAGCATATTTCAAAGAAAAATGGACAGGTCTATATTTTGAAATTTTGGTTAATTTATCTTCATGAACTCCCTCCCCTTATTTTGATAGAGATGTTTATGTCTTTTTCAGTCATAAGAGGGGGAAAAAAAAAAGCAAGAGCAAGATGTGCTTTTCATTCTCTCACTCCATCCCTAGTTTTGCTCACCTCACTAAATAGACAATTGACAATCACTTTATTAGTCTTCTTTCTGACTTTATATCCAAAAGCCCTTCTGCTCCAGTGTCTGCCTTTTCCTGGTGTCAGGCAACTGGCTGCAACTGCTCCAAAATATCAAAAATTTGTTGCTAGCAACTCAGTCTAAAATTTTCAGACAGTTTATTAGGCTGAAGTAAATAGTGCACAGATGCACAGATGCAGTGCCATTGGGGTTTTCTACCTGCTTATAATGGCTTTTAATGTGCTGTATTAAATTAATAGCTAATTTAATAGGAATTTTAATGCAAGGCATTTTCATGTGGAGTTCCTCACTTGCACTACAAATTACACTGAGGTTTGTGTACAAATGTGGTGATTCTCACCCTGTTTAGCATCACAAAATCTAAAATACAGACCTGTTTTTTGAAGACTTTGCTCAATTTTTTAAAAATCTCGTGGAAAATTTCTGCATTTTGTACTAGATGTAAAGCAAAACCAGCCTAAATGGTTTAGTTTATTTTATTACCATGTTTCATACACCCAAATACACTGATAGCATCCTCTTTCTTAGGACTTCTAAGCTTAATTGCCTGGATAGTGTGAAGCAACAGCTGAATGGGGGAATTAATAAGTATTTTTCCATTATTTTTAGATCAGTCACTTTATTTGGCTTAATAATTTGGTGTGTTAACATTTCTAAAAATATATTAAATGTTAAAATCTTTTTAAGAGTACTGCCACTTGTATTTTATGCAATTCAATTTGCCTCTCTAAAAAGTCTATCTAAATTCCATTAATGTCTTGCCAATCATATTGGTTTAAGTTCTTCTTTGCTATTAGTCTCAAACAGCCCTGCAGTTTTCATCCTTTTCTTTTGTGAATTTTCCCTTATGAAGTCCCTTTCCTGAGCAGAGAATTTATCCATGCTGGTGGTACCTGAGTGGAGAAACAAGGTATGGGAGGGAGGATTGATGCGACCAAGCAAAGAACCTGCCAAGGATTCCAAAACATAAATACTTCTTTGGATGTGAGTCCAACTTCAAACAGCACCAGTTTGTTTAAAGTATAATGCAAATTCTCCCATAAATATTAAGGGCATTTTTTGTCTAAATGACTATATATGCAAGGCAGGGTTTTCTGGATGAGATCTCTTCCATGTTGCTTGGTTTCAGGATGCCAGTTCTGTTCAGGGGAGAGAATGGCCTGATCTGTCATTTCTGGAACAGGAACTGTCATGCAGCTCAGCTGCATCTCCATTACTTTTCCATGGACCAGGGCACTCCTTCATAGGGCTGAAAGTAAGGACCAGGTCTAAGGCTTTGTTCTCCTTAGGTAAATATATCCTCCAGCAATCTGGGGTGCAGGGAGCCAACATGCATCATTCTCAGCAAGCAAGGCAAAAAGAGATTTCTTCTGGTCTAGACTACCAGCTCTCCAACAGCAGGGATAAGAAGAAAGGTGATGTGACCTTTTCAGCTGTGGCTGCTCTTCTGGAAACAACTTCTAACATGAACCAATCAGTAAAGCTTTGAGAGCTGGCTGAATCTCTTCATGCATAAGCAGGAAGTCAGTTAAAACATGGGTGATTTGCGACATTGTAAAAGCCTGTGAAAGTGATAGGCAAGAAGGGAAATTGCCGAGGAACTACAATTTGACCTCTTTCATCCCATTGGTAGCAAAACTTTGCAGCGCTGCCAGAGGAAATGAATCAACAGAACTCAATTTATAAACACACAAGATCAGACAAAACTGACATTAAACATTTACTGAGCCTTCAAAATAGGAGCAGCACTTCACATATCAATACTTAACTGAAAAACATGCTTTTAACCTTTTTCTTTTTAATGAGCAGCTCAAGGGAATTAAATATTTTGGGTATTTTAGGAGTAAGTTACAACATAGGTGAATCTGATAGGGTTTCCATTATCTGGTATCAGGTAGGAGCTGTATATCAGAAAGAAAGCTGTAACAGAAGGCCCTGTCCCATGGATGAAACATACATTGAGTGTTTATTTTTTGAGATTGAATATCCAGTCCCCAAGGTGAAACAATAATGAATGACATCTACTGACTGAATGACATCTTACTGCCCAGACAGTTCTTATGTTGCATTTTCAGATAACATGCAGTAATTTGATACCAATACTCATAAAATCTTGTGTTCATGGAAACCAGAGGAATACTTTGCTCGAGCTGAGTTTTAGGTTAATAAGATAAATGTGGGGGGGTTGTGTTTTGGTTTTATTGTGGGTTTGTTTTTTTTAATTAATGATTTGCACTTTAATTGATTTTGGATATATTTCATTTAATTTATGATGTGTTGGGATTTCACATTTATATTTTCATTTCAATACACTTGGTCAACCTACTATAAAGTTTGATTTCTTTTTAAGTCCTTAAGTTCCTCCTTGTGTGAGATGCAGAAAACACATAGGCCTTCATTTTCAGAGCTTGATTAGGGAAGCGATTATACTTGCACAGACACTATTAGTCTGCTAGACACATGCTCCAGCTTTTGGTCTCCTGAAACTAGACATTAAGCTTAAAATTAATATTGATCAAAAAAGAAGGACCATGCCTATGAAAATATTTTGGAAAAAAATTAACAGGTTTTCAAAAAGTTTTTCAGAGAGTTATTTTCCTTAATTCTGACAAAAAGTCAGTGTTTTCATGGAAAGAAAACATGACTGATTAAAAATATGGTTTGCTTGGAAAAAACCCAAACCAATTTCATTTCATGAAGCCGACCATCAGAATATGCAACCAATACCTTTAGACAGAGCATGTGCACCCTGAATTCCAGCCTACCAGGAAATGTCCTCACTCTGTAGTCTGCAGCAACGTAGACAGTTTTGTCACATGAAAGGTGTAAGACCTGGGAGTAAAAAGAGAAATAATATTTATTTAGATTCTAAAATGCACACTACTGAAATGGAACCTATCCAAGCCTCAAAGCAGCTTCAATGGAATTAGAATGACCACTTCTATTTCCTACTACTAAATAAATGGGGTGTATCATTATAGCAGTCTGACCACTGCCACAATAAAAGCACCTCATGCATCTCCAAAGATCCACAGAAGTTCCTAAACTCACCCAAGACACTGAAGTTGAAAATCCACAGGCAAGTACAGGTCTACTGCTAGTGATTGTTGATTAATCTGTAAATTATGTGAAAAAGAGAAATCATTTTAACAGGTTCCATCTGCAATTAAGCTGTAAGTCATATCAATGTCATGTATTGCTTTGGAAGGGACAATTGCTGTCTGTATTACTGAGGATACTTGATTGCCTAGAAATTTTAGGTTTTTTTCCAAAATTCAGGTCTTAGTGATTCATGTCTAGGAGTCTTCAAAGTGTTATTTAAGCAATACACAGACTTAATTAGACAAGGGAAGTAACAAGGTAAATTTAACTTTAATTCTGAAAACACAATATTCAGAACTTGTGCTTACACCAAATGAAAACATCACTTCCATGCAATGGCAATAATCAAATTGTTGATCAGCTCACTAAGAGGAGAACTTGATATTTCTAGAACAATAAAACATATTATAATTTATTGTAATTGCAAATTTTTTTCTAAAACAGACTAATTTATTTTCCGCTTAGATGACTGCACTGCTCTTCCCTGGGTTTAGAGATCCCAGTCCTGGGTCATGTTAAGAAAGTTCTTCTCTCTAAATGTTGCTTTCTTTACATATTATGCCTCTCTTCTTTTACAGTGAAGGGAGGGAATGGAATTCAATCTGCAGTGAATTCAAAAAATTCTATTTACCATCTATATATAGCACCAAACAAAGATTAAGTAGTACTGATTGATAAAAGAGACTGAAGATGAAACCCCTAGCTTATCCTAATATTGTCTCTCATAATATCAGTAGTACTTGGCACACACTTCATATTCAAAGCAATTCAGAAACATTAAGTGATTAACCTACATATGACTTAATGCCTTCTGCCAAGATTGCTGTACACAAGCAAGTCACTGGAAGAAAAAAGAACTGAAACCAGATTTAATCTGAGAATATGAATAACAGTTATCATAATAATTATTTTAATTTTTCATCTAGGCTTTTGCCCAACATATTTTACACTTTTTTTTAATGAACAGGAGACCAAAACTTCTGGTTCTTAGCTGCTCAGAAGTTACACTGAACTCACTAGTAGAGATATAAAGCCTGAGTACCCATGATTGACAACTGGAAGACTAGACTGACTGGATTATATATTGTGTGTAGCACTTACCCTCTAAAATTTTGTCACCCCCCTGCCAGCTGTTGAACAGGAAAAAAAAAAAAAGAAAAAAATGTAACACAGTATAAATGAAGAACACAAAACCATATAAAGGGAGGTTTTACTATTTAAGGAAGCACAAAGGACTAAGGAAGGCTTTCTTGCTGAAACAGACTCATTGTTCTGAGCAAAAGTCGGAACTTCTGAATAACACAGACCTAGTCTGGGGTTGTGGGGGTTTGGCTTTGATTTCCTCATTTATTTATTATTTTCCACTGTTATTTTCTGAATTAATCACAGTCTCTGCCTCCATGGTAGAAAGGCATTATTTTGCTCCTTCTGCATGGCAAACAATTTGCTCTCTACTACACATCTTGTAATCCTTCTCTTTACTCCTCACCTTCTGTCAAGAAAGTGGACAATGAGTTGAAAAGTCTGCTGAAAAGCAGTCAGTGATCCATTTAACTCAGCAGTAGACCACAAGTTGCTGGTAAAAGCAAGCACCCACAGCAGCAGTATAGAGCCCCTGACTGTGCCTCTTTGCACAAAGCAGATCACCCTGCAAAAAATGCATCAGTCTCTTCTGCTCTTTAAACCCCACAGTTACAGGTACATTTTTATCCCCAATGTAGATACATATACATTCCTCCAAACAAAAAATCCTTTTGAATATTCTTGTCTCCACCTTTTAAACATGTACCACAGTTTTACGAGGTCTTTGGTGAGTACAGGGTTAGTGGGAGCTGGCATGAGACAGGTGATTGTTCATGGAATTATAAGAGGGAACAAAGACAGAGTTGTACCAGCCAGTAGGCAGGTGGGGTCAAGATGCCTTCATTTCAATAGGGATAAAAAGACAAATATACTATAATGTATGAAAACATACAAGGAAAAACAAGCAAAGGAATGGGAAAAGGCAGAAGAAAACAAGCTGGGGAATGAGGCCAGGGGGATAAATTACAAAATATAAGTCTTTGGAAAAAAAATTACCTTCTGTGTTTTTTGGCTGGACAAGCATCAGAAAGAGTGAGCTTGGTGACAAGAGCAAGTGAGGAGGAGATGCTAGAGACCACTTGAAGTAGCAGCAAGAAGGAGATGGACACGGAGTAAGAGCAGCAGGGTGCTGCAGAGCCATGCATGCCTTGCCCACTGTCCCAGTGCTTCAGAAGCCATGGCTGCTCAGCCAGCCAGCAAAGACCTGCCAACACAATCAAAAACTGGCTCCACTGATTCAGTCTCCCACCCATTGGAAGGGGCTGGGAGGATCCTGGAGGTGGAGGGAGGACAGTCCTTTCATCCTCTCCTTCTCCTCCTCCCATCATCACTGGCACTCTCTCCCTCTCTGCTCACTCTTTCCATGAAACAGAGGGCGGGGGTAAGGAGAAGGGAAGGGGAGGGGGCGGGTGCTGGTGCCCCAGCGTGGCAGCTGGGTGGGCTGAGGGTCCTGGGGAACTGCAGGAGCCATGCAGAACCTGGCTGCTTGCACGTCCAGCAGCACATCCCTGCGCTTGTGGAGTGGGCAGGGGAATATTGGATATCGCTTTGGTCGGGGCTGAATCTATAATTGAGAAGATGAGAGTTCATTATAGATTTTGGCCTTGGAGTGCTTGTCTTGGCAAGAGGCTTAGCTGAGTGTTAAAATCATTACCAAGTGGCCTAAATCTAAACAAACACCCACCTTTTCCATTTATTACCAGGATGAAATGACTTGCCTTATAGAACTGAAATACCTATAGTTGTCAGCTTCTCATTTCCCAGTGGTGCATAAAATTCCCTTTCTTATGGCTGCCTTTCCCTCTGGTCTAGCTTTCCCTTATGTTATTCTACTGACAAGAATTATGTATTAAATTACAAGTTATCTGTTGCAGAATGAGAATTTCACTTCACACCAGACAGAGGTCTGTTGTACAGAGCTATGAGTGCCTTTTTCTCTGATGCACTACTGTAAAGGAAGGCAAAGGTATAGTAAAAAAAAAAAAGATAGGATGACTCTAACATGATGGTAGAGGATAATTCAGTCACATACAGCAAAGGAGATATTTCTCATTTTATGAATAAGTAGCTGTATAGAACCAGACAATATTCCTACAACTGTGGATTTTTGTCACTACAATTAGACTGATGGAGTTGTAGGTGTGGAGAAATGACTGTAGTTATTTTAGAGGTTTTTTTCCCCATGTTTTTCACCAAGAAGTCTGTCTATATTGTTCCAGCCTCCATGAATGCTTCAGGAACTGTGACCCATTTCACAATTCATTCACAAAGAGTAAAGCCATTAGCATGCAGAAACCACAGCACTCTCCCTCAGAGAACAACTTTTTATTATTACAAAGGAGATAAAAATGATGTATTATATATTATGTTTCATCATTGAAAACCATCACCCATGAAATATCCTTCTGTTTCTACCTCCCTATCTAAAGAAAGGCTGAAAAGAGAAGAAATAGAGTTACTGATTGGGGGACTTTCTCCCTTATTTTATTTGTGTGTGCAGAAAATACACACGAAAAAACATGTAAAGCAAATCACTCAAAAGAGTGATTGGAAACAAATTTAAATGAGTAGTGTTTAAATAATTAACACCTGCCAAAGTAGGAACAGAGGCCTTATTGCTGATATTAAATCATATCCTTTAACGTCTGAAACAGATGACAGTAAGTAATTCCAAAACAGTCAAGACAGGAAACCAATTTTTAGTTCTTGGAAAGTTGAATTAGTTTCAATAAAGTTGATAAAAAGCCTATTTTGATTTTGCTAATTCTACTATGGAAAGCCAGTTCTACATTAATTTAATTTTTTTTTTTTTTTACTAATTTAATATACTGTAACTGAGCATTTTTGAATCGTGATTTAAAGTATATTCATTATTCAGTAAACTAATGATGTATGTTCCACCTGGCTGCTGCAGAGCCTGGTAAGTAAAAACTGTGGGTAGTATCTTGTTACCAAGAACAAATATTGGACTTGCCAAGTTTCCAGTCAGTAAATATAACTCACAATAGCTATGCCAGATAGGCAAATAAGGATGTTCCGTTACAGAAGAAAAACCAAAAAGGAGATACTGTGTAGCAGCTCAGTCTTAAAATTCAGCTCCATAAAAGCACCCGTTGCAGAAATTGGCAATTTTGCCTGAGAGTAGACTGTGGTATAACGGTTTGGAGCAATGCCTAGAGTTTTTATTCAGGAAGAGTAAGTTAGAGAGTGTGTGTATGTGTATGTGTGTGTGTATGTTAAAATAACATTAATGTTGAAACACATATGAGTAAAAGCTAAGTTATTCTGGCTGTCACCTCAGTCCTAATTCTCCTCTGCCTCCTGGTACTTCATCAAACTTGTCCTGCATGGCTTAATCACAGGTTGCTTGTCTTTGGAGACTCCTTTCAAATAAAACATATCTGTCCATCTTAGACATTTTTTCAGTTTCTGGACCTCCTACAGTCACTAATGGATGTTATCACTACAGCATTGCCTCAAGGTGGGTCTGAACATGCAATTCTGAGCCCAGCAGCTCAGAATTACTGTCCAAACCTCAAAGATGTGAAGCGTGGTCAAGATCATCACTCCCTGCTCTGTAGAGCAATGCAGTTCTTTCCCTAAAGGACAATACAACTCTTTTGGCAAGTGAGGACTTCCTGAGGATGGAAATGGTCCACCTTAAAAAAAAAAAAAAGAAGAAATTAATATTTTTAAGTTAATATAAAAGAGTTCTTTACAGATGGGGCAATAAGCTACAGACAGATCAAGCTGTCACTCGTTCCCGTAGAATTTGAATCCACCTTCTCAGTTAAAACATCCTTTTTCTGTATGCCTCATTTCCAAAGCACAGCAAAGGATGTTTGAGTGGCTACAGCACTCCTGAATGAGTGCAGCAGAGAGGGCGAAATCCTGGGGGAAAGGGGAACATTTCACCCCTTCAATGGCCACAGATGAAATATACCTGAAATACTGAATGCACTGACATGAGCTTCAGCCTGCCTTTGATTTTGTGGTGCTCAGAATTAAGGACCTTCTTCCTATTTGCAAATGCTGTGTACGTTTTCTTTATGAACAACTACACTTTTTTCTTAAAAAAAAATATATATATATTTGACTTCTTACTGAAGAAAGAGAGAGGAAGCTGAAAACTCCTTAGTTTGTATTTGAAGCCAACAGACACAGAAACAGGATTCAGAGTTTTGAAATGGAAGAAATAAAACTTTACTATTTTTGCTTGTCCCCTACATTGAAAATTTGCATTTTGCATTCACTTATTCCACTGCATCCCCTCCAGGAGTCCTTTATTTAGAACATAGAGAGATATTATCTAATCAACTTTGTCCCTTCAGACACAAATTTAAAAGTAGATATCTCAAAAGCTGTATCTTCTTTAGTAGTTATGGCAGGGCCCTTACTGTATTTGAAACTAAATGTTGGTAAAATCAATCAAGCTTACTTTATGTCCTTACATTCCTCACTTTATTTTTTTAAATTTTATTTAAGAAACCACTTCCCAACTGCAGGCCAGCAAAATATTTGGGGGCTAAAATTAACAACTTGAAACCAATATTTTTAATATTAAAAAAAAGGAATTAAGTTATAATGTAAGAGGAGGTTTTCCAGATTGCCTGAGCAGACGCATACCTACCCCGTCCCCAGGGCCGGCTGCACCTGCAGCAGTCTCTGCTCCCTTCCCACTGTGGCAAGTGCTGCTCCTGGTGCCCCAGGAGCGGCAAGAGCTCTGTGGAGCAGAGCCAGCAGTGCTGCAGTCACATCGTGCCCAAGCTGGAAAATGTTTGCATTCCCTGCAGCTCTCTCATGACACAGTACCATCGACCTTTACAGAGCAGCAGTGTGGTATTATTTTAACTCTTCTCCCTTTTTGAAGATATCTAAGGCAATAGGACACTTAAGTAGTCCAATATTTTCAGTCTAAATGCAGTGCTCTAATATAGGAAATATACCACCATCCTGACAGTGATGTTCTTTTAACAAATTCTATTTTAATGGAATACATGGATTAAAAATTAAGTCTATAAATTAACCTAGGAGCTGGATGTGACTAGGTTATTGCTGGAGAAGAGCACCACATTTAACAATATTGTACAAAGAGGAACTGACAAGGCTGTGCCAGCTCATATAACATTATTTTAATCAGTTATGTGCTAATGACAAGAATAGAAATGAGACACAATTTAATGAAATAATACTTTCCAGCTTTCCTTGGTCAGACACGGATTTGCCAGGTCATCTCCATATTCCGAATAGCTGCATCTTATCTAGTAAAAATGATTCTTAACTCCTCTTCATATTGGCTATGCAATCCCCACTCTGCCTTCTTGTTCTTCCTTGTCTAGTTTTCCAATTTGGGTATCTACTTTTTCCCTTTATTTTATCTTTCTGATAACATGTAGTCAAAAATGTGAGTCTATCAATTCTTACCGATATCAATTCTTACAGTCTATCTTTCTTACAGGTCTTCACTTTCTGTTTCCTCTCTCTCCTTTCTAACTCTTTTGCTTTTGTTTTATTTTGACCAATACACTTCCTTTGGAGAAGCCTGTGAACAGAATGGCACCCCAAAGCATGTTTATTGAGCCCACCAGAAAAGCACACTGGCTTTGCTGCATGTGCAATGCTTTGTTCCCCCTGCAGTTATGTGCAAACCAGATAATTCACTGTATATTCCTCACCAACTGTAGTTTGTTAGTCTGTGCTTTGACAATGCTTTGCATGACTAGAAGCGTTCAGTTAGAGAGCAGCACCATATGCGATGGTGGCCCATTTCACACCAAAAATAATGGATAGTTTAATATCCTAAATTAAAATCATCAAAAGCCACAAGCTGCACAGCGATTATCCACATTCTTCACTGCATACTTATAATTAATAAAACAGTCAATTCATAGCAACACACAGACTTTAAGAATGGGAAGAATTAAATACATCGGTGGGGTATTTGACTAGTTTTAGTAGTTTTATGGCCTGAAATAATAACTACAGCTTCTCTGCAAAATTGTTGTAGAGAACGTCTCCTACCTTGCTTCATTGAAGAAGCCTGTGAATTTTCTGAGGTTCATAGGTTGTCTACTGCAAAAGACTGAATGGTAAAAATACAAATCTAGCTTATCCTAAGTTTTGATTGTTCGCTCACTACCCACTTAGATATTTTACAGATGGTCTTCACGTGTATTAAAATCACCACAAGACCAAAAGTTTAGAAAAATTCAGCAAGAATATTATTCTGGGAATAAAGCAAAAAAGCACTACCTTGTTCCCAGAATACTATTTGGTCTGTCATAACTTTTTACAGTGAAGGAAAAAAAACAATGGTTTAAGTAATTTTGACCACAAACATGCTATAAAGCCGGTGAATCTTCAGCCTTGGCCGCTTTGTGCCTGTGGCTGGAAATGGAAAGCTATTAGCAAGGACCTGACATTGGGACAGTAGGTGTTCCCACTGAATCCTGGAGGTCAAAGACAGTCAGTGCTGCTCTTATTGACTCAAAAATCTCTAAAGCGGTGCCTTATATAGCAAATTACATGTTCTGAGAGCTCGTGTAAGATACTATGCTTTGGTTCTGTGAAGAATGTAGACTTCAGCATCATTAACTAATCTGATTTATAATGAAAATTAATTATTATGGTCATTAGAGTAAATGGCTTCTGTCATCTGCAGAGACATAATTGGTACAGAAAATTGTTTCATAGCTAAGGAACAATCAATCAACATGGGCTGAACACGCACATGTATTTTTTTCCTCTCTGTTCTCTCACACAATGAAAATCCATACACAGAGTGAGGGTCTGGGATGCAAGGCAGCTCCTCCACCAAGGAGTGATGAGCTGAGGCAGACCCATCCCATACAAGATAAGAAGCTCAGAAATGGTGTAGGAAGGGAGACGTGGGGATTTTATATGGCTAAACCCATGTTCCATACTCCTGCAGCCAGTACCACCTTGGCCAATGCCAGCAAGGGAGTGACTACTCAGCAGTTCTCTCAGCAAATCTGCATCAGATACATACAGCACAGTGTTTATACTTGTCTCTGTAATTCCACCTTCACTGGTGTGTAATGAAAGGGAGCTCAAATATTACTAATATTATTATTACTATTATAATTATTAAGGGAGCTAAAATGCAAAAAAATGTGCTCCTCCTTCCATTCCTCCCTTTGAAACCAAAATACTTGATAGAACTATAACAGATGCAACAGTAAAAGAAAACTTTATTCTTTCCAATCTTCAGCTGTCTCTCAGAAGCATGAAATTAATACTGTAGTTAATTTGAATTTCCTATGTTGTTTGGTTGGTTGCCTCTGGTTCTGAAATATATCATAAGCAGAGGTGGGAATTTTCCAAACCACATCTGACAATAGAACAAAGTTTGAATGAATCATTTGAAAAACTTATGATTAACCCATCTTTCAATTAAAATCTTCCAAGAATATAATGTCTTTATTCAGCAAAGATTACTGCAAGAAAATGTACCCTTTGCATTTAAGATCTTATTAAAAGCAGAAACATAGAAAAACAATATGGAGGAAGCAAAAAAGTTTTTAAATGGTTTGGACACTCCTTTAAGAGTTTGTATTTGTCTTACATCTACCTAAAAATATTAGTTTATTTATGTAACATCTAAACCCACTAAGCTACTTCATTTTTAGACAATTTAGCAAAAGCCTTAATAATTTCAAAAGACACACACACCTACACACATATATACACACATTGTGTGCTTAATTCCTTTTTTTTTTAAATAGGTCAGCAAAACCAACCAGATTTTATTTCTATTACTTATATGAATACGAACCATTCTTGGAACTCTTAGAATCTGCCTGCCAAGGACTCCTCAACATTACAACTTTTTCAACTCTGTTAGGCTGAAAACAGTTAAACTGATGCAATTCTTTGTGTGTTGAATGGCTTTAGAAACAGAGAATGCTGAAAGGTTGTTCTGTGGGATAAGAGATTGCTTGTCCTAATCTGCTCCATTCCCCAATCTGTTCTTTAAACCCATTCCAGATGATCTGGAATATTCAGAACCATAAAAGTATTGAGTCTGGAAATTTGGAAGGAGAAAGTATTGAAACCAGAAAACCTGACTTCCTTAAGGAAGAGTACAGGAACATGTGAGTTCTTGCCAAAAGGTTTGTCCTGGGTTCTGTATTCAGCTTCTGGGGTGTTATTTGATATAAAAGTTGGTTTTTCCACCAGAAGATAAGCTATTGTTCTTTGTATAGTCTCATACCAGCAGAACAATTAGCATTTTAAGGAAGGGATTTACCCCACAGGACCCTGTAGCATAGTCACAGCATTTTCACATCTATGTGGATCTTGTTTCACTTTGTCAATCAAGATAATTAAACCAAAATCTATCAAAGATGTTTATTCTTGAACATTGAGGCATATCTGTGCAGAATTTACAGCAGCAATAATGCAACATTGAATGTGACTATCTCCTTGAGAGGACTGCAGGAGCGTTTCAAAGACATTAAGGCAAGAGCTGCTGCTCTTCTTTTGTCACTGAAAAAAAATTTCAAAGCAGTAAGGCTGACTGGTTAATTTTTAATGACTACAGACCAAAGGACACTAAATAAGACCAAAGAAGGAAACTGTAAAACATCCAAACCTGGTATTAGGCTACTATCATACTCTGAAAATTAACCTTTGCCTCTTCTTCAAGCCCACATAGTACCATTTTTCTACACTGCTGAACAGCCACGAGGCAGCCCAGTCACAGGCAAAGTGATTCATCCAATATTTCCTACCAGAGAACTCCTCAGTGGCAAGAGCTGGAATCTAAAATGATGGACATCTAACTTCCAAACTCATCTCCTGCTTTTTCTGAGATTATAAACACAATAACTTCCACTACTGTAAACAAAATCCTAAGTGGTTTTTGTGTCTTTTGCAGTACATAATTTTGAAATGATTCAATACTAAACAGTATCTCTCTCAATTGCTCTAACCTATAGAAACATGACTGCCTATATTAAGGTTCAAACAATCATGAGCAACACAGATGTTCTATTCTTTCTTTTTTTTTTCTTTTTACCACAGAATAAATGAGTTTTTGATTTAAAAACATTTGTGATCTGCTGAAAATCCCAGGTTTGGCAGTAGATGATGTCAGGTTTTCAGTGAAATGCAATGCTGTTAAACCACAGACAACAGTGTTGCGCAAGTTATTGTCAATCAGGGAAAAAAAAAAGAATTCCAGATTATTTTCAAGGAAAAAATAAAAGATATATTTTGGGCTGACCTGGCTATGGATGTCAAAACATGTTTCAATAGCACTGGATCCTGCCTTTGATTGAAATGTTTACAGTATAAATTATCACACAGCTAATAATACTGAAGATGTAGGTAGGTGGCCAAGATAAACACGCCATGTGGCAGAGGATGGGGTGGACTATTTGAAGAATGATGGCAGACAAGCAGCTGTCACCCAATTCTTGTGTGTGCTATAATCAAGATCACTGAATAGATGGAATGTATTGTGAAAGAAGCATTTGTATATTCTTTCCCTTTCCAAGGCTGCAGCATTCTTATATGCATAAATTCTCCAGACCTGTCATGTTTTCCACTCCTTATGCTGCTTTTATGGATCCATGCACATAGGGGAGAAAGGTTTTATGTATCCTATAAAAAATGTGAATGTGTAGGTATATAAACATGTAGAGTGGCTCATAATGATTTCCAAACTGTACAAACTAAGAAGAAAAGAAAGAAAAGGCAGTAAGAGAATTATTCTAATAGCTTTTATGAATGTGACCCTTCCACTGTTGTTGCCTACAGCTGACAGTAGCTGAACAATGAAAACACATTGGAAGACTGACTGAAACTCAGTATTTCCCCAGTGCAGGTATGTCTGGTCCTTTCTTTGCAGGCAAAACCTCTGGAAGGGATTATGAATTACAAGCAGTAAAAATAAAAAGGCAAAAGCTCTGCAGATGAATGGGACAAAATTCAGATAAAATTGAGCTGAGTAGAAAAAGAGCAGAAGCACGAAATTTTCATTAAACTTGCAGGGTGAAGCAAGTAACAATAAAAATTACATGTTTCTGTTGTAATAGGTAGGACACGGTTTCTGTTTGGTTTGACCAAAAGTGCCAACTGGGCACTTTTAACACAGCTTCCACTTATGTCTCATCCACACAACTGCTCACTATGCTATGTTCATTTACCCTTGCACACATCCAGCGAAGGCAGTCAGAAGAAGGACTGCATTTGAAGATGGGTAGGTACAGAATCTCTGGGAAAGGAATGAGCACAAATATCAGAACTTCCACCCTCGCTATCAAAGCACAGAATAGACTCAGCTCATGCTTGGAGTCTCAGGACAAGCTGACATTTGGGTACTTACCTACTTTTATTTATCAGCTGAGTAAATTTCATACAAAAATCACGGAGAGGCAATAAATATCGAGCATTGCAAATTCTATTTCCACAGAATAAAGGCAGCATCCAATGGCTTTAATGCTCCACATAGGTATTGCCTCAGCCTGCCAACTTCAGAGTGGAACCACACTTTAAATATTCTGCAGACTGTAGTTAAGTGCTGTAGTATGTTAAACTTTCCAGTCTTACATATTTCAATTGATTCTTTGTTCTCCTCTAACAGATCAGGTTAATGAAGCTGAAGAAAAGGAGAGGAGGATTGGCCATTCAATAAAACTGCAACATATGGAAAATCCAACATTTCAGGGAATTCTAGGAGCAAGCTAACACATCTATTCTGGTGAGACTAGTATTAATGGCTATTTATTCTTCTGTTCCTTTCCTAAATTAAGGATTTATAAGACCTTCTACACACACAAATTAGGCATCACATCAGTTGCCTGAAGAAGAGATTGCAATATTTTTTCCAAAAAGAGAAACTAAGGGAGATAGATGTTAAATGACTTACCCAAGATTGCAGTAGAGTCCAAGCTACACTATACCCTGCTGGAGTTCCAGTCCCATTCGTGAATCCTGATCCCACACTCCCTCCCCTTGTAAAGGAAAAGGGGGAAGTTAAGGAAGATTACTTCAAGTTAATCCTGATACATTTTCAGGATCCTTGTGCTGGAGTGTCTCAGTGGATGTGCACCCAAATGGACAGGAAATCAAAATACTTCCCTTTTCAATTAACTATTTCAAAGTTTCCCAGTTCCACACATATATAAAAAGTGCATTTTTAGCAGAAGGATTTAAAGGAATAACATAAAAGTCAGGAAGTTAAAAACAGAACATCAAAGTCACAGTAATTAGCTCCACATGTCTAGCTGATAATGAGAGATGTCTTTTTTCTTTTTAATAAAGAAAATGAAGACACCAGAGTGGATGTTACTTGATTAAATAAGCTATGTAATTGCTGTGGCCCCATAATCACCAAGTCAGGGCTCATCCCTTAGCTCAGACCATGCATGCATCCGTGTCACATACAGATTTTCTTCATTGTGGCAGTCCCCTGTCCTCAGCTCCTGTGCACAAAGGAAAGAAACATTCATAAATAACCCTGCTCCATGAGTGTGTCTGGGAGAAAATTACTTGTAAATGTCAAGAATGGCTGATAATAACTGAGAAGACAAGCACAGAGGAGGAAACCATTCTCTGTGTGCATTTGCAAGCTGGTTTGGCCACAGCATGATCAGTAGGTCACAATTTGGCACAACAATTTCTATTTAACTAGGAGTTCCTCCCAAATATGCAAAATGAGCTTATGAGCTGTGGGAGCTCAGCCTCTATCAGAGGAAGCCTTGCAACATTCTCTCAAAGAAAGTAAAATTAAACATGGTTTTTCTATCTGCCTCCAAAACAACCATTGCCAGTGTCCAAACACATTTTAAAAGCCAACAATTTAGCAAATTACTGTAAAATATATTGAAATGTACCTGTTGTAGTCTGCACTCTTACACGTCTTTCAATTAGAAGTACCCCTTTTGCAAAGAAATCTATTCTCATTATCCCAACTCCACCACTGCTGCCTAATCCCATGCATTCCTCTCAACATTTACCTGCTCAATCCTCACTCACCACTACTGCTCACACACTCCATAATATAGCAGTTACTTTAGGTTCAGCTGTAAATAATGCATGCCCGTGCCTGCCATCTAAATCCTCTTAAGTTAGAAGTTATTTCCAGTCATAAAATCATAGAAATTAGAGGCAGAAAAGACCTATTAGGTCATTTAGACCAAAACCCCATGCCAATGCAGGATTGTTTCCTGCAGTACACTTTCTACTGCTTTGTCCAGTCTAGTTTTAAATGTCTCTGGGGAAGATTTTAATGTCTCCTAAGTGGTGTTGCTGCTGCTTCCCTCAGAAGGATTTTCCACAGGCTGAGAGCCGTGCTTGACAAGTGAGTCATGCTCGTTTGAAAGCGCTGGTCCTGGTAAGGCTCTATGGCTTTAGCTCATGCCTTTTGATGCCTGATTAGCATTGTCTAAGGTGTGTCAGCTGAGGTCTTTGAGAAGGAAAAGTCTATGAGGAGTTCACTGTTTCTGCTGCAGCTCTGTGCAATTAATTGGACGTAATTTAGTGCTGGCAGGCTGGTAAAAGTTTGCAGCAGTTTTATTGCTTTGGGATGCTGTGAGCAACCTCTGTCAAATGTATCTTTACCTGTTTGGGTGCTACCTCCTACAGGGTGAGTGTACCCCAATGAGAACACTCTGCGACACAGGCACTTGTATCATTGAGGAAAAAGACCTGTCAAGGAAGGCAAGAAGGGTGATGTGCTGTGTACAACTCATTCATAGTTTGAAGAAGGAAATTTAAGGAGTAATATCCTTTCCTCAGGAGTTTCTGGTACTTCAAGCACTGGCTGGATGTTCAGATTGGAAACACGTAGGAATGTCTTGGGCTCAGTCTGCTACAGCATCTGGCCAGTTTTCTGAGGGTGCAGACTGATGGCAGCCAAAGCATGCGTGAAACGCTCTGTCAGCTATCTAGTGCACAGAAGAAACTTGGGGGGAAAAAAGAGTGCTCACGTTGTGAAATAGGATGTGATGGGATGGGAATGTGGTGTGGAAGTAGGATAGGAAAATCACCTTTCAGCAGAGCTCACTTTGACCCTGTCACACTCACTATGAAACTGCTTTCAGGCAACACTGTGTCCTAGGCTGACATTAGGATGCTTGTATCCCCATTTGTGTGTCTGTTTATGCTGGATATTATGTTCCCTGCCTTCAAGACTGGCTCTGCAGAGGGAATGTTTTGTTTTGGCCCCTTATCAGCCGCTCCCCCACGGCTGGCGGGACATACAGACGGGGCAGTACATAGTGCTGTTTCTGCTTTTTTGCTTTCTTTCGGCTTTTGCTCTTGCTTCTGCTTGCCCCCGCTTCTGCTTGCTCCGGCTTCTTGCTTTTTTCTCATTAGTTAGTTTAGCTAAACAGTCCAAATTTCTTCCTGGACTGTTTCTCCTCTCCTCTCTTTGGATCTACTCGAACCTGCTCTGGACTGGGACCTGGGAACACCCAGAGTTTGCACCCTGTGGATGCAGCAGCTGCCCCAGCGCCGGAGGGACTGATAACAGAGCAATCAACCCCAGAGAGACTTTCTGAATTTGCCATCTTTTTCAGAGTGGTGAAACAGTGCTGTCATCCGGTATTGTTCATTTTGTGTGCTGGGGGGTGCTGTGCTGTGCAATAAACAGGTTCTGTCCACTTCTCTCTGAGGAATTCTTCCCGAACCGGCTGGGGGGAGGGACCGTGTGGGTTTGCTTCCTGGAGGGGCCCCTCTTTGGGGATTCTCTCCCAAATTTGCCCTAAACCAGGACACACTGCATCACCTAAAATCCAAATACAGAGTAAGTGGGACTCACCAATGTAACAACAGAGCAGAGCAGTGAGAAAAGGCCACACTCTGATAGAAGTAGATGTAGTTCAGTTTTGAAGTAAAGAATTGTTTTGGATGTTGTCTAGAATCAGCTGAGCTTCAAAAGCTGTGTCAAACGCAACCAACAAACTGTGTTGGGCCTAACTTAATTAAGTCCTAAAAACATCTTGTCTCCTATGTTTATCTCAAAGCCAGAGAGCCTTGCCTAGAAGGTAGTACCATGTCTACACAGGAGAACAGAAAAGTGCATAGGAAACTGAGGACTGGTTCTCCACTGTCAGCTGAGGAAACAAAAGAGAATATCATATAAAGAAGCAAGAAAAAAAAAAGCATTTATTCAAAGATGGCATTTATTCCAGTAAAAGCTTATGCAAAAGCTGATCTGCTTGCAAGCTTACTCCAGCAAAAACATATGCCAGCTGAGCTGTGCAGCTACCCATTGACACCAATGCAGATGCCAGGGCGTTCCCACTGTCCCATTCCCTCTCCAGAACCAAGGCTCCCCCAGCCTTTTGCTTCCACAGAAAACAACAACTTTCAGACAGAAATACTCAGAAAAATTACTTTCCAAATGAAGTTTGTAAGATTTATCATGGAAGAGCATTTTCATGCATGTGCATTTTGTGGAAAGGGGAGAAGAGCGCAAAATGGCAATAACATAGCTGATGTTCTCTAATCTTCTCAGGGATGCTTGTACACAATGGATGAGTTGTCAGCACTTCCTCAGCCATTTGCCACACTGTCCCACACCTCATGTCCAAACCAAAGAAATACATACGTAAAATATCATATGACTCCTTTAAAGCCTAACCTATACAGCTCTGCACAAAGGCTCACTATAGTGTGAGAAATTATGCAAAATGTGATGACAGAAAACATTTAACTAGAGAGCAGCTCCTCCATAAGATCTCCTGGGGAAGGAATGTTCCTTCAGCCCATGTTCTGCTACAGAAGCCTTCATGTCATCTTCCATACTTCATGCCCCACTTCACCTAAAATTCCAGCTGTGGTAGGTTGTCCCACTGTAAAGAAGCAAATAAGTAAATAAAAGCTAAGCCAGCATATTTAAGCAAGCGCCGATGCACTTCAGCTGCTCTGGTCCTGGCTCTGTTTCACTCCTCACACACAGTCTGGAAGAAAGGAGCTGCAGATTGCTCAAAGGATGCAGAGTGTTCTGTGCCAAATGGATCGACAACTTCCACACCAGCTGAGGCAGATGTCTCCAGGTGCTGAAGTGGTAAGGACAGCAATGGAGGATTGGCAGACTAACATGATTACTTGCTTTGCCAGAAAGAGAGGCTGAGAAAGGCAAAACAGTGAACAGAGGATGGATTGAGGTAGGATGAGAAAGCTGTTCATGACCTGGCCCTGAATTTCCTCTGAATTCTCTACCCACAGGAGCAAGCTGGTGTGATGATGGCTGTGACCACAGCAGGTATCAGACACCTCAGTCAGCATCAGCAACACTAAAAGCCTGGAGGAGAAGGCAGGGAAACAGCTATCCTGCAAATTCACCTCCAAGATGTACAAGAATGCAGCAGCATCATTGCCTGTTACTAAACCTCTGTGTTCACCTGGAAAGAGCTTTTCCATCCAGAGGCTGAGCCCTGCACACAACCTCTCACACAGACGGGAACTCTGTACGTTTGTGGTCATGAGCTTTTCCACCACCTACCAGCCCAACTAATGCAGGGCATTCCCAGTGACAGCTCAGGAGGTGCTGAGCCCACTGCAGATCAGATTGCTTCACATGAGGTATTCCTGCTCACCCTGCAGCACCACTGGCCAGCAGTAGGCTGAGCAATGAGAGGAACAGAGGTGACACTCTGTGACAAACCACAGAAGGAAAGTGGAAAGGGGAGTAGGTCCTCTCCACAGTCTCTTTAGTTGAGTACACAGACAAGGGCTACATTAAAGCAGATAACGGTTTCTTGAAAGCTTCCTGCTCATGGTCTATTCCTCTTAGGCCTTAATAGAGATGTAGCTTGTTCAATCTTCTCTTTGGTTAATGGAAATAGAACTGATGGATAAAAATCTCCCCTAGGAATATACATACAAAAATATGGTTGTAAAGATGCCCTCAGTGCAGCCACCCATGCTCTGACTGGCAGCTGCTCAGAAAACATAATTTCTTGAATACAAAATACTAAGTAACACCATATTTCTTAGCTCATGTCCCACCACAGTTTCATTTCAGCACAGCAAAACCTCATTAATTCGCACTTTGCTTATCCGCACACCTTATAATTCACACGTAAAAACAGCAGTCAGCAAAGATTTAGCAACAATGTGCTTTATTGAGGTCTCATGTTGCTGAGATTTCATTATTCCTGCAAAATACGCTACCGTTCATTCACTAGTACAGTAAGATTTCAACATCACCATAAATATCTCAACCCAGAGATAGGTTCACACTAGCAAAGTTTGGCTCCAAAGTCCATGACTAGGAAATGCCAAAGTTTTAAGCTGGAGGAAAAATAGTTGTGCACAAAGGCAAAATGAAACTAGATTACGATCACAGCTTGTGGTGTTTCCTGCATTATTGTATTTCCTTGCCTTTTAAAAGCACCTTTTCATAGGTTATACTAAGAAATGAATTCTTACTTGCATCCAGAGAAACTTGTACCACAGAATACAGAGGAGGCTTTAACACACATTTGTAGTTTTCCAGCTCTGGAAATATCTTCAGGAATTCTGGACAAAGGGTCTTTAATGGTCCCAGTGCAATTCACAGGTGCTTTTATTGCAGTTACTAAACCATCCCAAAAATTTTTTTTCCCTGCTCACCAGCAGTTATTGATTATTGGGAAGCAAATGAGAACCCTGAGCTTCAAGAGATGTTTTTTTTACTGGCAAACACATGGTGGGTAGGAGCTGTGTACAGCTGCTTCACGCTGGGCCAGTGCAGCAAGGCAAGCCATAGGAGTCAAGATACTCACAGCTCAGTTTGTGTGACAGGTATGGAAAGTTGAGGGTTTGGAGATTGTGTGAAGTTTAGGCTTACAAATTAGTTTCAGAGAGTCTGGAGAAACTGTAGCAACAAGGAGTATGAAGCATGTGCTGGTCACTACATTTGGTACTTGGACACCCCAGGAGAGGTTAAGATGTGTGCGTCCCTCTCTTCTACTGAAAGACTTTCCACGGCTACCTAACTCAGTGCCTTGGGTCTTACTATGGCTGGTTGATTGTTAAAACTTCCTTTAAGGAGACGGCATTTTCTTGAAGTTAAACTTCAAGATTTCAACTCTTCAGGGTGAAGCCTGCCTCCCTTCTCTGTCTCTAGGCATGAACACACATTAGACTCATACTTCTAGCCCAAGGGCTGCCTCACCCTCACCTTCCTCCCTCTTCTGAAGACAAGGAGCACCAACACCCCATTTCAACTCCCTTCTCCTCCCAGACCTCCACCCGACTCATTACAATATCCTCAGATTCTACACTATATCAGTTTCTTTGCCTGTTTAAAGTCTGTTGAATGATGACTTAATATTTAGTAAAATATTTAACCAATGAATTCCTAAATGTTGAGAGGTATCCCTTCACAGAGCACAAATGATTGCATTATTCAAGCAGTGTTTTTCTTTCATCATTCTGTAAAAATCAGAGTTTTGTTCCAACTGCCATGTTTATTCCTATGTTCTGCTTATTTCAAGAAAAGTGTAACTATTTTCATGCAACTTGTACCAGAAATTATGGGAGTATTTACTATTGGTAAACACTGCTTGTCTAAGGTTTCAAGAACACAAAGGATAAGTCCCTAATAACAACAATGTATATATCTTTGTATGGACAACAGGGTGTTATAGTTATTACCATTTTATAAGATTTCCCATTTGATTTTAACATCAAAAATTTTCTTAAGCATTAAAGCTGATAAACTGCTCTCAGGAATAACCTCTTTGTTCCACAACTGTTGCTCCACACCTCCTTCTGCCCACTTTCCCTGCAACTGTGTGCCAGATCACAACAGATATCTGAGGCCTATTGCAAATTTCAACCACATGATTTAAGTCACAGGTTTGCCATGTCTACACAAAAGCTCTTTAGTATCTGAGCTCTTTTTGGATGTCTGTAAAACTACTTTCTTCAACACCCAAAATTTAAAAGTATGAAACCGAAGAAGCAACTGTCAGACTGGTGCACTGATGCGAAACAGAAGGCAGTGCTCTGTTTTGCAAGAAGATGTGAGAAGATCCCTGGCACACACAAAAAACTCAATTCCCACAAAGTTTAAAACCTTAATACCATTATAAATTTCTTTATCTGGTGAATTACCTCCAGCCTGTGTTCTTTTCATGCTGGTTCTACTGCAGCTCAGGATGACCTTCTCATCCACATAAATATCCAGTCATTCCTAAGTTTGCTCAATCTTTAGCCTGGAAAATATCACAGAAAAGAAAGTTGCACAGTCCAGCTCCACATGCAGAAAACATGTTGCTACTTGTGCTTGTTTACCACCAACACGAGCAACCTTATTTCTCTCACCATTTCCTGAAAAGGCCCCATCACCATGCTTGCACCTGTCAGGAGTGAGAATGCATTTGAGGCAGCTTTTGAGAAGTCATTTTGCTTCAGTGTAATAACACGATGGGAAATGCAGGCTTTGTCACAGAAAACATGGTTCACATCCTCCCAGAGCTGATTCATTCCTGTCCTTTGGGGAGAGCAGCAAGAGCTGCAGAGAAGCAGCAGTGCGAGTCATCTCAAGACTCTGAGGTGATTATTCAGCTGCCATTTGCTCTTCCTATTCCCCTCATTACCAATGCAGATCAAATCACCCTGCAACTGTGTAATATATGCTTTAAATATTCTAATCTGCATTCTTCTGATAAGAAAATGAGACATATATGTTTATATCCAAACTATTAGAGAACCAATCAGCAAACTTGTGCCTATTTCAGTTTGGGTATTCCTCAAAATATTAACTGAAAACAGATCTCGGGAATCCAGACTAATTTTTTTTTTCACTATTCTCCCTCTCAGTGCAGGTCAAACATATCTGCTTTCTAGTAAAAGAGGGAGAAACAAATGATGCAAATGAGTAGACAAAGACAGTTGCACCACCTGTAGTTAAGCTTGCTGGTATCACTTGCATTTAGAAATTCTTGAAAGCTACAAGTAAGTTTACCATTAGAAAACACCTATTTTTCCAACTGGAAGATCAAATTACTTAAAAAAAAAAAAAAAGCAAGCCAAGATAGAACTGAGAGACAAGATTAAATTTTACAACACAGAAAAAGGTGATACTGCTCTTCTCTCAATGTTTTCAATATTTTCACAGTTTATAACAATAATAGTGAACACCTAGATTTGATGTTTTTTGACAGTTCATGACTGCCTGGGTTAAAGGCTCAGCTGTGCCATCCAGCCACTGTGGCTCAAAGAAGCCTGCATGCTTAGCTCAGCTTCCAGTGTACTTCAGGTCGCTGTGGAAACACCACTAGAAGAAAGATAAAAAAGTCATGATTTGGTGCTCTCCCCAGTCTAGTAACATACAAAATTTCTAGATGAAAGTATGTGACCGCATGCCATGAGATCAGTGCGTGTCAGACTCACCATGCATGACTTGCATGGACAAACAGTACCCAAGAAAATTACAGATAAATTTCCAGAATTCTCAAACTCTTGCCAGAAAAGATTTCTGTCCTTGGAAATATCAGGAAAAGGCTTATGGCTATTTGGAAGCTAAACATCATCAAGAAAAAAGAATCATGAAGAACTGACTGGTTTTTGTCAGCCCCCTTACTGTTGCAGCCTCTTCTGTGCCTGTTAGAAAGACACAGCAACCAGATTCAAAACTAAATTAGCACCAAGATTTTCACTGCTTTTATTTCCTGTGAGATCAGTTTAGAAAATCTTTTTTAATCAGGAAAGAAGAGCAAGGTGCAAACTCAGGACCTCCTCCTTCACCACGTGTCTCATAAAATCATTGAATATCTGTTAAGCTGCATTTGATGTGCACCAAGTACAAGAAGGAAAAGTTGCCCACAGCCAAGTGTGATGAGGATGTTTTAAATCTCTCCTAGGAGCACCCCAGAGGAACTGGAGAGGCTCTAAATTAAAGGCTACAGGTGTTCTATACCAGACATGCCCATTTAGACACTTTGCCCTGATGCTTTTTATAACATTCTCCTCCAGGATCTTTTTATGTTTCACATTCTTTTATTGCAGTACCAATTAGCTGAAACAACGATATGAACCCCTAACCCTGCTGTGAATATTAAAGAATGCTGGGGATTGAAATAGAGAGCACTATTAGAGAAATAAAGTGGATTTTTTAGAAAGAATTAGAGGACAATAGGAGTCTTTTTAGTTTGTCTTGATAAACTGCATTTCAGGGAGATTCAGGAAGTGTATTTAGGGACTGCACTAACTTTATGCATTTGTATATTTGGTAAGATGCCTCATCATGTGTGCAGGTCCTGGTACACCAGGACTTTTTATTAACTGGCACTCTCAAGCTCACATAAAGATCAATAATAAAACCACTCTTATGCATGATGAAATACCTAACTATCATCCAGTCACACAATGTTTAAGAGACCATAGGGGGTCATCTGGTCCAATGTCCCTGCTCAAGCAGAGCACATTGGGCAGGTTTGCATTTATCCTGACTCCAGACAGGACAGGGTCAATTTTTTGCAGCAGCCAGGAGGGGCACAGCCAGAACCCACAGGTTGTTCTATACCACCTCACGTCATTTTCCAAGGGTGGGATGAAGGAACTCTCTTCTGAGGGCAAAGGGCTCCCTTCAGTCAAGCAAGAGTGGCAAAGGGAGTGGTGAGGGGGCTCTGGTTCCCAGCTGGATAGACCTGCTGGGTGACACCAGTTCTGAGCCAGAGGGAGTGGATGGACTGTGCTGGATCTGAGCTGGGAGCAGTGGGGTAGCATGGCAGAGGGAGCAGTTGGGTATTTTCTATTGCTGAGGGTTTCCACAGTGAGCGATGACATTGCTTTTTTTGTACCCTCTCTCATCATTGCTGCTCTTGCTGCTTTTCTTATCTGATTGCTGTTTCCAGTAAATTGCTCTCATTTCAACCCATGATCTTTACCCTTTGTGCCTCCAATTCTCCTTTTCATCCCACTGCAGGGAAGAAGAAGTGAAAGGAGGGAACAAGCAAGAAGTGCATGGCTTGGAGTGGTTTCAGTGGGAAGACTTCATTGGAGAATACCACTCTTAAAGCACGACAGCTTTCAGATAGTTTTTTATTATGCCCAGTGAGGGAGACTCCATAACCTCTTCAGCATCATCATTCACCTGAAAGCAGTCAAAAAACATTTTTTAACCTCATTTGACAAAATGATGTTGTCAGGTACATGAATGCTGCAAGAAGAGTCTAGCATTACTCATGTCACCTCGAAATGGAGAGGAATCAAGGGATAAGCTGCCCTGAGAGATCTGAGGAGCTTCCAGTTCAGTTCTTTGGACAGAGTCTTTGCTTTAACCCTGAAGTGTGTCACAACACATCCACTGTTTAGGGCAATTTGCAAACTGATAGCACTGTCCTACCTCTGCATGCCATGGAAAGAGAATTCCATGCTCTATGACACTGCCTATGCAGACACCTACAAGATTCCATTGTTCTTTCCTCCCCATTGCCCCTCTGCTGTACAATTCCCCATCTACTGGGCATGCACTAAGCACTTCCTTATACTTCAATTAATATTTTAAGTAGATTTCCTTCAGAACTCTTAATGAGATTTTTGTCATTAAGATGTGAGTTTTGCTTCCTTTCAGAGCTCTCTACCCAGGTAGAAAGCCATAAAGCCAGGCAGGCATGTGTGGTTCCAGGAGCACTGAGGGAAGGAGAAGCTCAGTCCTGAACACTGACCTGGTCTTAGGGCTGCTAGTACATGCTACAACTGAGCTCACACCTATTTGGAGTCAGTGAACTTTCAAATCATCCTGCACCTCCACCAAGCCTGCTAATTTTGGGATGGCAGTAGCAATCTGGCTCACTGGAGCCATTGGGTAGGTACAGCCTGAAGCAGGCACTATGTCATCTCACAAGGGTGTTCATTTTAGCTCCTTTTATCTCACTGGCTTCCAAATATGTGTCTCCTTAAGCAACAGCAGCTAGTAATCCATGAATGACACCAATGATGAGATAGCATTCTCTCCTGTTTTGTAACAGATGGATTCACAGTATTAAAACCAGGATATAACTGAAAACCTCCCAATCTGGTTGCAGTGATTTGTTATTAAATGTCATCCTTTTTTTGCCACATCTGGGAGGTTGATTTGCAACATGCTTGTTCTCCTGATAATAGAAAACCAGAAAGATGTTAAAAAGCTTCCTCCCCTGCAAACTAGAAGAGAGCAGTTTCCAGCAATGCTTCTTCTTCCCCAGAGAGAAAAAGCCCACCCTGTAATGATTGTAGAAGGTCTTATTTAAATGGTTTTAAAACAATGGGAAGGAGAAAAAGGGAGTGAAAAAGGGACATTTAAGTGTTCCAGAACTTTGAACAGATTTGTTCTTCTCATGCTGATGCACACTGTGCAGCATTAGATCACATGCTGCTAATATCATGTTGATTTATGGTCTGCATAAATGGAAATAAATGGTATTTGCTGTTACCCAGAGAATAATAGATGGGCCTGGAATGAACACAACACCACATTCACACAACAGGCTCTGTTCATGTCACAAGCAAGGGGAGTGCAACTTCGTAAGGGCCCTCTCTGCCATTCCCATCAAAAAATCTTTGATACCCACTGATTTTAATGAGTAGGAGTGGACATTTAGGACAGCATTTTCCAAAGTGTCTTAATGATTTAGAAACCAAGCTGTGGTATAACAAAGCAGGGGAAATGTGGGGTGAATTTCTCCCTTGAATAAGAAACTAGAGACTCCCCAGGTCTTTCCTCAAAGTTCACCAACCACACAAGCTGGTCAGAGTCCTCTGCGTCATTTCCTCCGCCTCTTCCCTTCCCTGCAAGAAATCTCAGGGCTTTTTCTCATCACTTTCCTCCTGGCCTGAGTGACTTGAGCTCCCTCTTGAGAAAGACTCTCTTCAAATATGGTGTGGGCACTGAGACAGAGTGGGGCAAAGCCTTTGAGCTTGTGAAACCACCCTGCCACCTTTGAAAATGTGGCTTGGGGTGCTAAGTAATTCCAAAATCACTTCAAACCTTACCCATAGTGCCTGGCACTAAAACTTTAGCTCCAATGCAGTCTCTGATTGTGGGCATACAAGCAAAAGCAGTGAGTTACTTTGGTTTAATGACTCATTAGTTAAGCTATTAGGTTTTACTTTACAACCAGGGAGGGTAAGTTTGTGCAACTAGCCAGTTACCATTGCTCAGCTGATGAGCAATGCCCTGTTAAGATGTGGCAACCTTGTTGCTTTTGAACATCTGCCCACACACTCCTCCATTATAACGGGGTCTAATAGAGCTCCAAATAGCTTTGGTTCCAAAACAATCTCAAACAAAACTTCTCCTTTAATAGACTTTCAGCACTGCCAAAGCATTCACATTTCAGGCTGAAAGACTGAGTATTTAACCTCAGGACACAGATGATTTTCTGTTATTGTTGCTGTTGGCAGAGAAGGGAAGGTTAAATAAGTTTGAGACAATTTCATTTTTGATTCTGTATAAATACGTCCATAGTGTTTTCTATTTCTCTGGTTAGATGATTAAAACCTTACAATTAATGTATGTTAAATTTCGTGCTATAATTAAAGGACCAGCTGGTGAAGCCACTTACTATTAAGGTTGTCTGATGCTTCATGTATTAAGATTTTGCTTCCTTATGGACAGCTTTGCACTACAGCTGAATTGTTATCTTTATTTTTGCTTCCTGACATGCTTATATCTTAACTGTACAGTCTTGATGGTTATAGGTTTGGGTGTTGTGTGGATGTGTGTGTGTTCTGAATACATAATTAATAGCCTAATATATTAATAGAACATTGAAGCTACTGATACCTACTCATTCATCCTTGAACAGGTGTCATTATATACCATGTTGATGACAATTAAAAAATCTAACTCAGTTCAACTGAGCACGAAAATCTTGAGTGTGCTGACACTGTAACACTCATTTATTTGGCTACTCTACCTCAGTAGGAACACCTAAGATGAATTTAAGATCAAACTTACACAGCCATTCCCCTTCATAGCCAGTATCTTATGATGCTCAGCACTCAACTCTTCATAGGAGATTCACAAATGACAACAGCTTGACTGGATGGTTGGGCCTGCAGTGCAGTGGGCAAATGTTCTCACACTGCTCCTCTTCTGGAGCTGACAGAGACAGGAGAAGGAATTTGTATAAAACACTTTGTTTGGTGTTCTGTGCTCTCCAAGACACACAAGGATGTAAGCACAGAGAAAAAACTGTCTCCATCACGATTGCATGCAACAAAACTAGAATCCTAATACAAATCCTTGCAAAAGAAGGATTTCTGGACTTCCCCTACAATGGATGCACACTAACAGGTCACATTAAAATCGTTGGTCACCTTGATCTCCTGTGACTTCAGCTATTAGGGCTCAACAGGTCAAGAGGACAAACTGATGTAGGCACATATGAACAACTTTTCTTCAGTTGCCACAGCCAAATTTGCCAAGGATCCTGAATCACAGTCTGTAGTGACACAAAAACAATTATGGAGTCACCAATGAAAGAAAACTTGTCCTTTATTTCTGACAGATATTTGCCAAAGGAAAAGCAAGAATACACTAATTATGACAATAATATTTGCTGATATACACTGCATTCTGGCAGATACCCTCTACTTGGTGTATCTACTCTACTCAGTGAAACAGGTGAGGAAGAGAAGGGTAGGAAGCAAGACAGAGATGAAGTTAAATGAAATCTTCAGGGTTCCTTAACAAATAAAAACAAGGGTCCAGGACAGAGTTTTCTAAATGTTTTCCTGCTGAGAACTTTGTATAGGAATATACACTTTCTCAGGGAGGAGGTAAATAAGAAGTTCATTTCTTCTACTACGACTTCAATAAGAAAATAAGCTATTATCTCATTTCTTTAGCATCTTCATCAAAAACTAAAGCCAAAACTACCAAAGTAGACACAGTTGAAGCAAAGCAAACCTGAATAATCTCTTGGCTTCAGCTTCATTTCATCAAGGTCAGCCACTAATACAGATAAGTGTATATATATGTGTGTGTGAGTGCATGTGTCTGTGGATTTATATTAGAATGTCACAGTAGTAAGACTGTAAAAAATGAAACTATTCAATCATCACAAAGAGAAACAGTTGAGCTAACTACCTCAATACTTATAAAGGAAAAATGAAAAAAGGAAGAAACTGCTCTACTTCTGACCAAATATAATTTTTCATCTCCAAACAGAACCTGCACCAGCAGTAAGTTCAACTTATTTAAGGGCAGTTACAGTGGAAGAACTAGCTCACAAATAGATTTTCTCCAAATAGCATCCCTCTATTTTATACTCATTGAAATTCTTTAGCCTAGAATTCTCTAAACACATTTTTTCCTTTCTTAATAATAGTTTACTTCTATTCAGGTAAAGCTAAAACCAGAAAGGTGGAACTGAAGGCAAAGCCACCACAACACTTTGAAAGCCCAGCCTTGAGTCCTGTACTGAGTCATCCAGGGCAGATAAATTGTGCATGTCCTAAAGAATTCTCCAGCACATGAATGTCATTCCAGTAGACACAACACCACTGAATTCTAAAGTGGTTCTTAAACCCCAACTACATTTTTTGCACATGGTGATTATATGCAAGGACGTGTTTTTTTTCTGATGTGGGGGAGAGGAGGAATGAGCCACCAGCTTGCCACAGAGCCCCAGGGATTGACTGAGAAGCCAGCAGTGTGATATGGCTTCTAGCAACACACCTAGCAGCTGACCAGGGCAAGCCATCCAGATAATAAACCCTTGAGGTGGGAAGGAAAGTTCAGGACAGTTCTCATTAAATGGCACTGCACACATCTACGTTTGGGTAGCTGAAGTGCTTCTAGTGAGAAGTTGCCTGTGTTATTTCCTTCTCCCCTGTACTTTTAGAGAAGAGAACTTTTGCCACTTGGCTGGGGAATGTCAAGCTTTTCAGGCAGATGGATCACTGCCCTGGTGTGGAAGAACTCTCTTTCAGCCCTGCTGAAAATACCAATGTATTTCCTCTAAATACCTAACCATGGTTGCTCCTGCAAGTTGGGTGGTAGAGCACAATATGACAGCACTTCTTCTTTTTAAGTCACAACACTCTACATAATACAGATCCCCAGAGAGATGTGAGTGCTGCATTTTATTGCACTTTAAAAACATTGTGCTAATAAATTCCAGTCTCATATAAACTACATGGACAGAAGTGCTCTGCCCATGCAATCTGTCTGCTCAGTAGAAAATGTGTGTTATTCTGAAAGAGTCCACAGCTTAAGGTTCCTCACTGGAGCGGTACAAATGAAAGGAAGAGCTTTTGCTACTCTTTTTCCCCTTGGAAAATAAGGGCATCACAAAATATGCCAGATACAATAACTCATGGACTTATGGCTCCAGTGTTCTTGCATAGTTTCTTTTATTTGCACACTGAAGTCTCTACCTTTTTACTCTAAAAAAATATTTCCTGTAGATTGTTTTTTATTCTTTCCTCAAAATAACAATGCCCACAAAATTCTTCAGCGTTTGCTTTTTGCACAAAAGCTTCTTTTTCTCTTCTGGAAATTTCTTCCATTTCACATTATAACCAACTGAGACAATTAGATCAAATCTAAACTGGAAAATTCAATTATCTGGTCTCCTACATTTTGCAGTTAAACAGCTTTTTTGAAAGCTAAACTCCTACCTCTCAAGAAAATAAGTCACATGAAAAGTTAGCTGTTCTGAAATAAAATCAGAAATGGAAGAGCCAGCTGAGGGTATGGTGCTGGTCCTAATGTTTTCAGCTTTGTATCCAAGATCCTCGTGACTCAGAAAAATATGGCTGCTGTTCTTCTTGTTTTAAAGAAGTTTGCCATAGCCTTCCTTCCTTAAGTTGTTGGGATGAAATTTTATTACCTTTTCACAGCAGTCAGTCCATTTGACATCTTCACTTGTGTCTCCTACCTAGGCTAATTTTAGTCAGATCACATTCTTTTCCTCTCTCTTTCCTTTCTCACATGCATCCAAATCCCATTTTTACTCTTCAACAGGGCCCTTGCAATCAGCAGGGACCCTCCAGGAGATGGTCCCCAATGCAATGCTCCACCTGGCTGGCATGGATATGGATTTTGACAAGAAGATCCTGATTTTGTGGCTCAGCTCTGGCCCAGTGATGTTTTCTGTGTCCTTGATACCCAAAAAAACTATTCCTTATTCAGAAAATTGGAGAGCAGAAGAGGGACTCAGAAAATCAGTTTCCTAGCTTTTGACTAAATGCCAATCTCCTCCAATAAATACATATTGGAGGAGAGGGAAGAAAGGATTACTCTAGTAATTTCATAAAACTCCATTAAGCAACCAGCTAGAGTTTATGTCCATTATTGTAATCCACACCAAGTTTATTTGCCTTCCTGTACCGCGATGCTTTTGGTTACTAAAATCTCTCAGTGATGTGCTGAGCACTTTTCCCTCATTAGCAGAATGTCACCCCTGCAATGTGCAGGTATCACAAGGGCTCAGCCCCTCTCTTTCACCCCTCCCCTGCTCCTTCTCTTTTATCTCCAACAGACATTCAAATATTAATATCATTCTTTGTAAGCAGTAAATCCATAAACACCTGGAGATGAAGGGAAATTTTGTTGAGGATATACTAACCTAGCAAATGAACTGCTTAACCCCTCCTTCGCCCCTCTAGTATGCCTATACTTATTTTGACATCAAATGTACATCTAATATCTTTATACCTACGAAGTTATTTCTCTGTGGGAAAGGAAATCAATTTTATGGCCTTACAATCAAATTCTCCCCAAGGTGTTTACTGTATGACTCCCTATATAATAAAATCATCCTTCCCGGACAAATCATGCACCACTAAAGGCCTGGTGGGAAAAAGAGCCCAAATGGGAAATAAGTAAGCCTCCCTGACACTCTGTGTCACCACTGAGCCCAAATGTTTGCTGTTTGCTGCAGGTGGGATTTATGTGTATTCCAGTCCTCAGGCCAAGCATGGCCCTGCTGTGAGCCTCCCCTGGGCAGGGAGAGCCTCCCCAAACCCTGAGGTCTATGCCACCGACTTCCCTGCTTTTCCTTGGCATGGCTTCTACATCAAATAAAAGCTCCTTCTCTGTGTTCCAGCTCTAACCACTAAAGGGCTGAAAAAAGTAGCTCAGGGCCTCTCTCAAATGCTTTCCCTTCTAAAGACCAATCTTCTTGAATATAGGACAATGACAAAATCATTGATTTTTGCAAATCACAAAGAACTTTGGGTTTCAGCTCATTTTCATGGGCCATGAAATTTCAAAAAGTTGCATTTCAGGATAGATTATTAGGGTTCATATCTCCTGCAAGGCAGATAAATTTAAGATGTCTTGAACTAAGTTAGGCATATTAAACTTCTGTATAGTCAAAGGAGAGAAAGGGTGGTCCTTTTCATCTTCTTCAGTCACCCATCTATGGGAGAGATTCATCACCATCTGCAAATAAGCAGTTTTGTATAAGGTCTCTACAGTGAAGTGCTAAGCCTTAGCTCACATTCTACAGTCAGGACAGAGTAGTTGTACCAGTCATGTATGGCAGCAAAATAAAAGATCCCAGAGCTCTGGTTCAAGGCCAGCACCACTGCTCACGTGTACCCTGGCATAGTTCTGACCTGTACCAGCCACAGCTACACCATCAGTGCCAGCACATTGTTAGGAGACAGCACAGCTGGGCACCAGCCCCAAACAGCAACAGGGATAAGGCCAGGTTTTTAGGGAGAAGAAGAAAGATAATTTAGGCATATGGCTGAATACATGACACAAAAAGTGGCCAGCAGCCCATGGTCTGTCTATTTGCTAATGAAGAGCTCCTTCTCTCTTTGCTCTCCTGTGCATGCTGTGATTGTGGGACAGGGATCTGCCCTGGCCCTGCTTGGAGAAACCACACACATTTGATAGCAGGACCTTTCCTTTCCTAAATGCCTGTGCTCTGAGGGAGAAATTCAGCCGTCCATTTTCTTACTTCTCTGGTGAGATACTTTCACTACGATGCTGAGGACTTTTTCTAGATAAGAAAGCTGTCTGGAGTATATCACAAAAGATGTGCCTTGATCAGAATCACAAGCTTATCCAGACATTTCTTATTCTGTCATGACCTAGCTTTAAAACAACTAAAAAAGGATTGCAGACAATTTTTCAAACCTTTATTTCCCATTTCCAGTGAAAGAAGGACTAAAGGGGTTACAAAGAATGTGGAAAATACTTGAAAATAAGTCCTTTTAAAAAAGACAAGCTGGTCACTCCTCAAACTGAATACATCCGACCCGTTGCTCCCCACTAATAAATCTTTATCAATACATGATGAAAATTAATGACTAGACTAAGAAAAAATCAGTTTCCCATTGCAGGCGTGGGATGGGCAACTATTTGAGACACATTTTTCTTTTCTTTCCATCTCAGTTTTTTCTTATTGATATGCAGCTCTTTGATGATAAATGGATCAATTGTTTGGTAAGAAAAGCAGGAGGCATATATTTACATTTATAATCACAATTTTAATCATTCATCTCATTTAAAAACTCACTGTTAGTCATTTTTATGGCTTTTTTCTCCAGCATTTTATTTCAGCATAAAGTGTTAAAATGTTAGCACTTCTCATTACTGACTGATTATTTTCCTCAGGATTTTAAGTTTTCTTTCTCTCTCCCCATGCCTAAAATCCAATTTACAACCTGCTAAAGGCCTCATAAGATTTTTATGGATTATTTCCTGAAATCACATTAATCTAGCTCCTGTTACTTCTGCACTAATTTCACCTGCCATTGTATGAAGTAACTAAATTCAATTGCCTGGAAATGATCCCCTGGAGACTTCTTCATGAAGCGAGTAAAAGAAAAAAAGTAACCCTACCTTGATGAGGTTATAAATATGGAGGGAACAACAGGCCTATAAATTCTCAGTATGTGGACCCTTATCAAACTTTGACAATCAGAGATCTTCAAATAAGGTCTTTCAAATAAGAGATAGATAAGGGCTTGGATTAGATTGCATTTGGCTATGTCTCAGCTACCCTGTCAGTGTCTCTGGCCTCGACAAGTGATACACCATTTATCACTGTTTCAACAAGCTAGGGAAGTTGTCCAGTAACTTATCAGCTGCACACTGCTTCATTAGAATATCAGTTTGACCATTACTAACTATGCTGGGCGTCAGCTATCAATTAGATGTGTCCCTTATTTTAGGGAAAGTCTGCAGATAACTCTGCTGGCCATCTAAGAAGATGGTATTTAAAAATAATCAAGCAGCTTGGTCTCTCTGACACGCAATCCCGTCTGCTCCACTTGTTTACGCGATAAAAAGTCCATCTCCTCCAAGCCTCCTCACTGGGTAGTTTAAGAGCAGCAGATATGCTCGAGATAAAGTAATTCAATGTAATTGCTCAGGGTTGTGAGAAAAGTTGTCTGGCTTTGGAGTGTTCTGTGCCTGACCCACGCATGGCTCCCCAGACCCAGGGAGGCTCTCCTGCAGCGGGCAGCACGGCGCTCCCTGGGCACGGCGCTCATTCACACGGGGGGCAGGCAGCAGGCAAAGTGCAGATCAGGGTCTTTGGTTTCCTAAGCTCTGGACCAAGCTCCAGCAAGATGCCATTAGGACTACAATGGGCTGCTTCCTGCTGCTCCTGTGTGCAATGTTTTCCTGGACTCTATTCCATAGCAAGAAGAGACTGGGGCTCTTGACTGTTGCCCCCACTTGCAAATGCTGGGTTGTGCTCTGATTCCTGAGGAGCAGCAGTGTGACCTCAGACCTGGGAAGAGTTGAGTTTTCTCTTCCTTAAATCACTGCTGGGTCTGAGTCAACACCAGCGTGGACCCTGGATTTATCCCAGCCAGCAAGTACTTTTTTCTTAAAATCCTTTGATTTTTGTTTCTTGAAATAGGCAATCACTCTCCTGTCAGATACATCTGACAGCAGATAACTAACTGAACCAACCCAGATTATCCAACTGAAAATCTCTTATCTAGGCTACCTTAATTGTACTTGGAATCAGTCTGCCATTCCTCTGTTTCACACTTGGTACTTAGAAACACTCCTTTCTAAGTCGTGTAGGCTCAGTGTCACATAGGGGAAGAATTTCAAAGTCATCATACAGCACTTCCCATCTATAGATTTATATAGGAGAGCAGTAGGCAGGAAAAAACATGTGTTTCTGGTTTAAGCCACTACAGTGATTTTTAATGCATAAAATGCTGGCCTTAAAGTAAGATCTTCCTAGATGTCAAAGCTAAAAGATGTGCCTTTACAAGTGGTAAATTGCTACCTGAAACACACTTGTACCTTTGCACTTGGACAGTTTCACCACTGGGGTTCTGACCACAAATTGCCCTACCTGGGAAGTCATTTAGAGATCAATCCCCCAAAGGGGTTGCTGTTTGTACATCCTTAGTCTCACCTTAGTCTCATCCTTGTACACCCTTAGTCTCATCCATGTCTTGTGCTAGTGCTCTGACACTCATCCTTAGTGTCAGAGCACCAGCACAAGACATGGAAAATATATTTTACCACTCAGCCCTAGGGGAATCAAACTCAAAAGCTTCAACTTTTCAGGAAACTGGTCTCAACTCTAGGCTGTGGCCTAAATTTCAATGAACAAGAGAAGGGCTCTAGGGCTCTGTGAGGTCTTCCTGCTGAAGCTGCTACTTTTCACAGGACATATTTACCCATTTCTTGAGACAGAGAAAAAGGATAGATGCAAAGAGGAACCACTTCAAGAGGATGGACTTAATGTCCCCCACCCTAAGAACAGTGGTAATGGCACTCTCCAAGGAAGTATGAGATGTGAGTTTACAGCCCCTCAGGCAGAGGAAGGAACTGAACTTGGGTCACCCACATCCTGAATGAGTGTACTAACCACTGAGCTGAATAACAAATAATAATGAAAAGGAGCACTGTCCCCCAGCAACTCTCTTCTAAATGGGAGAAAGATCTCAGCTCTGGTTTTCAAAGCATATATATTCTTAGGCTCCTCACTGCAGAAATCCAAAGACTGTGTAGGAGTTTAAATGCTTTTAGCCCAAGCCCAGGACTCACGATATTCACCTGGCCTCAGCCTTTTTTGCCAGCTAGAAAATGGTTCTGTGGCTGTTTGGGATCCATCTCTGAAGCCCCAACTCTCTTTTATTTATATAACCAGTCTGGGTTTCTAATTGGGAGCTGTATGTTCACTTAATAAGCAGGTGCAGCGTCGAATGCAGCAGTGCTCACAACCTCTTGTGGTCGCTTTCATCTCCCAGTCTGGTGCATATTTAGGCGCTTAACTCTCAGTGACTTCTTTCTCATTCTCCAAACTGGTCCTACCAGAATTACCCTGCTTCACATCATGTGACTCACTAGTCACTGTGAGATGATCAGATATCCACAGAAAAAGGGAATGTATATCCTCCTAAACATAGGAGAACTGTGTGTGCATTATGTGCAGTGTTTCCAAAGGCCATTAAGCTCTTCCTTATTTATATTCTTGTATTTTAATATAGTCCTCATTGTTCACCATAAACATTCCCCATTCCCAGAGACTGGGTTATTTTAAAAAGAAACAGAACAAGCATATTGTCTTACTTCTGAGATTTCCAATAATCAGGTTATCACATATTCATAAATCAAGACATTTACTGCAAAGAATGTTTAAGAAATACAAAGTACAATTACAGGAAACTGCAAATTTCCAAACACCCTGGTGTTAGAATATTCAAAAGATATTTCATGTTCTTCCATTTCTTGCCAATAGCTGAAATGCTGAGTCTTTATTAGGAGTGTTTATGGTAAAATAAGCGCATGACATTATCTCCTGTCTGATCAAAAAGAGTCAACATACTACTTTAAATGTCAGAGGTCTATTTCTGCAGCTTCCAGTAGTTATTGTTGTAAACAAGGGATTGCTGCATTTGCCCATAGCTTAGCCAGAATGTTAATGTTTCCTATTAAACATTTTCTTCTTTCTTTCCTAGACCATTTTGTACTACCACACCCAGCTGCGAACATCTGGCTCCAAGCAGTGACACCAGCTGATGAGAAATGGCATTCCTGCAGCTTTTCTTTCTGAAGACTCATCCAGAGGTGGCTGTTATCCAGCAGACAGCACTCTGCACTGCTGAATGTCAGTGTCTGGAGTCCCACTGGACAAAGGCTCCTAGAGGAGTTACTCACACAGAACTGTGTAAGATAAAGAACTGGGAGCCTGATTCTCAGAACTGTCATTCTACAAGTCAGCAAGGTCCTCTGGCCAGTCACCTCAAACACTCTGTCACCCTGGTGATGTATAGACTAAAGCATCTGGACATCCAGTCTGAAGCACAAGACAAACAGTGATTACTAACTCAAACTGGTCTCCTGGCACTAACTGCAAATATGCCAGTGGCAGCTCTGTGTTTGAAATCAGCATGGATGACAGCAGTCCAACTCTGACACCACTTTATGTAATCTGGCATGCCATGGAGCCTCCACTTCTCCACCCAGTAACACTGGGGCAGCTTCTGGAGAGGAAAACTTTCACGCTTTAAAGGTTGGCTGGTATGAGTACTGGAAAACAGAATAACACTGAGTGTTAAATGCTAAAAAATTATCATTTTAATTAGAAATAATAATTAATATTTAATGCATTTAATTGTAAATGTAAATTAATAATATTTTAATAATAACTTGAAGTCAATATCCTTTATCACAGGATGTCAAAACACTTTATAGATAAAACCCAATTAAACTTCCCATTACCCACCTTTGTGATCCTTCCCATTTCTTGCTCTCCGGGTGTTTTATAAGGGGCGGGTCCCTGCCATCACTGTGGTGAGGAAACTGCAGCACAAGGAAGTTAAACACCTTGTTTGCATTGCCTCAGAAAATCAGTGCTAAGATGATAAGAGATCCTTTGTGCTCCTATACAGAGCCTATCGCTATGTGCAGCAAATTACTGTAGCACTTGAGTAACAACAGCCTTGAACAGCTTCCAAGGCTGCCCTCCAGACAAACGCGAGGGGTAAACGAAGCAGGTTTGGAAACCCTGACTGCAGGGTTTGGTACATCTGCACAACCTTTTGAGGTCAGACCTATGCCTCAAGAGGGCTGGTTGCAAGCGAGGCTCCAAAAACTGCAAAGCTTTATTAGTTTGGGGCTGTTTCTCTGCAGAATTTTCTGTCACTGCCTCACAGGCCGGGATGGCTGACATCCACCTTGCTGTGTCTGGGGGGGGACGGGCACAGATGTGTCTGCAAAGGACTGAGAAGCCATGTCCCTTGCTAAGCATCACACATCTCTCAGTCTCAAGGCAGAGTTAGCAAGAACATTTCAGAATTCAATATTCTGGGGGGGCAAAACCAGAACGGAAAATGTTACTCAAATACAGGATTTAGCTGAGCAAGCACACTATGACCAGTTAGTGAGGAAGTCACACAGTGTATAAAAAGTATTACAGTATATATGTGCCAGAGCTAGGACCTGAGCACTACAACCATGCAAGATTTTCCTTGTATTGCCCATCTATTTATTGCCATATACTGAAGGTACTTTCAACACTTTAAAGTTAAGTTTTCAGTTTTAAATTAGTTTTTCTTTCTGGTTGTCCAATTTAACACCCAGTCTAGATGATGAATTAAAGATTCTTCTAGACAGGAACTAGCCCTCAGCACCCAATCCTTACATTACAGATGCTCTGTAGCAAAGAAAGGAATCTTAAAACTGAAGATGCTACTCTGCATTGACCTCAATGTCAATTAAGATGCACAAGATGTAAAAAAGATGTCAGTAAAATGTATTCCCTCATAAAGACTATTTAATCTAGAATCAGTTTCTTGACCACACATTCACTGCTCAGCTCTGAATAACTTTGTTCAGGTTACCTGGGTCTCTCTCCATGTGCATCCCTAGGACATGATGGTAATTATGCCCACCAGAAGTAGTTGAGTAGTAAACAAATAGGTTGTTAAATACCTAAGACTAGATACTTAAGACTAGATACTTAAGACTAGTACTTAAGACTAGGTACAAAATTTCATTTTGAATTAATCAAAGACCCTTATATGAACTCCCAAAAACAGAGGTTCCCTTGAAAGTCTAGTCTGTAAGTCCATCTGCCTTATTCTCCTCAAAAATACTTGAAAGCGTGAACTAAATCCATAAAGCAACTCCTCATGGTACAACACTTTCCTGATTTTTCCCACACCACAGCTTTATCCTTTAAGAACTAATGTTAATTCAGTTTTCTTCTACTTGAATTTGACAGATTCTCTGTAAAATAAATACCTTCAAACAAATTTTTCAGATGCCTATAAAGATAGATCCATTTGAAAGAGTAAATAACCTGTTTTAAATAGTGTTCTGAAAAAGAGTGGCCAAAACTATCTTTGAAATCATAAAAGCTTTCTTTGGAACAGATTAGAGACAAAATATTTCATTTGCTTTGTTAATGTCCTTTCATTTGAGTCATAATTATATCCAAACTGCAGCTTCTGAGGGCCACACAGAATAATACAAACGCCTTTGTTTCCGTGGATTCATGTTCTGTTGTTTCCATTCCCATTGCAATCCTGGTTAAATGAATGAGGAATCTGAATGCAAAGGCATGCAGTATTCTGGGACTTATAAGAAGCTGAAATGCTTTGATGTTCTTTCCAAAGCCTATAGCCAGATCCACTGTTCTTTTCCCACCCTATCCTTGACCATAGCTTTCCTGGGTCTTTGTGTAAGCTACAGAGCACCCTCCAGATCTGAGCTGTGGGAGAGATGTTATCAGATCAAAACACCACACCACCAACAGAAGTGTCTCACCTGAAACTGATGTGTCCCAGAGATGTCATTTCCTTGCCAAGCCTGGGCTCCACAGGTGCTGCACTAACTGCTCACAGGTCACCACTAGTGTGGACGGTCAATCCCTGCCTTATTTGCTAAATTTCTCCCTTCTGAAATTAGAGCCATTATTTTTTTCCCATTATGTCAGAAGTTAATGGTGATATTCTAATTTAATATCTAGGGCTTAATGACAGCACAAATTAAACAATGGGGAAATAAAGGGGACTTGGGCAAGTCCTAGATGAAAAAGGAAAAATGCAAAGGTTCAGAAACTTCTGCAAAACGCTGATCCAGATCCAGAATAACTTGTGTCCCTTGTGTGCAACATGGGGATGAAAAGGTTGAAAATAATCCTGAGGATATTAATGTCATGACACAGCCTTTGCAGCTGAAATGCCCTTTCTTACTAGGCTACAGAATTTCTGACTTCATGGCAATACTGAGAACATCAACGTACATGCTTTACCTTAATTTAGTCCCCAAAATACTCAGTCTTAGATTATAGATATCCTGAATAAAGAGGAACACAAATTTGACCCAAGACAGCTGAGATGTATCTAAAAAAAAGACATTATTTTCTACCAGATGGAGCAGTAAGAATAAGGGAAGTCCATAACTCAAATCAGAACTAGTGCACTGTAAATTATTTCCAAAAAGCGCTCAGAAAGTCTTTCAAGTAAAATCAACAGACTTTACCACAGACAGGCTAAAATGCAACACATTTCTAACATCAAATGCTACTAGTGTAAAAAGAAATAGAATAGCTAAAGTACTTAGACCATGTTCATAATTCAGTGCGATAACTAATTCTAACCAGCTAGCCAATGTTACCTAAAATCATGTCACTGGTCTTTTAAATCAATGTCTCATGTTTCTCTCCTGATAGCAGCTCAGACTCAGAAATTCTTTTCATCCAAGGTGTATTATAAAATATTTTTCTGCATGTTGACATAACTGATTCAGGCCAATTCTCCTGTCCATGCTGCAGGAATTGTGAATTATCTGCACGTGGAAATCATGGTGATAACAACCTGAGCCCAGTGCAGGGGATGAGAACAGAATATCCAATTGAGATCTGCAGTGCAGATAAGCTTTCTGCACCGAGAACAGAAGACTTGAATTTTACCCATACATCAAAAACATGCAGTATTCTGAAACTTGCTTATCCTCAAGTGGCATGAAAACACAAAGAGAAAAAAGCCTTTCTGATGTCTGATAATGAGAAACATGGCTGACTTTCGTATTTGAAACTATTTAACACACACACACACACACACACAGAATGAGAGAGAAATACTTGAAAAAAATTTCAAATTAAATGAAAAAAATTACTTATTACAGTAGACATCAACTAATGGATCACACTTATTTAGTATCAGTTTAAAAAAGCAGGGGGATTTTACTAAGTGCATCCAAAAATATTCACTAGAAAACACAGCAAATATGTTATAAACTCATTTAAGCCACAGAGCTCATCAACGCTGTTTGCAATTATGAAATCATTTGGGGATACGGTATTTTTTTAGAAGGAATTGTTTTGCTCTTAGATGAAAACCACATCATAGTCCTTCAGACATAAATCTTTTATTGTATCTTCAAGAAAGAAACTGGAAATTGTGCAACAAGGCGCCACTGATAAAATGTAAGCATCCCCTTGGAGTAATCTGGATGAGCTCATTACTTGAGGAAGATAACAGGGTATGTCATGGTTACAAAACACTGCTTCTCCTTTTCAGTTAGTGACACAGGAACACAATTAACATAGTCCTGTGCACAATACAAAAATAAAATACTGGGTTCTTCAAGACAGCAACGGCTTCTGAGTCTTGGCTTTGATTTACTTCACTTTACAGTTAGATATATAACCCAGTCAGTGTCAGGCGGACAATTTCCTTTTCATTCTGTGCAGGTAGAATTAGCATCATAGCCAAGGGCTGCACATCAAAGGCAAGTAAAAGGAAAATAACACATCATGTAAACTGATGCAGCAATCTGACAGAACTTATTTCAGATGTAACCTGTGACAGTCTAAGCCTTCAGACTTGATTCATCATTTGTGGTCTCACTTTCATGCACATCTTCTGTGTACCTGCCCTCTATCTCCATTTGCCAAATTCTGTTGTAGGGATAAGGATTTTTCACTTCTTAGGGGACTCAAATACATTTGGGTGACTAAGCCACAGTCAACACAAACTTTTTCTACTAATAAGAAGTGAAACCGCAAGGCACTGATTAACTTGGAACACTTAGTCTTTAACATGGCTTGGTAGGCCATGAAGAACATTTACTGTGAGTGTCCAAACATAGTTGCAGAATCACTTTTTTCTATTCCAAATAAAGGCATAGAAGAAACCCAACAAATCCTCTGAACACAAATTAAGGAAGAAGACCCAGACCCAGGTTCTGCACTTTTCCTCTGATTCGGATGGTTTTCAGGAGCAGCAGTTCCAAGCACCACTTCCATCAGTGTCACTGATTACAAAGGAACCACTCACTGGGAATGATTTGATGAAAAAGAACAAAATGGGGGAATTAATTTCACTAGGGTTTGCACCAATATGAAGGTGTACTGTACACAGTATTTATCACCATCACAATTTATTTGCTATGTTCAATTCAATGTCAGTGACATTGCCACACCGTAACTGCTGTACTGAACATATCACCTGTGTGTACAAATACAGAGGCCATGCCTTCAGTTTTTACACCCTACAGAGACACTAAGGCCATGAATTCAGTCCTCTTCCTCCTCCTGTAAAATAGAGGCCTACTAGACACTGGTGTAATAAAAAAATTCTGGTGCAATTTCATTTGTTACTTAAATAATCAATATAAACCTGTGATTCTTCAGCCTAGGTTGGGCTTGCCAACTGTTCACAGCAGAAAACCTAACAGGAGTGCAGAAGAGAGGACTCAAAGTTACAGCCTTTCATCTTTGCCATTCCTCTGCTTGCTGTCCCAAGAAGAAGCCAGGCAGACATAAATGTACCTAAAACTAGGGAACAAAAAGAGTAGAAGTTAAGATGAAGATATACAGGCAAAGTAAGAAGGACTCTGAGGTGGAAGGTCACCCCATGACAACAGCTGACTCCTGAAGAGTATAAAAGACTTTACCCAAAACCAGTTTTTTGTTGCCAATCTGAAGGTAAAGAAGACTCGGTGGCTGGTGTCTTTTATGCTCCATGTCCCTTACAAGTGATCCTGATCAGCCCAGCTGGACAGACATATCTTGGTGGAGTCTCTCTGATTGAAACATTACAGAATACATGTTTGGGAGAGAAATCCATTCACTTTAAAATAAATAAAACCTTGCACTCCCATAGGGTATCTTATTAACTTTGTCACATCCTATTCTGCTCTAATTAATCCTTATGCCTAACCTGATATTCCTGATAAAAATATTCTTGTTTCTGAAAATAACTAGAGACAAATGTCAGATTTTAATGCACAGCAGGCAATACACATTTCTTCTTCCTCGTAAGCAGCACTAGTACATCAGCCAAAGCCTAAAGAATCTTTCCACGTCCAGTGCCCTTGTGGAAGTAGGAGAAATACAGTTCAGTAGCATCTACTGAAAGCAAATAAATTCAGATCATTTAAACACAGCTAATTTAGGGGGATGCTTTGTTATGCACAGATCACCACTTTGTTATGCACTTATCTTCCCACAGAACCCCAAGCATCTTCCAGAAAAAGCAGGTACATATCAAGTACCTGAGAACTCATTTGTTGGAATCAACAGTTAGAGCAAGTGGAGATGTCTACCACAGCAGAGGGAAAATAGTAATCTGAGGGACAATGTTCATCTATTACCAATATAATTCTTCAACTAACAGTG
This sequence comes from Fringilla coelebs, assembly GCF_963513975.1. Lineage (NCBI taxonomy): Eukaryota > Metazoa > Chordata > Aves > Passeriformes > Fringillidae > Fringilla > Fringilla coelebs. Next base: position 15,760,870 of record NC_140028.1, on the reverse strand, counting down.
CAACATCAGTTTCTGATTTCTGTTGAGCACCAGTGATATTAGTTGATTCCTGTAGTAAAAACAGAATCTTGCTTCAGTTACATGAAAGGTTGAGTCCTGACTAGCAAAAGTGGCACAGCAAAGTCATAACTCCAGAAACTAGGCTCACAGATTTCATTTCCCAAATATTAGTTACCTAAGTGTTGATATTTACAGTCATCTTGTTCTTCTGTTTCCTGCACCTGGTTAAAAGTCAAATCTCCACATGGAAAGGATTCCTAATGCACAACCAAAAAATGTCATCAGATGCCTCTACAAGGTGCGCTGGAGTCTTCTGAGGAATGGTTTAACATGCAAGATAGGCGTCTGCTAATATTCCTAATAATTCCTGAATGTGTTCTGACAATATCCAGCCCTTGCAGAGCCAAATTGATGTCCATGGTTTACCTGAAGAGAGGAATGTCCATGCCTAACTGTAGTGGGCTCCAAACACTGTCTGCCATTGGTGGCTGTGTTGCTCTCAGTGTGGGACCTATCAGTGCCCCACCTGCTGTTAATGGCCTTTGCTGCCTCCCTGTTAGTGCAGCCATACTTGGGTTTTGACATCCCTCCAACAGGCAGGACTTATTCCCATCTTTCCAGAATGTTTCCCCATAGCAGCACACTGAATGGAATGCAGGAAGGAACACAGACCATGTCTTCAAAGATGTTTTGTCACAGTGTTTGAAGAAATACGGGGCCCAGAAAACCCAATATAGCATGTTGGATAATAAAATAGCTTAATTGCCTTGTAGGAGCACAGCTCGCAAAAAGCAAATTAAAAGCAGAGTATAGAGCCATGGTGTACACTCTTGTTCAAGATGTCCACCCCGTGAAGCCTACTTTGGTCTGTCTGAACTAAAAGGGATGGATTAGACTCTTTTGGGCTTTTCAACTCTGCAGTTCAATGATCCCCTTTCACTGCATGAACAGATCTTGCCACTAACTTTGGGTCAAGACACAGCCCAGCTCCCTAAGAAACCAAAAATATTTGGGTTTTAATATGATCTTTTAAATTTGATTTTTTCCATGTACTCTAGGTAATGGTAAGTTAATCAGTCCCTATTTCCAGTAAGTTAGCCTGACTCTACATGAGGCCTAAATATTACACTCAGAGAACAGAGCACGAGGCATTATTTAGAAGCATGTATAAAGCAAACTGCCAACAAGCTGGAGAAAAGAATAGGTTCATCCAATGGAGTGGCAAAAATTACAGTATGGTGCTGGCTAATAAGGAAAAGATAATGAATACTGTATCAATAAAAATATTTGATTGTAAGTATAAAATGTGCAAAATTCTATAGCAGAGCTATGTTTTTGTTAAAATGTCATATTAAGAGAGATTGAAAGCAAACTGAATTAAGATGTCTTCTTAGTTTTAGCAAAATGTTTTTCCATTTTCTTGAGGAATAAAAGAAAAAAATTCAACTGAGAAGCAAGTTTATTTCTTACAAATACAGGCATCCAAGTATCACTGTACATCCAAAATCCAAACAAAATTAAACTTCTTGAAAAGTCTCTTTATGTTCCCTGTAACATAGGTTTGTCTGCACTGAGCTGAGACACACAAGTCCTCCCTTGCGGGAAATCCAGTTTTACCTGCAACCCACACAGCAATGTAGCACAAAGTCATGGTCTTTGTCTTGCATACACAGTCATCAACCAAAAGGAAGGACATTTGAGTTATAGCAAAGGGCTGCAAGACACAAGCCCAGGCTCAGAGAAGCCCCTGAGACCACAGAAGGCATAACCAAGACCATATGATGCTGTACTGGAAGAAGACCGTTTGCTAATTTCATTTGGATAGACATAGAGGGTACATTTATCTATAAATGATACATAGTCTTCAATTTATTGAACAGCAATAGCTCTGCAGTGCAAACACATGGAAGTTTTCAGTGTCAAAGATGAGTAAAGCTCAGTCTGTGCCCCCTCGCCTCCAACCCAAATCTGCAATTCTGTCAGGTGCTTTCACGCCTCCTGAAGATTTGATTTCCCTGAACAATGGATAGAAGATTTGTGTGTTGGCAGACATAGACGAGTAAGTTAAGACAAATAATTTGGTAGATCTGTCTGATGTTACCACCTATGGGTTACAGAGGGCCTTAAACACAGTGAAAATAATACATAATGACTTAACAATAAAAATTTAGGTATTAGGATAACACAGATTTTGCTGACTTACTGCAAGTCTGCATATTATACAAATGGCACACACTAGGTCTGTTAGCAACTTTAAACCCCTTTTTTCGATTTCCTTTTTTACCTCAATGTGTATCATCTGAAGAAAACTTTCAGTAGACAAACACAACTATTTGGCATTATGAGATGCTATTTCAGGAAAAGAGAACCAAGATATTCAAGGCAGCTTCTGCTTTGAAGAGAGGAAATATATGTTTTTATGAGCTATGGCTCATAAGAATAAGTTTGTTCAATCACAAGCTAGTGATTTTTCTTTCCTCATTTTAATGGCAAGGAAAGGTGCACTCAGTCAATCAGTGCTCCTCCCCTCCCAGGTGGCCACAGGCAGAGGAGCAGCCACGCTGGCCAGCTCAGAAATCCACCCTGCTCCCTGGCCTCTGTCCACCTGTAACCATCAGAGCACATTTCATGGACAGATATTAGAAATAAAACAAATTTAGAATGTTTTCCCCAATGTATTCTTTTGGTTTCTGAGAACAATTCAGCAGGGCCTTCCTGAAGTATGGTTGGATTTATACTGTTATTTTCAGTAGCTATCAATGCACGTCTTCATCTTTTCCTGCAGAAATTAACTTTTGAAAGCACTCTGTCTTGATTGCTTAGAATTATCTATTATCTTTGTGTCATTTTGTCTTCCATGTCCCTCTGCTATTACTTTATGACCTTGCCTTTACACATTCACCCACATCTAGTAGGATCCCACGTTACATTCAGTTACAGAGTTATTTTTTTAATGAGAATCAGGGCTCAGTCCACAAAAAGAAAAGGGTTTCAAAAAGAAGATTCCATGATTTTCCTTTTATGATAAATTACTGAACTATTTCCAAGAAGATCTATGCCATGCACAATCAGGTTCTGAAAGCCTTCATCCATGAGCAGGTTCTGAAATCCTGCTTTAAAATGATATTTACTTTTATAATAAAAATAAGGATAATAAAGAATGGCATGTAAATATACTCAGACCACAGGATATGTAGGGATCAGGTCTTGGAATAAGATTCCCAGCCTTGAAGGGAGATGAATTGTCAGAAAGCTCGATATATTTGGTATAAAATCTATAGAGGTAATGACCAAGTTTTTTTACCTGACAAGCAGGTAAACTAGTTTATTTCAAAGTTTATCACTGCTATTTATCACTGCTAGGTCATACACTTCTACAAATAAACAAGAAACAAAAACCTCATCAATGTTATAGCTATGTCATCAGAACCAATTATTTTTTGCATTAGGGAGTCTTGTATGATTGATTTTAAAAGGCAGTTAAAAAGAAAACCGTTTTAGTCTACTGGATTAAAAACAAACAACAAGGCATTAAAGGAGTAACAGAACTGATGGATTAAAATGCACATAGGAAAGACAACAGTGAATAGCCTGGCATTTTTCAAAAGGCAGGATAAAAAGAATTCAGTTCCCAATCAACAAAAAAACTGGCAAAAGGCAGGAATCCAGACTCCCTCAGATTCATGCTTTATCTGCCAATTAGCATTAGCAGGCCTGATCTAGGTGTCTCGCCAGCTTGTGGTATCATAAAAAAACAACAAACCTTGAATGTGTTATCAGCACAGAATGTGTAATTACTTTAGGCATCAGCTGAAAATTACAGTGTGATGAATTTGTAAATTTGTATATATTTATTGTAGAGATAAAGTTGTTGGAGTAGATATAATCTATACTTGTGTTTAAGATCCCGGTTTCAACTATTTCAGTGCCAACAAATTTTGTATTGAAAATAAACACTAGTAAAATGGTAATGCATTATGATACTGGAGCCACATATAAATTTTTCTGGGCAACTGCTGTTCCTTGTCTGAAGAAAATAATCTTGAGTCACTGACAGCACAGCTACTTATCCATGTGACTGGAAAGATGCGAAGCTAAACATGTAAAACATAAAATTTTTACATGATTGCAAGATGGGATCATTTGCTAAAGTCAGCCTGATCTTGCAAGACTGTAACTCAGAGATCACAGACAATAGCACAGAGAATAGCTGCTGAATGATGTTAATTCTGTAATTATTAAATAAATAACAGTTAAACCCTAAATTATTCAAATGTGCAATTAAGAAAAACAACTTCTCTTGCTTCTGAAATGACTGAGATCCTATTTTCCCCAAAATAAACAAAGATTTACCTATGCCAAATGTTATTTAGCAGCAACTAAACATATATGTACAAATGACCAGAGGGGAAAATGAAGACTGCATTATACTACATCTCAAATTTGATGATAAAAATTATCATTTCACTTTTCAAATCTCCTATATATCAACTGCTGATTAGTACTGCTTCCATTTTATTCCCATTTACCTCTAATGTCCCATCATCTCTCAAATGCCATGTTCTGCACAAGCCCTATGAAAATGAGGCATCTTTTTTGATTTCTCAGCATAGTATTTAAGACAGTAAAGCATTTTTTTTTCAGTGAAAACTCTCTATCCTTCTTTCCTAACTAAATAACAATGTTCCTGTGGCTTTGCAGGGGCAATTTTTAAAATATTTGAAAATATTCTCCACTGCACTAACCTGAAATACGTACTCCTCAGTTACCACTGACACTTATTTTATAAATAAAAATTTGGAGGAGAAGAAGAATTTCCTCTGCAAGTTAAGGTTGCAGAAAATTTTCCAGTTTCCTGGTGAGTTGGAGCCAAGGCTCTCTGATACTATTCACCTAATAAAAGGAAGAGACAGACATGTCAGGACAGGCAATAGCAGCACGATTGCAGGGTAGATCCAAGTCACCAATCTGAAGCAAAGAAAATGCTGTCAAAACCCCATGTTTCTGCAAAATATTGGTGTGTTGGTGAGGTGATTTTTTATATATAAAGGTAAAAAGAACCTATTTTGTTAGCAGAGTCCTAATTGTTTCTAAAAGAATATTCAAGGGAAGAAGCAGAAAGAAACTGTGAAATATAAATACTTTTTACAGATGTCATATTACCTTCAAAGAGGTAACTGCAACAAGTTAGCCCTTCAGGGTTAATAAACTGGAAAAGAAAGTTTATTTCATGGCTATTGCAGCTGGAGATGTTTGCCTGCTTCTTCCCTCATCAATACTGTGTCTAGTAGCAAGGTTAAAGAAAATAAAAAGCCAGCAATGAACATGCTCAGGGAGGGAGCAGAAACAAATGAAAATGTGTTCAGTTCAATCTGGTGTAAATCCATAGGTATCATGGATGGAACAGGGCCCTCTGTACTATGTTGCAAGAAATGTCACACAAAATATTGAGACTGGGATAAAAACAGTAACACAGAAGAAAGAAAAAGGCAGATAAATCCTATTCTTTATGCCAGACTTTGTTTGTAGATTTGTCTTCTTTACCTTTTTTTTGGTTTTGCTTCTTTAGAGGAAAAACCAGGTACACAAGGCTGACAATTCACTTGTAGAAGCAGGAGCTGGTTGACCTCACTACCACAGGCAAAGCAGGAGTGGAAACAGCGCTGGAGCTGCAGACAAGCAGAAGGTGACCGATCAAAACAGCTTGTCTGAGTCTGAGCAGTACCCAGCAGCTCCTGGGCTTGTTAGACTCCAAGATGTGAAGGGGAAAAAAAAGTGTGGTAGCACTGCAAGCAAAGCAGATGGAGCACCATGCTGTTCTTTTCTTGTATTTCTCTGTGTCTTCAGCTTTTGGTTGGCTGCGTGCAGGATGAGCCTGCTTGGCTCGGGGAAGCAGGAATAAAGCAGATATCTCAGAAGCACTGACCTGCTACTCAGGGCTGACTTGCAAGAGCAACCTGGTTTCAGTCCCCTCCACTCTAAGAGCTGTACTTGAGGAGCTCAGGTGAGAAGACCTGTTACTGTAGGTCTCTGCAGAAGGATATTTATTCTTTCAATTCTTTCTGTACAGAATTGAAGCCACTTTCATGAAGTGCCTAAAGTCGGATAGGGTGATTTTGGGCTCATAATTAAAGAAATAATGGTTATCAGTGGTGATCTGGGATTGTGGTTTTTCTTTGTCTTTGCCACACCTTTAGGTGTGTCTTTCTATTGTGGAAGGAAACACCAAAAAAACACCATCCTGACAGAAGAAAGTGGTCACACAGCTGAACCCCAGATCACAGAATCACTAGGTTGGAAGAGACCTGCAGGATCTTCAAGTCCAACCCATGCCCTAACACCTTAACTAAACCATGGCACCAAGTACCACATCCAGCCTTTTCTTGAACACATTCAGGGATGGTGACTCCACCACCTTCCCAGGCAGGCCATTCCAATATTTTACCACTCTTTCTGTTAAAAACTTCTTCCTAATATCCAGCCTACATTTCCCCTGACACAGTTTGACACTGTGTCTTCTTGATCTGGACTAATGGCTCCATCTTAGGTGATGAAAAGTAAAAACTGCTCCATGATTGCTTTCATCTGTCATACAGCACCTTCTCTAACATATGCACTTCCCACTGAAGACCCAGATGGCAAATACCTCCCAGAGTGTGAAGCCAGCCTGTCCTCCTAGCCCTGCGGGCACTCTGCTGTGGGTACCTTGTTTGTGCCATGAAGCCTGTGGCACTAATAACTTTTTCTCTACTGGTTGTTCTGTAGATGCAAGTACCCACAGTGTCTCCCATACCTTTTTGGGTGCTATAAAAATATCCCATAACCATAAACCCAAATGTCCAATTTTTTTCCTAACAATTTGTCCCAGACAGTTATAAATTTTTCAACAAAGCTGCAGAGATTAAACAAATGAATATCTGCTTAGGATTCTTGTGACTGCAGCCAGTAAATCTATTTCCTCATTACAGTGCTACAAAAACAAATATCCTCTATGGTATTTGTAGTTGCCAAAAATAAACAGAAGAGAATGATACACTGCTTCTGTGAGACTAGCACCTAAGCTGTTTGTGGGAAGATAGCCCAAACAGGATGTGCTGATAAAGACTGATATAGCTGCATGTACCAATAACTGGACCTCAGTCTGTATCTTCTCAAATATTCCATATAGCAGTATTTCTAATATATTATGCTTTCTCTTCCAAGCTTCAGAAAATGACTTTAACCATCCAGTGTTTGGTTCATCTTGAATTTAAAAATTAGCAATCAAAAACTTAGAAAGCAAAAACAAATATAAGTAAATTGAAATATTAAATTATAAACAAATAAAATATTTGACTGATTGCATTATTCATGCCATATTCAGTGCAATAAAATTCTCATTTTTTGTACTCCTGTATAGCTGGCAAAATTATTTTAGTTTTTTGTAGAAGTCACAATTTCAGTTGCGCAGTTCCAAAATTCATTTCTATGTATTTTATCTAATCTGATTATTCTAATACACAATATGCACAAAGAAAAGTAAATCACTTGCTATTTGTCATAAAGCTTATACACACAGTTTCTTTTTCCTTCCTTCATACCTATTCATAAGGACACGTACATACACAGTGTGTATGTACACATTTCTAGGGACAGCAGGGCAGCTGCAGAGCTGCTACTTAGGAGCAGAGGGTCCTGAAGTTTCTCATCCTCAAATTGTCCCCACTGCCAACAGGAGTTTAGATTAAATACATCCAAGGTGGTTTGTTCTCATATTTTCATCCCGGTTTTCCCCATCATCTGTATATGACTTTTTCCTGCTTAAGGATTCTTCAATAAACCATTAGTCCACAAATCAAGTGTGGAACAAAAATTTACATTTTTAAAGCAAAATAAATTTATGTTAGGCATAAACAGATAAATGTAGTGAATGGATACATTTCTCCAACAATTATTTTTTTTTTTAAGCATAGTGGACTCAATTTACTTCAGAGTGGAAAAGGAAGCACTAGTTAAATCATTAAGCAGTCTCTGCTTCTTACTCTTGGTTGTTTCTAACCACAGATTACATCTTCCTCCTCCCTTCCTCTTCTATGATGAGAAGGGGTCTTGTAAAAGAGTGGCAGGACACAGCAGGTAAAGAATTAATGGGCTCAACCTAAAAGTAATGAAAACCTTGGTAACACAAAACTAAGTTAAATAATAAGGCAAAATTCCATTTTCTGTTGTTTGTTGTTTGGATTTTTTCTGGAGTGAAAATGTACTGCAAGGATTAGATAAACTGCAGCTGCTGCAAATTCAGCTGCAAAGCAATAACTAAATGAAAGGTTCTGCTCCATCCCAAAAAGGTAGCAGAAACTATTCCAGGAGACACAAGTGGCAGTCTCCTAAAGCTTCTGCTTTACAGGTTAATAATTTATAACCTCCTGGGTTTAGCTACTTTTGGAAAACACTGGATTTAAATACAATTTTTTTTTTCCACTACTGCACACAAGGAACCACCCAGTGCTATTCCTGGTGCTGCTCAGCATCGGAGGCCAAGCGGCACCGCAGCCCCGTGCCAGCGCTGCGGCGGCTGCTCGTGGGTGTGAAGAGCCAGCATCCCTGTCTGGAGCTCCCAGCCAGCAGCAGCCTGACAAAACACCACGTTTATTGGCAAACCTTATTTCTCCTGCGAGGAGTAGTTTTTCTGTAATGATAGAGGTTTTACTGGGAGACACTGAGCTCGTTGTTGGTTTTGCATCTCAGCGCTGCTCACGCAGCCACGGCCTCGGAGGGAAAGGCGGCAGCGACGCTGATCAGGATGTGCCTCTTCCCTGTGGGCTGGCTCTGAACGCTCCTTTCCCCATGGAGGTGAAGCTCTGTATGAAATACATGAGCAAAGCCTTCATTCCTGTGGTTATTAAAGATATTAAACAGTCTTTCACAAGATGAAACATGCTCCTTGTCCTGATCAAATGTAATTTATCTACAATCTTCTTTTGACTGAATAAAATGTTCATGCCCTCTTGCCCACTGTTAAATGAGGCTGGTTTCCTCCTAATGATGATGGAGTCGTACCTGTATATAATTTCATGTCTCCAGTCATTCTTCACAATGAAAAAAAACATACACATAATTTTTAATCTCTCAGGTCTACTAATACGATTTTTTTTTTGCCTACTTCCATGAATAAATCTTTCAATACTGAGATATTTGGGGCAGAGGAAGTTACTTTTCTTAATTAAGTCATTTAGACTATATATAAATCTGTACCAATCTGTAAAAACATGTCATTATATTCCCAAAGAACAAACAGAAATCATAACAAGCAATTGCTGTATTTACCAGCAAGGCACAAGGGTAATATAAACTGTAAAAAAGTCATTCAAAGACTACCATGGTTTGGCTCTACCAAATTTTAAAAGCTAGTTCCCCAGAGAAGAGCCCAGAGGAATAAAATTAATTTGTAAGAAAACAGTGCATCCAGAGATGAGGACAGTTAGGAACTAAGTCTCCAGTGTTTCTGTACCCCTCTGTGACAGTTCTGCCATTTTATGCAATCATCTCTTTCACAATTTCTCTGACTCTTAGCACCCCTGCTGAAGGTTCCCACACCAAATATCGTTTTTACGGGTGAGCCACTGTCGTATCACTTTGCTGCAGTTATGTGTCAATGACAACTGATACCACAATAATTGTCTTCATTTTAAGCCCATTAAAAATACTCTTGATCTGGTATTATTTCCAATTTATTGCATAAATTCTAGAACTAGTGCAGAAATAACAATAACTTCAGCTGGAACTGAATGCCTCAATTCTCTGTTTTCCAAGTGGCAGACCCCTCTGTGTACTCTTCCCCTGGTAAGTAATGCTTCTCCCAGAAAACAGAATCTGAGTCTGCTTAGAATTATTTTTGACTAGTGATGATAAGTGATTATTATGGTGTAGCCCTTATATCTAAAACAAGCAATGACTTACATTGTATGAGCATCTATACAAGGATTGCATATAAAATATCCATGAAAATGGGGCTTTAATTGGCCTGTGCTGTGCACCAGCATATTTAAACTGAAAACCAAGGCCAAAAACTTCACAGCTTCCCTCACAAGTATCTTAAACAGCTTGCTTCAATGGGTTTGCTTCCCTGGGGGAGAGGAAAGGAGCAGAGCTATAGGGAATAATGGCTGAACAGCCTCAGTTTCCTAGACAATTCATCTGTTCCGTGAAACTTGATGGAAAAGGTCAACCATGAAAGCAGAGAGGAGTGAAAATTAATTAGGGTAAAATAAAGCTTCCAGAGATCCTCCACCATAGGGGGAAGGAGCCATCATTAAACAAGTGCAGATTGTTATCATACAAGCCCGTGTTTTGTAGCCTGTGTCATGCCAGACCCAAATCCTGGAGCTCAGAGATCCCTTCAGCTCTTTATCCTGGCTGCTCCTCAGATCTGAAGCACCCTGGGCTGGACACTCAAACAGAAGAGCAGCACTTTTATTATTAAAGTAAACAAATATCCAGACAAAAGAATGCATACATGTGGGAAGGGTGGAAAAGCTGAGCAGAAAGTAGGGATTTTACCAGAGAGAGAATGCCTTTGGCAGATGTGGCTATAACTGGATCAAACAACTGGGAAGTTGAGCTCACAGGCTTGGTTGTAAGGGAGCAGTTACAGAATGGTAGGTAGAGTTTTGCAATCACTGTCACAAGGTTTAAGAGCTGGAAGGGAAAAGGAGGCAAGGTTTAAGAGCTGGAAGGGAAAAGGGAGTGGATTTCTGGGATGTAGTCAATGGGTGACATTGTCCTTCTGCTGCACGTGCCAGAGCAAACCTGTGCTCCCGCTCACAGCTGAGGGCAAAATCCAAAGAAAACAGCAAGGTACCTAAAGTGCAACTCATGCACAATTAAGATGCCTACATAGAGGACAGAGAGCCAAAAAAAACTTTGCCTGACTTGTTTAGGCACCTGAGAGGCTGTAGGCACTGAAGATTTGCTTTAAATCTCTAAGGTCTGCTACCGTGCACCCAGAGGCAGCATCACCTTGGCTGAGCTGCCTGACAGTGGTGGGGAGTCACAGCCTGGGTGTCCCTGGACTGGGGAATGTTCCATGGCCACCTCTAGCTGAAGCTCAGCCCCTGCTGCCATGGCTTTGCTGCCATCCCCATGGCACTGGGATCCACCTGCTGAGTGACCATCCTGCGGCAGGGGGACTGGGGTGCTGGCTGCTGCCTGCCTGGGGGGAAGCGTGGCTCACACCCCAACATTCCAGGTCCAGGAGAAGCCACATTAGGGAGGAGCTGGAGAGGGATTTTCTCCTGCAGCCAGGGTCTACCACAAACTTCATGTTTCAGACACGCATGCAGGAGGAAGCAAGAAGGGAACCCAGTCCTGGCTGCATAATTGCAGGGTTAATGTGCTGAAAAGGGGAGACTTTAATGTCTCTGTGCCTGTGCTCTTAGTTCTGAAGAACTACGGCACAAAAAAAGAAGTAAAAACCCAACTTGGGCCTTCCACATTTTCTCTGTTTTCTTACAATAACCATATACAGAACAGAGAACTTCTACTCCTCATCTGTGGGTTTGGAGAGGTTTTATTAAAGTGGCCAAAACTAGAGTGCCTTTTTCCTGAATTGTGCAGAGCTGCATGGTCTGGGAGCACAGCTCATAGGATGCCCCTCAGGGGAGCACAGCAGAGGAACACTTACTTTATGAATTATAAATGGCCCCAGGCAGAAAAGCAGTTACCTACATGTTTAGTTCAGCCAAGAGGAAGGAACCTCCAGGCAAAAACTGCAACCGAAATTAAGGAAGGTAAAGAACTTAACTTAAAGTCTTAACTTAAAGTGTCTCTAATTCTCAGAAAGATGGAGAGGTTAGGTGGGTTGCTGAAGGTGGGATTGCACTCACAGTGAGGTGTAAGCCCCTACAAAAATGCCGAATTCTTCCTGACCTCAGTGTTATACAACTTCGTGCTTTTCGGATCTTGTTGTCTAAGGCTTCTTCCTTAAGGTACAGAATTCTGAGGCAAGTGGAAATTTTCTAGCATCTTAAAGGCATGACAGAGCCTGTTACTTCTCAGACCATTATGCTTTGGAAAGTGTGAAGCAAAGTGAAGGAAAGCAAAAAAAGTTTTTAAAATTATCCAAGAAATGAAAAAATTCCATACAGTCAAACATGTCCTGGCTCCACCACTCGTCTCCCACCTCGTCAAAGGAAGGGGGATTCATGGAGTCAAGTGATATGGAAATATAGGAGAAAATGTAATTTTTTCCTGATGATTTTTTTAATTATTAAGGATGGAAAAGCTGCCTAACTTCACATATTAGCTCCAAAAGCTGACAAATTAGGAAGCAGTTCTTCCTTATTGCTTTACACAGTGACCGCGTTGACTGACTCGCTCTGTCTGTCCAAAACTGCAGCCGCTGCCTGGATTTCGCATTAGGCATCGGAGGAGCTCCAGTTTTCCCTGCTGGTATCGCAACAGAGGGCAGACTGCTCCCTGCCAGCCCACTGCAGCAACACTCTGCTGCTGCTAAACCACACCACAGGTTTCAGTAAAAACCCAACCCTCTGCTCTGTGTCTTTGCTGCACAGCCCTGCATGGAGACCAGGCTGGCAGCATGCAGCCGGAGATGTCTGCACACAAGGGAGCCACTGGCACGGGTTTAGCACTATTTACTAGCACCTTATCTATGGTTTATTTACATATACACATATACACAGACGTGTCTGGTAGGAGTAGTTGCCATAGAAATATGTAGTCAGGGTGGAAAAGACTACGCCCTAAAGTGGGCTGAACATGGCTGTTCAATTCTAAGGAATTGGCTATGCATGAAGTTATGGGAAAATGTACCTCACTCTTGGCTCAACTTGTGCTGTGACTGAGGCTTTTATTGACACAGTCTGAGTTCAGATACATCACTGAGTTTCCACACAGGTCACTCCCTTGATCAGCTAATTGATTTTAGATCTGTCCTTAGGTAATTATTTCTGAGAAAGCAGGGATACAGGGCAGGTTTAGGATGCCAGCAGCTGCCTAGGGCTGCTGCCGGCCCAGGGGCTGTGCTCCTCTGTCAAACTTCCCCTTGGTGCTACCTGAATGGGGTCTCCCTGCTGCAGAGGGAGGGAGAAGACAGGCTGGCTGCTTCCCTCTTCCTCTCTTTATTCCAGCTGGTGATGTTCCTCACTTTCCCAACATAGAAAAGCTCCTTTTCTTTCCTTCAGCTGCTATCAGAGGGAAAAGGGAAAACTTGTAGCTCATTTGGCAGTGGCCAAGCCAGAGTTGAAGTGAAGCCAGGAGACAGCACCTCCATCCCAAGTTTCCTCTTTGGCCACCATGCCATTGCTACAGGGCTCGAGGGCCCAAGGGACTGGTCAGTTCTCTCCCTCTGCATACAGGACCCCATCACCCTGGATGCAGGGAGGTCAGGGCATCAGTGCGCAAGGTGAGACATTAATGCAATCTGAACCTCATAATTTAACACCACCCCTAATCCCATGGCCTTCCTCAGTTCCTCAGGTTCTCACTGGACACTTTATCTCCCAGAAGACACATTTGGTCTCCTAGAATTTATATTCCTGAGGAAAAAAAATTCAGTTTGGCCTCTGGGCCAGGTTTGGCATGGGACTTGAAATATTTCATCAGATTAAAAAAAACCTTTTTTTTCCTCCTTTTTTCAAAAAAAAATTTAAATGATCCTCTGACTTGTTGTATAATAATGACAGTGTCTACAGTGGAGAAAGGGACTATTTGATTCCATAAACTGCAGTACCTACAGTTGTAGTTACCAAATATTTTTACTTCTCTTTTTTTTTAAGGCTTCCACGAAAGACCTTTATTGCCTTGTATATCTGTCTTAATATCTTACCTTCTAATTGTTTTCTATAGAATAAAAAGAAATGGTTGAGATGCTCAATTTGTTGTAATATAAATGTCATTGGAATAGTATGTACACTATGATCCATTTTATTTCAATATTATCTGTGCCAGCTATTTTTGTTAGTTTTACTCTGAAATACTTGGTTGATGTCAATGAGAATTCACTTTGTAATCAAGCTGTACCATTCCAAGACATGTTGACTGTGCACTTCCATCACCAAATGCCCCCCTTACCCAACCCTATGATTCACCACACTCTCTGTAGAAAGAAAAAAAAAAAAAAAAGGTGATTCTTATGGGGCCTCTTACTTCAAGGCATTGGCTTATTTTCTGATTTTTTCCATCAAATGAAACAGATTGCTGAGTCCAGCTGCTTTCTTTCTATGAAAGAGAGGTGCCACCATTTTTAAATCTACTTCTTCAAACCACTATGCTGTAGTAGGAATTTCTTATCCATTGTGGTAAGATTTGCATCCTGTTCCTCCCCTCACAGTTTTCCAGTGAGCAGCCAGCTTCCCACTTTGAGAGATGCTGCAGGCTGTCCTCCCTCTGCCCATGGACTCCTCAGACACATTTTTCTGGACAAAGTTTTCCAAAGTCTTCCATCCTTCAGCACTGTGACCTCTTAGCCAAGCCTATACTAACCAATGTTTTTAATTCAGTTTGAAACTAGAATACTCCGGTATAACATGGGTTTTGACGTGTGACCCAACTTATTTGATTGTCAGTTACTTCCTTTTGGTTAATATGCTTATAAATGAAAGTTAAGACAGTCCAGAAATGCTCATTCCATGAGGCAAACACTTGTGAGTTATCTCAGTGCACAAGTGAAGGTAAACCACAAATGTCTGACTGCTGCAACGCATCTTCTTGGAATGTTTAGATTATCTTTTACAATTTCAAATGTCTTCACCAACTCTAGCTGGCAAACAACTAATAAACACAAGTTACAACAGGAGAGCAAATTCTAGTCTAGACATATCTGTAGTAGAAGACTGAGGTCAGACTGTTTTCAAGTTTTGAACACGCTCAGAAGATTTTTCCCTACTAAATGACATTAAAATAAATGTATGTGTTGATTTTGGCATGTTTATTTTTTTATTTTTTTTTAAAGAAACAATCAAACAAACAAAGAGATTAATAGGGAAATGTACCAGGAAGCTCCCAGCCTGTGCTTGTTGTCTGGGCTTTCAGGAATTTAATTTTTTAATTATCCCTCTACCCTTTTGAATGCAGCATGTTCAGGATGATGGGAAGTGTTACCCCTACAGATGCCTGGCTAGAATATGAAAGTCTCATGGGTCGAGATAAGGGCAGGGAGGGATCACTCCCCAGTTAACCTCACAGGCAAACACACTCGACTTGGGGAAATTAATTTAATGCCAAACAAACCAGAATGGGGTAATGAAAAAATCAAAACTAAATCTTAAAACATCTCCTCACACCTCCTTTATTCTCCAGCCCAACTTCCCAATTTCTCTTCTGGGAGTACAGGGAATATGGAATGGGGTCAGTTCATCACTCATATCTGCTGCTTCTTCCTCCTCAGTGGGAAGACTCCTCACACTCCTCCCCTGCTCCAGTGTGAGGTGCCTCCCACAGGAGACAGTCATCCACAGACTTCTCCAACATGAGTGCCTCCCATGAACTGCTCCAGCATGGGCCCCTTCCAGAGGGCTCCAGAGGCCTCTCTGCTCCTCACAGGGTCCCAAGTCCTGCCAGCAAACCTGCTCTCCAGTGTGGGCTCCTCTCCATGGGTCCACAGTCCTGCCAGGGGCTGCTCCATGCAGGCTTCCCAGGGTGTCACAGCCTCCTTGGGCATCCACCTGCTCCAGCATGGGCTCCTGATGGGCTGCAGGGGCATCTCTGCCTCCCTGTGATCCTCCATGGGCTGCAGGGGCATCTCTGCATCCCTGTGATCCTCCATGGGCTGCAGGGGCATCTCTGCATCCCTGTGATCCTGCATGGGCTGCAGGGGCATCTCTGCATCCCTGTGATCCTGCATGGGCTGCAGGGGCATCTCTGCATCCCTGTGATCCTGCATGGGCTGCAGGGGCATCTCTGCATCCCTGTGATCCTCCATGGGCTGCAGGGGCATCTCTGCATCCCTGTGATCCTCCATGGGCTGCAGGGGCACGGCTGCCTCACCATGGGCTGCACCACGGGCTGCAGGGGAATCTCTGCTCTGGCACCTGGAGCACCTCCTGCCCCTCCTTCCTCACTGACCTTGGGGGCTGCAGGGCTGGTTCTCTCACATATTCTCATTCCTCTCTTTCACTGCAGTTGTTCCTGTGCCATATTTTTCCCATTCTTAAACACTTTGTCCCAGAGGTTATCACTGTGGCTGATGGCCTCAGCCTTGGCCATTGTGTCTGTCTTGGATCCACCTGGCATTGGCTCTGTTGGACATGAGCAAAGCTTCTGGCAGCTTCTCAGTGAAGCCCCTTGCGCTGGTTTCAGTGGGTGCTATGGGGCTGTGTTTTGGATTTGTGCTGAACACAAAGTTGAAAATATTGAGATGTTTCTGTTATTGCTGAGCAGGGCTTGCACAGAGCCAGGGCCTTTTCTGCTTTTCATATGGCCATGGTGGTGAGGAAATTGGGGGTGTCTGGGAGGTTGGGAGGAGACACAGCCAGCATGGGTGACCCAAACTAATTAAAGGGATATTCCAAACCTTATGACATCATGCTCAGGACATAAAGTGAGGGGAAGAAGCAGGAAGAGGAGGACGTTTGGAGTGATGGTGTTTGTCTTCCCAAGGCACTGCTACACGTGATGGGGCCCTGCTCTCCTGGAGATGACTGAACACCTGCCTGCCTCTGGGAAGCAGTGAATTAATCCCTTCTTTTACTTTATTTGCATGCTCAGCTTTTGCTTTCCCTATTAAACTGTCTTTATCTCAACCCATGTGTTGAGTGTTCTGGCTTTTACCCTTCTGATTGTCTCCCCACTCCTCCTGTGGGGGGTGAGTGAGCAGCTGCCTGGGGCTTGGCTGCTGGCTGGGGTTAAACCACAGCAGCCCTGAAGCCCCCCTGCTGCCCAGACCTTGTCAGTCAATCCCAGCACAAGTTGCTATACAAAATGTCACTTCTCCCTCTAATTCAGGTAGGCAACTGCAAATGAGATAAACATCTCTAAGGAGCAAAGAATCTATGGGGTCTGATTCTTGCTCACCAGCACAGACCTGGCCATCATGCTAAACACAGGCAGCCAAACCACTCTATCTATTTGTACCATAAAAGAACAGGAGACAGAGTCCTGTGTCATAGCCAAGGGTGCTCAGCCTCTTGCCTGCCGATTTAAGCCCTTATCTCCTTGCAGTATTCTCTAGCATGGAGGTTATATGGGGGTCAAGACTGTCAGGTAGAAATTTGGGGGTGAGAGAGGAGAGGTAGCAGCAAGCTGGACAGAGCTGTGTGGTGTTGATGGAGAGCAGGGGGCCGGAGTGTTGGTCACCACTCTGATTTCTGTCCACTTTATCCAGTCACTGCTTAATGATCACAATGAGCATGATTAATGCAAGCACAGTGCCAAGACGCTCAGCTCTGTCAAGATTAGAGCAGTTCTTACCATCTGGGGAGCTATAAAGTCAGAATCAAGGCAATCCTGGTGCTTCAGTCCTTCAGTGCCAGGCAACACTGTTCCCAGACTTAGCCTTTCAGAAATAGACCCCTAAAATTTTGCCAGTGTGCCCCTGAGGGTTCGCAAAGGAGCTAGCCCTTGTCTTCTTGTATTTCCCCAACTGTCCTGATCATTGCAGAGCAGTTCAGCTCTCTGTACAGAAGAAACCACTTGAATAGCACTATCAGATGGGTTCTTGTCTCAGCTCATATACAAAGCTCACTTGTGGGTTTTTAGTTAGTTAGTTTGTTCACTTGTTTTGGCTCAGACTTTTGAATGTGATTGATAATTAACTTCTTTTCCTTGCCACATTCCTCTATCCTCCCTGACATTTCCACAAGTGATTACTCATATGTAGGTATAAGCCAGATAGTTTAGAAAAAACACTTGTCATCATCCATGTTAAGCAACATAACATCATATTATGACAACCATTAGCTCTCTGACTCAAGGTTTTTGCACTGATCAAGTATCCTTTTAAATAAGTGTACATGAGACAGTACTCAAGTGACTGAAATAGATGCTTAATGTTGCCATTCCTTTACCAGGGTGTGATAGTAGGAAAAGATATAGCCAACAGTTTGTCACATTTTACATTTCATTTGTCTCATACCACATCTCCTTGCAGTTCTGAACATCACGTACACGACTCAGATCGGTTGATAGCTCAGTACATGGGGATTGATTTCTCTGGTATCAAGGCTGGGCTATTATTAGCTAAGTTTCTGAACGTCATTGCTAACAAGATAGAGCAAGTATTTGCTTGCTGCATCACAACAGAGATCCCATCTTTCATCCCTTGTTCTTTCCTTTGATAATAGTCCCAGCCTTTGAGCTTCCACAGGTTATAATCTGAATCATTTCAGGCCTGAGATTTATGTTCATTTGACTCTAAATATTTTCTTCCTTACGAAGACTTCAACTTCTCCAGTCCCACTGGGAGATGATCTGCATCTCACGAAGGTTTGTGAATTTATGCAGAATATCATCAGCACTCTCTGAGGACTGGAGCCCTGGCATGCTTGGTTCTGAGACACTTCTTCTGGCCAGATTTCCATAGGCTTCCTCATAGAGAGGAATGCCTTCAGAAGATCCATTAGTAAATGTGCTGGTTTTGGTTGGGATAGAACTAATTTTCATCACAGTAGCAGGTATGGGGCTGTGCTTTGGATTGGTGCTGGAAATAATGTTGATAATATAGATATTTTCGTTATTGCTGAGCAGTGCTCACATAGAGCCAAAGCCTTTGTTGCCTCTCACCCCACCCCACCACTGAGGAGGCTGGGGGTGCATCAGCACTTGGGAGGGGGGACAGACAGGACAGCCAATCCCAGCTGCCCCAAGGGATATTCCCTAACATGTGGCATCCCAGTCGGCGCACAGAGCTGAGAGTGATGGTGTTTGTCTTCTCGAGTCACTGTCACATGAGACAGTGCCCTGCCTTACTGAGGCTTGCTGGACACCTGCCTGCCCATGGAGAAGAGGGGAATGAATTCCTCTTTTGCATTGCTTGTGTGCACAGCTTTTGCTTTATCTACTAAGCTGTCTTCATCTCAACACACAAGTTTCCTCACTTTTACCCTTTCAGCTCTCTCCCCCATCCCACCAGGAGGAGGGACTGAATGGCTGCATGGTGCTCAGTTTCCAGGTGAAGTTAAAACGTGAGAGTAAACCAGATCTTTTACCTTCCTGCCTGAAAGACAAATATAATGGCACTGTCCCACGTAATGTAACCCCATCAGGAAGAATACAACAGAATAATTTCTGAAAATGATCTCAAGTCCTGATGTGAGCTTTTGAATGTGACTCATGCATTCAGCCAATGTTTCAATTTCAAACTTCAGCACTCCAGTTTCTCAGTATCTCAGGGCCTTTCATATCCTTGTTTTGTACCTCTGAAGAACAGAACTACTTTTATACCTCATTTGTACCAGCAAACAAAGCTCAGACAGACCAGGAGGTTCCACATGGCAAAACAAATGAGATGGTATGATATGTGGCTAGGACAGGTAAAAAGGGCAGTTTCTCTACAGGTTTAATATCTGGGGAACAGGCTTTCCAGAGCCATTGGACATTTCCCTGGGCATTAGGTGATGCTGCAACATTGTCACTAAGGCAGCACAGTGCAGGAGAACAGCTGTGGTTATGACACTTCCCTATGACTGTGTAGCCACAGCACTTTCAAAATATATGAAATAGTGCTTGCCATAATGTTTTTGCTAAATCTAACTGACTTCTGTGCCTAAATCTCACTGTCAAGCCAGATGGAGCTCTGTGCCTGCTCCTTAAAAGTCTACAGTAGTGTGAACTTTGGGAAGCCAGGAGGATGCAGGAATGAGCAGGCATTCCAAATGTAAGCCTGCATGGTACAACTCATCAGGCTGACTAATTAATCAGCCCAGCCATAGTCCAAGCATTCTATCCAGGTGCTGGGCACAACTGAAACCCCCCAAGTTCCTGCAGGCTTCACTAGCTAACCCCAGCATTAAGGCAGCTGGCCTGATGCAGCCCAAGGAGCCGTGCTCTGCGCGTTCCCCTGCACAACCAGACAGTGCCAGTGTCACCACACACCAAACTTCCCTAGGCACTGCTGGGACAAGGCAGGGCCCTGGAGAAATAGCTAAACTAGCTGCGCTCTCAGAAGTGGAATGGCTGAATTTGTGAGGCTGTTACGGGTACTGCCATGCCCTACATCCCTCCACTTGCCAGTGTCTAATGCTATGAAGATATTCCAAGGACTCTGCAGTTGCTAAACCACTAAGACCTCTGTTGGGGTATGGCAGGGTGGTAGAAATGCTGCAACCTTCTTTGAGGTGTCTCCTTCAGAAGCCTCTCAGAGTAAGGCCACAAGAACAGCCATTTCTAGTCCATGCACACACACATACCACAGACAGCTCAGCAGAGGAAAGACAGGAAGGGTCTTTGCGTGGTATATTCCAGTGAGGGTTTATGGCACCCAGCACCCCAAAAGGACCACAAACAAAAGACAAAAACCATGTGGTCTGCATGACTTAAGTATGAGGTCAGTGGCCACTGACCTGAGGGCACAGGGGTGGGCAAAGGGCAGCAGCCTGTAGGGGGGATGAGGGATGAATTACTGGGGTGAGCAGTGTCAGCTGGCCAATGGGGGAGGCAATCTAATGTAGATTGGCAGTAGTGCTGCAGAGCACCATGGGCAGAGTCCTTTCTGTCAGCCTAGGTGGGGAAAACTATGATATATTCTTCCAAGGCAAGGTCCTGGGGATTTCCCTGAGGGGGAGGAGTCAGGATTCCACAGATCTCCAGTCAATTCCTACATTCCTGAAAAAATTAGGACTTGATTAAGTTGAGGATGTAATTCAGTTAATATACATAGGTGTCGAATCCCAGCATTTGGGATAACCTGAGGTAGACACTGGATCTCCAGAAAAAAATCTGTGGGGCTCAGACATGACAGCTTCACATGCATAGCTTGGATACCATGGAGTCTTTCAAAGGGCATTACATTCAGAGAGCTGAATCACCCTACACATGATGATGGCTAAGAATGGAAAATGTGTGTAGCTACTCACTCCAAGTCCCCCTCTGATGCTCTTTTGGCTGGGCCAGACTTCCCCAAAGGCTTGATTATGCCACCTCCCAAGCCTCTGAGCTTTCTGGATGATTCACACCGGACCATTAGACTGGGAATGAACAACAGATCACATGATGGAAACACTTCTGCATGTGCAGTCATGGCATGTCCTCACATGCTCATGAGCTGAGGGAGTGGCCCAGCCTTTGACTCTGCTGAAGATGGTGCATTCCCTGCAAAGACCCCCCAAGATTTATCTGGTTTTCATTGCAATGCCATTTTTCTTCTCCTCTTCCTTGGCACCTCCCACCTAAGAACCTGGTCAGCAGATCCAGCCAACTCCCTGCACCTGCACAAGTCCCAAGGCAGAAGGGAGACTCCAGCACTGTGGTGAGTGCATGAATGCTGTCAGGCAGAGCAGGAGTGAGTCTCTGGTGTAACAGAGAGCTCTGATCCTGCCTACTGCAGAGTTATTACCAGCTCCACCTCTACTGAGCAAATTCTTAAACACTGAGAGTCTGAGATAAAATGTGCAATTTCTTAGCAGAAATGTCAATGTAAACCTAAACATTTGAATGTTTTTTCCTACTCATAGAAAAATGTTTGCTTCCAAAAATGGCTTTTAATTGCACATCAAGCATAATTCAGTCCTGAGCCCACAGATCACACTGCTAGTCCAGCAATGAGAGCCTTTCCCTTTTAAGACGAGTGATTCAGATTTATAGAAACTAATTACTTAATTATCACACTGAAGGTTATTATGGCAACACGGTAGAAAGAATGGCAGTTGCTGTGCACATCGTTTTCCTTTGCCATGTTGCTAATTTCTGTAGGCATTATGAATGAGCTCCATAAAAGAAAAATAGGCACAATTATGATACAAACATTTTCCCTTCGTGGCTGTCCATCACCATCCTCCTCTTGCTACTGATGGACTGAGAAGAATTTATCCCCTGTATTTACATAGTGATATACTTTATCACTATCACTTTTGAAAATAGAAAGTGACTGTGATGATTCATACTGTGCATTTTGCTAGTAACACTGCAATAGAAGATGCTAGATCGTCAAGCTGTCTTCAAGAAGAAATTGTCACTTTGGCTGATTGCTTAGCCACTAAAACAAGTGTCGCTTTCAAAGTTGTCAGGCCAACACAGAATGGGAGCCTGGCATCCATAAATGGTATTTATGTTTGATAACATTCATTTCAGCTACAGCACCTCCCTGCATGGGGGGAGTGATCTCATTAACATTGACTTTGACTTTTTCCACCAAATGAATGACTACTTATTCTTTAAGGACAAAATTCACATTACCCTGGGCAGAGACCAATTAAATGGAATTTCTGTAAGTGTCTGTATAGAGAAGGCAAAGGGGAAGCAGTTTTCATTGCTTTCTTCCCTGCTCCTGAACATAGCCTGGATTCAAACTTGTTTAGTTTCTATGCATTACTGCACTGCTGATCCCTTCACAGGGGGAAAATTAGGGAGCTTTTTGAAAGTATTTTACAATACGTATCTATACTTACTAGTCTTTTGCACTTAAAGAACTT
This sequence comes from Fringilla coelebs, assembly GCF_963513975.1. Classification (NCBI taxonomy): domain Eukaryota; kingdom Metazoa; phylum Chordata; class Aves; order Passeriformes; family Fringillidae; genus Fringilla; species Fringilla coelebs. The sequence continues at coordinate 15,738,308 of NC_140028.1, read as the reverse complement.
AAAGGTACAAAAAGGTACTTGAAGGAATGGCATCTTCTACACATTCTTGTGAATTAATGCTGTTGGACATATGTGACTTGGCAACCCTTGTCAGAACTAGTGGGAGTTGTGAGAGTGTAGCAAGCCGTACACAGTGTGGACTGGGAAGGACAAGGAAGTTCTATTTTGATAAGGCAGTTCCCCAGAACTTAGCTCAAAGCACACTGAGAAGCCAAATGGGAAGCTTTTCTTTTCCTTGAACACTGCAGTAGTATTAGACAAAAGTTTGGGAGCAAAACAAAGTTTGGCCAAAAAGAGTCATTTGCTGAAACTAAATGATCTAAAAGTTTCAGAAGATCAAAGCTAGACTTCAAGTCACCTGGAAGCCAGCAAGCAGGTCTGGGAAACCACAACTATAAAACCTATGGCTCTGAGGCAACAAACCATGCCAGCCTTTAGGAAGACTTGTGGGGTTGTAAAAACTCTCAAAAGCCCAGTTCTATCTTGTTCCCATAGAGCATCCACAATAGCAGGACTTAAAGCCTAAAAGCCCTGATTCAGATTCTCAAGGACCATTATTCCAGGACAATGAAGCCATGCTGGCGAAAGCCAGAAACTGGTTTTCCCCGGTACTTATAGGTTTTGGTGTGGAGCAGAACCTAGAATCATCAGGCCTCTGCAAGGACTCATCCTTTAGTTGATCTTGCAAGAGACACTGGAATACATCTGCTGAGCACTGGGACCTCAGACAGTACCCAAAACACACCCCCTGACAGGCCCCTATGATTAAATCTGCTCCTGTTTAGGGAGCACAGACTCCTACACATCCAGGAGAGGAGGTTTCATCTCCAGAACCATCAGCTGCGACTCTCAGGCTCGAAGCTGCTGAGCCAAGAGCCTGCTGAGTTACCCTCCTCCTCAGCCCATTGCCACATGCAAATATCTCAGCCTGCAAAGCTCCTTCTGGTGCAGGTCAGGGACGGCAGGCACAGGCAGCATACATAACACACACACACACTGCAAGTCAGTGCATAATGAGTTCAATTCACACACAATCAGCAGCCTTTTGAAAACAACAGGCTAATTACACTGAAGAAACAGGGGAGATTATAGAACAGGAAAGGAACTAAGAGTAAAACCACTGTACATACAAAATGAAACCACAGTTCCAAATAATATTTAACCATCCAAACCTCTTTCTAAAATAAATCTTTCCAGCTCTCACAGAGACTAAGATCACACTGGGTGTCTTTCCAAGTTTTTTGGGGAATTTCCAGTGCCTACCCTTTATTCTTTTAGATAAGTTCAACTCAGGACTCGAGAGCATGAGGGCTAAAACCTGGGAGATGCTGGGCACTTGCATCTCTTACTGAATAGCCTTTTATCAGCCTATTTAGGTTATCCCAGTTTAACCCTATAATCCCTTCCAGCAATTCAATGACTCAGATTAACTAGACACTTGGCCAGCACCGAGCTCCAGGCTGAAGGCTGGAAAGAAGCTAGTCCCCAGACAAATGATGCATGGAAATTGTATCTGTGGGTTGCCATGCCAACGCTGCGCACAGATTGCTCAAGATCCAGCAGGACTTGGCAGGGACCTTTTGCTTCCCAGAGACCCACTGACAGGTAATATTGCTGAGTTTCTGTCCCATTGAAATGCTCAGTACAAGCGTCTAATTCATTTTCATCTGACTTTGCATAGCCAAAAGAGAAGTGGGAGGGAGCGGCAGGGCAGTGAGGGACCTTCCTGTTCCCAGCACAATGTGGGATTCACTTGCTGTGCAGGGCAGTTTTATCTCTTCTCTGAGCATGCAGAACAGTACTGCTCTGAAAAGGCTCAGGCAGTCAAAGGCATCTGAGGATATTTCATAACTGCTAGCTGCTGATGGTGTATTCCCACAGCATGCCCCGTCTGAGAGCTTGGGGTACTAACCCACAATAGAGAGGGTGGGTTCAAAATTTTTTAAAAATTACAGAAATCCAGCAGTGGCTTGGATGTGGGTGCTCAGCTTCCCTTTGCACAGGTGGAACATCTGTACTTGGGACCAAGCTGCATCAGACCCAGCACTCGATCCACAACTCAGACAGGAACACAGAAAGGGCAGCAGAGACGTCAGTAGCCATTGACTCAGCTCAAAAAGTCAGATTCACTCCTCCCCTAGAGAACATTTAAAGTGTCCGGTATCCATGTCCTTGGTAGAGCTGGCTGAGCAAACTGTTATGAATAAATTATGTAAATACATTAGCACCCTGCCTTCTGCTCACAAATCATTTAGGGACCTCTTTTCTCCTCTATCAGCCTCACTGTTCTTGAGGAATTTATGCCAGAGTTTCTGTGTCAAATTTCTGCCTTAAGGCTGTTTCCAAACTGCTCGTCTTCCCTCTGCCCCTTCCCCCTTTGCTGCTTGTTATTCAGTGGGTGTAAGGTTCTCCAAAGTCACATGAGACACTGTTTCCTCCTCTCTAACTTTCCTGGCTGGGGAATAATAAATGGCTGAGTGGCAGAGACACATTCCCATGTGATGCTTAGAGATAAATTATTGTGTTAAACCCTGCTTTGTTTAGGAAGACCAGTATTTCATATGGGACTTGGGATTCCACTATGTGGCCCAGTGCCTAACAGTTAAGGCTCCAACACTCGGTGTTGCAACACCTAGGTCCTTCTGTTGACTTAATGCCTGTGTCTTTGCCCAGAGCAAAATACACTGGATAAGATAAAAACAATCCAAATAAACAACGAAGTATTGGCATCATTCACTGGAATAAAGAGCAAAACAAGACAACTCTGGGTGTTTTGGCTCCTGGCTGACACTTTTTTAGTCAAGACCAAAGTCTTTTTTTGCTGGCCAAAATGAGGGCACTTGTCACACATCACTCCAGCCTTATCTAACTGCAGACTGCCACCTAATGAACCAGCCCAATGCATTTGTCTTCGTCTGGCTTTGGATTTCTGCTCTTTTCTTGGCATTGAACAGAATGCCTGGTGCAGGTAATGGGTGAGATTAGCCATATCCCTGGGCCAGGCCAGTCCTGTTCCTGTGGGCTGCCATTTGGCTGAATCACTGAAGTGTGCTCACCACCTCTTTGCAGCCTTGGAACCCAACACCTGCTGGGGTTGGTGGGGCCAGGGTTGGTGGCCTGAGAGTGAGACTGAGGAGGGACAGAGCGGGACTGACTCACTCTGTGGGGTGTTGGGAGATGCACTGCCTGTGCTCAGCACCCACTGTCAGATGGCTAACATTAGCTAGTATCCACTAGTGGTCACACAGGCTTCTTCAAAGGTTGCCTGCTGTCTCTGAAGTGCAGCAAGAAAGAGCAGGAGCAGTCTCCTTCACCTCCCCAGCCCAATCACAATGCCAATCTGTGGGGCCAGAACCACAGAGATGATTAGAAGTTGTCCTGACAATGTTAAAGCCAATTTCCTCACCCTGTCCTCTGGATGAGGAGGACCCAGGACTGAGGCTTAGGACAGAGAGGCAGAGGGACATCCTGCATCCATCTTTTGCCAGCAATGGCTTATTGAATGAAAGAAAGTGGAAATTTACCAAAAGAAGTGAATGCATTTAGACTAAACATATGCTTAACTTACACATAGATTTACGCATCAACAAGTTTAATATCTCACAAACATCTTCATAGTTCATATTTGTGACAAGCACAGAGATTGCTTATGGTAAATATGTGCCTGTCTGGACCCAGAATTTTTTAAAAACCAATCCATTACCATAGAAACAAAGAAAATAGGAATAATTCATCAATCTGTCTAAGGCAAGACTAGCTCTACCTGCAGCATTCCTGGCAGGTATTTTGTAAGTCTGGTCTTAATGGCCCTCGTCAGAGGGATGCTACTGTTTCTGAAAGAATCTGTTCCAGAAAAAAGACTTCTCAAAAAGTCAACTTAAGTCTTTGTTAAACATATAACTTATTGTATTAACCACAATGAATAGAGACACAAAGGTTTATTACCATCTCATTGAAGTAGCATTTTATTTATTTGAAGCCTGGCAGGCATGAGTCTCACCAGTCTTCTGTGCATAAATTAAGCAAACACATTTCTTGACACCTGCCCCTGCAGAGAATGTTTTTAGACCTCTGACCAGGCTCATTTCTCTCCCCTGGACTTTCTACAATTTTTCTTGAAGTCTGGTACCCAAAACTGGAATTGGCTCCCTACTGGAGACTTTACCAATGGAAGGATTACCTCATATGTCTTTTGTACAATTCTGCTGTTTATATATCCCAGAATAATATTTGCTTCTTTCACAACAGGATGCCATTACTGACTCATGCTGAGCTTATGATCCGCTACAATTCCCAGATCTTTGCTACCTCTCCTCTCATTTACCATTAAGTATTCAGGGAGGCATTTAGCCCTATCTAGATGCCAGTTTATATTCAAGGCTGTCCTGCTTCTTTTAGAGTATTTCTTTGATTCCTCAGGCCTTTCCCTCAAGATGCTTGCAATTTGTCAGTGCTTAGAGTCAAACCCAGATTTAAAATATGTGCTCTTTAGTGCATCATTCAAGTCACTGTAATGACAACAGTGGACCTGGACCTGGGACAGCCTCTTACAGAACCTTACCTGCTAAATCCCATCAGCACAATACTGGACTGCTGACAGCAGATCCTTGGCTGCCATTCACCGATAAATACTGTGGCTGTTTTGCAGCAGCTTTGTCAAGAGTCAGTGGTCCCCAAGCCGTGACTTTTGGGCAGCAGAGCTTCAAACCAAAGCTGACATGGAAAGCAATGCAACATGTTTTCCAGTATTATTGTTCATTGAGCCCAGCAAAGTTAGAGGCCCATGATTCAGACCACAATTCCCTGGGTGCTTATGAAAATGCCATTTGAGGCAGTGCAAAAAACCTTACTGAATTCTTGCCTATCCACATGTCTTGTTACCCAGTCATAGGAAAAACAAACAAAGGAACAGGCTGGTTTCATATGATCTGGTTGTGACAAATCACATTGATAACTACTTATCACTTTACTCTCTTGCACATCATTTGAACCCTTGTCCAATAATCTTTCTGGGAAATGAAAGTCAGATCAGATGGGATTCTGTGTCCTCTTTTTTTCCTTTTTTTAATAATAGGCACACTTTCAGCCGTTTTCTAGCCCAGCATCATCCAAATTCTCAAGATAATTACCATGGCCTTCAGGATTGTTCAGCCAGTTCCCTAAGTAACCTAGGGTGAATTACAGGCCTGAATGATCTGAGAAAATCTAATTTATCTAAGCAGTTTCTAAACATTTCTTTTGCTATTCTTGCCTGCGTTCTTACCCTTTTGTGGCTGGTGTTAACTGTGTCAGCCATCTGATTACAGTCAGGCTTTTTAATGAAGACTGAAGCAATAAAAGGCATTAAACAATTTGGCCTTCCTGGCATGTTTTGTTATTAGCTTTCCTGTCCCATTTATTAGCTGGCCAATGCTTTCTCTGGTCCTCCTCTCACTGCCAAGGAAGTTATACAGTGTTTTCATTTTATCCTTTATATCTCTATAGCTTATTTTTCGCATTGGCCTTTCTTATTTTCTCTAAGTATTTGTGCAATTCTTTCATACTCATTTTTAGTTTCCTGACCTGGATTTCACTTTTTGTATGTTTCTTTTCCACTTTTAGAGTTGCTAAAGAATTACTGACTTGGCCAGACTGGTCTGTTTCTAGAAATAGTATATTTTCCTTCCATTGAGTGAATTTGGAGGACAGGTTTACTTTCTTTAACAAATACCAATTCTTCTGTTCCATTCTTTTTTCTCTTGACTCTCGTTGTTCATATCTATCAATTTTCTGAGTGTGTTCAGACTTGCTTAGCACTATTTCTCTGATTTAATCACAAAGATTATGAATTCTCCCCTAAAGGAGGCTATTGTCTAAAAGAAAAAGGTAGATATCTGGGACATCCTTTAATAAGGATTGGCATATGACTTTTCAGAAATCCAAGTGACATGAGCACAGTCTTCAGTCTTGAGCTAGTAATATATAATTCATTGACAAAAGAATAGACCAAAAAAAGATGGTACAGAGAACTTCAATAACGATGTAAATGAAGCAGTTAATGATCGTATTAGATCTAAATGCTGGACTAAGGTTAGATATGCCTGACGGATCTGCTAATGATAATGATTTGGCTGATGCCTATACATACAACCCTAATCAAGATCTATTGCTTTCTGGCTTTCCCAATTTTATTTAGTGAGGTTAAGAAAGCATTACTTCAAATGAGTTTGAATAAAAGTGCAGTAGCAAGCAACCTTGACCACAAATTATTTAAAATAATTGTTTCATTCAAGCTAAAATTAGAAACAGATTTATGTCACATCTTTCTTCATTGCAAAACACTGTAGTGTCACTGTAAATGATGACATTTTCCAGTGAGGCAGCATAAAAGCAATTGCTTTCTGTTCCTCAGTTAACCAAAAGCTTGGTGCAGACTCTAGATTTAATCTTATCAATGGAGTTTGGATTTAGCCTTTAAAGCATTTCTGCCACTGAGCCTGAGGTAAAAATTTAAGTGGAACTCTTTGTTTAGGAAATTTAGGGTGGTATTAGCCATCTGGGACAGGCAGTTGCATGTGATGTTCACAGGCAGCACCTTACCACATTCCTTTAGATATGACCTGAGAAAGGCACTTCCAGTGGGCAAATTAAATCTTGGATAGGTCAACTCTCCCTGAAGGGTAAAGAGAGAGGCACAGGCTCTTAAATTCCTTAAAGCATCTGCATCTATAACATGCCCTTCCTGGAGGCTGGAGTTGCAGCTGTGTTGTGTTGTAACCAGTCCTCTTCTTTGGCACCATCTGGCCTGGAGAAACTGATGGTGGCTGGATAAACACCGCCCTTGAGAACTGAGATCTGCAGTCTGGCTGATGTATCTGTAAAAGACATATGCAAAGATTTACTGGGTGCCCTCTTGCACTGTTGAATGTAAATAGAGGAGACAACTGAAAGGGGTAGAGGAGGAGCTGTGAGGTGGCATATCTGAGATTGAGCACATAATTCGATGTCCCAGGGAGGAGAGGTAGGCACCTGAATCTTGGTTTCCTAGGCCACACTGGTTTCCCTACTATGTACCCGTGCCTGTTCAAGAATATAAGACTAATACAGATAGCAGATCTTTTACCTGTGTATTTATCTAGAAATAACTAGAACTGTGTGCTCAGGGATAATGTGAAACCTGTAATAAGCGTTATCACTGCTTGAGGCTTTTTAAACTTTGAAAAACAGTAAGTTACAGTTTTTGCACCTGCTGAAAAAGGAGGCCGAGACATCACAGCTGTAGCATAACAGGCAGAGTTATTTGTGTCTGTTTGATTGGCTGTGAGTTCTGTGCCTGTGTATTCATGTGTGTCTGGGTGTGTGCTTGTGTGTATGTGCCCATGTGTTCTAAGTTTTCAATACCTTTGTAGACAATGACAATGAAAGCTTGTCAGGTTTGTCTATTCGTGTTGCATAGCTAACAGAGAGGAATGTTTTCCTTATCACAAGCTAAATGACATAACCTCTCAAAATTTATTAACATTAACAAGAGTCATCACAACACCCTTCTAGTCAAGAGTCAGCAACACTTGTGTCATTCTGTGTTAATCTAAGGAGATTTAGACTACTGCAGTGTTTCATTTTCACTTTGTATTAAAATAAACATCTACTTGTGTTCAGCATCATAATAGGGAGAGAAGGGGGCTATTTCTGCAGACAGGAATTATGTTTCTCTCCAAGTTTGGTGGCTGTGATGAGACCACAGTCCTGCAGTCTCACCCTTAAAGCTCAGGGAGCTGAAAGGCATCCACACTAGTACACAACTCAGCATATTCTGTGATTCTGTGATCTCTCTACCCCACTGACAGAAGCTGTGCAAGCCAGCTCAGAAACAGAGCCGATTCTGCCCAGGAAATCAAACCCATCCACACCTTATTGTGCAACTGAACAATGTGTTATTCATTGTGTACAGAAATATCACATGTCAACATCCTAAACCTCCGTGGTGCAACACAGGGAATGAGTGGTGCTGAGATGCTGCTCAGTTCCCACCAAGGTGAATGGGAGCAGAGGATATTCAGCACAGCCTAGGAAGACGTCCAACACCTTCAAGATTTTATCTGAAGCTTGATGTGCACTAGAAAGTCCTGCTGACAGAGTGCACTAGGGGCAGACACAAGCCTGCTCTGCTGGTATTTGGAGCCAGGAAAGCTGCGTGACCATGTTAGTATGGAACCAGCCAGTGCTGGTAAGCCCTGCTGAGTTTGGGTGTGTTATTTCAGGCTTGGCACACTGCTGCCATCATCACCTGCTTTTTCTTCAGCTCAAACAGATTCACCAGGGAGCTTAAGTCTGCACAGAGCAGCAGCAAGGGCAAGCTCACATCAGCAGGTTTAATTTTTCTTCCAGGCTTTGTACATGATGACATACTTCAAGCTTACAAAGTTTGAAAAAAACCAGAAACGCTCAGTAACCCCTCGATCCTGCCTGGAAGAAATGAGGAATGCCAGTCCTTACACCTTCAGGATTAGGGATTGGGTGAATCCTACTGCTGCAGACACAAACCTTTTCATATGCATGTGCTGTTCACACATAAGTGAGTTGTAGGAGGACAGGATATAAAAGCTGCATGTACCTGGGGTCATCAGCGCTGAGGCACCGTGGGCCACTTCTGCTCCGTCTTTCGTACAACAGTTGCTCAGCAAATGCCTGTTCCCCCAGTGCTGTGTGCTGGCTCTGTAGCCCTGATTTCAGAATCTGCTCACTGAGATTAAATTGATCACTGGTTCCACTTCCCCTGTAGGTTTTTAAAAACGTATTTTGTGTTGGAAAAAAATTCTTTTCCTGACAGGTTCCATATGTGAACAGGGACATTTAGCTTATCCCAAAGAGACGATGCATTAAACCCTTGTTCCTGCCCAGAATCAGCAAAAAGCACCATTTTTACACCCTCAGTGGTATGGGACTGGGTGAATCCCACTGCCTGGGCCTACAGGAATAAATCCTTACTGGAACCAGGAGGAAGTGTGAACTTCAGAAGAGTGAAGCAAGGTGAAACCAGGTCCAGGTGTTTCTATCAGAGTAATGCTGGGGAGATTTAGTGGAATGAGCAAATCCATCAGTCATGTATCCTCATCACAAGAAATCCCTCCTGTCTGAGCTTCCAGGCTCTACAGAGGAGAAAGCACCCTTCTGGGATAAAAAAAAAAAGGCAACACAGACACCTTACCTGGGATGGGCTCAAGCAGAAAGGCCATATTGCGCTCAGAACCAGTTTATGGAGAGTAGTGGGGAAAAAGACAGATAAAGGTATTTTTATTTCCTTTCTAACATTAGATTTTCCTCATTCAGCAATGCCACAGAATGATTTATTTAAAAGTAGAGTCCTTTCCTCACATATGGTGCAAAGAGCCTGATAACAGCATCTTAAAAATTTTTATCAAATGTGTGCTTCCGAGTACCTCCCTCTGTGAATCACATTATTGCTCATCAGCCTGTGGTCTGTCAGTGCCTCTGTTGCACAGTTGATGTACTAAGAGATTTTTTTGAGGGGGAAGATTGGAGCATGTGTCCGGACAGTTTCTCATACCTACACATACTCTAGGAAATCAGTTATCCCAAGCTTCTCCAGTATTTCTTCCATGGTTTTCAGAGCCCCATCTCTCCCCAAGAGGCAAAGACTTGGACTGCTGCTGGACTTCCTGACCTCATATGGTTTCCACAAAGTAGCAACGGTCCATGGAGTCAGTATTTCCATAGCAGAGCCACACCAGCTCGTGGGATAATGCATCTGGTCCCATGCTTGTGGCAGTGGCAGTGGTGTGTGTTTCCAGAGAAGCTGCTTTCATCATTCCGAAGTTTTTCATCCGTGTATCATAATCCATGTGTCTTCGTTGCAGGGCAGATGTTTTTCCCACTTTCTGTTGCAATCCTAGTTATCCAGACTAGCACATTTCCTTCCTTCCTCAGCATATGTGTCCCCCTCTAGGAGAGGGACTATGCCTTGCAAGACCCCATTGCACCACACATGCCAGCAGAGAGTGGCGGCTGCACCCAGGCCTGGGAGGTCAGATGTGCCCTGAACTGTTCCATGCTATTTCCATGAGCCTAGGAGCAATGGCAACTGGGATGTCTCAGTCACATCCAGTTCTGAACACTAAAGAGACAAACAGGCAGAAAAAATTACACAATGACAGGGTTGTCCCTGAGCACTCACAAACCCCCCATGCAACAGTACCTCCCATAAAGCAATATGCTGTGTCCCAGAGCGCAATCCATCTGCTGTTGCCATGAAAGTCCCTGGGATGAGTACATGTCTTGTAGTACTTCTTCAGTTAATTTGCCCAGGGTGAAGATACACAGTGTTGTCACCTATGTGTCTTCACTATTCAGAGCTAATGACAATGACACATTTTGTGAGGAAGCACTAAAATTTAAATATGTTTGATTTACCCAGATTACATCTTGCTATCTCAAACCTTTGGAAAGCCAGGGTGCATCTCTCTTTTTTAAGTTGAAGCAGCTTCCCAACCTCTTTTGTATTATCTCAGTCCTAGAGCCAGGGGCAGGCTGCCCCAATGCTGCCCCATTTATGTTGCTGGAAAGTCACAGCAGCCATCTCCCTACCATGCTGAGGGTATTGCCAGAGGACAGCACACACAACCCATGCTCCTGCATCTGGGGCAGTGGGACCCAGCAGTGGGCAAGGAAGGTATGTCTGGAAACCAGGAGGGGTGTCTGTACTGCACAATACAGCACTAAGAAGACAGCCAAAGGAGCTCAGGCTCCTCTAAACTTAAACAAATTCCAGCAGTGGATAACTTCAGAGAGAAATCTCTTATTCTTTTGAAAAAAACCCTAGCAACTTGTTTTAATTGTAAAGAAATAATCAGAGGGAATGAGTTTGAGAGAGTTAGTCTATTAATCATTTATTGTGTTATTTTTATATGGTATTGTGCTGCTGCTATGATATGTTAAATATTGCAGCTTGATGTGTGGTCCTCAGGCCCAAGGAGTCCTATAAATTAGATGGATTTTTCTAAAGTTCTCTCAGTGAGAAAAGTTCCAGAAAAAGTGAGAATAGCTACATATTGTTCTATCTCCTTAGATGCAAAATAACCCCAGTTGACTGTGTATTATCCTAGCTGCACAATATTATTATGGGAATTTTATTCACAAGCATTCCTTTTTTTATGGGGCTTTGAACAGGAGAACTAAATGGCTATTGCGAGGTACAGCATCCAAAGAATGGGAAATTTTCTCAGGTCATTGTAAAGAGATTTAAACTGGAGTAAAATTTGACTTTGTCTTTCCCAGAGTGAGATGGGGGAAAGGTAACCTATGTTCCTGGCCCAACCTTCTTTATTAATGAGCTGGAGTCAACATCAGACTTTTTCCAGTGAAGCATACAAGGAGGTAATCCTTCATCCACCCAAAAGGCAAGAAGGAGTGCTCCCAACCTGTGTGCACTCCAGACGTGGGATCTGAGGGACCTCAACGCCTTCCACGGCTCACAGAAAGATTACAAAAGTCTGACCTGCTGTAACTAACATCTCCAGCCAAAGTCACAAAAGATCATGGGTCCTCCTATCCAATCCAGGGGACCAACTTTCTCCCAGTAAAGCTATTCTCCTTGCAAAATTATGATGTCCCTGTCCTGACAGCAGCAAATATACACCTGCAGCAGCTGCTGCTGGAGTGGGGTAAAAAATAGTTTTGTCATTTGCTGAGAAAGAGAGCTCTCCTTGTGCTTTTTTCTTTTTAGTTTTAAGGCAGAACAATATCAATATATCAGTGTATTAACAAATCAAAGCTGACTGCACTCAGCACCTCTCAGGAAAGCCCCAAATTATGGGGAAACACCCTTGGAAGAGGTACCAGAATCACCAAAAATGGTATGAACTAGTAACACTGGAACTAGTAAAAAGATTAACAAAAATCAACTTCCATATTTCAAACTAAACCTGGTCCACAGTCTATGAAAGACAGGGTACATGGAACTCTATGTAAAATTTTTTGTGTTTTCTGCTCTATAAATTAGTAATACCAGTTTTCTTAAAACAAACAAACAAACAAAAACAACATAACAACAACAACAACAAACTAAAATAAAATCTGGACAATCTGCACTTGCAGTCTTCGTGCCAACTTTCCCTTCACACAATGGTCTGAACAACCAGGTGTTGAAATTCTGCAGTGAAGTCTAATTCTGTACAGTAAATTATCAGTATTGAAAATGCTGTGAGAAATAGCCACTTCAAATAGTGTCACAGGGATGGGACATTTCCAATGGCTCTCCCTTTTGTAAACCTCTCAGTTGATTGACACTGACAATTTTGTCTGAAAATGGATCAAGTAGAGACTGCAAGATTTTGATTGCTTTTCATTAATTATATGAAAATGTATTAATATCATCCAACTTCCATTGAAGTCAATGGAAAACTCCTATTTAAGGAGCAGGCTTACTGTGGCCAAAGAATAAACCCTAAATTCCAGCAGTACAGTCATTCGTTCAGGATCTTCAGCCAGCCTGATTCAGTGTAACCTTGGACAACATTTGGCTATTATCCTCTACAGAAGTGGGACAAGATTTTATTAAAGTTTCAAGATGACCATAATGATTTTTGGCTCAGGCCACAAAGGGCTTTTCAATCACTTGGACCCACCCAGTGATCCTTGTTAAGGCCCGGACTGGAGAATTCCAACAATGCAGACTGGGGAGTTCTTCCTCTTTGCTCCTCAGAAAACATGTTTGAAAAATACAACCAAACAAAGGAAACAGCAGAACAACCAGCCAGGTTTATGTGAAGGCATGATCCTGACTGGAGGGCTGTTACACCATTAAACTAAACTGATATTCTGGCTGGTGAATTCAGCAGGAGCAGCAGGACACTTGCCAGCTCCATTGAGACACTGCACAGCCCCATCAGTCATGGCACTCCCACTGATGTTTCCTGCCTCTCCACAGGGCTTAAAGCACTACACACAAGGCAGATGCACAGGCTGCCTGGGTTCTGGCAGTAAGCAGGGCTTGACATACATTTTAACTTAAAGCATGACTCCTGGGGCAGCCAGAACATATGGCTTCCTGGGACAGGTTACATCCATCAACTCAGAGCATGGGTGGAGCAAGCTCAGGTCTAGCTGCAGTAATTAGGCTGCAGGGCCAAGCCCATGCACGTGAGAGGATTAAGGCTGTCTGAGCTTCTGCTTGCATGTAAATGTTGTCTTACTAAAATAGCTAAAAAAAGGGACTGTTGGAAAGCTGGCTACCTGCTCTGGTCTGCTCAGGTGTCTTGAGGGGGGTCTATTTCATTCTGGCTGTTGAAAAAAGTTGGTTACCACCTAGAGTCAGAATTGTCAAAGACTTACTTCAGTTCTCCCTCCTCTGCCACCCATGTGCTCCTCACACCTGGAGGTGAACAAAGAATGAAATACAATTTCTAACCTGTGCTAGAAATACGCCTTTCCTCTCACACAAAAAGCTGAGTCTTTTATTAGTGTCCATTGGGAGCTACAGGCTTCACTTATAGCAGGAAAATAAAGAATGCCAGGGAACACTCTGGATACTACAAATCTGCCAGTGCTGCTCTTGTATTGCTGGAATGATCCTTGGCATGGAGACAGGCTGGTACAAGTAGCATTTTCCCAAGCCATTCCCAATTCAGAGACCTTGAAGATCTCTGGGCTGAAGTTTGCATACAGCCTTCCTGTTTTGAAGACTAGAGAGAGGTCAGTGGCACAGAACCCTTTGTGCCAGCTGGCATCAGAGAGCAGGGCCAGACCTGGTCAGTTACTGTCATTGATGTAGCCACCAAATCCACGTGAACTGAGAGTTATTTTTATAACTGTATTATTGTGCAGAAGGGAAATAAGGCTGGAAAATGGATGTCTCCATTCAACAGCCTTCACACAGCCGAGGGAGAGAAACCTGTTCTAGGGTTGTCTGAGCCTGGCTGTAACTGCCTTGGGCAAGATGAAACAGAAGGTCTGCAATAAATTTAAGGGAACCTGAACCCAGACATTTTAAGACCTTCTTTCTTCACCTCTGGTACTCAATGTACAGTGCCAACCACCCAAGACCTTGAATTCTCAGAGCAGCCCCACATCTGCAGGCTTTATTGACTTCAGCTGACTTTGCGGAAATCAGATTTCAATTCCCTGTGTGGAATTCCTGGAAAATAATGAAGAAAATATTAGCAGCTACTTTCAGAAATTTGGGGGGAGACTTCCATGCAGCCTCCCACAGAGACTTTATGGCAGAAGCAGAGATAGAAGCTACACCTCCTAGATCACAGTCAATTACCTTAACCACAAGACTATTCCATTTCTTCCTGCTTTGTATGTGACACAGGCCTGCTTCATTCTCTATCCATCACCGATACATTGGAAGAATCAGAAGTCTTGTGGAAAAATGGAGTAAGAGGAAATAAATAGAGAGTCACATCCTGGATGTACTAAAGGTCAGACAGCAAAAGGTCTGTAGGTAATGTGTCAGCTCTGTCCAGCTTAAAGAAAAAGCAAAGTTTAGGTTATATGTAAATAACATGGACTAATTCAGGTCAAAACTATATGTCTTATATCCACATTAAAAAAAAAAAAGGGATGGATTTAAGTCCAGCTCACTTATTTCATGTTAACCACCTTTCTAGAATGGGCAAGGATCCCATTCCCTGAAAAGTATGTGATGAACAACTCTCTGTCTCTTGGTGCATGAGCCACTCTCAATTTAACGCAAATAAAAATCTGCAGTGTAGAATACAGTATTAGTACTGCTTCAGCAAAGCGTGGTTGTCAGTTTTCCAGCTGCACTCATATTTATGCACATGTTGATGGAAATGGAGGTATTAATGTTACAGACAATGAAAAAGGAAAAATAGTAGCAAAGTAAAGTAAACAGGGATTATGGAATTTGCTTTGACCTCAGTTTCACCCAGAGGAGAAAGAATGATGCCTATGCAGTCATTAGAGTTGCTTCAGCAGTGGAGGACCAGTGTCACCAAAAGGCTCTGTGGAAAACAAATCACGGTCCCTAGGTAAGGTCACCTTCTCCACAACATTGTACCTGAAACAAAATCTGAGTCCACCCACTCAGCAGCCTAAACCACCTAAAATTCAGTGTATGGGGCTTAGTCACCGTGGTCCTGCCAGTGGCCTCGGGGTCAGGTCTGCCCACAGGACATTTTCTCCACAGCACTGCCTGTGCCAAGAGGGATGGCTGGTTGAGAGCCTGGGAACATTGGTGTTCTGACACTGCAGTGCCCAGCCAGCTCCTCAGTGCCCATGCTGGTGAGAAAAGACCAAGTTACAGCAACAAGATTCAAAGGGGATCCCAAACATGGCTTCTGTGCCCTTTAGCCTGAGCCATCTTTGGTCACCCGGCAGCTGTAAGAACTCCTACCACCCTGATCTACCAACCAGAGCTGCAAGAACCTGGAGACAGCCCTGTCCTACCTCCTGCCTTCCCTCACACTGTCAGGTCCTTAGCTCTGCACAGGAGCTGCCTGGGTAGCTCTGGTTTACCCTGCTGAGCTCTCGGAATTCTCCTTTTGACAAGATACAGATATGAAAAGCAAATCTGAGGCCCCATTAACCCCCCTGTAAACTGCAGCTGCTGAAAGTACCCCAGAAATCCAGCACATGCCCCCCAGTAGCTGACATGTTGCCGTGCCCATGCAGAAGCAGGAGTCAAACAGCTCGGAGGAGCTGGATATTCCTGCTCCTGGGGACGCTGGCACCCCTGGCCAGGCGGACTCGATGTCATGCCACCCCTTGCTGTGCCAAGAGCACTCAGGAGCTTTGACTTTAAAGACAAACAGAGGTGAAAAGCATATCACTGAGGAACGCAGTGTCACCTGTGCACATGCAGACATGCCCTGAGACACACACCTGTCTGTGTGTGAGCAGCCTGCTGGGGCTGTACAGCTGTGCCTGGCAGCCACACTGTTCATCCAGAGCTGTTCACACTGCATGTGCCTCCAGCTGCTCTGCAGTGACAACACCACCCTCCAGAGCAGGACCCCTCTGTGGCACCACTTTAGCATCCTAGATACACAGGGGTTGGCAACTTTTCCTGAACTGAGCATAAGAAACATCATCTTCTTTCAGGATCCTACTTAGTTTCCTATCATATTTTGCATGAACAATTGGAAAAATTTGGAAGAAAGGCTGTTTCAGACTGATTTGTCAACCACCCAAAGTTCAAAGCTATAGCTATCTCTTGTATTAAAATGTTCTGTTGTTCCCTAAGGAAGAATTTTTAATTTCTGATAGGGCTCGTGTCATATAAAAATTGCCAGTGAGGGTAAGCCTTTGAAAAATTATGTTTTATTCATTAATTATTTTCTCTCATAACCTCTTTAAAGAAAATCAAAGGGTAAAAAACTATGTTATGAAACTGCAACTTTGGTCTCTTTACTAGAAGTAAAAATGTTGCTATGCAGCACATTTTCCTTACTACCCTAAACCAGTCTTTATCTAGGAGGAAACTAAATCACTCATGGAAGATACTGGGTCTCAAAACTATATTTTTCCAAATGTATTTTCCTTATTTATCTAATTAAAGGATCATGTGTATGGTAATGCCTACCCCACGATTCACATTAAGTTAGTTTTAAAATAATTTGCCATTTACATATGTTTTCACTAGATTGAAAATGTAAAACCCACATTTTATGTAATTCCAGAAATAAACAATAGAAAGAGTCACATATATCTCCCGGGTTTGGTTCAGCAGGCCTGCACTAGATCCTTGTGCCTCGGAAAGTGATATGTTTTCAATGGTGAAGGGTTAAAAGAGGATACCAAACTATCTTCTGGAAATCATTAACTTACAAAGCCCCAAGAAGATAAAAGTTTCCATTTTCTAAAATGTAAATCTAAAACATATTCATTAGTATTGCAAAACAAACATGCAAATCGTCACCACTTGAAAAGCTCAGCTAAATATGTACAAGGGCAATACCCAAAAATACATCTGGTCCTCGGTTAGAAAACTTGCCTTTTTGGTTTTATCTAAAGAGCTTGTCTGTCTTCCATGGTTGGCTCCCTGGATTATTGCAATTCATAATAAGCCTTTTAGCTAAGGATGAAATAAACAAAGATAAAGTCTACGTCCTAGTTTTAAATGGTCCAGATGGGATGATTTTTCCATATGTTTAGCACACCAAATGTTTATTAATCATTGCTAGCAGAACTCTGAAAATTGCAACAGCTTATTAAAGAGGGAAGGGTATAAAATTTGCAATTTGTATCGTTTTGCCACCTTCTTAATCCTCCACTACCACAGGGTGTGATTTTGTTCTGACTGGGGCTCTGTGTGTGTGTGAGCCAGGTTGTGCCTGTGTGTGCGCGCAGTCGCTACAAGGCAGGGAATTTGAGTTAACTGATCAAGAGAAGGTTTTGTGCCCTAATTTGGATACAGTATCAGTCATGAGGAATGTGTTACATCATAACAATGACAGTGTGGGTAAAACTGGCAGAACTTGACTCGTTCCTCATCAGAGTGATTTACTTAGTGTCTGGCAATCTGTTTTTCACATGATGTTTGTTTCCCATAAACAGTTTCAACATGGGAGAGTATGGTGTCAAGATAACACGCATATCATCAGTCATTGCAGAACATCTACATGGGCTGCCAAGAAAATGAGACTCTTTTATCTCTAGCTCCTCTAAGTGCTTGTGTTTTAGTGATTGTTTCTCATAAGGTGCATGATTGTTTCCTGAAACCTGACCATCAGCAGCTCCATTATGTTGTCACCTCAACCTGAGCTGAAGTCTATCAAGGGAGCAGGGCTGCCAGGAGGAACGGGGATGGGGCTGTGCAGAGACTGTCTTCCACAGGCGCTAGGAAAACAGTGCTTAGAAAGTAGCACAACAATAGAGAGACTGGGAGTTAAACCACAGGCAAACACTGAACAATCTGTGAGAGGTGCATTGCGCCACACTGTTTCTCTGTGACCTTTCAAATCAAAGGCTTTTGGTATTAGTCAGATACGATATGAAATTTTCCGTCGCATTTTATGGGTATTCCTTGTACTTAAAAACATTCTACATTTGAAAGAAGCAGGATGAATACAGCTTCAAATAGCAAAGAGGCAGCTAACAACTGAATTTCCAGGCATGTTTTGATGGAATGTATCCATGACTTGAAATACAAACAACAGAATATAAGAATACAATCCTATCATTTTAATGTCATAACTCACCATTTTATTTGAGATAACTTACAGGAGCTTTGGGGTAAATTTATCTCAACCAAACAGAATTGACTTATAGCTAAATAAAGAGAATCAATGTGTGTTTCTGATTTGAAAGAAAGGTATTATGAGTCCTGCACGTGGCTGCAAAAACGTTCCCCCAAAACCAGAGGGGTGTCAGTAGTCTCTACACCTCATGAGCTCACATTTTTTTCACAACAGTTAGCCTGCCCAAGTCTCTGCTTCTGACTTAACATAGGGAACTGGTGACTAAAAATGAGACTTCAGTGCTTCTGAAAACACTACCCCTTGTGGACTGCACAGCCAGTGTGTCTCGAGGCAAGAGATGCTCTGAGTCACCTCACATCCCTTCCAGCCCTTTTTCCCTAAGATGCTGTGAGTTCCTCTGGACCTCTCTGGAGCAGTAATGGAGCTTGGCCGGCGTGTCATTTATAAAAAGGAGTAAGCCTTTAAAGTGTCCAGTTATGTCCTGGCACCTGCAGGAGAGCTAGCTGGATAAGAACCTCTGAGTGGATCTTAATCTTGGCAAAGGAAAAAATACAACTTTGGACAAAAACAGTGCAACTCTGGTATGAAATCTCAACCCCATATGCCAGATGAAACAGAAAGTGCTCAGGACAACCTATTCAGAAATGTCTGCTCGGGCTCGAGGAAACCAGCAGCTGCAGTTGTCCAAAAGAGAAGCTTTTGGCTTGGCTTCTGATTAATTTCTATAGCCTCTACTTCTGGGGCTTAGAAATATCTTGGCATCTTCTGGCTCCTCAATGTCCAAGAAGAACAAGACTCAATTTCCTATCCCAAAACATAGAATTGCTGATGCAAAAGTCAAGAAAAAATTACTATCATCTCTGGCACTGAAGCCGGAGATGAAATTCCTGTCAGCAAACTACAGTGTGGCCCAGATCAAGGTTTCATCCAGGCTGCTCTGTAACTGTTGCGTATAAATTATGACATCTAAAATCTCCAGTCTGCTTGCAAAGCCCGGGGCCCTCTGACATGCAGAGCCAATCCCTGCTGGCCCTGGGGAGCTCAGCCCGTGCTGGGTGTGCCCAGCTGAGATGCAGTGACCCGGGGCAGTGGCAGGAAGGGCGCAAGCAGAGCAGGCTGAGAGCTCCCTGCAGCCTGGCCGGGGCAGTGGCAGTGCCTGGTGCAGTGCTTGGCCACCCCGTGCACAGACCTGCCACCTTTGCCTGTCACTTCCCTGTTTCCATTTCCTGGGGCAGGGCTGGGCTGGGATGCAACGCCAGCACTCTTTGCTGCCACAGACCTTCTCTTCTACCTTCACGTAATTTCTTGACCCACGGTGTCCTCACCCACCTTCTCATTCATTCGAGCAGTTGCCCAACCTCCACCCACATTCCAGTTGCTTCTCCCCCCACCACTCCCAAAAGTTTTGAATCTTTACCTTCCTCTCTGCACCCCATCACTTTCCAGCTCAGCTCTCACACCAGCCCCTTCATCCGCCGTCCCCATGTCTGTCCGCGAGGATCATCACTGCTCCACATGGTGCTGGGGGATGGCTGCTGCCAGTCCTTCCCTCCCATATTACCTCAGTGCCAGCAGTGGCACTGAGTGAGAGCCAAAGAGTCACAATCTTCACGTTTTAAGCTCTGAACATCACAGTAGCCCCTGGAGATAAGAAAAGTAATTGCTTGGAAAGTCCTACTCCATCCAGGAATGGAATATGCCCAATACTTAATTCACACAGATAAACAATCCTAGTTCAAAATTTCATTATAGTCTACTAGGCCAAATGCAACAACACTTGCAAAAATGCCAAGTTTCAAGTGAAACTGGACCAATTTACCATCTGGGGTGGAAAACTTCATTCTTCCTACTAAGTTTTGCTCTGCATCATGGGATTCACTGGAAGCCAAAAACAGAAGGTAAACTCATATGATAGAGACCCTCCTCAGCTGAAGCATAAGAAAAATTTGTGTATTCCTCAGCAGATTATCTACAGTCCTTTGTCCCTCTTCCTTTTCAGATTTTTTTTTCAGGTGAAGACAGAATTCCACAATGTATTAATTCTTACGTATGTTATAAGGGACTCAAACATATGATGCAGTAAACTGGCCACTGAACAACATATGTGAGCACAATTTGCATTAATAAAAGCAAAATGTTACAAAGGAACTGAATACCCAATCATTTGGGGATTTTGTCATTCCTTCCTGTGATTCTCTATAACAGCATGTTACAATTATTTGTCAAGACCTCCTAATTTTTCCCAGAGACAAAACCTCTGAGCCTCAGGCAAGCCTTGGCATTGCAGGCAGCCCAGAGATCCAACAAGATTTTTTACGAAGTTACTTCCCTATAACTTCACCTGAACACCAATGGAAAACCCACCACTGATCACAGTGAGCTGTGAGAAAGCAAAAATGTCCGAGGAGCTGCAGAGCCACCTTCCCTTCCACACATGGATTCTAAACTGAAATAGCTGTTTCAAGTGAAAGATGAAGAATTATCTCCAGCTGTTTCTGGTGAAGAGCTATCTCAAAGAAATGATTTTGTAAGGGCCATTTCCAGTCTCTGTTACGTACTGTTACTGTCAGCCTGAATACTTTAAAATCTTCTCCAGTGAGGGCTCCCCAAAATCACAGTATAAAAGCCCTGCACTTTTAATTCCTTTTATGTGCCTGTTGATTTACGGCGCTGCAAGTGTGGTACTTTGTGTTCACATTCCCAAGCTTTTCTCCACATGCAGGGCCTGGGATGAGCCCCTACCACAGGGCTCCAGAAGAGCAGAGGCCCAGATGTTGGGACTGTAGCATAGGGCTTGTTGACACAGTAAGCCTCATCTCTGCTGTCCCCCAGTTCCTGATTATTACATATTATCTAGATATGTTATATAGATATATATTATTTCCACTGATGTTATGCTCCCTGTCCTGGATATAATTAATTTCACTGCAAAAATAGGTACCTGGCTATCAAAAATCTTATTTTTGTTCAGAAGATCTGGTTTCTCAGGTTCTGTCTGTGGGTCTCTTTCTCTTAACCCCACCTAAGATGTTCATATTTTCATGAGCTGGGTTCTGTCCCTTCTAATGGCCACTTAACTGGCAATGCTCTGACCATATATCTGAGCTTGGCAGCATGTGCTGTAGTTTTGGCTGAAATAAAGTATAAAAAGGGGAAGGATGAAAGGAAAGAGGTAGTGTATTTTTTGGGGTTGGGTTTTTTGGGGTTTTTTTTCCCAGAAGCTGCCTTGTCCACTTACCTGGGTTCACATCCTGTCCCCTAGGCAGAAGTTTTCAAACTCATACCTTATCCTCTTCCCAGCAGACAGCTCACCCAGCAGATTAAAAGCTGGTTGGCACAAGGAGTCTTCCTGTCATTGCCCTCTTTTGGAAAGTGGTGCCTGAGTGGAGGGGTTAAAGAATTCCCTTGGGCTTGAAAGACACAGGTATTATTCCCCAGCCCAAGATACTTTTATGGAGGTGACACAAGAAATGCCAAGTCTGCCTTTTCATCCTGTATTTTCAGTGCTTCAACAAACATTCTCAGAGTGAGAGCTGGGCTGCACAGAGAAGCAAAACCAGCTCTGACCGAGCTGACTTGAGCCATGCTATTTTACATGTGTTGAAGTGTTACTTTTTAATCAAGCACCAGGACTTACTCCCATCCTGGGAGTGATTTCCCATATCCAAATGATACTCCTTCTGCCTCAGACTCACAATGTACAAAAATGTATCGCTGAAACAGAGGAGTGACTAAGCCGGGGATGTAAGTAATTTGTGTGCAAATAGCATGCAAAGAGCAGGACTGAGACTGTGTCTGAAGCCAAGTGTTCCATAAGTCAAGTCATACGGAGTGGGAAGTGATAAAGGGTGTGACCCATGAGAAAAAAGTCTAAACTAATTAGGAGGAGCTCCTGCTGAATGATATGTGGAGGACTTGACATTTAAAAAGGGGAATGATCTGTTTCAAGCATCACTACCATGCAAGGGGTGCTCACAGCCTGTTTGCTCCAAATACGCTTTTTGAAATACTTATTCCAGATCAGTCCCTGCTTTGATCATTTTTACAGAAACACCCTTTTGCTTTATATCAAATTTGGAAATTGACAGCCTCGGCCTTCATTTCCTGGTATGAGTCTCCCAGCACCAGGCATCATCATGGCAACACCCCTTAATCTAAATGCTCCTGGGACTGTGACTAATGAAACAGAGGCGAGTAATAGGTTTTTAGGCCAAATAAATTATTAAGATTGCCTACCCTGACCTCCTCTGTGCTGCATGCCGCAGAGTCCCGAGCAGAGACTGAGTCCAGCACCAGAAGGTCTCTTAGACAGGAAGCAGAGCAGCGAGCTCCCGTGAGAGAGCTGCTCCAGGGGCTGGCCAGGGAGGCTCTGGCAGAGCTCCCTGCCCTCCAGCAGCGCTCGGTGGGCAGGAAGAGGGAGTGGCTGCAAAGAGCAGCAGCAGAGCAGGGGCACAGCTGGATGACACACACACATTGGTGAAGATCAGGTTGGTTTGGATGCTGTTGTTTTCAGAGGTTGAGGCTCCATGGGACAGATGTCTTCCAAATGGAACATCCATGTCAGAAGTCCACCTCAGGTGCAGCAAATCTGTCACCCTTGAAAACTACAAATGGTGTTCAAAGTCCAGAGTTGTTCTGTGACAGAAATGGGGGCTGACAAGAAAAATCTAGGCTCCTCCCCACTGAGGGGAAGACCCTTCCTTGTCTACATTAATCCCAGCCACAACAGGATTTCATTCATGAATCTTCAGAAAGGTTTTAAGGAGATAAATTTTAAAGAGAGAACACGTTACTAATGCCAGGTTGGCTCTCATAATTGTGTCCCAAAAATATTGCACAGATTTTCTCACTACTAGTATTTTTCTAGAAGCCTTGGAATTCATGCATGGAAAGTGATATGGAAGTACAAAACCTTACTCTCAGGTGTGTGGTGTTTGCAGTCATACCTGACCCTTCTGCTGAGTGCAGCTGAGCTGAGCAGCTCCAGGCACTGGTGGGAGGTTGGAGCTCTGGAGGCAGATGAAGATCCTCTGACACTGACTCCAGGGACTCCAGCTGCTGCACATTGTGCTCAGCAGGATGCGAGTCGGGGTGCTGTAGGTGAACTTGACTGTGGTCTTTCCCAAAGAGACCTGATCTGGATTTCAGGAAACCATCACCATCATTTTCCTTATAAAAAAAAAAGTAAATACAAAAGATTGCTTAAAACCCCAGTCATTACCAGAATAGAAGCATAATCTTTAAAATTACAAATATGTACATAATTGCACAGTCCTGATTATAGCTTTCTGTATTTGCCTGGCTACAGATCTGACAACTTTCGGAGACCTTGGGCACTCAGATTGCTTTTTTTTAATCAGATCAGTGACTTAAGTGTGTGCATATAAAGTCCCTGGAGCCTAAGTTTAGTGATCTATTTTTGAAAATCTTGTTCTGTTTGCACCTAAGCAAAATTACTAACAGTATAACACAAAGGGCTCTGTGTTTAGCCAGACTAAACACAGAGAAAAACTTGAATTCTCATCGTAGGTACTCAGAGACAATTAATGCCCCAGCCAAGCAGCTGTAGAAGATGCCCCTCTGAACTCAGAGTTGCAGATGTTTCACCCATTTCATTGGTAATCAGCTAATGCCACGTTACATTGAGTGACTGCTAGAGTCTCTCCTCCTCAGCATGGCACCACCATCTCTTTCCCTTCAGCTATCATCAGTCTCAGAACATCCGAAGGCAAGGCAGGATTTCCACATGCTGTCTTTGGATAAAGCTTCTCCCCAAAGATGAAGAGGACCCCAGGGCATTTCAGCATCCTGGGCAGCTCATTACAGAAACTTCCCTCTGCCCTCTCCAGTCTTCTCTGCCCTGCCTTTGCCAGCAAGGACCTGGCAGAAGATCCAGAGGGTTGCTGTGAAGTCAGCAGGGGCAGCATCCACAGCCTCCCAGACCGCACAAGGTCCAGGGGTCCATGGAGTATTCCCCCTTAATCCTCACTGAAGGGGGAAGAACAATTTTAGTGCATAGTAAAGCATTTGTTTAATTCCTCTTAGGTGCATGGTGCATTTTAATGAATAAAATATTGGATTACCTCATATAAACAAAGTTTAACATGATCATGAATCGAGGCCTGAGAGTGCTCTCTGCAAGCTCTGAAATTGCCTTTGGGAAACTGGCAATGTTTGGCATTTCCTGACTGTATATATTTTATGGAGTATATTATTCACAAACATAAAATGTGCATTAAATAAAGGTAAAACTGTGTCCAAAGCAGTGGGGTCATTAAAGATCCCATGGCACTTTATACTTATTGTGGGTGTTAGCCCTGGTCTTCTGGCCAAAATCAATTTGGCAATTACAGGCTGTTTGCCTAAATTCCCAAGAAGTTTCAGTCAGATGCCATACTCCTTGCTTCCTCCAGAGACTATTGAGTAGCAGCATTGTGTGCTGCTCAACAGTTTCTGTGTTTCATCTTTTAAATGCCTGTATGGGCCATGTCAGAAATGGGAAAAGCTAGAAGAAGTAAGAGGACACTTGGAAGGTTTTGTTTGTCTTGGGAGGATCTTTGTGGGGTTGGGGTTTTTTTTGCTATTTTGGTTTGGGTTTTTTGGTTTTTGGTTGGTTGTTGGTTTTGGGGGGTTTTTTGGGGGGAGGAAGGTGGTTGGGTTTGGTTTTGGTTTTTGCTTTGTTTTTTGTAATTTTTATTTATTTAGTTTAAAAGTAAAACCAAAGAGAATTAAAACATCCCCAAAAATAAGGATCCAGCTAATCTGCAGCCACATTGGAAAAATATGGTTACAAAATGTTCCTCAGCCCTGACCCAGTTACAACCTGAATTTAATTTGCTGCCTACATTGCCCATGGCTGTACTGCATCTCAGGAGCATGTTATTCACATGATAGGGTCTGATCCAACACCCATTCCTTTCTGTGCGAGTCAGACTCTGCTGCTAATGAGGATGGCATAATTCTCTCCTCGTCGTTATGGCTGCAGCCCTGTGCCAGAGGTTACATGTTCCCTTCAGGCACATGCTTTTAAAGAAAGAGTTTATTGTGCACGTTGGTGGAATCTGGAGCTGAAGCACAGAAGCCGTATGTCAGGGGCTAGCTGTTTTTATATGGAGGCTTGCCATAGTTACAGCTGTAGGTAATTATTACAAATAATAATGACTAACATTTATGTAACAGCTTTCTCCGAGCATCTCAAATCACTCAGTAAGCCCCATATATTGATTACAAATCCTGAGCCAAATTCTACTTTCATTCATATGAGCACAAGGGCGATGGTAATCTCCACTGGGATCAACATACGTAGCTGAGGGCAGAAGTTGGTCCTGTGCATACATGTGTGTGCAAGTGCAATGTGTCTACACACACTCAGGGATATAGAGATTGGTTCACTTGCTGGCTGAAAACTGGAGCCGTGATACAATCTGAGCAACGTTCAGCAACAGCAAAAGCAAGTTGGGATTAATAAATATTTCCACAGAGCAGTTTTCTTTGGAAAATTGGGCTTTGTTTTAATCAAAAAATTTCATTTGGGCAAATAAACCAATCTCCAAAGAAATCAGAAAGAAAGGAGTTGGTCTCTGTTCTTGGTTTTTTTTTTTTTTTCTGAAAAACTTAATATCTTCAGCATATCAAAACAAGATATTTGCATATTACCAAAGTAAAATGTATTTCCTAAAATGAAAATAAAATACTGTGACATGTCTTAATGATTTCTTTATTTTTTTCCCTTGATGAATGATCTGTGAGAAAACAAAGAACTTACTTTCTCATTGACAACAAAAACAAATCTGGAGGAGTCAAAATTCCCATGAAAAGAAATTCTGTTCTCCAACCAGATCTCCTCAGCAAAGAGATCAGAACAAAGATAATGACCCTGAAGCCTTTGTTCTCTGTTGTTTATATAAACCAGGTGGAGTGGACAGAGGAGCCTTTGCATCATCTTTTAACTTCCCACCTACCTGTGAGTTTGGTTCAGCAAAAGTTTGCACCTGCAGGTTCTTCTAATTCTTGCATGCTAGTAAAAAAGAAGAAAGCAAGCTGGTTTTGAATGCAGTTCTTACATAGGAGAATTTTGGACGAGTAGAACAAAATCGCCATAATTCTGAGTTAATCAAGAAGCTGAAATAAGCAATCCATCTCCTGAGAAAAGTCCAGCAGAGAAAATTTTCTCCAGCACTGTAAGAGTCCTCCAGTTCCAGGCTGACCAGGAAGAGTCAGGATGTGAATATATGACACTGTTTCCTACTGCACATGTTTTTTGAGATTTTCAATACCTGTGTTGAGCAGGCACAAGACTGCTTATCCAACAGAAAGAAAAAGTTGAGTGACATGGCAGCAGACAAATGTAACAAGTCTCGAGACTATGGACAGCTTCAGAAACCATCATCAAAGAACATAAATCATTGAGACAAAAGTGCAAAGTATTTCATCTGATGCAATGATAAGAATACTCAGATTCTGCAGCAAGTCACCTTTTACAATATCCATTAAAATGAACAGCACTGATGTATTTATTTTAGAAATTAAAAAGCACCCTAGTGAATTATTCATCTCTTTCTCTGACTTTAGAGGAGACAGCATGGTACAGCACAGCTTGTTGTAATACACAACAGCATTTTGATCTGCAGATTTAAAGAATTTCAGATTGCTTAGAGATACATGAGGCTCCGTGGTGGTATGTAACATAATTTCTCACACAGTCTAACCACTGGAACAACTCTTGCCTTAGAGGAGGTAAGTGGTAATGTGAAACATGTTGTTTCCTATTGTGAAGTTTTAAAGAAATACATTACATGCAAATAATTATACTTTTTCCTTCATTAATATTCCAGTTAAATATATGCTACTAACAGGCAGCTCTGGGACAGTTTAGACAGCTTGGCTGATACATAATAAAAACAAGGGCCCTTGCTAAATCATGCATTGAAGTTTTTAATAAGAATAATTCCACTGATTTCAGAAGAATTTCTCTTTATTTACTGAGGTACATCTGACAAGAGAATCAGGCTCAAAGTAATTCTATTGACAGTTTGAAAATGCTCACTCTGATCTCCACAGAGAAACATAATAGTTGAGATTTCCATTTTAAAAAAGTATCTGTTTTGATGAAATACAAAAGCATATGCTCTAACAAGCTGCTGCAGCATTTTCAATCAGCACAAAAGCACAGATCACATTTTAGAGAGGTATTGTGAAATATTTTTAATGAAACTTGCACAAAAGTTCACCCTCTGAGAAAACTCAGTCTACCAGACTAATACATCAATAGGAAAGAAAATGAAACATGAAAACAAACTCTAGTCAGATGACGATAGGAAATGTTAGCTAGCCTAGAGGAATGGAAAGGCTTGGAATTTAATGCAAAATTTAACTCTTCTTTTGACACAGGCAATTATCAATGCTTCTTTGGTTACAAACTCTGCTGACATAGAGGCTGTTTGTTGAGGAGTTGGGTGTAAAATAAATCATTCTGGGAAAGCTCTCACATCTTCGGCAGGCCTGAAAAATCAGGTCAGCTATTAAGGACTATAAATAAAGGTCTGTCTCCATTCTGGATGTTTTTTTCCACCATCCTTGTACTCAAATCATCCATACAAAAGTGTATCTTCCTGCAGTCTTTGTGGCTGCATTTCTCTTCTGGCTGTTTAAGTCACTTAATGCAGCCTTTTTGCTTCTGCAGCCAATGCCCGATCCTTGTCTGCCCTTATGAAAGAAGGTGATATCCCAGGAGCTTTATTCTATCTTTTCTGCATTTGAATCTCAATTAAAAAAACAATCTGTTATAAGACATGAAGTGGGACCAGTGCAGGGGGCTCAGGCCTAGTACTAATCTCCTGAAAGGGCAGTTCAGGGACTGATTCTGCTAAGGATCTGCAGTGGGACATGTGGTAGGGCTGAGCCCCTTTGCTTTTACAGGACACTCAGCAAAGTCCTTCATCCTGACCATCCTTAGAAATGTGAATAGAAGATCTTCTATTACTATTATTAGCCCAGGCCTCTCCTACCAGTTTTGATATGAAATATTCAGGGGGAATTTATTCTTATTGAATGTCTGAGCTGCACTGCACACAATGAAGCCCCCAGTCTCCAGTGGTTCCTCTTGTAATACAAATAAACTACAGTGATAAATATGTCTCTCAAGGAACAAGACTCCCTGAGTCAATGGAGTTCAGAGCAGCCCCCTTAGGCAAACTCACCCTTTCATACTTTGCATTTGAAACTCATTTTATGAGCTGGTTATACGTTTATAATGTTTAATCTTTGCCTAATACTTTTTATGGGGTCCTTGTGGATGAAGGGTACACTTTGAGGGAAGTCAGGCTATGTGAAAACTGCTTACAACAAGAGCAGGAAGGAATGGTTAGCTGAGAACTGGGGAATAATCCTGTAGGTCTTTAACACCAGAACATGAAAATGAGGGAATTACGGCTCTTTTCTGTTACTCTGCAGGTTTTTTCCCAGCTTCTCTTTTGGGCCATGAATGTTTCCCTATAGCCAGGGTAGATAATGGCTGGATGGCCCATACCATTTTTATATTGTCTCATAATAAAACCAACATTAACTTGCCTTCTCAAGGCCTTAACTGACTGCAGTGAGGATATTCAGCCCTTGAAACTCCCACTGACTGTTGCTGGAAGCACCCACACAGGAGGCTGACCTTTAATCCTATTGCACTGCTTCAAGGTAACTCTGTCACTGTGCTTTGCAGTGGCTGGCTCTCATGGGGAGTATCTCTATAATATTTGCTAGCTATGAAATGCCATTCTTTTTAACTCAAAGGAAATAAATTTGTGCATTCTCTAGGGGGTCTGGGGAGCTTTGGGTCTGTCAGTGCCTACTGATGACCTATGTCAGCATCATTCATCTGCACAGAAGTCTTCTTACTCCTTCTTCATCCCATCCTTTCTGGACCTCCTCTGAGCTTGAATGAGCTCTCCAAGGAAAAAAGCAAAGCTCAGCTCCTAGCAAAAAAGGAAATCCCTGATGATTTCAAGAGACTTAGGGTCATGGTCTCTGCACTCCTCTTTGCCTTTACTTCTGTGTGCTAATCTCTGTAGATAAAAACATTTGTTCCCACATGCTGGATGACTTGCAGTTCATGCACCCATGAACACCCTCTCTCCACCTTCACAGAAAAACAGTCCCTTGCTGCTTTCTACACCCACACAGGCTTCTTGCTACAGTGCCTCTTCACAGAGCTTTGTAAAAACCAGCAACCCCACGTGGTAGAGGGGCTCTGCCAACCCTCTGAAGGCTCAGGACTAACAGAATGGAGCCCTGTAAAATGTGCCTTCTCAGAGCACTCCAAAACATCCCCAAATTTACCATCAGGACCCAGGGACAACGCTGGCAATACCCAGGGCTGGCACTGAGCTGGCCCTCCCAGGCAGAGGCAGTGCCCTGGGCCATGTGAACCCCGATCTGTCGTGCGCTGGGGCTCGCCGGTCACTGTGCTCCTTAGGGTGACCCTATGAACACCGCCAGCCCTTCTACTTTGTTCTACCCGAGTGCAGACCACTGACGTTAAAAAGTTACATTTTCAGAAAAATATATTGGAGCAGGCTCTCTTTTATGAAAAACAACTCATTATTTCAAACAGTTCCTTTGCAGAGCAGGTGCCTCTGCCTCATCGGGTATCAAGCTCGGCTAATGTTTTGAGTGCAAATAAACATCTGCCTTGCTTTTAACTCACTTACACTGACAGTTCCCTGCAGCCATTTGCAGCACAATGTGGTGTGAAATCATCCATGTGAACTGGAAATCTTAATTGTTACTCTTGTTGCTCTCAGTCAACACTGCAGGCTCTTACCTCACACCAAGTGACACCAGTAATGGACAAAAACCTGAGGGACTGGTGTTTATCTAATACAGCAGCAGAGAGGGAAGGCCCTGAATACTCATTCAAGATGTTGACCTGAGAAAAAACAAAAAAGGAATTATTTGGATGATGATTCAAATCAAAGGCTTCAAAAAACACGGAGATTATTTATACTGTAGAAAAACCTTTTTGGCCTGCTTACTACTTTTAAGCAATTTTCCTGTAGTCACAGGCTTGCGATGGACAGTAATTATTTCAGTCCTTAATACAGACTTCAGCCCCCCTCCTTTTTCTCCTCCCTCAGAAAAAAAAGTTATAGGTAGTAATTTTCCTTCATTGGCCAACACATGGCTGTGTGTGAAGAATACTCTGGATATCCAGCACGATGTAGGCTTTGATGGATGGAAATAAAAGATCATTCTCTGCAAGCTGGAGCTGAAATGTTAGCCTTTGAGAGCAAAGGTTATTTTATCAGGAAATAAATCAGAGCCCTCTTTCATTACTGTTTTTTTCCGTGCTCATCTCAGTGATGACTAGGGTGTGTGTTCAGACCACAGGAATCTGAAGAACCACCCAGTCGCTTCATCAGTCCTAGAAGACGACAGGGCCCAGAGTCAGAGCTCCACCATCCTGGATCCTTTTTTTTTCCCCACTTTTTTTTTTTTCCTTTTTCTTTTTCTTTTTTTCTTTTTCTTTTTTTTTTTTTTTAAATTTGGTCTTATTTCTGTTTGTTTGTTAGGATGTTCTCATTTATAGGCTGGTGGTTACAGTTCATTCCATGGACTCTGAGCCAAGAGACGCTGGGTTTTTCTTCCAGCAGCCTGTCCCCTGTGCTGCCATGCCTCGAGATGCCACCCCATGGTTCTTCCTGATCCATGCCCAGGGAGCTGCCTTTCCCCTGGCTGTGGAAAGCACAGATCCTTGTGCAGATCAACACCCATGGCCCTTCTGTGCTTTTCTTCAAGGAAGAGGCTTTGCTCTTCTGCCTGGCACATCTCCCCTGTGCTCACAGCTCGCTGCCAGCCCCTTGCCTGTGGCACTGGGACAGTGTGCCAGCCACGGGGGTGGCTCCAAGGGATGTGGCTAGGGAGCCTCCAGACCCCAGCAGAGTGAGGGGACTTGTTATTAGATCTTTCCTAGGGAGGCATGCAGGAAGGAATTGCACTCTGCCCCTGTGTCCAAAGCCAGGGGAAAGGGGGGCCCAGCTGGAGCTGTGAGTTGGAGAGGAAGGAGGGGAGGGCTGGGGAGCAGACACTGGATGGCAAGGGAGGAAGGCACTGGGACAAGCCTGCACATCCATATCCCCCAGGGCAGGGGGCTGCCAGCAGGGCAGGACAAGGGGCCATGGAGGAGCAGGGTCTGGAGTGAGCCAGGAGGGTGAGCACTGGCCTGGCCAGGGAGCCAGCCCTGGGAAGTATCCACAGCCCCAGGCCCACAGTGCCTCCCTACATCAGTCCTCAAATAAACTGGGACACCACACCTTCAAGAAAAGATACTGCTATTTATAAGCATTCCAAGTATGCCTTTGATGCTATTTCAAAACCCTAAGATATAATTTAGGGTTGCTTTTATTTTTTTTTAAGAAAAAAAAAAGAGAGTATCAAAGAAGAGAGAAAATAAAGACATTTAAAAGCAGAAATACAGTCCTACCGTCACAGCTCATCACTGACTTACAGGCCTGCAGGTCCCACTCAGCCCCTGCCTGCCTTCCTGGCAATCAGACTTTTTAATTCACTGATTTATCACTGAAATTTCACACAATTAAGTGTGTATTTTTTCCAAATATGAATTTTACGTTTATCAGCTGCTAAACGTGCATCACCCATGCCCCTTCAGGAAACATAATAGGTATCACCATTTTACAGATGGCAAAATTAAGACATCAACACACTAGGTGACATATCGAGTTTGCCAAAGCCAGCCTATGTCAGAGATAAGGTGGGAGCATGACTGCTTCATTTTCTGTTCTGATGCTAAATGCCACGCTTTTCGTTTTAATCTGTCTTACTTCAACCTGGCAACAATTTTAAGTCTGACTGGAGAAATAAGATCTTCAAATTGAATGTTTCTCAGCCATCTCACTGTGACTCCTACTTTTTTAACACCAAAATCCAAATGGATGGAGTTTTTTGTTTGTTCTTGACAACAGTGTAGATAATACATTGTATTAATCATTCATACCCATCTTTTTGGATACTTCTCTGTTGTATTACAAAGGTCATGAAGTATTTGCAAGATCCAAGCTTTAGAAGCATCATTGATCAAGATCCATGCTATGATATTAACCACGACAGAAGGTTCCTTCGAATAAAATTAGCAGAATTTATGCTGCTGCAAATGGGTCACCTCATCAAGACCTCTTTTGCTTGCCCATATTTTGCACAGCTTGGTTCACACATGGTTGGGAAAAATCTCTGACTAGGCTTTGCAGGAGGAACAATCAACTTGTAAGGGGCAGCTCTGGCCTGGCCTCCTCAAATGAGGTGAGAGGAGTATCTGAACCACCATTTCATCATCCTGAGCACAAACATCAAATCTGATAAATTTTAGAAGGCAGCATTTTAACCATGGCTGTGACCTTTTCTGACCCTGGCCTTGTGCCCATGATATCAGTCACATGCTATGAGAGCAGCAGCTGGGTTTATCACAGCATACATTTTCTTCTATCTAATTACAGTCCTGAAGTCTAAATTATCTGCACAGCTTTGTTTGAAGTCTACAATGCTTGCTTTGAACATCCCCTAAACTTCCTGCCAGTCTTGCAAAATCTTTCTCTGATTGCTCTGGAGGGTTTCTCGAGGACCCAGCATGCTGAGCAGGAGCCAACAAAGGCAGTGGCTTCAGGTAAGTACAAGAGCAGAGTAAAATTCAGCAACAGTGTATAATGAGTATATTACAATATATTTATATCCTCTCACTCCACAAGTGTAGTTTCAATTCTTCTCCTCCTTTACGGCTTCTTTATGCTGCTCAGATGATACAAAAAGAAATGTGCCCTTCTGCTAGGAAATGTCATCCTTATAAGACAGCTTGCCTGCTGGCTTGGGAATGGTGCAATGACTCTGGTCCTCTCAAGCCAGTGACCCTGGAGGGAAGGAGGGAGAGCAATGGGAAGGACAGGGCAAGGACAGGGAAGGGGAAGGGCCTGCATGGAGAGGGCAGCGTGCAGAGTGTGAGGATGCCCTGACGCAGCTCAAAGGATGATGCTCCAGGGCACCCATCAGAGTGTGTTGATTTGGTTGTTGGTAGCAGGGAAGGGCCACAGAAGTGGCTTCTGTGAGAAGCTGCTAGAATCTTCCACCATGTCCAGCAGAGCAATCTCTGATGGCTCTGAAGACAGACACTCTACTGGGCCAGCAGAGAGGCTGGCAGCCCCTCTGTGATCCCTTATTCAAGAAGAAAATCAAACCAGCGCAAGCGTGGGGCTTTTTCCCAGGGCAGCCGGTGGTGATGCACTGTGGCCATCACCACCTTGGCGTGGCCTGCAGTGACCTTTGCCTGCCTGGCCACCCCGAGCCAGCCACACCGCTTCCCCTGCAGGGCTGCCCCCTGAAGAGAGGTGTCAAACAGGGCCAGGGCCGGGGGGGCCACCACTGCCTGCGTGGGGGCAACGGGGCCGCCTGGCCAGCGGGGAAAACATGGCAAACAACTCTCCAGGCTGGAACCTAAAGGAGATCAACCTCTCGGCACTGCAGGATCCTGCGGGAATCTTTAAACTGGGGGAGCTTGTTGGCAATGGCACCTACGAGCTGCAGTTTTTATTCTGGTCAGAGAAGAGGAGGGAGTGAGGACACGTGAGGGAAAGCAACACAGCGGCACCAAGGTCAGTGGAAAAGAGAGAGGGGGAGGAGGTGCTCCAAGCACCAGAGCCAAAATTCCTCTGCAAGCCAGAGTGAGGACTATGGGGAAACAAACTGTCCCCCAGAATGCATGAAGTCCATGGGGGATGCAGAGATCCACTCACAGCCTGTGGGAAAAATACTCACACCAGAGCAGGTGGATGCCAAAGAAAGCTGTGATCCAGTGGGAGACCCAAACAGAGAGAGAGGGCCCTGCTTCCAGAGACAGAGAGAGAGAGAGAGAGAGAGCCCTTGCATCCAAACTGGAGCAGCCTATCCTTAAATGACTGCACCCCATGGATGAATGACCACAGTGGTTTTGGGAGGACTCTTTGCCCGTGGGAGGGACCCCATGGCATGGCAGAGAAGACTCCTCTCCCTGAGTAAAGAGAGGAGGATCTCCAGTGGTGGACAAACTGACCAAAACCCCATGCCCGGTCTCCCTGTGCTGTCAATAGGAAGGAGGGAGGGCCTGAGGGGAAAAAAAGTATTTTAAAGGCATATTGTACTTCTCATTGTCCTCCTCTGACTCTGTTAATAATAAATTTACCTTATACCTTTAAATTTGAACCTATTTTGCCCCTTACAGTGTTTTCTCTCAATCCTTCTCAATCCTTATCTCAACTCATGAGCCCTTCCTTTTTTTTTTTTTTTTCTTTTCCTCTCCTGTTCCCAGCTGAGAGCAAGAAAGGGGTGAGCAAATGACTTTCATGAGTCTGGCATTTGGCCAGTGTCAAACCATGACAGAGTTCAAGAGATGCCCTGGAACCCTCGGAAATGCAGCCCTGCCTCCCGGCCTCACAGAGGGTATTTTGTCCATACTGTGCTCCTGGCTGGGACTCCATCCATACCTGCTGAGTTTAACATTTGTGATAGCCTGAGTGCTTCACTGAAGACATTATATTTAGTGTACAGAATGGGGGAAGTTAGCAAAATATACTGTGAACAAACTTTTCTTAAACATAATTTTCAAAATGTCTTAAGGATTATTCACCTCATTTTAAATACATGCTGTATTTGAAACCTGTTTAAATATATCTTTAACTGAAGACTGGACGTGTTCCAACAAAGTCATCTCTATAGTTGAGCAAATTATACTCAATTTATGACCATATGTTATTTTATTAAATAAAAAACAACAAAAATTGTCATTGCCAAAGAGAAAAAGCAAATATCTTCCCAGAAAACATGTATTTACTCAGTATTATGGCTGCTATACAAGTTGAGAGAAGCCAAGACATTCAAAATCAAGGCTACCCTTTATGCTTTTACCCAGCAGCTATATGAGGTAAGAGTCAAGTGCCAGCCATAACCTGCATTTCTTGTCCAGCACTGGTTGATGTACCAATTTGTATGTTATGGCAACAGGCTTCATCTGTTCTTTCAAACCCTTTCCTGCTTTTTCAGTACCTACAATAAGCATCCAGAATTATCCTCTTCCTGATTCTTTTATCTTCCCTCTTTTTTTATCCAGAGCTGCTGCAGCTCAGCCTATAGGGAAGGTACCATTGCAGGGCTGTGGGGCTTGGCCCTCCCGAGCCCTTCCCTGCTGGGGGCAGTGCCTGAGAGCCTGGCCCCCATCTCAAGGACAGACTTTCCTGGGAGAGGCAAAATCCCAGAGGCCTGAGGGATGGAGGGGAAGGATGGGGCCAGTGGCTGACTGAAGCCAGGGGCCAATGGGTCCTGGTACAGGGAGCGCCTCGAGCTGCTGCAGGGGAACATGAGACATCTTCCTGCAGCTTTGGGCAGCTCCAGGCACCAGCTGCCTCCACCCAGCCTCTCTGGACTCAGATCCTGGACTCATCTGCCCTCTCAGAGTACACTCCAGGCCCTACAGGTGCTAGCATGATCCTTGCCCTGAGCAATGGTTGGACGGGCTTGCCCATACTTAGGACCCAGCAGGAAAGAGAGCAATGTATGCCCCATAATTCAGGAGCACCCAGGCAAAGCTCAGGATTTCACAGGTCCTGCCCAACCCTGTGATAAGGTGCCTAGAACCAAGAAGAGCTGAGTATCAGCCACAGCAGAAGTAGCTGGTGAGCCTCAGTGCACAAACTCCGCTATTATTTACTGTACAGGTTGTACTAAACTGAACACCTGAGCCACAGAACAAGACACCATGCTCTCAAGTTCTGTGCAGCCTCAGAGCTGAGGGCTGATCCCCTCTCTGACAAGCTGGAAGGAGAACCTGACATTGTTCTTGCAGATGAGCTCTGTTCATTTCTCTGAACCACTATCACAACATACAAGCAAATAATTTCCTGATATATTTTCCAGAGTTCCCTTGCCCACAGTATTTGACCTCACAGAAGCACAAGGAGAGGAGAGAAGGATATGAGCAGGGGTGGGTGTGGGAGAGGTGTCCCTGACCAAGGGTTTGTAGGGTGAATGGCTTGTACTTGAATTCCGTGCATGCTGGCTGACAGGCTAGAGGACTAAAGGGTTGCATACCAAGTGGAATTAAGATGTGCTAGCTTTCCTAGCTCCCATAATTTTTAAAGAACGGAAAGAAAAAAAAAATCTCGTGGAATTAATCCATTTCTTATGCTCATTCCAGCTGTGCTTAATTTACCCTCTGCTATTTCTCCCCTCTGATCGAGGAATGCTGTATCCCTACATTCATATTTCCCCTTAAAATCCCTGTGTTGAGCAGAGCTTTTCTTAATTGCTTTAATATGCTGCATTCTGGGATGGGAGAAACTGATCCAGAGTGACAACTGCTCCTTGTGCCCCAGCAGCGCTGCAGCCCCACTGGGGTCCATCACCCCCCCTGCCCACTGCCCCCAGGCTGGGGCTGCAGCCCACGCTGGCCCATCTGACCCAGCTCTGCATGTGCAGAGCAGGAACCACGTCCTGTGCTCCACAGTGTGACACCAGGCAGCCTGCAGCAAAGCCAGAGTATTCCCCTCTGCCTGGCTCACTTTCGTTGATGGATGAAAAGGCGAGAGAGCCCTTCGGGCGGTCAGATGGAACCCGGCATCCTGGCAAGGCTGCCCGGCCGTGATTTAGCAACCAACGTGCCAGATGGACCGAGCCTGGAAGGACAGGGATGGGGCAACGCCAAGCCAGCAAGGCAAGGGGAGCACAAAAGGGAGAATCCAGGGAAGAGGAGGGAGATTCAGAGGAGTTTGAGGTTTTGTGTGTCTGTGTTTGCCTCTTCTTGGCTGCAGCCGGTTTCCGTCCGAAGCCCTCAGATAACCTGGGCTCTGCACCTGGCTCCTGCATCTCAGAGGGGCTGCTAGACAGAGCATCTGTGCTGCAGGCAGCCTAAGCACTTGCCACAAGGTCTAATGCCACAGCAAGACCTCTCTGCAGGCAAAACAAGGCTACCATCGAGCAGCCTTGGCTGGTCCAGTGACACCAGTATGCTAGCCCAGACCCAGAGCAGGGACATATCTTCCATCACCTTCACCTGCCAGTTTCCTACTGACCCACCCTGCAGATGAGGTGTTGCAAGACTGTGAGAGCACTAGCTACCACACCACAGCCCTGTTTTCTTCAAGTGAAAGGAGTTTCCATGAGTTGTCCCAGTGGTTTCATTTTTCTTGTCCTTGAAACAGTATCCCATACCCCAGACAATGTGTTATTCTGCTCAGCAGCACAGGAGCGCCCAGGAGGAAGGTACACACCTCTCCTGAGGATGAACCACAGAGGGGTAATGTATCTAGACCCCTGCATAATGACCAGACTGAACATAACACAGCTCTTTGCCAAAATAATCACCCCATGCAGGCCAGTCTCGTGAGCTGTGCAAATCATTAGGTCTAACGTATGTGGCAGAACTGCTCAGCAAAATAGGAATTACATAACAATTTATGGGGGATAAAATACATATTCTATGCCATAACTTCCTCCTCATGGAAGTTTCTCTGTAGGTATTTCTCCCCAGCCCTGTTCCCCTGCTGAAGATGCCCTGACCATTATTCAGCCTCACGTGATGCCCCTTACTAGGAGTCTGTGGAGACAGCTCCCTCGCTGAAGTGTTTGGGATCCATTGCTCCCCTCTTTGAAAGCCACTCCAGGGAAGCTCGAGACAGATCATGTAGCAGGATATTTTTTTCTTTTTTTTAAATTTTCCTATTCTGGCCTTTTCAGAGACAGCTGAACGACCATAAATAGACCAAACTCTTGGAAGGAAGTTAAAATAAAAGAGAGAGACAGGCTAGATGATGATGTGAAGTTATGCAGTGAGACCAGGAAGCTGACAAAGAGGTAAATTATCTGGCCTTTTACAGAGATGGTCAGTGGTGGTGTGTACACTGTGCCCTGCCTTTGGCTTTGGAACAACCCACAGGCAGCAGCCCAGTGTCTGAAACAAGCTGGGCTGAGTCTCCTGGATGCCAGGGAACACCGGCACCACCATGCCCACTAACAGGCCAAGCTGGGGTTTCCTCCTCTTGTGGCCACAGCTATGCTTCACCACCGTCTGGCTGGCTGCTGCTATTTATTCCATGATTTTCTAAAAATGTGCTCAACCTAGATGTCCAGACTGTTGCCAACCTCCTTTTTTAATAAAAGTAAGAACAGCAAGGTATTGAAAATCACAAGGCATTTAGAAATATACAGACTCCTTTATGGGTGAAATAATCTAATAGACAAGCTGTTGTTAATTTACAGCCTCAATTTTCAGACACACTTCTTGAGTCAAAAGAACTTCCTGCTCCATAATTCCTATAGGGACACAGGTGGCCCAAATTGCAGTATACATCTACTGTACATTAAAATGTATTTCGGACTTAGCTTAAACATTTTTGAAATCTCAAGTTTATGTCTAGACTATTTTAATCAGCTAAATGTCATAATAAGCCATATGTTGGGCTTGATAGGTTACATACACCAGCCCTGCTCATAAAGTATCAAAAGGTGTTTTTAAAAAGGAGTCTGTGTTTGTTTTACCAGGAAAACGGTGCTTTTAGTCAGTCGTATCAAACCTACTGGCAAAGTGCACAGGCTCTGACGTAACTACTGGGAAAGAGGGAGGCCAGGGTGGCCGCAGTGTGGGGAACAGAGATGGCTCAGTGCAGCCCCGGGCGCAGCCAGCTCTGCTGGCAGGGAGCCCTTCTCCTCCTGCGCACCCCGAGCGGCGGCTTCACCCGCGGAACGGCTGCCGGCACCCACGCACCCCCAGGCTGCTCCTCTTGGAGGAGCATTCCTGGGCTGAAGTGGATGAAGATTTTTTGCCAGATCCTTCCATGCAAGAGCAAAGGGCACCGGTCAGATCCTGAGCACCACTTTGCATCAGGTCTTACCTGTGTAGGGGGTGACTTGCTAGAGCAAAGCAGCGCAGGCAGGTTCTTTGGGTTACACCAGAGAAAGAGGGCTTTCACCAATAAAACTCTGCTATTACCAAATTAAATTAATTAAGCATAAATTAATTAAGCATAACCATTCTTTCTCTGGAGATTTCGCTAGTATAAACCAGCAAAAATCAAAGTCTCTTTCCTGAGCATTGTTAAGCCGAAACGCCCAGCTTGGGAAATGACCCATGACTGAGGGATGCCTCCTGCCAGAAGGACGGTTCCCCACCACGTAGGCTGAAAGGGATCCTCTGTTTGCTCTGAACCACAGAGGGCCTATGGCACACAGACACGTAGCTTGGACCGGCTCCAGCAGCCAAGGATATACATGCACACAAATTCATCCCACTGTTGTATGAGATTATTTCCTTATGAAAAGCTGGCTCCCTTCTGGATGCAGAAATTCCCCTTCAGCTTCCAGCCACTGCCACGGGGAGGTCTTGCAGCCCCAGCTCAGGCACCCTGACCACCAGAATGGCTATGGGCCATGCCCAGTGTCCCCCCAGGGCAGTATGTCCATCCCCCTCATTCTATTCTCCTGACAGCCCTGATGCAGAAGACTTTTATTGGGAAAATAACATATGGCCCTAGGAGACATATTTGTGTGTGTCCCAGTGGATGAAATCCCAGGAGTTCTACGCCTGGGCACTTGCCTCTGGAGGTTCTTCAGGGACTGAATATACATACAGGAGAGCTTAAAGAGTATTTTAATTATAGTCTTTCCTCAGGAAAAACAGTCCATTCAGTGCACAGAGATCCCCAGGGGCAACACCTGAATCGTGACTAAAAGTAGAGTAACCCTTTTGTTACCCCATCATAGTTCCATGGGATGAGCCATTTGAGATAACAGCTAGAGTAACCCACAAACTGTACATCAACCCCCCTCACACTATCCCAATTCTTTGGCTCCTGGGTAATTTAGCCAGTCACTTTCCAGATGCAATTATTCTTCCTCCTTTTAACAAGCCTCCAGGGCAGAGGATGAGAGAGAAGTTGTCACGCTCTCAATCTGCAAAGAAAGTGTACTTCCTCTGCAGAGTGTGAAATACAGTCCAGTGGGGTGAAACTACGAAGAAGCAGAGCATGCCCATGGTACCAGGTAAGAATACTGGCTCTTTTAAAAATATATTTTACTGTCAGTTTCTCCACCACAAAACATAAATCCTTACGGGATCCCTTTTTTCAGAGTTCCCCTGTTTGCCAGCAGTAAACATCTGAGAGCTGTTTTTATTCCCACAACGGTTTATTGCCATGCAAATACCATAATTTTCAGTCTCTACAAACAGAGAGAGATCGTCATCCACCCAGTTTGTTACTATACTTGCTGGGCAGAAGGATGTAGTAAAAGTCATGATTGATCTTGATGTCCAAACTGGAATTCCAGCTTTTAACTCTTTCCTTGCCTCTGCAAGCTTAGGGTTATTTCCTCTAATGCCAGCTAGTAAATTTGAACTCTGGTGTGAAAATCTGCCCCATCTTCTCCCTGCCATACTGGCCACCTGCAGAGGAAGGAACAGGCACTGAGTTACTAAGGCACAGTGGTAACTCATCAGCCTGTGGAATTGGTATGGCTTTGCTGGAGGTGCCATGCTGAAGAGATGCAACATCAGGGCTTGTGGCCCTAGTTCCAAAATAATAATGAGTCCCTGGCCATGACCCACAGTTGGTCATTTTCACTTTTTTCTCTCCCAGGCATACATCCAAAAGACCCTGTATCACGGCAGTGTAGGTCTGCCCAACGCCTTCCAGTCTGTCTGTCTGTCTGTGTCTGGACATAAGGAGTGAGCTTGCTTGCCCCAACAAGAGACTTTGGCACATAGCATTGCAGGAAGGGACAAGGCCAGCTGGATTTAGGTGGCCTCTCAGGGTGTTATTGGTATAGACGGATCAGCCCCTTCAGGAGAGGACATGCAAACAAATGTTGTAATTCTGCAACTTCTGGATGACTGATTCCTAATACGAGTGAACGGGAAAGAAAGCAGGAAGCAACAAGGAATAAAATGGAAAGAGTAGACAGTATCAGCTGAGTCTCTTTTCTCAGGCACATAGCTCAGCTGGGCTGGGGACATCTTGTTTTCTGTAGAAGCAAATTGTGATACCAGAACAAGGATAAGGAATGGGATCTGTATTCATCAATAAAGAGAAGGTAAATTCTGTTGTTAAATCAGAGGCACACTGAGTCTCGCCATCACAGTCACTAGGATTATGTATGAGTTTTCAGTCAATCTACCTGATAATACTCTTTCTTCCTTTAACAGTTCAGTGTCATGGAGGTGATACTTGGTCCAGGTAGGATCAATCCACCTAATTAAGGCTCCTCTAATGCTTAATACAATGGTTCTTCTAATTCCTAATATATTCATCATGGAAATGACATGCCTCCAGAGGCTTCCAAAATGTCAGTCCTGGCTATATCCTTCACAAGGGCCTAGAAAGAGCTTCCCAGTCCTAGGTCCAGACAGGTAACTCAGCCACAATATTTTCATTCTGTGGGAAGTAAATCTGGATGTGTTGGAAGGGAACAAGCGGTGTCCCCTCTCATCTGGCTGAAGGGAAAACCAGAGCTGTGAGGCACCTGCTCTTCCTGCCTAAAATCATCTCTACAGGGAAATCAGACACTTATTAAGGAGTCCCAGATCCCATTAACAAGTACATCCATCTTTCCTGTCAATTTGATGCACCACTTTGTTCCCAGATGAAGGGAGTTGAACACAGCTGTTACCTTGAAGGTCAAACTCTGAGTTCAGTCTTGCACCTGAAGAGGCAAAGGACACATCTCGGTGTGATCCTGCAATTATACTGAGACATCTCATCTAAACACTCTTGCACCCATTCTTGACATGAAACATTTTCATAAGCATGAACATTTCTTTTATCATTGAAATGCTCTCTGTGGCTTGTTTGGGGTTTTTAAAATCAAATCCTTGTGTAAGGTGTTCACACTTTTAATCTATTTCTCATTAAAAGTTGTTGGGTTTTTTCCTAGAAGTAGCTTTGCTTTCATTTTTTGAGGGTCTGTTGAGATTTCCTTTTTTAAACTTACAACGAGGATGATATTTTTAACAAGCAGTAATTATAAAACACAATACCTGATAGCTTCACAGACAGATGGATCACAAGAGAGTGTAACTGAAGGCGGGTCGGAAATTACACCCCTACCATTCACAGATCCCTCTGTTCCTTAGACAGAGACACTTCTTCTGATCCTTGAGAGCTCTTTAATCTAACAAGCACACAGGGAAGAAGAAAATATCCCCTTCTACTTTGAATGTTGTTGACTACAGCTCTGTCAATCAGCACAACATTTCAATTGGGTTTTAGACAGTGGATTTTGACAAAACACTGTCTGTTAGACCAAAGCTGCTGTTTGTACAAGTTGCTAAATGGTGTGATGCATTTTTCATTATTTATCCAGTCCTGAATCAAAGTCTCTATCTTTCTAAAATATATGCTGCAGTTTCACCATAAATTCTTATGTTGGGAGCAGTTTTCATAGTACAAAATCTACAGCTTGTGCAATACTAGTCAAAACAGGAGTAAATTCAAAAGCAACTTGGGACCACAAACAGCACCCATTTTTTTGATGAGTTTTAATGTTTTTAAGCACCAAAGAAGGATACAAGGCTGCTAAGTCACTCAGGCATTTCTGAACATGCCTAAGTCTTGAGTAATCTCTAGTGTTTCTGTACCATTTCTATTTCCAGAAATAACCTGTTCAGTTCTATGATGAAAGGCTCACACCCACACAGAAGAGCACAGAGACACCAGTGGCGCCTCAGTCAGAGACAAGAAACCCTGTCCCAGCTCCTCTAAGGCTGTCCCAGGAGAGCATCAGCCCCAGGGGCTAGAAAAGACCCAGGAGCATGAGTCCACCAGGGCAAATCTCTGGAGTACTGCATAGGACAGGACTGACAGGAGGGCAGGATCGGGTCATTTGTGCTGTGTTTGTGTATTTCCACCTGCTTTACTGTGTGTTGCCTTCAGGTGGGCTCGTGTGCCTGCTGGGAGCATGTGCTCAGTGTCACTGCTGGCTGGGCCTGAGCCTGTGGAGCTGCAGCAGCTTCCCCTCTACAGGGCTACTGGCTTTGGCAACTTGTGATATAAATCTTGTGGGTATTTTCAGACAAAGCTTGAAATTAGGCTTCCATAACTCTTAAATGAATTGTTTAATGTCAGATTAAAATAAAGCACGAGCTGCAATGATCATTAATAGAAGAACCATAGGAAAAGTAGATAACAACATCAGATCCTCTTAATAAAGCCACAGTATCTCCATTCCCAGCTCTGTCTCAAGCTCTTCTGACAGTGAGAAAGATAGACTTGATATGGAAAATGATGGAGGGAAAGTCACAGAGCAGGGAAGGGCACATCCTGGGAGGTCTGCAGGCTGTCAGCTCTGTCAGGGCAGAGGACAATTAGATCAATGTAACACACATTTGTAAAAGTGTCCTGACCAAGCAGATCAGCCTTAAAGGACCTGATGCCCTCCCAAGCTGCTGAACCACTGACCCAGAACAGAGGCAATCAGGGATGCAGCAGCACAGCCAGCAAGCAAGAAACCTGCGAGGGAAAACACAGCCAAGGCCAGAGCAAATCAAATGATGGTGTTTCTCTTGGTGTCTCCCCTAGACCAACACCAAACACATCCAAGAAGAAGCAGTTATAAAAATATCATTCACAAAATTAGAAGACAAGGGGGAGGGAAGGAACAGAGGGAGTTATTGACAACATCATCAGTCCAACAGACAGACGCCCACAGCACTGCCATCCCCCATCAGAAACTGGGTTAGGTCTTTATTTGTTGGGTTGGTTGTTTGTCTTGATAATAATACCCTGTGGCTTTCTTCTTGTTCGCCTTTTAGATTTTCATCCTTGAAGTTGAAAACCTCTCAAGTTTTTCTTCAATAAACTTAGAGCATTACTTAGAACATTTCCTCCTTCTAACACAAAAAGAAACCCAAGATTCTTCTCTGCTCACAGAAAATGATACTTAAAGAAAATATCAACATCAAGAGCCACACTAGAAAATTGCTACACTGTCATTTTTTTCAATCGACTATAGGAAAGAACACATTCCTATGGGGCAGGTGAGAAGGGCTCCCCTCTCATCTGCTCCTGTGGCCAAAAAAATCCCAGTTGCTCCTCTGTGAGGGACGATTTCGTTTTCCTTAGCAATGGGACAGGTAAGGTACAGAGGTCTCCTCTCTGAGGAGAGTACAGGGGTCCAATGCTGTCTCCACCAACTCTGCTGCAAGTCATGCACTTGGGCAGGGCAGAAAGACTTGCTCTTTGAGTAGATTTGCTGTTGCTATTATGAGGAATGGGCTGCAAAGTGCCTGAGGCAAAACAGCAGGATCCCTCTATTTTAAGGAATGTGTGTGTACACTGAGTATATAAACCAGATCTGACAACCAAAGCGGCAGCAAAATTAAAAGAAAATGAAAAGAATGCTATTTATGACTGAAAAGAAAAATCACTTTAAGATTAGGAACAAGCAAAAGAGAGCCGGCAAACTATATAATCCTGTTGCCTTGTCTCTTCCAGTGTTTTGAAACAGCAACAAAACCAGCCATGACATCAATGTTTAAAATGCAGCACATGCCCCAAATGTTTTTTACAGTGGCTGTTCACGAGCAGGGTTAAGCTCTGCTGCAGCACAGCCAGATTTATCACTCAGCCAGTTGCCCACAGAACGGGATATGTGTACTGGAGACATCAAGTGCTACAGACCATCAGCCACTCCTGAAAGAGCTGGCCTGACCAAACAGATCAAAAGCCCAGTTACTAAGTGATAACCTGCTCACCAATTACCCTTTTAACACACAGGGATTGATTTGCCTTTCCTGTTTCCGAATCATATCATCACTCACC
Source organism: Fringilla coelebs (assembly GCF_963513975.1). NCBI lineage: Eukaryota > Metazoa > Chordata > Aves > Passeriformes > Fringillidae > Fringilla > Fringilla coelebs. The sequence goes on along the minus strand of NC_140028.1, from coordinate 15,693,316 downwards.
TTTCCTAAGTGGGTATCCTTGGCTCTGTTGCCCTGGGAACTGTGCAGGTGGATGCAGGAAGTGGGAACCTGTCACTGCTACAGGACCAGCAGGTCTCAGCCTGAAGCCACGAGCTGTGCATTAAATATTGGCACATGACATCTTTTTGAGGAGAAAGCAGCTTTTTCTTAGCATTTGCCCAAGACCCTGACTACAGGAATTAAGAGAGGGTAATGAAGTGCTGTCAATCAGTCACTTCCCATGCTGTGCCCCAGCCCTGCACTCCCCTGTCACACACCCAGTGCATCTGCCAACTCCTTCTCAGGGCAGGTTGGGATTTTGAGTTTAATCTGTGACCACCAACTAACTACTGACCCCAGTGTCCATGGGCTGTCACTGATTTGGCATAACAGAAAACAAACATACCTAGAAAGGCCCCACTGCTGGGGTGCAGGGCAGCAGCAGCAGCAGCACACAGTCCTCTGCAGGGCAAAATCACGTTGACCAGTCTCCTGACAGTTTCATCCATCCCTAGGAAGGAGCTTGGGCTCCCTGTGAAGCAGCAAGCTCAGCAAACCAAGACCACACTGAGCTGGCGTCCAGCTCCTGTGAAACTTTTTCTTCCACTAGGCTAGAAGAGACCATCCAACTTTCAATTTCCTGCCTGCAGCCACTTTGAAGCTGGCCTGTACAACTGAAGTGTATTTTTTTAATGTTAAATTTAAAAATTCCTACATTTAATACAGAAAAATTATTACAGATGCTGAAAGGTTTCTAACGTTTCACCTGAAATGCACACATTGGATTAAACCCTTGGATGCAATGTCTGAATTAATGTAGATAGTTGTAAAGAAATAATTGCTAAATTAAAGTCCATATGAGAAAACCAGTGAAGGTGGATAATTGCAAAACAAGGCATGTAGGACTAGATAGGAACACAAATTCTACCTCAGCCACTTATCAATATCAAAGTACTTCAGAGAGAAGTGATTATTTCAGGGAATATATGTAACAGCACATAAATCCTTCATCCATAGTGCCTCTGGTGCAGCCAAGTTCCAAATAGTCATCCAGCTCAGCATTGCTCCGTGGGGCCCATGGGCAATCCACAATCCAAAAGGCACCAGAAGGTGGTCCGGGAACTGATTGCAGAAAAATAATTAAGAAACCAAACCAAAACACACACACAGCATCCCACGCAGTTGGCAGGCATTTATGTCAGTGCCTGCCTACAGGCACTGCTCACTCCCTGGCTGCTGGTGCTCAGATCAAAAACCTTGTAGGTCCTTTGATTTTAAAAGATTGAGAAACACTCGTTTAGCTTCTGTGAAATAGGGCAGAGCTCTGACTTGGGCTCCCAAGGCCACCTGAGTCTTCTCCCACTGAATCAGGAATGTGCCACCTCCTCCCCACTGTTTCTCCATCACACAGAAACTACCAGCAGAACGTTCCCTGGCCAATAACACGCAAAATATGCCTCTCAAATTCACTCAAAAGTCTTAGCCTGGTCCCAGCCCCATGGTGCCAACCCTCTGTTAGCAGCATTACAGGGGCAGGACTGGACCCACTGTGCTGAGGTGGGCAGTGCTACCACCCCAGAAGTGATGTTCTTTCATCTGCCCTTGCAGAATCACCCCATCCCAGGAGAATGACAAGAAATGCCTGACCCTGAAGAGCCTACAGGGCACTGGAGTTAAACCATAGCTACAGTTGAGAGATGCAGCTCATCCAGTAGCTAAATAAAAGGTGAAAAGATCCCATTATTCCTAAATCTGCCATCCTGACAAGCACCAAAGCTTGAAAAATAATAACATCTAGAAATATTTCCAGGTATGACAGACCCTGCAGTTTTCTAGTGAGCAGTTTGCATGACCCTGGAGGAATTATTGGGTATGCATGTTTAGCTGATTGATAGATTTTATTAGTAAAGCAGATTTCTCTGACGCAAAGTCTGCTCCAGTCTCCAACTAGGAGTAAAAGAACATTGTTTCTCCCCAATAAAGAAACCAACATCTTATAACTGCCCAAATTTAAGAAAAATGTAGTTCAAGGATTTTTTTTTTAATTACCCTGTATTTAAAGAATTACCAGCAAGCACCCTGTTTCTCTTGTTGGGAGCTAACATCAAAAAATTGCCTGACAATTTTTCTAAGAGCCAAGAAAGTCAGCTAGTAATCATGTGGAGTTGTGTGGCCAAAGGTACATAAACTGGCTTCACTTGGGACCAGCAGTAGATCAGATTGCATTGGGTGGAATGAAATAAAAAATCCCAGAAGTCTAGTTTCTTTGGAAATGTACCAAAACTGTCTAACCATACCAACCTGGCACATCGTATGTAAAAAGTGACTATTTCCTAGTACAGTATATGGGGTGTTTTATAGTAGTCAAAAAATCAGAATGGCCTTAGTCTGACATCGTAAACACAATATACTGTAATGTCATTGAGAGACTACTTGTTACCTACTTGTCCCAAGATTAATGCTGAAATTGAGCACACAGATCTACCTACAGTTTCCCTCTGAGCGCAGACATGCCTGAAAAATCTCTTTGACATGCAACTTGGAAATAGTTACAATAACTGTGTAATAGTAGAAACCACTTCTGTTTAATTCACATATATTATTTACATTGGCCCAGGGAGTTTACAGCACTGGGAAGCAACACTAAGGGTTGGTGCACAACACCTTGTTGTGCAGCAAATCTTCCTCCTATCTGCAGCACAGCTGCCCTCCCGCTTGCTGTGACAGCAGGACTGTGTTTGGAGATACGGGTTATTCCTTCTCCCCCAGTCCCTCCTCACCTGGGGCAGCATGGTAGGGACAGAGCCCACAGCCACCAGAGTAGGGGAAGCAGGTCTGCAGTGAGGCAGCTCTTCAGCTTGGGCTGGCTTATCTGGTGCCATCCAAGAGGTAATTTTTGTCCCCCCTTTTCAAGACCAGGCCTGCAAAGACAAGTCTGAGTGTAAACAGTTTGTAGAAGATTAACAGGTGTCTATGCAGTTGATAAGGTTTAGGTTTCCATGATAATAACAGATGCAATTCTGCTGTGCTTCAGGTGCAGATGGAGGTTTGAAAACAGGGAGGGAGTTGTCATTAAAGCCTATGAGCCCAGTCACAAACTGCAATTCTGAAAGTGACTACATCCTTCATCTATTCATATTTAGCATTTAGATTAGATTATCTCTTTTAATAGGCTGCACTGTGTCTTGGAGTCAGTGCATCATTCTTGCTGAATTAGATATATTGTCTCCAATGTAACTTACAGATCACCAGCAGCCTGGAGGCACGAATCACTTAGATTTCAATAATGAGAAAGAATTGTAATTAAAAGATGTCGCAGGAAAAAAAATCTAACATAAATTTATGCAAATCAATGCTTCTTTAAATGCAAACCAATATTTGTTAAGATTATATTCTCAAATATAGCTTGTGAACTCCTAAAGGAAAACACTATGACTTCATCTCTCATGTGAGATCCCAAGACTGCTAGAGCCACAAAATATAAAATGAAACAACAGTTAGATTTGCTCTAACTGCAGATACTAATCACCAGGTGTCCATAGGCATGCAGAAAAGACAGCAAAAAAGGTGAGAAAGCACTAGGAAACCAGTATGACCAACCGATTTGTAACCAGCACAGGACCTAAACCTGGAAATTTCTGCCCACAGTTCCTTCATGCCAGCTTTCAACACAATGTTATGTAGCTGCATCTAGTGAGGGCAAATCAGTCACGCTTGTAGCAAGAGTGTCTCCCACAGTTACTGGTTAATAGATTTGTGTGGTGATCCTTTTGGGTCCCTTCCAACCCAGAATATTCTGTGATTCTGAATCTAACAAAGGCGGCCTTCCTGCAAAAGTAATGCATACAACGAAGAGTCTAAATTCTATGTACGACACTTGCTCCTAAAGTGCGAAGGTATTTCTGAAAATGGGAGTCAAAGATTTTCATGCTCTTCTTTTTGCCTTGTATGGTTATTAACTTGTAGCAATTAACTCGGCCGCGCTCCCGCTGGTGCCTCTCTCCCCAGCGAGCGTCAGTGGGTCTCACTCACAGTTTGCTCTCCTCGCTGCATTCCTCAGCTCTACCAGATGTCAGTCCCTTCCCTTCCTTCAGAAGGGCAGAAAGCTCATGCTCAGAAGGTCCACGGCCCTTTCTAGCCTCTCCATGTCCGTCTTGGGGTTTTTCTCCTTCTTTTGCCATGAAAGGACAGAGCACGGAGGAGCTGAATCAAGTACAAGGTTTTTCAAGTTATCTGCTTGCTATTAGGTATCACTGCACAGCACTGAATTATTTATTCCAGCTTCCTAGGCAGGTGTGTGGCAAATTTCCATACAGCTTTAATGGGAATCAGATTGCCAACTTCAAACCCAAATTCTTCATCTGCACCACAGCATGACTGTGAAGTGTTGCTGAGCAAGGGCGGGGAGAACAGCTATGTAGGAACAGACCGCAGTCACAGCTGGGAGAAGTATGTGGGTCTCACTTAATAAAACTTGATAGAAAATATTTGTAGCTATTAAAAAATATCGACAAAGGCACGACACACTTCATGTAACCAACACGATTGTCTCACTGAGATGGACACGATCTGGATTTCAGAGTTTGATCATCAGTGAGGACTCACTCCACTTTCAAAGCACATGGGAGCACACACACACCTGCTGGCAGACACAGGGGAGGGTGGCACAGCACAGCAAGAGCACTCCTTGCATGCAGACTTGCTTTATTCCCATTTCCAGGTGCAAATTCAGGGTTTTCAGAGTATCACATGCCCAGCATGAAGAGGCGGATCTCATCTACATACAAAAGATATTGGATGAGCTGGGAAAACAAGGTAGGACCCTCCACTCCAGTGTGATCTCAGTGGCAGTAGCAGGGGGCTGTGCACTTGACTGATAGTCTGCATGCACCTGAGCAGGTACCCCTGTACCTCCTCTTCAGTGGGCAGAACTCAGGGCACAACCATCCCATCCATAAGGAGGTGCCTTCATCTGGTCCCCTGGGTATCACACACTTCACAGAGAGGCACCAGACCAGGTCCAACACAGGCAGCAGAAAATACCTGAGATGAACCATTCTGGGCCAAGTGATACCCAAGAGCCCTTGGCAGGTGGTAGCCTCTAGATCAAAGCCAGCTTGTGTGGTCTCATCAAAGGGCTTGCACAGGCCAGCAACCAGCAATCCAGGTGGCATAGCAGCCAGGATCTCAAGTGGTATTGCTGGATCTGCTCTGGAAGTAGGTAGTGGGATGCTCCCTGGGTGGTGGCTCCCAGCAGCACTTCCCCTGCCAAGTTGATTGCTAAATATTTATCCTACCAACCCACAATCAGGAGAGTTTCATGAGGAACCATGGGGTACACTTTCTGCATAGCACTCTACAAACCTAGATGACCAAGAAAAACTCTAAGCAAAGAGCAAGAAACACCCCTCCCCCCCCCACCAAAAAACCCAACAAAACCCCCCTCATTTCACAGAGAAACAACAGAATGCCTTTATTTGTTCCCTGCCAATGTCAAACACGATTCACAGTCAGATGTTAAAATAAAATGGCCTCATTTTTACTGTCACTATTACATTGTGGTGATTTGGTCAAAAATAAGACCTCTTAAAAATTAGAAAAACCTGCATAGCTTCTGGAACAGAAAACCAGATCTGAGCGGAAGAACAAAAAGTTGGTAAAAACTGATAGTGTCTGAATTTGTTTCTTTTAATAGATAAATGTCTGTGATTATCACAAAAGGGGTAGAGCCAGCAGTTTCACTGAAGAGCCCTTGACTGAAGGGTCCTCATGGTCTCCCTAGGCTTGCACAAATTGAACTGCACTGCTGGCATAGCTGCTTGCCTTGCCAGCAGGGCACAGAGGGACGGTGGGGAAATTATGGTCTCAGTTATGGATGGGGAGAGAAAAAGCTGTGCCTGGATACTGGCCATGTTTGCAATGCTGTAGCTTGAAAGAGTGCCAAGGGCAAGCATGCCTTTATCACAGTTGAGCAGACGGAAGCATTCAGCATACCTGAAATTTAAGAGTTTTAATCTGAAACTTCTCTAAGGGGGATTCAGTTGCCCAGGGTACCAAGCAACCTTGGGTGAAGCACATACTTGGGAGCAACTTCTATCCTAATTATTCACTTAAATAAGTAAGAAATTAAAATGGAAATGGAAATAAATGTGTAAGGGAGTTCTATTTTGGCCATTGTTTTGAGTCACAACACGGAGTTCAATACTGCTGCTGTCTCATCTGGATCCACCTCCAAATGAGATGTTTCAAATCAGGATAACCACACTTGCAAATTGACTCAGTGAGCTGAGTATTGCAAACAGTGTGCAGCAGTGAAGGGGAAGGTCTGCAATGCCAGTAAAGCTCATTCTGTAAGAGACTCACACACAAACAGAAATGGCAGTCACTGGACAACAGCAAGATGGTGGTGGGGGATGTCATGGGTTTGGAAGCCTTAGTGAAGGCTCTGATTTGCAGATATAAGTGGTGAGGATACATTCCAGTTCTAAAGAATAAAGTGTCATCTGTGAACTAATACCTGAGAAAAAAGTTTCCTGTTCCGCCAAGACCATTTTCACTTAGCATTGCCCTACACAGACACCTACTCTCTCTTCCCAGGTCACCAGCATAGCCTCACCACTTGCAGAAGATTGCTCATCACTGGCTTCAGTCTGCTCACCTTCATATTTGTACCTAGTTTGAGTTGCCTCCAGGCAGAAATCTTCCCACTCAGTAACATGAAAACCCACCTTTGCATCTACCCTTAATGTCCCCCTCACATATGGACATTTCCTTATGTCAGTTGATTTGTTAGGGCAGGTAAAGAGCTCTGTGTCTTCCTAATTCCTTCCCTTTCCTCTCCCCCACCAAGACATTCCAAAATGATCCCCCCTTTGCTTACCCTCTTAGTGATCATCTTGTGTTTTTGAAACACACCCTGTGTTTTTGAAACACACCCTGTTTTAGAGCTGGCCCCAGATCCACTGCCCTCTGACATGCCAGGCTGGACCAAGAACAGGCACTCACTTCCCCCAGTCCTCCCTGTAACCTCAGTATCCTCCTGCCAAAACCACAACACTTATACAAATCCAAACCAAGAAACGTGGACCTAAAGCAGGTTTTTCAACCCTTCCATGTCAGAAATGACACATATTCTTAATAGCCATTACTCTTGTTATATCCCCTTTGGAAAGTTCGGACTTCAATTCACATCTTTGGCAAACCAGTCATGCCAGGGCAACCCGAGATGGGCACTCAGCTGGTGAACTACTAGAGAAAATCTTGGCCTGGAGACGACAAAGCTTTTCATGACCAGTGTGAATAAAATCATTATTGGAAAAAAAGATTTAGAAGTTCAAAGCAAAGGCTATTAGAACATAACTTTTCTTTTTGCTATCCACAGTTTGTGATGAATCAGAAGATGCATGTATCACCCTTCAGTGATGAACAGGATTTGGGTTGAAAAGACCACAAGAAAGGAGAAGACCAAGGTACCTACTTGTCAGAAGCGTCTCCTCCTGTTGGACTAGAGCAAACATCTCTGTCCAGCAGCCCACACAGGCTGTGTGCCAACAGCACACTCCATCTGCTCACAAACCACTATGTTTTTGTAAATGGTCACACCTGAGCCTGCTTTTGTCACTTGGGGAAATCCATCTTTTTATCCCACTAGCTGTGGACACTTGTTCTTCACTAAAGTTAGCACTCTTCAGCTCTACAAACCCCAGTTCTCCTGGCTTTCCCACCTTCTCTTTTTCCCATGCCTTTAAGTCAGGCCCAGATGCCAGAGCACCTCATTCCCTGATGCACACACACCTTCTCCAGCACGAGCCCAGCGCTGCTGCCCCTGCTTCCACTGAGCCCTGCCCTCCCCACCTGCAGGGAAGTATTGAGGGGAGCTTTACCACCAAAAGCAATGGGAAACTGCACTGAGAAATGGCATGGCCTAGCAGCACCTCCCAGCACTCATAATGAAAAACAAAGCAGGAATTGGCGAGGCTGAGGCCTAAAAGATTTTTTAAAAATAAATTCTCTGTATCAGGGTCTCACAGGAAGTGGGTCTGGGCTTTTTCTTGCCATGCTGAGCAATAGAGATGGAGAAAAGCATGAGTGGTCATCTAAGGGCACAGCACAGAAGTAGTTATGATCTTGAGATGAGAAGACTTCATTCAAAGGGACAAATAAAGCAATGAATTAAGGTATCCTGGTGGCAAAAGGGCTATTACATGTGAAATAAACAACTTTAATGAGGTTGCAACCCTGGATTTATAGTCCCATCTTCATGTGCAGGACTTCAGGTGCTTAACTCCATTAGCACTAATGGGATGTGCACAATTAAAGCCCCATACAACGAGATGAGACCGCTGCTATTAAAATCAGCCATGAACAAGCTTCCAAGAAGTTCTCCCATTCAGCTCAGCAGAGTGATCCAAAAGAGAGCAGCTCGTTTGTAGCTGAGCTGATCACTTTGCAAGGTGCTCTTGCTATGAGCACTTACTGTGAGTTCTCTGTGTGGTGCATATGAATGGGTTGGATGCTACTCCTGCCCCTGGACATTTCAGATCTCCTCAGCCAGGAACAGGCTTCTGCTCTCCACGAATGGTCAGTAAAAGTGTTGGCTTCAGTCACAATCAACTCTTGCTTTCAAACTGGGGAGGTGTTGGCACAGAGGACATCCTGAAGCCTCCCTCCGTCTCGATTCCTTGGCAGGTTGCATGGAATGGCACAGGCTGGGCAGCATGGCTCAGCTCACAGACACAGAGCGTCCCTGAGGCTCCCAGCCCCAGGCTGGCTGTGCCCAGCACACAGAAAGGACTCCAGCTAGCTGGGGTACCACAGCCCAGTGAGGTGACTTACCTCAGGCAATGATTCATCCCTCTCAACTACTTGCTCCCAAAGACAGCTCTGGGCTGGCCCATGCCCTGGCACAGCAGGTATTTAGCTCTGAAAAAAAAAGCCTCTGGGATTCAAAATCAACATGACAGAGCATTGAAGGTACTCTATAGATTTTCATGGGGACAAAAAAAAATTGCCTAACACATACCAAATACAGGACAAAACAGCTCAGTATTTTCAATCTGCAAATGTCTCAACTGTTCTCAGGAGCAGAGCACATATTATACACCCCAGTGACAATATGCCAGCTGAGACCCTACTTGTTTACCTGCTATTAAATAGAGCCACCAGGCAGCCATCTCTAGTTGAAAAGGCCAGCAGTTTATATTATCAGTTTCTTTAAAAAACAAGGCAGATAATACACTCAGAATTGCTTTCTTGCCAGAGAGAGGTAAAAGCTATTTAAATCTGAATAATTTTAAAGCATATCTGAGGGTAATGGAATAAGGCGCAGAGGCTGAAAGCAGAACTACAATGACAAAACATTAAATACCAATATGACTTTAGATATTATATTATGCTCTCCCAAGAGTTGTAATTCTTCAGATATATGAAGCATTCAGAAAAATTGAATTGAACCCTTCATCACACTTTTTTTTTTAATACAATATTAAAAATGTAATTTTACTAGAGGCCATGGGGAGTCTTATGTTCTTAATACACTTAGAGATTTTTACAAGCTAACGTTAAAACTGACTGAATTGTCATACACATTCTTGTTCACACTTAAGTCTGGTCTGAAAGCTATTCTCTTTAATTTTGCACTGTAATGCCTATATTCTTATATTCTTAACACTCACAGATTTCAACTGTACAAAATTTTCACATCACCCCTGAAAAGTCCACGTTCACACAGAATCCAATCATTTCACCATCAGCTTTAGTAGCAGCAGGCTTAAGCCTAGAAGTCTCAAATCTGATAGATATTAAAGAATGAGCAAATTTCCTAGCTAATCTAATTTAGCTAGCACAAGAACATTCTCTACAAGGCCAAGGATATTACTGGCAGCACAAGTAGCCACACTTATGAGGAAGCCACTTAACATTTTCCATTGTAATACTCTGCTTCAGGATAACTTTGAACAATTCAGGCTAAACATTCCTGATGTTAGCTGTCTGACTAATAGGATCTTTTTTGGGAAGCTTTAGCTCAAGGGATTCAGCTATTTCCAAGGCTGAGGTTACAGAAAAGGGAAAAAAAAAAGAAAAAGAAAAAAGAGAAGGAAAACTAGAGTTTCATATGAAAAGGTCTGGCACTTCCATAAGGGAAAATGAGAGTTTTGATCTTAAAATTCAAAGAATGACTAAGGATGAAGGCTGACAATAAGTAACATGATGATTTAATTACACAATTAAGAAACATAAGAAATTAAAATCAGGTGCTTAGAAGAGGGGAGGCAGAACAACCTTGTCTGGCTGGTAGCATTACCAGACAAGAAGAGTTCATCACATCTATGCATTTTGGCCTCAACATGGCTGTGCTGTTCAGCGGGTAGCAAAGCAGCTCATTAACACCTCTCTGCTGTCAGGTACACACAACAGGTAATTGCACTGTGCTGCTGCTTTCCACTCTCTTGGCTCTCAGAGAGAGTAACTGTGTCTCCAACACAGCCTCAAATACAGATGGCATGGCAGTCTACACAAATTCATACAACAATTTCTGCTTTACTAGACTTTGGAAATCTGAGCCCTCAAGAGACAGGAAAAACCTGAATTGTCAGTGCAATTGTCATCCTGTTACTCAGTACACAACCTTTTAATAGCCTAATCATGTACTATTTTCTCCATAAGATGTAATAATAAGGCAATTATAGTTAGATTCTCCAAATGATATCAAGGGCCTGCTGAGCATGGGCTGGATTGAGCACACAAAGTACTTTAAATGCATATGACAGATGACAGCATCTGTCTTAAGGAGCTTACACTCAGAAAAAAACAAAAGAGAGAATTGCTACTTGTTGTACTGGAGGAATGAAGCATTGGGATTCAAGGACCTTCTCAGGGAGGACCTTTATTTGGATCTGTTTTATCCAGGTTTAAATGGGATTACTTATAGGCTCACATCTGTATTGCCAGGCAGATGTGAATGAAGAAGCAGCTCATTTGCTTCAAATCAAGAAGAGCTGTCCTCTACATAAAGAAATTATTCACCCACGTCTATCAACAGCACTACTGACACTCTAGTGCCCAGAGTGGCACATTCACTGCTACGGCCTGGTGGCAGGCAGAGCTTGTGGCTGCTGAGCCACAAGACATGGACAAGCTTCTCTCCAGGAATGGGGGTTTCCTCCTTTAGGATTCCTAAGCCCATGGCCCAGGTCCTCTTTCACATCCTTCAGTTAAGATGCCCTTCTGTATTTTGAAGGAGAAAAGTAAAGTTTGGTTGTCCCAAGAGAGGAAGAAGCAGCAGCTGCCTATGAAGGGGATGAAAAATTTCAGATAGATGCCTGATCTTATTTAAAAGAGATGAAAAATTTAAAAGAGATGAAAATTACAAAGAGACAAAAGGAGTCTCTTCTAATAATGCTATGATCTAATGAAAGTTCTTATGATTTAAGAAACATTCACACCCACAAATGCTGACTTTTCTGCCAGCACGTGTAATTTATAGACAAACACAAACCAATCACTTTACAACCATGGAAGTAGTTTGGTGCTTGATGCCAAAGTCTCTCATAAATTACCTGATTTCCCTTCTACAGATACATAAAATTAAAATGTCTGGGTATCCCCCCTAAACAGAAGTTTTTCTTGGAGTGTGGGGATTAATTAGATGCTCACGGATGTCTTACCAAAAAATCAATTTGCGAACGGGAGCTCTTCACTTCCCAAGAGCTCGTCTGAGTGCACTCCATGTTAGCCAGCCCAGGATGGATGCTGGTGGTCCCTGTGCACGCAGATCTGCACAGCCTCCCCCTCACACACTGTGCTGTGCACAGCTGGTGGTGTCAGCATTAATGAAGGATGATGTTGAGCTTTTCTAACGAGGCAGAGCTAAGGCAGTCACGCAGTCTCTGAGCTCATCTGATCCCCTCAAGCTCACTGGCCAAGCGCAGTTACGCGAGCAGCGGCTGGGCTGCCAAGGTCCCGAGCAGACCTGCAGGACACGCGGCCCCGCGGGCTGGACCAGCACTCGCTCAGAAGTGAGAAACTCCTGCAGAGAGAACTGAACAGCTGATGTGACAGTTGTGTGTAGGAGTCATTGTGAACAGCTATTTGTGGTTGAACTAAGAAGAGCAAAAAGCCACAAGAAACCAACCCCCTGATTGCTTGTGCTCACATATATAACTGTAGAAAGTGCTCTTCTATGAACTGAAAAGGTTTTTCCCCCCTAACCCCCCCAAGTACTAGAAACTTAGATGTCTTAGAGCATGACTTCAGGAGTCACGTTAAAAATTATTAACTTTAATATGACCTTAAAGTCCATGTAGAGAAGTTGTTAACATCACTGGAATTTGCAATTGCTAATCATTTTGGAAACTATTTTCTTCATAGCCAGTAACAACAGATTTGCCAGACTTCTGCACAGCAATTAATATGATCATGCCTTTTTTGTTTTTTGGGGTTTTTTTTTCCCCAATGAAAAAATAAATAACTGTGTGGAAATCCCACATTTGGTCCAAAACAGAAACTGCTCATGTGTTAAAACTCTTGTAAGACAGACTAGCCTTGATCTACTTACTTCTAAAATAAATAAATTGGTCATTATTAGTCAGTAAATTGGTCATTATTAGTCAGGACTTCCCTTTCAAGCACATTTTTTACCACATCTTGAAAAAGGCAAGTCTATTGCAAATGGGGAGTTCCCGTTTCTGCCTTAGATGCAATCTGTGAGCTAATAATTAAATGTGCTAATGCTAAAGAAGCAAAGTGAAAGATTTGGGAACAAAAAAAAAACCAAAAACAATCAGTTCTATGACACAGAAAACCTATTTAAGTGCTTTGTTTTCGAACATCAAGATACACAAGCAAGCAAACTTCATGTGTTATGAGACCCCTGAAACTTTCAACCAGATTTGAACTTTCTAACCTGATGGATATGGCTGTCCATAAGTTTTACTGAGAGATAAGGGATGAAATCACACACAGAGTAATGAAAACATGACATATATAAAACTACATATGTATTGGTCAAATCCAGAAGGGAAAAAAACCGGATTGATGTATTGTATGACATTTAAGCAACATCACCCTCAGTAATGCAGAGAGAATGAATAAATTGATCATCCAAACCAGAATGGCAATCCTTGTTACACATATTCTTCTCATCTTATGAAGTTTGGAAGGCTTCAGTTGTGTTTCTGATGGATGAATACATTGCTACTCTTCCTTGTTTATTTTACTGACACTCTAAAGCTTTTTAATATCACTGTAAAATGGATCTGGCCATTTTTCCTCACATATAAATGTTTGCTTTAATTGAATAAGACATTAACTTTTCTTTTATTAAGGAGTCTTTTGCTTTTCTCTCAGTAAGGAGCCTTTTGCAAAGCTGTTGTTTTTAGACATCCTCCACAGCTCTGCACAGTTCACTACTGTTAAGCATATGATGAGTTGTGTCAACAGCAATCTGTTCTGTCAATAAAAGATCAAAAATAAAACACAAGCCCAACTTTGTATAAACCTCCTTCCAGTAGTAAAGTTGACATGAAAAGCTTCTGAACAAGTCTCTCTGGACTAGTCCAAAGAGCAGCACCACCATCTCCTGAGTGGTACCAAGGCTTTAAGGCCCCTGCAGCTGAAGTGCAGAAGTGCAGGGGCATGAAAAGGTTGAATTTGGGATCATACTGACACCTGAGCAACTCAAACCTCCACCATAAGTGGAATGTTCAGATCACAAAATTTAAAGCATCATTCCAACTGAGACAAAGCTTTCCAGAAGAATTCATGGAAAAGTAAATATAATGACAGAAGGCATGGGTTTTAGAGCAGCATGCTGGTTTTGCTTAAAAAATCAACAATCTGTGGGCAAAATCTGAAGAAAATTAAAAGGCAATATAAAATTCAAGGGGAGAAATGCACAGGCATGGAAAATCATGAGGGACGTATCTCTCACCCCAGGGCTGTCAATCCGGATGAGAAGCAGTTCTACAGACAGCAATTCAATTCCTCTTGCTGCACACACTGCACATATTTTGACTGGGATATTATTTGCACCACCAGCTCCTAATGATGTCTCAACAGAGCATTCAGAGTCCTTTGGCTGCCAAGTGAGAACTATTAAATAGTGCTTGCTTCTTAAAGATGCCTCAGATTGTCACCCGTGATTTGTCATATCAGAGATTTGTCAGAAGGCAAAACACTGAGCAATATAGCCAACAAGATGAATGCATGGGTGCCGAAATTTGCAAAGTATAAAGAGCATAAACACAAAGATATCAAATGTTCTTTACAAGCATTACTGGTTGCCAATACCAATCCCACTGAGCATCCTTGCCAGCACCAAAAGGACATCTGCAACCTCACTCAGACCTTCTCTTCTCTGCCCCTCTGTGCACGTGTTTGCATCTGCACAAACACAACCCATTCTTACATGGCAGCTCCTCAAACCCACACTGGTCAGCTCTGCATACATGTCCAGACTTCGACAGGACTCACAGGAGTAGAAATTATGCCTCCTAAATGTTTAAGCATTTGGGAGAATATCATGTGGAGCTGAAAAGAAAAAAGGACATGATAATCTGGATAGAAGTGGGAGAGTACCAAGAGTTTCTTTTATGTGGGCAGTCAGCAGCAGAATGCTGTACAGCCTAGATGGAGTCTGGTCCAACTTTGAGAATACCAGAGAATGGGAAGAGTGCATCATATCACAATGTCAAGGCAAGGTCACATCAAGCATGTTCTGATTACAGAAAAGCTCTCCCATTTAGTTTTATTTTCCTTAAATATTAATGTTAAGGACTAGATTCAGAGAACAGCTGTGGCAGTTAACTGTATCTAAAGAATTTTTTTTTTTTGTTAGATGGTCTAAAGTTTAGCACTTTTTCCTATGGCCTGTCCTGAGCATAACTGGGGTGCTGGTCCAACCAGACACATTTCAGACTGTTAGAAATGCTGAGATTAAGCTGTTCCACTTTGCCTTGAGCCAAGTGGGAACATGCACCATCCATTGCTGTGACTACCTCAAATGACCAGAGCATGGAATTTCTGCCCCTTTATGCAATACCAAGCTTCACCAGCAAAGCCTTTTTGTCTGCACAGGACAAGGGGGCTGGGAAAGGGGCACCTGTAAGTGGCAGCCATGGTACTGGGACCTGAGCTAGAGCTGTGGTTAAGGGATACAGTGCTTTACATCCACTTTGCTCCAATTATCAGTACAATTATACATTTCACAAGTAGCAGTGGAACAGAGGCAGTAAATCTCACAGCAAAATCTCACCAGCTGTACTAGTGAAGATCCTAAGTATTAAACAACTAGAAGAAATGCTGTTCTTCTCCAGCATCAAAACTAAGATAATTGTCCCCTTTTTTTCCTTTCAAATGTCACTTTTGAAAGACTTGCACATCTAGCTTGAAGAGCCTGTAAGATTCACACCAATTAGAGATGGATACCATAGTAACACTTTCTCTTGCAAGGATTACAGTTCTGCAGAAGTAAAAAATCAATTACAAGCCAGTTATCCCAACTCAAACGTGCATGGTTAGGAGTCTGACAGGAGATGACAGCTTGATGCAGACTGTGTGTGTAACAGTAACCACAGGGCAGGTTTTCCCCTGCGTGCACATTTGGTCTCCTGTGTGTATCTGTCTTACCTGTAGACATGTAATGGAGAGGGAAGCGTGGGGCAGAGGCCATGCCTGCCTCTGCAATGGCTTGCTGACCAAAAAGAAGTTTCAACTTCTTTATATGCATTACTCAGACACTATGTCACTACATATTCACTAGTAGACAGAAAAGCCTTTCACAGACAAGAAAGCAGAAAAACCAGGTAGGGCTACGATAATCAGAAATAGAAAGGACATATCTTGTGGTAAATGAGCTGCCAGCTCACTTACATTAGGTTAAGAACAAGTAAATGCAAAGCTATAGAAATGCTTAGATAGTGGGGAAAGTCCACACTGAATCCAGTAGGAAGACAGAGCCCCATCCCTATTAATCTCCAATCTCCACAGATGTTGATTCTCTTTTCCTAATCAACACCTTCAAGTGACTCCACCTCTCTTGCTTCCCAGAGAAGCTTCCTCTGTATTATTTCCACCATGACAGAACACCAAAGTGTAATTCAGAACAGAACAGTTCAACCATCTCCAAAATCTACTTACACCTCACCTACTTTTGTATCTCATTTCCCTCTCTGACACAGGTCTATGCCTTTAGCAGCTACAAATCTCTACTGAAGTCTTCCTTATTTCTTAACGGGCTTTAATTGACATTTAACACATTTTCAATCTGGCAAAAAAAAAATCCACTGAGCTTGTTAAACTTCAGTGCAGAATATTACTGCCTTCTTTCTCCATTTACATCCTCAATCCTAAAGAACTAATTCAAAACACACAGGTTGTTTTTAACTCGTTCCACGTATTTGTTTTGCTAACTTTGCAGACCTCCTATTATGTATAATGTTACTGCTGCTTCCTTCCATACACATACAGAGTCAGTCTTCTATTCCCAGTTATCCAGGAGATCATTTTTTCTCTCTCAAATATCTCATCTTAGCCTAATTATCTGTTCCAACTTCTGTTCCCTGCTGGTTATTTTGGTGCTACAGAAAACTAGAAAAATTAATACAGTTTGAATATTTTTTTGCATAGGAAATGAAACTCAATCATGTGGCACTGTAGCAGGATACTTCTATGACCTTTGATTTCAGAGGAGTTCACTGTATGAAAGCAAACACAAAAAAAAAGGTGCCCAAGGTTTTCAAAGTAAAATATCAGCCTGGCAATTTGACAGATATGTGAGGGCTGAAAAAAATCTGCATCCATATCTACATAAATATTGCAGTCACTATAGTTTAGATTGGAAAAGAATAAGTACTTAGTCTAAACCCCAGGTTTCACACACTTATGACTTCCCAAAATATTCACCTTAGAGGCTGAAATATTCCATGCTAGGTCCATATTTAGAGGATGTTATTTTAAAATACTAAACTGCTCTTCTTCAGCCATTTTAGGCTCTTGGTATTCAAGACACAATGATATGCAAGAACTCAAGAGGAAAAAAAGACAAAATCATGACAGCAACATATGTGAGTTGCCATGGGCTAAATCTTTAACTTTCTTCTTAAAAAGTTCAGGAATAAAGACTCATCCACCTGAAAAAGCTCCAGCTGATGCTGCTCTTTTACACCGCACTGGCTGCTCCAGCTACTTCTACACTTTCTGTCATGAATTCAGCAGCATCACTGAATTGCTTAGGTTGAAAAAGACCTTTGAGATCTCCAAGTCCAACCATTAACTGGTTTTCATTCCAGCTTTGGGTTCCAGAATCTGATTTCAACGCAGTTGGTGGCAGCAAGAGAAAATGTGAACACAACAAAATATGGTGGGGATCTGTCTCCATGTCCCACTGTTTTTCTATGTTCTGAATGTGAAGGCTAAGAAACATTTGTGATACAGGAGGACCATTGCACCAGATTGTCCAAACAGATTAAAATAAAAATTAGCAACCGCCCCAAGTGTCTAGCACATTGCAGTTGTAACTTCTCAACCAAAACTGGGAAATCTTAAATTTCTTCTCTAAGCCAGTTATACTGAACATTTGTAATTTTTGTTTTTATTTTTGACTCCAAGTTAAATAAAACCTGTATTATTTGCTATGACTAAACATTATTTGCTATGCCAAACATTTATAAAACCTGAGCGACCACAGAAAATTCCAGTTCAATTCGGCCAACAAGTAAGAAAATACTAAAATATCATTAAAATGTGCCTTTATTTTTCTATTATAAGAGAATTCTCCATAAACCAAGTTGACTCTGTTTTACAAGACTTTCCTCCCAATATAATAAATTTTCAAGATTATCATGAACAGTGTAAAGCTGTAAATTACACTTCTTGTTGAGGGCTTCATCAACGTTTCTTCAGTTGTTGTAATCCTGGAGAGCCTGAGCCATGAAAAGCTTGCCCAGGTTCTGTGCATTGAACTCCTTAATATTCTGGCAGTAGGTATTAATTTGACCTGTCAAAAGGAAAGAGAAAACCCTTGTCAGTTTTGAAATTCAGAAAGACACGCCAGAACACAGTTTTTCAAAAGCCAAATGTGTATGAATCACTGAGGATTTATAGAGAAGACACTAACTCTGCTCGAATACTCCACCCTTAGGAATTTTATATTTTCAGGATGCCCAAATGTGTTTGGGAAGAAGAAGAAACTAAATTAGGAGAGCAGGTAAACTGGTATGCTCAAAAAACCCCTTAATTTTCCAGCAATACTACAAACAATTTCTGAAAATACATATGACAATAAAAAGAATAAGCAATTATTACTGCTGAACTGAAAGCTCAATCACATAATTTCTTCAATTTAGCTGCTCTAAAAATTCTACAAGACTGAATTTCAGTTCTGTTCTTATGCATATGCTTTTTCTATTAAAATATTTGCAAGAATTATTTTTCAGCAGCACACTGAAAATTGTGCCATTCCTCTGACATTCTGCTAGCCTTTTTTTCTACCTAACATTTCACTTTATTTCAAAAATCATCAGGGTATGAAGATTTGTCAGTGCTTTACAAATCAAATGTGCCCATCAAAACATTTTTATACTCTTACAGCTACGAGTTATTTCCCTTGTTAGCTACGAACAGCTAAACCTGAAGCCAGTTTAATCAAAATTAAGGCTGTTTAGAAGGCCAATAAACTCTCCATTTAAAGCTCTATTTGAGAAGTTTTTCAAAGCCTCAGAGACAAAGACCTAAGTTTTATGCTTTATCCACAAACTTTACTTCATCTAAGTTAAAGTAGATGCTTTCAATTCTTCCCTTGACTATGGTAAAAGAACAAACAAAGAAAGTGCTTTGGCTGAAAACTGTCTTTTCCTTTCCTTTAAGTATAATAGTTTTCAATTCCTTCTCTCGTAAGGGGTGATTCATCCTAAGTTTTCACTTTCATAAAACACACGTCTACACATATACACTCTTCAGTTGCATTTATAAGCTCTGCTAGAGCTGAATATTTAAATACTTTAATGCTGCTAAGATTCAGTAACTGCTAAAAACTATAAAAACAATAGGGTTTTCTAAAAGATTCTGTAAGGAATAATAAGTCAAGAATATTCTTTCTTATAAACACAGCACTTATTATCAGTGCGAAACTATTAAATATAAAAATAATAATCTCTTGGTCGCTTCAAAATTCAGGTAATTCAAATCCACTTTTTTTTTAATGTCAAAGCACTCTCTGATGTACAGTACCTTACCAGGATTTTGAATTTTCTCTCAGTACAAAACAAGGTGATAGCTATCTAATCCAAAAGGCCTGCTACATTTAAACAATTTGCTTTCTTATGACATTTTCCAAATTTATTTTACTTAGCAGGGCACCTAGGTTGCCTGACCTCTCTTGGCACTGTGAAGTCCCAGGTATTTTTACCCTTTCAGGAGGCACAGAACAGGCACTGACAGTGACTATGCCTGCAGCCAACCAGTGAACTGAAGAAACTGGGGGGTAGTATCTCTAACTATCTATGCTTGGTTCCCATTTATATTTTCCCTCTCCTGGTAGTGCAAGAATATGATGATAGTTTCCCTAAATCTCTGGCCATACAAAACAAAGAAATTATCTCCACTCTATTTAAAAACAAAACCTTCTCAGACACTGCAACAACCAGTTTAAACCTAGAATTATTATCAGTAACTTGGGGCTGCTGTGAACTGCTCTGAATCAGAAGTTCCAGCCCAAAGAGCTTATTCCTGAGTCTTGTCTGTACAGCTCCTGAACTTCTGGAGCTGAGGGAGGGGCTGGGGCACGAGTGAAGGGGGGAGTTACACCCATTCATGGAGAACGCCCTCCCTGTGGAGCATTTCTCCATCTCTCCTTTAAAATGTCAAATTTTCAATATCAAGGATAGGATGTGGAATGTTACCAAGCCAAAACATTGTACCATGATGGCAAAGGTAATGAAAACTTAAAATGCTTTCAAAGGATACAACTGTACTTTTTCCCAAGCAGGTAAGTCTTTTGCTAAAAGGTAATTTAAAAGCACTGCTAAACATTACCTGCAATTAGGAGTGACTCCATTCTTGGAGGTGGTTGTGGTGGTTTAAAAAGCTTATTGATGTCCTCCTCAGGAAGAGGGGGCTCTCCTCGGCTTTGACGCTGTATATTTTCTTGCTGACGTCTCTGCTGATACTGAAAACAAAACAACAGAATCAAAATGCAGCAGGACTTTAAAAGCTGCAAAAAAAAATTATTTTCAGATGTTTTCAAGAAACCAGCAGGTATGTTTTTAAAATGACATTTTTTAATGCAATTTAGGTTACTACAAACAATATAATGCAATTCACAGTTTATTTCAATTCACAGGCAACAAGGCATTCCCCATCCCACACACTGGCACCTTAAATAAGTGACACAATGGAGAATTATATAGTACTGAGGTAGTGGGGTTAGCTTCTTCTAAAATTTTTCAAAGATAAACACTGTATCTGATGGAAAGAATAGAGCATGGTTGAGAAAGGCCTCTCTTGCCTCACACAATAGAGAAAAGAAAGGGTGGAATATGTAGGCATGAGAAGCCACCACCTTGGCTAGTTGCACAAACCAAAATTCACCATTTTAAGTAAGTTAAAGGTCAAAACAACATTAATGTGAAAGGAGAAGAGAATTTGATTAAATAAGGTATTTTAAGCTAAAAAATATTAACTCCAAACTGAGAACAAAGTGGTGGCTGAAACCAAGCACAATGGTTCATTCCTCCATTAATATGCTAGAATAGCAGTTTGTAAAAGTTTTTCTGCTCTATATATATATAAAAAAAAAAAGTTGTTTTCCATACTTCTCTTTGCCACAGAGATTACTCAAACTTTATAAAAATTGAGACAAACGTTTCTGCAGCTATCAGATAAACATTTGTTCTTGTAAAGCTCATAAATTCAGGAACTATGTGAGATTTCATACTGTATGTGGCAGTGAGGATTTAGCTATAAAGTTTGTCTTCAAAGTCCTCACATTCAACACAAGAAAAAAGTCTTTAAGGACACAAAGAGTACAGAGTGTTTTCTCTTGCTTATTTAAATGTATCTGTGATCCAATGAGTTTGAAAACAGTTCTTACTTGGTGGCACAATCAAATGAAGTAACTTTTTTCCAGTAGTAGTGACAAATACATGTTTTTGGACAATGTTAAAAATAAAATCTGAAATGCCCATATTTGTATGTGAATTGCATGCAGTTACTTCTTTCTTTGCATTACCCCATTCACTTCTCAGCAGTCTGCCTATTATTCTTTATTGAAATGGCTTGCTCTTAATCACAATTGCTCCATTCTAGAAATGAAGTTACGACCACTAAGTATGCTGCAATGAGCCACTACTAAAGCAGCTATAGTTAGTAAAGAAATTAACGAGACACCATGGAACCTACTTTGCTCTGCTTTTCAAAATAAATAGATCCCCTTGTTGTCAACAAAAACCTTTGAAGTAGATGCCATCTTTCTATTCAAATTAGGCAATAAGGGGAAAAAATTCTGAAGATAACATGCATGAAGCTTCTATGTCCTTGGGAATTCCATGGCCAGGACAGACCACTGATCATGTTCTGCTTGCCTAAAATATTCCCTGTCCAAGCTACACTTTACTTATGTGAAAAAAAGCAATTTTGGTTTTAAAACAGTCAGTGATGAAGTCTTTTACATGAACAACAGGTGCTCTTTTTAATAATCACTTACTGTGTGTGGCAATACCTACAACATTTTATCTTAAAAGTGATCTGGCCCATTTTCAGTTGGCCAATATTGTATCTTGTCATATCTCTGTCTGCTAGATAAAAGAGCTCAAATTTATTCTTCATGCAGGCATCTCTTGAGTAAGCAAGTAACTTGTTAACTTATCACATTATGTGAATTCTGTTCACCAAAATCTTCTCTCCAGGCTTTCAAATAATTCTCATAGTGCTTTTTTCCAATTTACCACCATCCTCCTACAGTCAGACAGAGCACTGCTTTATCTGTGCAGCAAAAGCATAGAAAGTAATACTGTCTTCAAATACCAGAATAGTTAAGGTTGGAAGGGACCTCTGGAGGTCACCTTGTCCAACCCTTCTGCTCAAGCAGGGTCACCTAGTGCTGCTCTTCATACTCAAGATTCTCTAATCAATAGATTTTAATTTTAATTCTCTAATGCTTTGGATTTTAAAGAGGCCCTTTGGCACCAGGAATTGAAAGTCAGCATCACCCAATCAGCATCACTATTTATTGATACTAAACATGACTCTAATGTCCTTTTCAATCAGAGAACAGTCCAATTTCTTCACAGTCCACTGGACTATGCTTCTTTATTTCTAGATGCATGACTACACATGATGGTACTAAGACACAGTTTGAAGCAAAACTTGTAGTTTCACCTCTTTTATTTACTGAATCTCTTATTCCTGTGTCCATGGTGTATTTATAAATTATTTTGGTTTATCCTAAATCACTAATAAACATGTAAAATAGCAAAGAAAGCTAAATCCATACCACATGTCACTAGAAGTGAATTCATTTGGTAATTGCCCACTGACTAACCCATTTTATAAATCTTTTTGTAGTGTATTTGCATGACAAAATTTTGGTAGCAGGGTACTACAGGGGTGGATTCTGTGAAAAGCTGCCAGAAGCTGTCCCCATGTCCAATATGGCCAACAGCAGCTGGCTCTGAGATGGACCCACCACAGGCCAAAGCCAAGCCCAACAGTGACAGTACCTCTGGGATAAAACATTTCAGATGGGGAAAAAATGCCAGCCAAGAGGGAGGAATGAGAGCATGTGAGAGAAACAGCCCTGCAGACACCAAGGTCAGTGAGGAATGAGATTCCTCTGCAGCCTGTGGTGCAGAACAGGGTGAAGCAGCTGTGCCCTTGCAGTCCATGGAGCAGAGGAGGAATGTGAGGGGATCTATCCCTGAGGAGGAAGGAGCAGCAGAGATGTATGATGAACTGACCACAGCTCCTATTCCCTGGCCCCTGCACAAAGGAGGGGAAGAAGGAGAGAACACTGGGACTGAAGTTGAACCCAAAAAAGGGATGGGTGAAGGGAAGGTGTTTTAAGATTTGGGTTTATTTCTTATCACTCTACTCTGATCTGATTGATAATAAATTAGATTAATTACCCTAAGTCAAGCCTGTTTTGCCTGAGATGGTAATTGGTGACTGATTTCTCCCTGCCCTTAGATCAACCCATGAGACTTTTGCATTTTTTCTCCCATGCCCAGCTGAGGAGAGGAGTGACAAACTGGCTTTCTGCGGCATTTGGCATCCAGCCAGGGTCAACTCACCACACTGCTTAACAGGTCTATTTTTGAAAGATCTTGCTTAGATCCCAATTCAATTGTCTTGGATAACACAACCCACACTGTATTTTGTGGAAAAAAAATGCTCTCATTTAAATTTCTCCGTGTTACCAACCTGATGTTTCTGCTGCTGCTGCTTGCTTACGTTCCTCAGGTAGGTATTGTATTTAACAATGTCTTGGCTCATCTCATCCACTCTGTCCATCAGCAGCTGCAGGCTCTTCCCAAGGTGATTACTGAAATAGGAGAAACAATCATGAAAGATGAAATTTACTACAAAAAAAAATTTAAAAAATTATTCTGTCTCTTGACAAGTATTTCTGCACCAATGGCACCATTTGCAAATTTTTAAGCTCCTGATTATCTTTGTTCATATATTTATTTGATGATACTTTACATGGCATCTCCTCCTCCAGCATCTTTGCCTCACAGCAAATACCAAGTTAAAGTGTTTTGGTCTTTCCAGGAACCTCCCCCTAATGAAAACACAATGCCTTGCATGAATTTACAATTATTAGAGATGCAGGTCACACATCTAAAAGAAAAATTCTGATGCTTTTGTGACATGCAACCCAAGCAACATTCCAGGAGATGTGCTCAAGGTGTTTGGTTTCAAAATCCTTTTTAAAATTCACTACTTGAATTTGGTTTTGCACAAATTTTTAATTATCCCTCTGTTAAAAATTATTCTGAGTAAGAACAGTTAAATATTCTTCAAAACTCCATCTCATTAACCATGCCTGGAAGTTCAGCAGACATGGTTTGATCCTAGCTGTTGAGAGGGAGTCTGTCTCCTGTCCAGCCAGCTCCACATTCCATACCATAGGCAACATGGAAGCAGCAGGCTGGGCGTGTCCAGCTATGCGATCTACTGCCTTGGCCAGACAAATGCAGTCTGTTAAACAACTTTTATTGTTACCATTTTTAGCAATGCATTCAGTATTTTGCAGGAATGTTCAATTTAAGGTATACCTTCCAAGTGAAAGTTTTGGAAGTTTTTAGGTTGGTGCCCATGGAGACATCCTCCTAAATTGCGTTTACAGGGTAGAGCAGTAAAAGAAGGACACTTTCTGCTCTCTATTGATCCCTTTGATCAGAAGCTGTTTTGTTGGCTCTGTTGTCCAACTTGGCTGATGACCAACAACTCAAAAGCTAAATTCCATCTTTCTCTTCCTCAACTGAAATCTACTAATAATCATGAGAGTTTCTTTCCAATTTAAAGTTTGGTGCACTTCAATGTGAGAATCACACCCTTCAATCACTGTTTCACCATGTTATCTGAGATTCTCTCTTCTTTCACAATGCTTTCCTGTAGCAAACACGGGGCTAGCAAGGGACCCATGGAGAACAGAGGCCTAGAGATAAGAAAATGCCAAGTCATAGTGACTAAGCCAGAAGCCCCTCTCTCCCATCCTCCAGACCCTAGCTTATCTCTCTGTGATCCCATGGATTACTTCTCCCTAACCCCTGCTATTGGACAATTTGTGATCCCTTCTATCCCTATATAAGGGGCTGCTTTAGCCCATTCTGGTTAGAAGAGCCGGAACCCTTCATGGACCTCCCAATAAACCATCGCTGTGGAACCACCGGGGCTGCCTCTTCTCTCTCTCTCTCCCATCTGCTTGCTGAGAAGCCACCGCTAGCCAAAGAGCCTTTAGCAAGCTAAGAGCTGAAAAGTATAAAAGAGCTGAAAATCACTAAGAGCTGATAATCACTTAAGCTTGCTAAGGTAGCCACGGCTGATAGTGGCTTGGGTTTCCGGACACTGAGCCTCCAAAAGGCTGAGGTATCTGGCCCCAGCTCGCCTGCCTGCCTTGGGGCACACAGACCCTGCAGGAACCCAGCTATCCAGCTATAAGGGGCCCACGTGGCTTTCCTTTCCTATCATCCTACAGCCTATGGACCAGAGAAATTAACTGGAAGACACAGGCATAAAGTCAAAAGAGAACCACACATGTAATACTGGGCACATCCCTAAGTGTAAATTATTTCCAGAATCCATAGAACTCATAGCTGGAGACAGAAGCTGATTGTGCACATAGGAATACCTGCAGAGAACAGAGCTGGAGACACCCTTATCTCTGAGTGCAAGGACAGCTGTTTCACTCACTGGGCTGCTCACTGAACAAAGGTCTGCATCAGGAACTTCAGACCACAATTTATTTACAAGCCAGAGTGTTAAATCACACTTTTGTACAGAGGCAGATGGTGTGGAGGATTTCAGCGCCACAGCAGCAAGAAAGGCGCCACTATAATAATTATTTTTAAACTTCTTGGGGTTTTTTGGTTGAACATTTCAAGCACATGATATTTAGAACTGTGGAATATTGCCATGGCCAGGAGCTTGCATGTTTTCAGTGTTTTTAGAGTTTATATTGTATGGAGTTAGTGTTGGAACTGGATATTATCAGAAATGCCTGTATAGGTACATACTAATAGCCTTGTAAGGTATGTGCACAACAGAAATACATAATTATTTTACAGATAGTGTCCATGTGAAATATAACTGGTTACAAAGAATGATTTTATGTGAATCTCTTTGGGACCAGCTTAGTACAACAGAGCACAGAAACAGAGAGTTATTGTCAGGAGTTGCAGTAACACAGTGTTTGCTCTCATTGCCAGGGCAACAAAAAACAGATAACTTAAACAGATGTGAACTGAGACATGAAGTGATAAGTATGCTGCAAATACAGAACCAGCTTTTCCTACAGTTCTCATGTGGCTGATACCCTTTTCTGCTCCATCTCTTAAAAAAATAGAAAGACAAATAGGAATCTGTTTGTAAAAATGCATATGTATGATCTTTAAGGAAGTTTTATTCAGCTGAAGTTTATTCTGCTGATACTTTGGAAGTTAGATCACATTGCTCCAGCCCATAACACTCATCATACACTTAATTTGCTCAAAGGGTGCTTTAGGCACCTCCATACATTGTGCATTTCCTACAGCAGATCTCAAGAGATGACACTGCCAGGTACCTAAATGCCCTCTATGTATCAATACAATAAAAAAAAAGTTTAATTTTTTTTTTTTT
This sequence comes from Fringilla coelebs, assembly GCF_963513975.1. NCBI lineage: Eukaryota > Metazoa > Chordata > Aves > Passeriformes > Fringillidae > Fringilla > Fringilla coelebs. Next base: position 15,666,980 of record NC_140028.1, on the reverse strand, counting down.
TTAATTTTCTTTTTAAAGTGGTGCCAGTAAGTGCTGCTTGCATTCTTATCTAGACTCAGCCCCCTACAGGGCTCTGTGACTGTCAAGTGTAGACAATGCAGAGCTCAGCACTTGCATTTGCTGTCGTTCTGGGGGGATCAGTAATAAAGAAACTGCTATTTCAATGGCTGCATTTCAGTCAGCAGATTCAGCAAAAGAGTCAATTAAATTGAGTTTACATTTAAATTAGTGAGTAATGCAGACCAACAGGAACAGACCTATAAAGCAAAACAGCTGGTGCTGAGAAACCAATGGCCGTGCTACATGTGTTTGGGGGGGTTCTTATCACTGCTTCTGACATGGTCCAGTGATCTGCAAGTGGCTGAGGCACAGTAATTATCCTCCCAAAGCCTTTTTTCAGTTTAGTTTCATCTGAAACAAAGTCTGAGATCACACAGTGGTGATAACCTGATGGCACTCTTGAATTGAACTAGAAAAGTCCCCCCTCTCACATGGGAACTGTGTTCTTCTTTGTGAAGGAATATAGATAAGGGGGGAGGGGGGAATTAAAAATCAGAAAAAGTACCTGCCATGTGGATCTAACGAAGAATAATCTAATGTGAGAACATTCCTTCACCACAACTGTTACCAGAATCATGGATCTGTAAGGAATGACCCATAGAACTTCTGGAAGTTTATAATTTGAGTGTAGCTTAGATAGCATAATCAAAAATGCCCCAAACACATAACATTTCCATTTCCATTGACAATTTCCAAAGGGAAATTGTCAAAGCCTCTTTACACCATAAAACATGCTAGAAACTATAGTCTGGAAAGCAGCTTCTTGAGCTGTGCATTTTTTCTGTAACAGCCTTACATGTGATGGGATGTAACTGTTTACCCACAAGGGCAGATATAAGATCAGGTCATTGACACATGAGATTCCTTGTTTAACACTTATCAAATACAAGGATCAATTAATTCTGAGGGTGAAAAGTAGAAACCTGTGAGCAGAGTAGCCTAACCTGCAGACAACACTGATGGTCTTTCCTGTCTTGTTCTTCCTGCTGGCAAGCCCTGCAGTTGGCAGTGATGGAATCCAGCACCCACAGACAGAGAAAGCAACAACGATACATTAACCGACCCCACAGATCACTCACTGCACAAGGGCATTCCTCTTAGGATACAGATCTGGCTAAGAGACCTGAATGCAAGCCTTCCTCTTCCCAAGGGAGCGTTCATACCACCAAAGCCTCCCTTTGCAGATATATTTTAAGGAGAGCAAAGGTCCAGTTCAGTGTTGCCAGCAAAGGCAGTTTAAGGGGTTCCACCATCAGCATCTCCCTGCCTCTCCCTCTTTCCCACAGGTTACAGCACTCTGAGCTGTATGGATTCAGCTGTTTGCGTGGGCACACTCCAAACTCTTTCAGTGAAACAGTCCACTGTAAATGCAAAAACACCCCCTGTTGGGGTTTCTATTTTTTTGGGGGGAGGCAGAGGGGAAGGCTGGAAGGCAGGAGTGGGAGTCTGACTTTTTCCATCAGACTATGCCACAAAAGCTATTTGTACAGCCATATTCTGAAACAGATGAGGAAATAAAAATCTTTGAGGGTAGGAGGGATGTAGAGATGAAATGGGGGTAGTGGGGAGAAACAAGACAAACAGCTGGGACTGGAACCTCAAACTGGCTCTGCTTCTGTAGCATTCATAATGGGGAACTACACATGAAGCCCATATTTACTTCAGCATCTTTAATCAGAAAAGGACTCCAGACACACTTGCTAAAGGTCTGAAACACCCAAAATGAAGCTTCAAGTCAGACACCCAAGCTTCAAAGAGAAGCAGCAATTCCTGTGGTTCCCAGTGTGCTCCCAGTGCCTGTGTGCTGCTCACTACTTTGCCTGTGTCCAGGCACAGCTCCCGGGCTCAGCTGGCACAGCCCACGGGCCTGCGCTGGCCCATGAGCTGCGGCCCTGCTCCTCTGAGACCCGAGTCACGGTGCTGCACCCCGGCACCAAATTTTGGGCTATAACAATCCTGAAGCTGCACATGTGCCAAAAAGACAGCCCCCTAAATGCCTACCATTGCCATAATTGGACCCCCTCGTATATTTAATTTTATTTTGCTTGTACCATGGCTAAGGAAGATGAGAACAAGGGACAGCAAGAGGAAGCGATGGAAAATGCTATATCTGCTGCTCATTTTTTCCACTTTCCATCAGCTGCACTGAGGCCCCTTCTCATCCACTGCTTTTTGGGAAAGGTGCCATCCTGTACAGAATTTTCCTCCTGGTGGGAACAGCTTTGGGTGGATTAGAGAACTACTGCTGGGCAGAGCACATCTTTTTGATTAAAAATGTGTAAGGTACGTTCCCACCACTTAGCAGAACTTGTTTACATCTCAGCATTTCAGCCTGAGTTCAACCTGTGTTGTTTAAGAGGGTTTTGTCTGAATGATATATGTAAGTCAAGAGTCTTGAGTTCCATTCTGTTTTCTATTCTGGCTTTGATGTGTACCTTTGGGCAACACATTTACTCTCTCTGTGTCAGGTTCCCCCACCTGCAAATTAGAGATTTTCATAATTATCTTAATAATCCGTTAAGCACATTGAGAGTTTTGAATAAGCAGTGCAATGTGTAAAGGTTAATATTGTTTTTAAAAGCCAAAGCAACCCTTCTTATGTTACTTCTGCAAAAATACTGCATCTGATGTTTGAAAAATATAACTGCCAAGTAGATGTTAGTGCAGTAAATGTTCAGCACATGTTTGCTTCTACTGACGCACACTATTAGAAAAATTGCTTGAGACAAATTGAGATATTATAGAACAACCCTATTATGAAGCTAGACCACAAAAAAGCTTTTTTTAATTTAAACTAGCTCATCAATAGAATAAGGAAGAGATGGATGAGAATGAGAAAGTTGGTTGTAATTATTTCCCTGCAGATCTGGAACATTATCTGACAGGATTTTAATTCTTGAGTCTCTATCAAAAGACTGGCAGTACTCCAAGGTCTTCAAGACATTTTGGTCCTTAAGGGTAGCAGGATAACTGTTTGAGTAAAAGGCCTTTACTTGCTATTACTTGCTAACCCTGTGCTAGTCTGCCTTCAATCTCTTTGCCTAGAGTACTTGAGTCAATTTATATTTCACAAGAGAAACACAACTTTATGTCCAAAAAATTAAATTACTATATACAATTATCACAAATATACTTCAAATGGAGAAAGGTAGTAACGTGCAAGCAAAGTGTCTCAAATAGGTAGAGCTTTAAACTCAGACAAGGTGGGTGGCTGAACATGTGAAAATCTTGATGAAGTAAACTCTCCAGAAGAGAGGAACTATGGGTAAATAATTTTATGGCCAAAATCATTGCTTCAGAGAGTATAAAAGTTCAGGGATGCTCCCAAGGAGACAAAAAAAGCCCCCCAAAAGCCCAACAAATTCGAGACTCCAAAGAAATAAAACAACAACAAAACCCCAAACAAAAACAAACAAACAGACAATCAAAACAAAAAAAAAAACCACAATCAAACAAAACAAAGACAAAAAGCAAAAAACAAGGCCAAACCCAAAAAGTAGCTTTGAAGTTACTGTCAACAGCAAAGCTAAGTGAGAAAGATATGCACTAAAATTAAAAGTTGATATCTGAAATGTTTTAGCCTAAACTGCTGAAAGACAAAAATGAGGAAATGAGAAAATAAAACTCCAGAATAGTGGAGCTTTGAACTCCCTACTTCAGGTAATATATGCTTTTACAAAGTAGCCTTCGTAGCTGAATTCAAGTAAAAACTAGCAAAATATTTCAGCAGGCAGTACCAGTCACCTAACCTTGAATTTGCCACCTGCTTTGCCAGTTATAGCGATATAAGATATCATTGAATGTAACCTGCCTGGTAACTAAAAGTAGTTATCAAATATTAAACAAAGGACATATACAAAAACCCCCAAACAACCCAATGGAGTAATTCCCAAAACTTTCTCTCCTTCAAACCAAACTAAGCACCTTGAGTTCCTCAAAGAGATCAGGTGAGCTTCAAAAATCTGTCAGGAAAGCCTGTTTTTCGTTTTGGGCTGGTACTTCTCTTGTTCACCTCTCATTTCCATTACTGATACGAAGACCAACACAAAAGCCTGTCTTGCACCAGACATTTAACACCAGAATGGAAAGTAATTTGTACATTTCTTATCTTTTATCTTGAGTCAGGACAGTGGCACACAACAGTTACTACTTAAGACCTAAAGCTGTGATTTGTGATCTGTTCAAATTACTTTCCATTTCCAGAATTGTATTGTGTCACTAGCAGCAGCCCTTACTAGATCCAGGGTGCCAAGTAGTCCCAGACCTTTATAGAGGAGGAAACCCAAAGAATCAACTGAGGGCAATGCTGCCAGGCCACCTGGGAACCTTCTGTATCCTCAGCATGGTCCTCATTTTCACCACAAAGTGATAGCGCTCACAAGAAATCAAACCATTATCATCTCCTACATCCAGTCCTCACCCTCTCCTCAAATGGGAAAAGCTTTGTGATCTTTGACCATGGAAAGAAAATTACTTACTGAACACCTGCAGAGTCAAGCACACTGAGTATCTCAGCGAGAATTCTTCACTTCATTAATTCCAATGTGCAAAGTAACAACTTTACTGGACAGAATTACTGACTAAGTATTACTTGTGGCATTTGTAAATACCCCAGCAGAGTTCAACCCTATACCCATTCTCTCTTGATCACTTTCTCTAAAAGCCATCAGATCCCTCTGAACATCCACATAAGCTCAAGTAGAGAAAGTGGAAAATTTCTGCTAACTTAGGCAACACAGGGACCACTAGAAATACATATCCATTAACTTCAGCATTTCATGATGGGGGAGGGAAGGGGAGCAGGAGAAAAAAGGAAAAAAATAAAAGGCCACTAGGATCAGAATCTTGATGCCAACGTGAAGTGTTTTACCTGAAAAATCTATTCATGAATACAACCTAGCTTCTACATGCAACAAGATACTGCATTGTTTTTTGTATTTTGTTATTTTGGTCAGATCAATAATAATCCAACCGTATTGTGTTGTGTAAGATTTAAACACTGCCAAATTTTTGATCATACTGCTAGAAGTCATGCTTACTTTGTTATCAAAAGTTGATTTTCAGGGCAAACTGCTACAAGAAGAAAAAGTTATTCCTAGACAAAGTTATGAGAAGATCATTTTAGAAACTCTTGAAACAATTTCCGACACCATGAATGCTGTCTGTCATGACAATCAGTGGCATTTTTGCCAGTTTATCAAAGCCTTTATTATTTTATTTTCAAATTCATCCTGCTACCTGAAATTTCTTTTTTATTAAAATAATCTATGTAATTACTAACAGGATAGTTTTAAAAACCTATTTTTTATAGATCTATTTGCCTGAAATTTCTGAGTGCCCATATTTTCTTGAAAAAACACACTCTGAAACATTTATACATTTCAAGCACTGCAAGTATATGAGGATAAGAGACTGAATTTAGTCCTTGAATCTAATGCTACAGTTTTACCATGCAGTTTTTCCTTCAGCAAAAGAACATGAAGGGTAAAGTGTTAACCCCATTAAAAGCCAAGGCAAAGCTTCCATGGACTGTAATGAGACTGGGATTTCACCCAAGGTGTTAAACTGTGGTTTGGGAAAGCGAATAAAAGTACATCCATTATTGTAACAAGTACTTACCTGCTAGCCAGACTGAGCAACTCATGTCTATCGGCTACTGCGGATTTCTTTTCCAGTTCCCACAACATCACATTGATCAGGTATGAATTCTTAATTACAATAGGCACTTCTTCAAACATGTTTTCATATGCAATATTTGCTTTTTTCAAGCTGTGAAAAAAGTTACAGAATATTTACTAATATAAACAGTATCTCTCTTATTCTCTTTGTTGAATTGTTGCTCCAACAAACAACAGTTTTGCAAAAATTCTTGATTTTCATAGTTCCACAATTAAACAGGAGTCAAGTTTTGTTAAGAAAGCATTTGCATGGCAAAACCTCATGCTTACAAAGACTAGGAAAAGCTGCTCTAGGAAAAATTCTCAGAAGACAAGCAGCTGCCTTGCTTGTTAATAGATTACCTACGTGAAAAAGCCTCCAGCAAGAGACTGTACTGACAGGATTAACTCTGCCCCTTCCAAAATATTTTACTGGTTTTCCTGCCATCAGCATTTCTTGAGCAGAACTAAACAGTTAGTTACCACATGATGCTAAAATACCTTTAAAATATCATAACTACTACAATGAAGAACAATTTCCCAATACCTGCATAAGTAAAATTTTTACTGACCAAAGTAGAAGATTCACAAAATATAGTATGTTTTGGAATAATTCAATTCTGTGGTGAATATTAAAACATAAATTTTTAGTGTGTATTTTTACAATACACACATTAAAAACTATTGCTGTTGCTTTAAATAAAGTGAATAAAGTAGACAGTAATACTTTTCATAAAATATGGATATAAAAGCATGATCTAGAAGTCTCTAAGGAAATAGAGCCTTAACTTCTTTATATTCGTACTGGATTTTGGAACAAAAACTTTTGATTTTTGCCTCCACTCCTCCTTTTTTTTTGACTCATCATGGATTTGTTTGCTCATCATTGCAGTTTAAGACACCAAGCAATGAAATGAATACATTTTTCCTCAACAAAGTGATTTTAACATATTCTTTGTGCTTTTGCTATTGAACACTAAGCAGTCCGAGGCAAGGGATGCTAAGGCCTACATCTGTAACAAGATGCTAATCTTTTGAAACAGAGAAATTATCCTACTTTACTCCAGAAGACGGTGTCTACATGGGGAGTTAATTTAGAAAAAATACACTGGGACAGCTATTCCAGAATACCTGTTCTATTTTAATTCTGGGGGGAAAAAAGAGCTTAAAGACAGATCAGCTATTTCCCTCCCTCCATATATTTTTTTCTCTGTGTTTGGCTCTGCTCCCATGTACAGCTATCTACCCCATGGTCCTTAGAGCACACCCTCTGACTACCCTCAAACCCAGTTCGGGTGCCCCCACTTCTGGAAATGCCCAGCCAGCCTTTCACACCTCCTCAGCCCACTGAGCCACTGCACGACTGTCACAGCCCATACAGGTCTGTTTTCCCCAGCACACACTGCTACATTTTAAAATACAGAGTTCCATAATCCCAGGCACCGTTCTGCATCCCAGTAACTCAGCAAACCCTATGAGGAAACATTATTTGAAGTTACTTACGCTTCTGGAGAGAAGTCTTTTTCCTTGCAAACTTCCATCAATTTGGGAGTCAGCCTATATGCCTTCAGTGACAAAGACCCTTGGGCAGTCTTAATGGGATCTATTATTAAAAATGGAAAGAAGCCTATTATTACCAAACCCAGACTGCCTTTATCTTTTTAAATATCTGAATGACATAAACAGGAGGAAAATTACTAAGTAGTCCTAGTGAAAAAAAAAATTAAGACAACAAACACAGAAAAGACACTATAGCAGAAGCAGTCCTATTGCACTGCTATGTAAAATACAACCAACAATATAAAGTGATGCCAAGTAGTAAACTTAGCTTGCAGAACTTGGGGGGAATCTTGATCCATTCTGCTCGTATTATTTCCCCATTAAAGGTCCAATTCACATCTCCTTTTTTTGTATTAATTATCCACAGAATTTATGTAAGAGTGACCTCATTTAAATAAAGATTCTTCCTTGCAGTCATTCTGCAGTATATTAAAATATTCATTAAACTAAATTTATATGAAAAAGAGTAATTTTAGAGTAGCAATAGGCTAATTCAGATCAAGCTGCCATGCCACTTTGTGCCTGACAATGTAACTGGTATATACAAAGATGCGTTTTGCCTTGAATTTAGGCGGAAATTTTCTAAACAAACTGTTACATTCCTTGGACAAAGAAGCTTAACACTTGCAGCATGATAACAGCTGAAGCATGCCAACACAAGAATAAAAGCTGTGTTAACATTCATGTTGTCTGAAACTTAACACAGTAAAACTTTTAGCAATCAGTGATAAAATGAAAACCAAAATAGACTGAAACAAGTGGAAAATTCATCAAGGTCTGATGATGCAATGTTTCCAGCCAATATAAGTATACTTTAACAACTTGTTCTTTACTGTAATCCAATTGTTAACATACTGAAACAATTTTGGGGCAGCTCATAAGATTGATCGTATTCATTAGTATTTTTTCTGACAGATACTCAGGACGTTACATTTACTTCTCAGCTGGAAACTATATGCAAGTCTGCCAGATATGGCAAACTGTGAGTGTTTGGGGAGGGGGAGGCTATAAAGCTGTTAAATTGCCTACGGTTCTGATACAGCACAGAACATCTGGTCTGGAGAGCTTGAGGAAACACCATTAAATAGGCAGAAAAGAAAAAAATCTTTGTGCTAAGAAACAGTCCAGGTTTTGTATGCTTCTGTCAGAGGTATTAAAAAAACTTGGCAATTCGTGTGATGATTGGTCAGTCACGTACAGAGCCAGACACGCTAGCAAGCGGGGTTTGTTAGACATCTGGTCGGGTTCCACCAGCCCCTTCCACGAGGGAGGGGAGATGAAGGAATAAAAATGAAGCAGCTACTCCAGCATTCCAAAACGTACACATCAGGGCTCTGATAGCAAGAAAAATAAACAGAAAGAAGGAAACCCTGTCTAGACTTAGCTGCTGCTGAGGCTGCCGTAGACACAGGGTTGGTATTTACTCGAAAAGGCCTGCCAGGCTACTCTTACAGGCAAAAGACAGAATACAAAAATAGTAGTAATAATATTAAGAGGGGAAAAGAGTAATAAAGGAAACCTCATACTAACCGTAAATGAGAACTACAGACTCCTCAATTGCATGCTGGTAACTGAACTGGGAGTCCAGGAGGGCACGGGTGACAAAAGAGCCATAGTATGTGGATTGGTACCAGCCAACGTGAAGATGATCAATGTTTACGTGGCGCAGGCTTCGCATCATTTCCATCTGGTATTGGACTGGATTAAATAAAAGGCATGTTAAAAAAGTAAACTTACATAATCAGTACTATTTGAAGAGAAAGCTTGATATTAAATGAGTCAATTGTATTTTATTTTTATTTTTGCAACTGCCTAGAAATTTGTTTACTCACTGGACTGTCTTCATTAAAACCCAGAGTTTCCTCAGAGAATGAGAGTAAGACCAACCTGAGTAAGCAGACTTTTTTCAGGTGCAGTTAATTGCTAAAGTGATCAACAAACTGTTACAAGTCATTTACAGTGTGCATTACCTTCCGCATTCATAAAAAAAAAATCTGATCCTGGGTTTCACTAAGCAGTAACATTTTACCATTTAGTAACAAAGACTTATTGTGATTTAAGCTGCAGTACTGTCTGGAATTAGGTAACTTTTGGAATCAAAAGGAGAATTATTTAATGAATATATGAAATAGATTATAAACTGCATCTTTTTAACAACATAAAACTGCATTTTCAATATCAGAACTTGAGGAACAGCTATAGCTGTTAGATAGTTTTGATTGCATTTTATTTCCAATTTTCAACACTGTTTCTTCTTTTTAGGGGTATGTAAATGCAAAGGATGCATGCGTGTACATATTGTTTATAATACACATATATCTAAACACAGCAAGTTACCTTAAACAGTAGAGAACATATTTTTTGTAAGGCTTTTTACACCAACAGCTACAATGTTTCCTTGTGCCAACACAAAAATTCTATTTCAATTAAATGCTTCATTCAAACAATCACCTTCATGGAAGAGAGTTCTGTTCAGGAATATTTAACATAATCCCATCGAGCAGAACAACACACTTTATCACTTATCAGACCTTTTAAACAGACAGACTGCTGGTTAAATTTAAGGGAAGAGAAATCACTGTGATTATCAGATGAACCAACATTCAGAGCCAACTCACAGGAAATCAAATGCAATAACACTACACACTCCTTAAGTTTTGTTTGCAGCTGCAAAAATTACAAAGATAACACACACACCCCCCATGTGTTCATTTTTTGGTAATTTTTTTCAAGACTTCTCCTTGTACCAATGCAAATATGATATTCATTATAGAAGAGAGAAACACAAATTAATTAGCTGCAGAATGTGCTACATTTTCAGACCCCACTTCATATCCTTTCTAAAGGGGGAAAAAATCCACACACTATTTAAAGATATGAGGAGACATTCTTCAAGACTGGACAAATATTTTTCCAACTTATCACTCACCCTTGCAGCACAAACTACATTCTGCAGTCTTCTTAAATTGCTTTTTCATTAAATTGCCATATCTGACTGACTGTTGTATTGAAGTAACCCACATACACTTACAGACTTCTATCAGTACCTGCTGGTGATTGCATTCTGTACCTATATTCTATTCTATATAGTATTTTAACAGGACTTACTTGAAATTTGTGTTCCATCCAGGGCACCATGATAATACAGCATCCCAAAACTAATACAAGAAAACCATCTGGGCTCTGTTCTAACACAGCCAGTGAAGGAGAGGCCTGCTCCATGTGGGTGCCTCTAAACCAAGGCAAATCTGGAGATGCCTCTACACTCTTCAGGGCAGACTGCACAATTGATCAAATAGATATTTCCAAGTCAGAATGAAACCTTTCCCTTTGCCAGACCAAAGCAAGCTCATTGTGCTACTTCCAGAAACAGAGGCCAGGCTGAACAAAGCTACTTAGCCAGAGCCCAATGCTTTTGCATCTCAGTGTTTAGCTCAAAAGCAAGGTCTAGTTTGTCAAAGAGGCTCAGCCCTTAAAAAAGTTAAAAAGTTCTTAAAAGTTTTTGCGGATTTTTTGGAGGTGAAGGTGGTAAATTTCTAAATTTTATAATTAAAACAAGAACCCAGACCTCCTCCAAAACAAACCAAAAGTCTCATCATGTAAGCATGATTTTGAATTGAAAAACATATCCAGTTATTAAGTGCAGCTAGAATAAACTCTTTTGGTTAAAAGAAGCTTTTCAAAGGTATATCTGTGTAGAAAACAAGAATGACTTGTTTCTCATATGACTTGCTACAACATGCTAAAAAATAAAATAATATTTAGATCCTTTGTAGCCAAATGAAGTCATTAAGAGAAAAAATGAGAAAGGATTTTCAAAAGCAGCTGAAACAGATAAAGGACTTAGTGATAATTAAATTAAATTTAATTAAATGTGGAGTTTTAGATGTCTGAGCTAGACTTCTTGCAGTGGCAATTCTCTTGTAATATTGGACACTCTCAAAGCAGAGGTGGTCATTTAATGATGGGGAAAAGATACTTAGACATAATTCCTATGAAATCATGCGGCTGATACATCCAGATAATTTCCACCTTGAGAAGTGTAATATTCAAAGAACAGAAAAACATCCAGATCTTTTACAAACTTGAATAAAGGCATATCATGCTCTCAAAAGTGTTCCTCTGAGAGCTAACTGGTAACCAAGTTCCAGGAACAAGTTCTTTTCTTAAGAACAGTACACCCAGCTACATGTAAGAGATGTAACACGATGCAAGAGATACTATCCAGAAGAAAAAGGACTCACTGAAAACCATCCAGATTTCATGTCAGCAATTCCTCCTCTCATGACTGTTAGCAGTTAGATGATAATGAAGGCAATAGTGGAAAAAATGTCAAAGAACCAATAAAGCATCAATAGCTAACATCTTTGCCTTGGGAAAACAACTGCAGAAATTAAAACATGATGCAGTCCCCACCAGGGAGAAATGGAAACTCTTTTAACTAAACATATATATTTTATAACATGTATTAGTAGCTAGATAGCTCCAACAAGCTGCCAACTTGCACAAATGGATAACAGCCCCCAAGCTGCTTTTGTTGATACCGTTACCACTGTTTCTTTACATTGTTTGCCCAATCTACAGAACGTCATCTTTTTACCTAGAAGCTTAGCACAGACTGGGCAAGAGCTCCTTCCCTCCTTCTATTTATTACTCAAGCCGATAGCATTTGGGACAGTTGTGCACCTTTTCACGCCACAGTCCCTCCCAAGCCACTCTGGAAAGCTGACACTGAAAGAGCCACTTAGTCTAAGAGCGCCCAGAGCTGAGGTGAGCAAAGAAAAGGGCAGGGGAACAGCCAGACCAGGATGCTGCCTCCTTCTCCCTCACATTTAGATAGTGTACCTACATTTTGAAAGAAACTAATTGTTCCGGGATGTCCTTATGATGAGGAAAGGCAACAGCCACGCCTGCACTTCCCAGCGGTGCCGCTTGCACTGAGAACGTGCAAACTCTGTCTCCTGAGCCTCCAACGCTATCCTGAGCACCTTTCTGACATTCTTAGATTTTAAATTTTTTTTTAAGATTCTTGCTCTTCTTATTATTAAAAAACACCACCTCCTCCTTCTAAAATGGCAATTTTTTGTTAGCTTGCAAACAAATGGGTGGGAGGAGGGAATTAAGGAAGCTAGAAAGCATTACTTTAACTTGTCTAAAGCAAACAAAGTGCAAAACTATACAATACAGGGTTTGAAAATGACTGAGTTGTGTGGATTGGATTACCAAAAAACCTTGACTGAAAAATCTTGACAGTAAACCCTATTACAGTAGTTTGTTTTAATAAATACTGTAAAAAATTTTTTCAAAAAATAGAATAACAAAGACATTTTTCTTTTCTAGAAAGTACTGCAAATATTAGAAACTTTATCTGGGCTTTAACATATAGGAGATATATACCCTACCTTACCAATAAAAAAAGCCCTCAAAAAAAACCAAACAAAAAAAAAATCACAACAGAAGAAAAAAATACACAATATATCAGACACAAGGCAAAGAATTGAACACTGATGCAATGGCCCATTCAACATTGGGACAATTCAGCCATGTTTTCTATACCTTAAAATATCTGGTCAGTAATTTCACTATTTGAAAACCTAATTTCAGAATAGGTCAAATCAGCTGAAGCATTTAAATAAGTCCATCATTATTCTAAAATGCAAACAAATCTAAAAGCCTAGAGTTCAAAAACAACCAGAAGATGATGCAAGCTTACTTATTACTGAATTCTTTACCCAGAAAAATTCATTAGAATTCACCTCTCAGGCGATCACATATGCATATTGCTGAAACTCAGTCCTTAAATAGTTATCTTTATCATCAGAGGAGATGCATTTCAACATGACCACATTCAGACTATCAGTAACTATTGTGACATGTGAAACCTATGTGGTGTGGAGGCAATATATTTAATGACACCTCACTGGCTCGAGGCCCTAATTTCCAAAAGATAACTCAAGTTGATACACCTTAAGAAATTTGATATTAAGAGCAGCAGTCCACATGCCTCCTGAAAAGCCATGCCCCATTGAAATGGAAAGACTCTGTGCCAGTGTTAGGTGCCACAGACTGACTGGTTTTATGCTGCTCATCGCCAAGCCTGCTGCAGTGGACCCTGTGCAAAAGAAGTAACAATCAACTCTAAGCTACAAACCACTAAGATCTGTGCAGCCTTCAGTCTGCCACTCACAATACAGTGTTTGCCCCAACCCTCATTTCCCAAACTTGTCCTTTTAAGTGTGCTCAAAGACCAGAAGTTGCATGTGCCTTCAGGAGGGTAGGTCACTGGTTCAAGAACAAAGTGGACCTTTACTGCTCCCTCACCTTCTACAGCCTCCTCACAAAGCCATTCTCAAGGAGAATAAATCTGAGGATGAGTATTGTTTCCTCAAAGAATGCCGAGCACCCAGAAGGCAGATGAAGTAAAATTACCTAAAATTTACTCAAGATTAGGCATACTGTCGAAGGGACACAAAAGTCCATGAGAAGAGACAGCATCCAGTTTCTGTGCCAACAATTCTCTGAATTTAACTAGCAACATGAACATGGCAAATTTTGGTTAATCTGGTCAAAATATACTGAAAAACAACAAAAATATTCCTTTTATAGCACCGCTATTAATGTGGGTTGTATTTTTAATGCAATAATTTATCTGTTTTGAAGTGCTACCATGTGGTAGCATGCGTACTGAACAAGTGCTATACACTTCGCAGCACAAAAAAATTTGGGTTTTTCTATACATATTAACTTTGCCAAACCACATGTATGCTTCAGACAGTATCTTCAATGACTAAACCAAGTTAGCAGATGCTAGTTCAAGGAACCAGCATATGCATTTGAAAAGAAGGAAAACTGATTTATTTAATTTAGCACAGAGAATTATGGAGACAACAGATTAATTCGTTTCCCTCCACACACAAAATCTCAATTAATTGTCTAAAAAACTGTGAATCACAATAACTGCATCTATTGATAACAATTCCAATTGTGAAGATACAAAAAATAGGAATGCCACAACCAACTTGTTATGGTTAAAAAATACAACTAAAAAGAATGAGAAAAGAAAAACCAGAATTCAGAATTAATTCCAGGAACGGCAATGTTTCATCTGAAAAAGCCTTTAGATACAGTTGAAATCTATTTCTCTGTCCAAAGTGTGCACCACATATGCATACAAATATTTACAGATTTTTATCTATATCCAACCACCTCACACATACACACTTCTCCCAAGACAAATGCACAAGCTCAGTAGCTCAACAATTCCCCTATTCACGGAGAAAAAAATTAAAAGTAAATATTGCCTTCCTCAATAATATTAATTTCCTCCTCTGAAATATCAAGTCATGGTTACAAAACAGTGCTCTATTTTATGCACTTCTGCTATACAGGGCTGGAAGCACCTGACCTCGTCTAAACTTGGAAGCTAAGCAGACCAGGGTCTGTAGGTAGCTGGATGGGAAAAAAAAAAATCACATGAAAAGTAGGCAAAAGTCCAAGAGCCATAGTCATAAGAGCACAAAAGAAAGAGCAAATCAAAAGACTTAATTCAACCCCATTTTAATTAAACTGAAGAATAAAAAAAAGGGTAGAACATATCTGGCCAAATCACGGAATCACTATCACTAGGTTGGAAGAGACCTTCAAGATCACCAAGTCCAACCCAGCCCTAACACCTCAACTAAACCATGGCAATGAGTGCCACATCCAGTCTCTTTTTAAACACATCCAGGGATGGTGACTCCACCACCTCCATGGGCAGACCATTCCAGTACTTTATCACCCCTTTCTGTAAAAATCTTTTTCCTAATATCCAACCTATATTTCCCTTGGCGCAGCTTGAGACTGTGTCCTCTTGTTCTGTCAGCTGCTGCCTGGAGAAAGAGACCAACCCCCACCTGACCACAACCACCTTTCAGGAAGTTGTAGAGAGTGATAAGGTCACCTCTGAGTCTCCTTTTCTCCAGGCTAAATAACCCCAGCTCCCTCAGTCATTCCTCATAGGGCCTGTGTTCCAAGCCTCTCACCAGCTTTTTTTTTTTTTTTTTGAGGAATTTTGTGTTCTAATGAATTAGCAACAGAGGAAGAAAAACTGAACATTCACAAATCTGCATTTTCTGTACAGGCTATGAGATAAACTGGCTACAAATCTTTTGGAATCCCCTCCATCTATGCTACCAACACTACTGCTCTAACAAAAGCCAACCTCTTCTGAGTGAATGCTGATTACAGCACCCGAGGCTTTGCTAGGACCTTCATGTTTTTCTAAAACAAAAAGGTCCCTGCTTTTATGAGAAAAAATGAGAGAAACAGAAGTGGAAAGACTCTTCAGTACCAATTCATTATGTACATTCAGTAAACTCATTCATTTTTAACCTTGATCACAACTCAATGTTAGTTTTATGACAGCACTGTGTGATATTAATTGTGCTCAACAGAATATAAAGTACAGGACACCCAGAGGAGATATCACAATCAGTAGGTGAACAGTGAAAAGTAACAGAACATAATAAAAATAAAAAACAGCATTTAGAGTGCTTCTGTCGGGAGAGACTTACCCAAGTGTAAGCATGTACCTCCAGACAGTTATTTATTACCAGTTTAGCCAGCAGTTGCCAGAGCACAGTCCCCACCAGAGCTGATGACCATAGCCCTGGTATTAGGGACAGGGAGAATTGTCCTGGGATCAGGAACATCCCAGCAGAGCCAGCAGTGACTGCCCATGACTACCTTGCTACTTTACAGAGGAGGCTCCAAGCCATAGGCCAGCACAAGGACAGCTGACAGCTCCTGACCAAGTAGGGCAAGGTAGGAAAGGACAGCTCTGTCACTGGTGGGAATAAAGGATGAGGACAAGTTTTGAGAGCAAATGAGTAAAACAAGGGAATGGGGAGCACAGGGACGTGCGTGACAGCACAACGGGAAAGCAGAGAATGGAAGCAAACCACTTCCTGCACATGTGCTGGCACTCACCCAGGGTTTTCTGACAGCAGGTTTGGGCCTCTGGTCTAAGCACACAGCCAGTGAATCAGGAGGCAATCAAAGCCATCAACCTAGTGTAGCATTTTATAAACACACGAGCAAACACTCAGATAAGCCTTTGGACAAGCTAAATCTCACTGGCCACACAATTCTCTACACAATTCAAGATAATGGGAACTTGTCCTGTTTTTAAATAAGTCCATCCAAGCCTCAATACGACTCTAAATATGATGGGTAGGACTGTCAAGGTAACTTGAGAAATTGTCTAAAGTATGCAACATTATTCCAAAGGATAAAAGCATTATAATACTATCTTTCAGAAATATTAAAATACTGAGTTTTCAAAAAGCATTTTTAATTCCAAAATCCACTACAAACTAGCATCTTGAAATAAAGTTAAAATCAAGCAATATAATTCAACTATTTTGTTGGCAATGATTATCTAGAAGAAATGGTCAAAAGAGAAAGCAACATATTGGAAGGCTTTCTGCCTATCTTTTGAGTATTTTTTTCACATTTATCTAGAAAGATCCATCTTCACAGCACCTTACAAACACTTGCCAATTAATCCTCCTATAGGGCAGGTAAATATTATTCTTCTCCAAGCATCCATTTGGCTTACTACACTACTATTTCTACATTGATTGAAGACAAATTTGATATGAGATCAAAATCTTTATCCAGAGAAAAAGTTTCAGTCAGCCTACATTGTCATGACAGCAGTAAACTGTACTACTAAAAATGCCATCTGTTCAGCCTAAAGCTTGCTTTCCTTGTAAGAAGGCAGGAAGATGATATCTCATTTCCTAATAAACATCACATGCCTAATGAAAGCATCAACTGTTTTCTATTAGGAGTGTATTCCCATGAACTTCAGCACCTTGAAGCCTTTACTTACACCAATTTTGTCCAGTATCATTCTAGCTGCTAACACGCAAAGTAGGATTAAAGGAATGAAAAGGAATTAGCATGGTCAAAAAACAACTCTGTTACAGTAACCTCATATCGAACAAAGCACATCCTTTAAAAAAAAGTGGTTTTTTAAAGTTTCCTAAGATATCCTTAACTTCATTTAACAGCCATTGATTTTAGCTTGTTTACTCTAGTGAGAATACATTAACAGGTAAAAGCTCTTTCTTCACAAAATATATTCTTTACAATATATCTACCTTAATGCTCAAAGTTACAAAGCAATTAAGCACACAATAACACAAAAATGTGTGGTGAAACTAATTCCCTTCCTACATAAATGTCAATCAGATTAATGTATTTTTATGAAATTTTATATTACATAAATACTCAAAGAGGTTATTCAATTACCTGGAAAAATTTGGAAATGTTTAAAGATTAATGAATTACACAGTCACTTTTACTTTAATGTAACACAGATTTTCATATTCAACAATTTGAAAGCAGAACAGGAACAGACTGAAATGGAAACAACTCAAAAATCCCTGCATTTTAAAAAATCACTACTTTCATACAGCATGCATCACAAGAAAGTCAGTCTCATTTAGTTAATAACTTTTCAGTAAGTGAAGAAAAATTATGACTTCACATAAGGGGTTTCGGGTCTTTCAAATTCCTCATCTCCCCTGAAAACACAGAAAAAAACCACTTTTCTTCTTTGTAAAGCTTCAAAGCTTGGGTATTTTCTACCAATCACTGTTTGCACTGCTGAAATTCAAAGGGCAGTGGGAAGTGGAGGGACATCTTCCACAGCTTATTTAAAGTCAAAACACCCACCTTGTGTTACCAGATACAATGAAGCAAGTGGTTTTCTGATGGCTTGGTATTAAATATGCACAAGAATTTCTAAATGTGCTTTCAAGAATTTCTCACATTGTTCTTAAGTTTCAAGCTCATAAAACACGGTCTGAGCACTGAAGCACACACAGCCCCCATACAGCAATCTTCCCTGCATTGCCTTTATAGCAATTCATTGCTACTGCCTCTTTCTTCAGCTGAAAGTTACACCAGCTACTTTTCTGTGACCTCCATCAGCCCATCATGTAGGGATAACACTACTAAACACTTAGCAGAGAGAATCAGTGAAGTTACAATTTTTGGCAAAACAAAAGAACATGGTAGCCACCCCCATAAACTCATCCTTTGAGTCAAAATTACACAGGTATTTTACTAAAAATAAAAAGATGATTCTATCTTTAGCACTGCCCTTACTGCTCTTCCACTAGGGGCCTACTGTGCAAGGCAAGACCTCCCCAAGTACCAGGAAGGCCTGAAGCAGTCAGCATCTATTGCTCCTTTCAGGAGGGCAGAAGGACCCCACACAATCCCCAAAATTCAACTAGTTTTACAAAGTCTACCAGTTTTGTCTAGCCCAGGTGCTGTTACTTGCTGAGCAAACAGCTATGAAATGCCACATTAACTTCTTTCTCTTCAGTAAGAACTGCACTTAACTATCACTCCTCATTTAACACAGCAACGAGGAGCTTTGTCTAATACCTAGATGAACACAATGTCACAAGGACGCTTCAGCACACCTCTTACAACATTCTGAGAGCCCTACTGATATCTCCAAGTAACACATCCCATTGAGCAGTCCAGGACACAGCCTGGGACATCCCATCTCACCAGCTTAGAGAGCAATGACTAAGCTGAAAGCTCTAACAAAGGGCATCTTCACTTGGATCTCTGCTGCAGGACCATCTACAAGTGCTCCTCATGGCTGTCAGCCAGGTCTTCCAGCCATGAGCAACACTTTAATTCACAGGAGGTACAAGTAAGTCAGAATTCAAGCCAAGCCCTACCCAGCAGACAGATGACAAAGTATCTCTTCACTACAAGATCCAGGGTCAGACATTTGCTTTGCCAAGCATTGACTTCCAGACAAAATGAGTCAAGTCCTTTTGCTTGCAATCCCTGCCACAACAGAAATCTTTGCCCTTGTTCAGCTTGCAGGCAGATTAGAGTGACAGGTTCCCTTCTGGTTAAGTTCCTGAGCTAATGATTGCCACTACACAACAGACACACATATTTAACACCACTTCTTATCACTAGGCAACTCTTCAAAAGAGGGAAAACTCAGCTTTTATTATCCAAACTCTAACACAAAAAATTCTTAACATGCAGGCTTACAAAAGGGTAAGTAAACAACTCGTTCACCTAAAGATTTCTCTAGATGAAGTGAAAGGTTTGCATTGCACATGTGGAGGCCACGGATCCATACAGAGATGATGCCTAATGAGAACCAGAACTGAGTATACCAGACAACTCAATGTTTTGAGGGGCACACCTTATAGTAGTATTTTACTGCAGCATGATGACTACCAAGAGCTGTTTGCAATTTTAATCAGGATAGTTTTAGGTCTGTGAAATATTATGAAGAAAACTGATTTTAGATGTGTTCAAAAGTAGAAGACACTGATCAACATTTTCTACAAAGCTTGAGGAAAAATATTCAATTTTGGAGGAAGTATAACTACCAATTCAAACCTTGTGAAAGTATTTGCCCAAAAGACTCTTAAATTACTGCAATTAGATCACAAGACATTTTCTGCTTCTTTGTTAAGTCTTCCCTGCCAACCAACAGTCACAGCACAGTTATTTTGGAAGCTGTTGGCTGCACCAAGAAACAACAGATTAAATCAAATTCTCACAGAGATAGTCCCTTTCTGCATGTGAAAATCAGCCTCCTTTTTTCTCTAAATATTACATATAAATTGTGTGCATTTCAAAATGACAGGTGATAGCATTAGAAGGATATTGGAGACGCAAGAAGTTATACGGTGGCCACATATGCTAGCAGGCAGCAAGAGCTTGCAGTGAGAGACATGACACTAACCAAAAATTCAGCATCCAGAACTGATGGCATCCAAATAATCAACACATCTCATCTCATAAACCTAAGCAATGATGTTAGAAAAAAGCCAGTGTCATGCTTCATTAGGTAAAACCTTGTTTTTATACCAATTCCAAAAGAGAAATGTTCAAGAACCTCACTAATACATCATTGTACTGCTTCCTTACATGACTACTACCACAGCATCTATCAATTAATCAGCATCTGCAACATTTAATTAGTGAAAGAATATTACAGTACTTAAGGTTTTAAAAGTGTTACAGCTTCAGGCATAGCAGCACAGACTTCTAAATAACTCCAAAATTATGCTTTAAAACAGAGTTAGCAACTCACAACCCAGGTGTCATGGAAAGCCCGCAGGTACAGTTTTGAAAGGCTCAGTGGCAGCTACTGTGCCACTTCACCACAAGAACCACCACAGGTAGGGAGACACACACACCAGATCTTGTTTTAACACACAGGAATCTACTGCAGCACCTAAACAACAGTGGTTCTGTTTCCAGATGCTTTCTATGTGGATGTAAAAAAGAAGTAAAACCTGGTACCTAGCATTTCAACTGGTCAAGACAGATCCAGACCAACTGTGCAATAAATGCATTAACATTTTCCAAATCCCCAAAGTATTTCTATACCAAACTTCCAACCTTGTCCTGGTCAACTTACATAGTTAGCTACTACATGTCCCATTTTCTTCCCAGGGAAATCAGATGCATCATCATCAGTTACTGCCTCCTTTATTTTCAGTCATGTGTGTGCATATATATACACGTACATACATACAGATGTGAGGAAGGTGGAAGAAGAGGGAGAGAGGAAAGAATACATACATACACACAACATATACATATATACATCCCATACGTAAATAGATATTTAACCATAAATCACGGTGTTTTTCCCATGGTAAACGTCAATGCACATGACCATGCTTTTATATACACAGAAAAAGTAAGGTAAAGGCAGCTTCTCAACAACAAGCAAGACACAGAAGGCTGACAGCATTTGTTTCCAGTATTACAAAGTTCATTTCAATCCTTACCCCCACTCCAAAAAATTTTCAGCTTACAATTTCTCACCACTGCCCAGATAATAACATCATGGTTAGGGAAAATCAGGCCAAGGTAACTGAGAACAGAAATCCCCATTTCACTGAGCATTACTCTTGCAGTAAGGAACTACAACACTGCACAGTATCTACTGATTGGCATCATCACTGGTATTACTCAGTGGAGTTTCTAAAGCCCAAGCTAACACTAGTAATGCCTGCATCAGTATCACTTCTTCAATATGTCCTCAAAGAAACAATGAATTCAGGCCAGGTTCAGGAAGTCTATTCCATAGCCCAGCAAGAGGAACAATAAAACCAGGAGTGGTTAGATATCTGAGGTAAAAGACAATCATGCCTTTGCAGGAGCAGCCTTTGGCACACAGCAATTTGAGATTGTGCACTATGTTCTAATGCAAAGATATCAAATAATTTAAACAAAACTAAAACCCACAACAGTTTAAGAATATTTAATTTAGAAAATAAAGCTCATGCTTTTAGATCAAGCTACACGAGACAGAGTCAGGATGAATTCCTCTTCTTTCTAGGGCTTGTAACATCATATGGCAGGATTTTGCAAGCCAAAGCTAATATTTCAGCAACATAGCACTTGCAACTTTTATATCTAAGTGTGGCTTGTTCTTTTAAAGTAGCCAAGAACTGAACTCACACCCTGTTTGAACAGGCAGAAAAAGTGCTCTGTGCCAAGAAGGAAGTTATAAACTTAAAGAAGGTTTTTTACATTGGAAACAAGTTGGGAAGCAGATTCACTGCAATCAATTCTTTAATGATTAAGAGAAAAAGCACAGTACATCAGAGCTGGAGGCAGCAGGCTGCGGTTCCACTGCTTGCTCAGCTGAAGGACTCCCTGATGGGGGCTGGACAAGTCAATTCTTTCCACTCCCGCTTGTTCTCTGAAGACTAGAAACCCTTGGGACAGCACTCACCATTTATTGTGAACAAAGCCTTGAAGCAAAACAGTTTCATTTGAGGAAGAGATGAATCATCAAATCACTTGGTGGTACCTATTTTTCACTAACTGCCAAAATGCCTTTGTAACAACAATGTATTTACAAACTCAAATTATAGTTGGAGAGGGTAAAAAAGATACAACAAGATTAATACTATTTAAACACACTTCAGAAAAAAGCCACAAAGATGATGAGCCATGCAGGGCTGTGAGCAGCAGCACTAAGTCCATCCAGATGCCAGTCACTCTTTGTGTGCCAAAGGGATTGACACTGTGTCCAATACTCTTCTGTCATCTTCATTAATGACCTGGATGATGGGACAGAGTGAACCCTCGGCTAGCTTGCCATGATAAAAACCAGAAGGAGGTTTGTGCTGACTTCCAGAGCGATTTAAACAGGCTGGAAAAAAGTTCAGCAAAGGCAATTGCAATGTCCTGCTCCTGGGGAGGAAGAACCCCAGGCACCAGCACATGCTGGGGCAGATTAGCTGGAAAGAAACTCAGCAGAAAATGAAACTGGGGGTCCTGGATGGATATTCAGTTGAGCCATCAATGGACCCTTGCAGCACAAGCCAGTAGCTCTTGGGCATTAGGAAAAGCATTCCCAGCAGGTTGAGGGAGGTGATCCTTACCCTCTGCTCAGCCCTGGCGAGATACATCTGGGGGGCTGTGTCCAGTGCTGGGCTCCTCAGCACAAGACATGGACCTACTGCAAAGAGCTCAGGGACAGGCCACAAAGATGGCTGGGGCCTGGGGCATCTGTCATTCAAGGAGAGGCTGAGAGAGCTGGAGAAGACTCAGAGGGATCCCATGTGCCTGAAGATTTTGGAAATTCAACTTTAATATATGACAAAATAGCTTGTTTGTTTGTTTGCTTTCAAACTCTGAGAAAGGGCAAACTTCCCAGCAGCTGTCAAGAGAAGCTGTAGAGCCTCCAGCCTTGGAGACAATTAAAACTCATGTGTACAACCTGTTCTAGCTGTGCTGCTTTGAGCAGGAGGATTGAACCAGAGATCTCTAGACACTCCTTCCAAGCTCAGCAATTCAATGATTCTGTGACTGGAAAAGATGGCTTAATAAGTGAGAATACAGTAAAAAAAAAACAAAACAAAACAAAAAGAAATGCCAAATATTAATTTCAGTCACATAAAACATTATTTTTTTTAAAGGGGTCAAGATCACAAAGTTCTGCTAATTGCTAAAATAAAAATACCACAATATAAGTAAACCAAGTTTGCCTTGAATAAAATATAGGTTTCTAGAAACAAAGAACCATAGTGTGAAATCTCATTGAAGGAGATTTTTTGTGTTTCAAAAGCATTCATTTTCATTCCGCATTTATCTTTTTGTTAGCTATTGAAAACGTTAAAAGCAATTATACAGATGACTATATAATTCTCAAACGATTCAGCCTAAATATTTTTTTCAAATGCAAACAAGACACAAGTCACAATAGGTGCAAAATCTTTGGTTAACAGCCACGGACCATATTTATTTTAGACACTCTCACTGAATGTCAAAAATGTAACAGAAATTGTTTCAAAAAAATTAACATGGGTAAGCCAGTCTGAAAATATTTTGTTATATAAACTGTGCTTAGATTTGCATCTGCAGTTCAATACGGTAAGCAAATACAAAAATACAGAACCGTCAAAGGACAAAAAGGAAACAAAGCCAAGGACTGAATAACACTGAACTGCAATGTCAAGAGGACTTGAAAATAAAGGCCTGGAGAATTCATTTTGTTCAACAGAGAAACGTGGCAGAAAGAAATGCAAATTAAAAAGCATTTTACTACATTGACCATGATGCCCTACGTTTAAAGTTGCATGTAAATTTTAAAAAAATGGTGTTTCAGCCATCAAGAGCAGACTCAGTAAATTTTCTTTAATATCAATATAACCAGAATTTCATCTAGATGGGCTGCTGAAGACTCCTTCTCTGCAAGATATTACAAAGAATGCTATTTCCTGAAGTATTTCACTGAAAAAAACTAAAAACTTCCATTTGCCACATTTACACATTTATACAGAAAACAGTTCAAAATGATACAAGTTTAATGAGTGGAACAATGGCAACTTTGAGGTATCTGTTAAGGTGACAATTCAGTAAGAATAACCTCATATGGTCACCTAATTATTTTAAATTTCCTGATGTATTTTATTTTTATGTATAACAATCACAGTATCAGGTCCCAGCAGGGAATCCGCAAACTTCGTAAGAAGTTTACTCTGCCTTAGATAAAAGATATTTATACCATTCTCAAGAATCTCTAAACAACTACTTAAAAAACTGCAATTTGTGTTTTAAACACCTCCTCCATATTTTATCATTAGAATATACTCAAGGGGACTGGGAAAAAAAATCCTTCTTTCTGTGAGAACACTGAGTCAGCGATGCTTATTAGAGAGCTTTAATGTATCCACACAGACACAGAGCTTGTGGTGTATGTGCACAGAGCCTTAGCCATAAAACACCAACCAAATCATGTTGATTGGTAGTGTTGTTTTTTCACTGCCCAATACATTCAGTTGCTGATTAGCTAAGAGTCTAATACAGTTTTTTTACAAATAATCTTTCTTCAATTCTTACACATAAGGAGTTCAGGAGTCTTGAAACCATGCCCTACTCCACTAGCAAGTGGAAGACTACACACCAAAAAAAATGTCCTTGCTGAAGTCCTGAGAGTTAGAAACACTCAAGAAACTGGCAATTGCACCTACTGAAACTTCTCTGCAGGAGAGCTGAATTCACAATGGTTTCACAAATCCAGATCTCTACCCCGGACTCAGCATAACCCAGTCCATGGCGATCTATCCCACTTCTGCGATGGACAACCACGCCTCCAGAGAGATTTCCAGGCAAGTGGCTAAATGAGCTACATGATGACCCCAACACAACTGAAACTTTGCCCATTCCATTCTTGTCCTTTAAAGAAGAAGGAGGCCAGGGTCTTTTCCTCTCCTCCTCTCACGCCAAAAGGCTATGTGGCGAACCAAGTCTATTCTCACAGCCTCCTCTCTTAGGCATTACTTTGGAAGCATGAGGAGGATCAGGAATATCAGGAATACTACCCTGGACTTAAAGACATGCTAATTAGCTTTTAAAAAACACCTCCAAATTCCCTGACGTGTCCTCACATTATTAAACGTGCTTGATAAACAAAATTCACTAAACACAGATAAATATTTGCTATCCTTGCTATCCTCTACAGTTTTCCCTGGCAAAACTTTCCATGACATGGGTATGAGACACTTATTTTTTGTTCACAGACACCAGACACACATCAGCTTCTGGACAGTGCTGTAACTCAAATATGGCAAGGGTGGCACATGGTTTGAGCACAGGAGCGTCTGTGGGTGGCCAGAAGCTGAATTTCTGATACCCCATTCTGCACAGAGGTTAACACCTCTGCGCATAGACAAAACCAGTGAGCCACACAAGCAGCCCACTTATTCAAAGATGAAATTAAAAGATTAATTTCCTTCAAGAAATATCAACTGCATCAGCCTAAGGGATCTCTTCTTGAGATTCACAATTATTACTGAAATTACTGAGGCCTCTTCATCCAAAAGACAACTTTATGCTGTGAACAATCTCTAGCAGTAAATATGTAAGATATCAAATCACGTGAACTATTAATAAATATTGAAGTAGACAACAGGCTTACATAAACATACAAAATCTGCTCTGTTTAGTGTTACCTTATCTTTACAAGCAAGCTTAGTCTAAGACTGGATCATTATACAAATGGAAATTATAAAATATCTTGCTGAAATAGAATCTAAAAGAAAAATATATTTAATATGAGACATTACAATGGTTCTTCAAGTTATAAAAGGTTTCCTTTATCTCCAAATATTCATAACATGTTTAAAATATATTCTGAATTTTATTTCTCACAGTGTTTGATATAAAAAACAAACCAGAAGGTTGCCCTAAAGATAAATGAAACATCTGGTGGAACATGTAATAAGCTTCAGGCTCACATCTGCTACTGAAGTTAGTATTCCCGCACCACAGCTACAAGCTCTATGCAAAGCTCTACAAGAATAACTGAGAACAGGGAGGATTATAGGGAACACATTCCTCAATCTAAATTGATATTTCCTCTTCCATCTGAATCAACATTATGCTTCCATATGTATGCATTAATGCCCAGCGCTAACCCTCAGTGGAAAATAATTTCTAAAACTAAAGTTATCTCAATTAAAACATATCCTTTTATTTTATATCATAAGGGGTTTTAGGCAGTTTTAAACATATGAAACCATTTATCTAGGCATATTTATATACGTAAATATATATAGTTAAAACTGGATATGTGCATATATACATATAGTTTTTTCACTAGTTTTAGAGTGTTAGCAAACTTACAGTTAATTCATCCATATGTCATTACATTTGACAAAATTTATTGGCAAAATAACAAAGAGTAGACAGTAGACGGCATAGTTACTGCAATTATATAGGAGTGAAGCCCCAAGTATTTTCAAGCAGTAACTGATAAAACTGAATGTAAGATACTTCCTAAGGAACAAACTACGTGTAACTCACATTCCTCTTTCTATAAGGAGACTGCTCAATATTTATCTTTTTTTGCCCATTCACTCCTAAACTTTCAATTTCTTCCATAAACAATGACAGCAAAATGTTTACATTCAATGCCAACAGAAATTGCTTTATATTTTTGACATTTTAAAAAGACCCTTTTGTGCCATGGAGAGTTTAGAAAAAGGCAGATATCTGCACAGCAGGGAAAAACGCACTTACATTTTGCAACAGCTGTGAAAGATCAGTCCACCAGGGAAACCAAAATCAACTACAAACTGGGAAGTGTTTAGGAAATAAAATGTTTCCATCACCTCATCCTATCATTCCCTTCCATTAGTACTGAGGAAAGAGAGACTGGATTTTATACAGTGTTATAAATGGTAGGAACATAACAGGCAGTGGAAACAGAACTGATCACTAAACATTGTTTGGTGACTAACAAAATTGGTCACTAAACAATTCTAACATCAAACCTGGGACAAAAAAGCATAAGTACCCAGCGAGCATCTAGTTAGTCAGAATATGAAGAAGGGATATTCACATCCAAACTTATTTTTCTTGGATGAAAATTTCATAGTCGAACTGCAAGCAATTAAGGTGTTTAATCAGAGTAACATGGAAACTTTTTCAATAAATAGATTACATGGTAACACGAACTGTGCTGCAGAAAACTCCCTCAGTACAGGGCCCTTTTCTCACACTTAAATTTGCAAAAGTGCAATTATTATAATAATAAAAGAAGTTTTATATAGATTTAATGCAAGACATGGGAGAAAAATAGGGAAGATATAAATGTCATATGATCACCTAGGGAACAAAAATTAAGGACTGGCCACAGAAAACCTGATCAGGCCAGTAGTGTCATGATATAAATCATGCACAATACCAAGAATCTATCATGCAAAAATAGAATTGCAATATCAAGCATACCAAATTACTAGGTGTTACTTGTGTCCTGCTCCTTGACACCCTTCAGAAAAGGGATGAAAGGCTGCAGGAGAAGAATGGACAAAGAGGGACTGCTTCTGACACAAGGAGAACCAAGGCATGGAGGGGGAACTTGCATTTGTTCAGATTTAAGAAAAAACAAGCAAGTCCCAGCTTCTCTTCCAAATATCTGTTGCAAATAATCCACCTTGCAATGTAACTTTGGAATACTCTGAAGACAAGTGTGATGCAAAAGTTTTTCAGAACTCAAAGCAGCTGTCGGGGCAAAACCCACCACATATTCCCAAAAAAAACCAACCCAACACAAACAAGCAAAATGTCAATCTGATGCACAGAGCCCTATGAAGCTTCCATGCTAGCCTCTACAAATTATTACCTATTTACACTGCCTTGTACATAGCAGAGCAGTTTGGATGAATCTCAAGTATTGTCTAAATGCTCAAGTAACCTGTCTGTCTTTGTGAGCTCAAATTTAGTTCTTCCCTTAATGAGAGTCATGGCAGCTGCTTAGCTCTTTTACAGAATTTGACAAGTCTAAGCGGTGAAACAGGTAATATTTTGCTCAGGCTTATTTCAGAATTACTGTATCTGAAATTATTATTATCTGCATACTTAACTGAGAATAAAATAAGTCACCACAATAATGTTTACAGCTCTTGGTAATTTTATGATAAAATTAACTCTCTGCTGTGTTAACAGACAACAAAGTAAATAAGCTGGCAACAAAATTAGACTGTTTCATGTCACACTCAATCCTTTACTTTCAACTGCTGCTGAAATGGGTGGTCCATACCCAATCCTCCTCTTCCTCCAGCTACATGAGCTTCATCAATTTGCTGGATTCACTCCCCAGTAGATCAATAAGCTGATCTGACTCGCTCTGTGGCCATGCAAGCCCTGGATCCTGCACAGGGCAGGAGGCAGGACCAGGCAGCCAAATGCACAGAGGAACAGCTGGGATGGCTCCCATCCCTCAACTGATAGATTAAATCACATGTATTACAAAAGTTCAACTGCAGAGAACAAATCACTCCTTCTAGAATGAACAGCACTGTAACTAGAAATACCCAATCAATTCTTTTTTTTCCTATTCATCATTTAAAGAAACCTGTCCTAAAGACATCAAAGAAGGGATATATTACACGTTATGGTTAATTTACCGTTCTTGAAGCCATCCAACTTAATCAATACACCATTGCTTTCAGGCCACAATACAAATGCCTTGGTTATTTAAGAGTTGCTTTGCCAGGGGTGCTCAAATTACAAAATTTACCAGCCAAGAACATATTTAATTTAAATTCTACCTACAAAGGTCTTCCTATAGCAATGATCATTTGCTTCAGAAACTGCAGAGCAATGAAATGGTCTGCTCCCAGCAATAAGGGCCCTAACAAGAGCTATAACACATTAGGAAAAACATCAGCAAGACACTTAAACAAGATTTAAATAATTTAAAGTCACCCAGAACTTACAGAATTGATCAAATAATACATATGTACTTTGTTTCTTACATTTAAGAAACTGAGAAAATATTGTAAAACTAAAAGCAAGGGCTCTGTGTCATTAACTGGAAACTGTAATTCACTGAATTTACAGTGTGAAGGATAAATACATAGTCAGAGTGCCTTACATACCAACACAGGATTTATGCAGCAAATGATTAAAAAGGAGTGTCAGAATTCCAAAACACAAATCTTCTCTTAACAAAAAAACAAAATACTACAAAAACCACAGAACCTCTCACTTTTGTGTGGAAAGCTGTCTAAAGAGTAAGCACTTGTTTTGTCATCAAAAACAGGCATTTGAGAGGGCACCATATACCAATACAAAAAGCATTCTAATGATTAAAGATCCAATCCAGTTTGAGACAGAAAAACATGCAATAGAAGAGTGCATTAATAGTCAAGGTCTTCAGAGGCTGCTGGTGTTAGAATTACTGATTTGAGTATTTTTACATAACATCAAGTTAGGAAATAGTTTCTGAAAATTCTATTGCCAAGAAGAGTTGCAGGACTTGAAAACACTGAAATATCTTGCTTTAAGTCATTCTGCAGTCTTTTCTCTATCCTGAAGTGTGTGCAAATCACTATCCCCATCCATACAGATCTCTGGTGCTACTGGCAAGCAGGAGTAAGATCAAGTTATGCAGAGGAAATAATGGTACATACTGTATTTCAATCTATGACCAATTAACAACTACATGAAATAAGTCAAGACAGGAACCATCAACAGAAGTGTCTTCCTCTCTGCATAATGCTATGCAGAAAAGATGAATCACAAAAAAATATTATTCAAATTTCAACTGTGAAAAAGGGGAAGAAGACAAGGAAGAGAGAGAGGGAAAGAGAGAGAGAGAAAGAGAGAGAGGGAAAGAGAGAGAGGGAAAGAGAGAGAGGGAAAGAGAGAGAGGGAAAGAGAGAGAGGGAAAGAGAGAGAGGGAAAGAGAGAGAGGGAAAGAGAGAGAGGGAAAGAGAGAGAGAGAGAGAGAAAGAGAGAGAGAGAGAGAAAGAGAGAGAGAGAGAGAAAGAGAGAGAAAGAGAGAGAAAGAGAGAGAGAGAAAGAGAGAGAGAGAGAGAGAGAAAGAGAGAGAGAGAGAGAAAGAGAGAGAGAGAGAAAGAGAGAGAGAGAAAGAGAGAGAGAGAAAGAGAGAGAGAGAAAGAGAGAGAGAGAGAGAAAGAGAGAGAGAGAAAGAGAGAGAGGGAAACCAGAGATTTCTATCCTTGTAGACTGGCAAAACAGCAGAATAACTAAGAGGCTTGAGGCATATGTTTAATTTTACAGCAAATGCAGGATCAAGTCCCAGAATCAAGTTTGATACTTCAGACTGGATCGCAACAGCATGTTCCCATAGCACCAGTTAACACCTCCACACCCTTTACTAGGCAGTGACATTCTTGGGATCTTTGTCTTCAAGGAAAGCCACTTCACCAGCTCAGGCTTTATACAACCCACCGAATCACCTTTTACCCATTTCACAAAACCTCTCAACTCCCTCTCTGAGTAGGACAGCTGATAAAAACTAGCCAATGTATTTCCTTCTTATTGTTCCCAGCTGTCTTTCTTCCTTAGCATGACATTCCCTACAGCTCATTTTCTTTTCAATCCAAGCAAGCTTCATGTTGCATAGAAAATCCCACCTTGAAACACATCTGCTCTTTTTGATGCATTAAGCTCACTAAATGTACTGCTTACAGTCAAAATGTGGGGATCCTCTCAGGTTGTCTCCTAGACACATTCTTAAAAGAAGTCAATTGAAACTTAAACCACAGCCATTCCTACGTAAAGTATCCACAAAGCAATAAGCAAACAATCCAGTCTCTTGGTATCTTCTTGTTTAAAATTATTCTAATTGGCCTTCCTTTAGCTTTGACCAGTATACTGATAATTTCTTCATATCAATTCACCAAGCTAATACAGATAGTTCTCCTATTCAACTGCTTTAATACATTAATAAAGAAGGCTGGAGGGCAAAGGACAAGCTGTTGCTGCTACAACAAATATAAGTTTATCTCTCTACTTTTAAGCTTTTGTCTAGCTTTCCACTTTCTGCATGTAAATACTCCTTCAATACTAAAGGTTCATTTCCATTTTCCTATTCTCACACTTCCCATCACCTTCTGGCATTATTTCAGCTACATTTTTTGCAAAAAGCACAAACACTGCCGACTTTGCTTATGAAGAGTTGTCCAAAACCAGCTGCAAATCATTCTCACTTTTCTTTGAGGAACCACTGCTCTGTCAGGATGACCAAGAAAGCTTGATAAAATCTATCTTTTTATCAGGTCTATTTTATAATCCCAACACTCAAGTTGCTAACACATCCAAGCAAGGGAACATGGCAGTTGGTGCATTACACAAATGCAACATGACCAGATTTGGGTTTACAGGTACCTTGACAGAAATAAGTAAAAGTACAGCAACCCCTCTGGGGCCACTATTCTAGAGCTGGTTTTACCTGCTACACCATCAAATGGATGCTGCAAGCAAGGAGGACACTTCGCTAGGAACTGAAGAACCCATTTACACTTTCTGAGTCACTTAAATAAAATTTATGGGAAAAGACTGAGTTCCATGAAAAATTAGTGAGTAGCTTACAAAGTACTCTAAAAATCCTCTGAGATACCCAACTTCTAGGCACATAAAAAAGCCAGCAGAGAAAACATGCTTGTGTTTTAACAGAGACAGTTCATTAAACTGAATACTTGAAAGGCTGAGGTACTGTACAAATCAAAACACCAGAATGATTTTTAGAAAACTGTTTCAGCATATACTTAAAAACAAAACCAAACCAAAACAAACAAAACACTCAAGGATACAGGCCCCTCCATCTTACCAGAACACTGCATGCAATTACAGTTTAAAATGTGCTCAAACAAAGAACTGATGAGAGGTTTTGCAAAAAATCAGACTGCATCAGCTAAAGCACAGGAAAACTTGATTAAAAGCATGCACCTTATTGTAAACCAAATGTGTTACCCTTGAAGTTTATACATTGAAAGTAGTTCTGTGTCTAGTAAAATGGAAGATATCTCACCTTATCATCTCTTTACTTGCATATTTCTGTGAGAGTGTAACATAGTACTGCCGTATAAACTTGGAATGAAAACCTATCATCTCCTCCAGTAAATACTTTCAAAATTTAACAGGTTGAAACATTTAACATATTTGGGTTTTACCATTTGTTGCTTAATTCTGATCACTGTTGTGCCTTTTTTATGGCCAGATTACAGGCACCTTCTCATCCTAGGGTGAAATATCAATTGAGATTTCCCCTGCCACCAAAATTGCTACTCTCTGAGAGAGAGAGAGTAAATTTACAATTTTATAAACGCAAAGTAAGCCTAGGGAGATTTGTTTCAATAGAATAAATCTAGCCTTTGACATATTGTTAAGGGACATTCCCAAGCTTCTACCCCACCCTTCCTCCATCTTTGTAAACTGCTCCCTTTGTCTGCAATAGCCCACACTTCCACAGCAGCTACCAAGAAACTAAAAAAAATTAGCAGAACCAGAAAAATCTTACCTTCATGTTACTTAAAATAGCCAAAAAAGGAGTCTGAAAAACAGTAGATTCCTTGTGCCTGTAATGTTAGGTGTAAATGGGACTAGATTATGGTCAACTCAATTTGTCATTGTCTTTTTCCTCAATTACATGAGACTAGTGGAATTTTCAGAACTGGGTAAGTAGCTGGTTTATTCTAAAGAAATGCTTCAAAATCCTGCTTTAATCTGCTCCTTGCATGGAACAGTGAAGTTACCAAACTTCAGCTTCTGCGGAATTGTATTAAAAAGTAACTGAAAATCTGTTTGGCTTGTTTGAATTTTTTCCCATTGGTAATAATTGACCTCTACAAATCAGACAGGAAAAAAATTATGAGCCATTAATTAATTATACTTAGAAAAACAACATGTTAAAATATTTCTAAAGATTTTACTTTTCCCCCTTTCCAGTATCACAGTAAGAACTACAAGCTTTATTTATTTTGGAATTACTTACAATCCATTTTTGTCTAGCTGGTTATAATATTGTGCAGTCTTCTAATAGATGTGAAGTATCCTTTTTTGAATAACAAATTACACATTTACAATTACAAATTACACTATTAGCAAGTCAGCTATTTCTCTTTCTTTTTCAACTACCATGAAGGCCATCCAGCTATAGTAATTTAATAAATGTATTTTCTTTTTACTCCTAAAGAAAACAATACACCTATGATAAGCAGCAGACAGAGCAGACCTGAAACACTGTGACTCTTGTAACTGTTCGGGTCTTGTTCCCCAGTTAATTTTACAATGACACATTTAAAAAATCTCCAGGAAAAGTTTTAGAAGAAATGTTTCTGTTAGGGAGGAGGGAGAGCACTATTTACATGCCCAGTTTTCAGATAAATTATGTTTAAAATAAAATCTAGCCTGAAACATCAGAATACTAGTAAGCATGGTGTGCCAAAAATATATACTACCATCTGACAGCACCTCAAACAGATTCTAGTCATTAACTTCCTATGTGTCCTGAAGTGACAATATTTTGTATAAACAGTTCACTTTGCTTAAGAAAATAATCTTGTTTTCTTGAGTATGCTTGAAGCAAACATCTCTCCTAGTATGCAGAGAGATCACCTTCCAGAATATCTACAGAGCACACGAAGTTTTTGTAATATGTACTTTATATGTGGGTTTTGTGAAATACTGTCTACCATGATGGAATACACAATGATAAAGTACTTCTGGCAATTTTTAAAAAGCATACAAAGCATGTTCCTCTGACAAAAAGGGAGCAGTCTGATATGGTTTGGCCCTCCATATGAAGATCTACCCAAAGCTCAAGTAATTATACATTTCATATCCAGCTCCTTCATTTTTAGAAAAGGAAAGCCATGGTTTCATACGTAGAGGATTAGTCCATGGAAGCCCAGGGAAAGGAAAAGCTTCAAAATCTTTTTTGACTAGAAGACATAAACTGAAAGTAGAAATTATTATTAAAAAAGAAAACACCACATGCTCTAGAACAGATGCCCACATTTTCATTTTGTAGTGTTTTGTAGTGTTATCAGATTAGGTGGCACAAAGCAAAGATTACTATCCTCTTTTCATACAAAACACATCTTATTACCAATTTATGATGAAATACATTCTTTGCTGTCAGATGGTCGGCAATTGTGTGTCTGGGAGCCACAGAAAAGCCTACATGAAAAGCCATATCTGCATTTCTGGCATGACTAAGAGAACGTGTATTAGGTTTCCATATGGAAGTTCTCTCTTAGGTTAACAGCAGGAGTTATTCTAAAAAATTACACATTTCCCTCAGTGTCAAAAAACTTGCAGGCCTCGGGGTCTCTTGTGGAGGTAAAATAATCACTTAGCACACAGTTCATCAAATTTCTCAAATGCTGGTTTTATGCACTGAATCAAATCCTCTGATTTTTACAATACAGAAAATGAATTTACCCATTTTAGCCTTATCTTTACAGAAAGAGACTATACTAAAAAAACACCCTGCCTTTCAACTTCTACTTCCCATCACCACTTCACTCCCAATAACACAGAATTACAACTCCCACTACAGTAAATGCACTGTTTCTTTGTGTATAAATTCTCTCTCCTTCCACTCTTAGCCAATTTAATGCCAGTATTTCTTTCCACTGTCCCTGCTTCTTAAGCTTTGCCTGTTTACTCACGCAACTCCAACTGACTAAATGCAAAACTAGTAAATTACCATCTTATAAACATAAAAGTGGTACATTATCATCTTCTGCATTTCTCACTGATATGTTTCTTGCCAATCCTTCTTTGCCTATTTACCACTGAGAACTATGGCTATCTTATCTGATTTTTTTCTCAAAAAACATGATACAGACATTCTTCCCCCAGTTAAGACTGTAAATAAACATTATCTTGTAGTCCATTACTTAAATTTAGTAACCCACTTGGCTTGTTCAAGTCCCAGGATGTAACTGGCAAATCTCTATCCTCAGCAGAATGAACATATAATACTATTTCATTGTTATGATATAAATTAATTACTACATAGTTTCCGTTACACAGAATCTCATTACATCCATTACATTTGTAAAAATTACTTATTATCAACAAATATAAGGACACCTACTTTTACACAGTAAAGTTTCTTAAATAATGAAAATGTATTAATTTTTAAAATGTAAAATTAATAAAATGTAATCTTCAAATCAATATGGACCTGCACTGAGATTACTAGTGTTTTACTCTTCTTGGGAGTAAAGTCTAATTAACTTGCACTAAAAGTAGTCAATTCAATTTAAAAAATAAAAATAAAATCTCTGCCTTCAGGGCTGAATCATTAAATGCTAAAAACTCCATTTCCAGCCCACTGCGAAGGGAAACAGTAAATAGGTGTTTCAAATAGGTCAGCTAGATTACTTTCTGTAAAGACAATAACAATGCATGTAAGAGCTATGTTTTCTTGGGCATTATTATTTTACAAACTGTTTTGTAGAAGAGGCAAATAAACATATCTTTCAATGAAACACCAAGCTTTTAAAAGAAGTCTCTTCATATTTCTGGAGTTTTCTGCATATCTTGAAAATAATTGTGTAAAGCAACCAGGAGGCCCTACTACTTAGCAGGATGCCAATTTAAAAGAAGGAAACAACATGTTCTTTTGCCAGATTCCAAATCAACTTGGTGTCCAGGACAGGAACAAAGAACCACCATGCTCTGAGATAATAATTTAATAAAATCTGTGGCATCCGAAGTAGCAATCTTTACCTCAGCATGATATTCGCAGGAATCAAATTTAATAAAATGGCCCCAATAAAAGTTAATCAAAAGTGTTTAAATGTATTGGCAATAAAACAAATTTTATGGCAGCAGAGTCAGTTCTCTTCTGTGTGACAAATGAACTGAGCACTGAAAGTGTGTGATATATCTATACCATTTCAACAATGAAAAATGCATGCAAGTCTGGCAGGAGAGAAACTCCTTGCAGGAAGAGCACAGAAATTAGTAAAACACCCATAACACCATGCATTTTGTACTACACAGAAGAGAAAAACAACCAAAGGGGTTTGCTTTTCTTCAGCATGACCAAAACTTTACCCAGGCTACAGCAACAGGTAATGCCTGCTCTTTAATTAAACTGCCAAATGCAGAAGTACCAAGCACTAGAAAAGTCGCTGTCAGAAGGTCTGCAGGTATTCTTACAAGAGATGAATTCTGCTCCACCCCCTACCATGCCAGTTTGAACACTCACCAGTATGAACCTCTGAAAGTTGTAACACACAAATTGTGACCCTAATTAACTTTCTTGGAGCTGGAGGATGAACTGGAATGAGCTAGTTAATGTTACCTGTATGCATACATTACAGCAGTTTGACAGAATCATTTTCCATGGCAAAGGGGTTAGAACTAGGTGATCTTTAAGGTCCTTTCTAACCCAGCCCATTCTGTGATTCTAAAATTTTTAAAAACAGCATCAGCAACTGCACTTGGCTCAAAACCTCTCAACTTGTCATTTGAACTTAAAACTGCTAAATTCTTTTCACTGGTAACAAGCAACAGAACAAGAGGAAATGGCCTCAAGCTGTGTCTCAGAAGGTTCAGGTTTGACATCAAGATGAACTTCTTCACTGACAGGGTAGTCAGCCATTGAATTAGGCTTCTCAGCCTATGGCGGAGTCACCATCACCAGAAGGGTTCAAGGATTGCCTGGATGTGGCACTACAGGCTATGGTGTTCAGTAAAAGGCTGGACTCAATGATCTTGGAGGTCTTTTCCAACCTTAATGATTTTAAGTTTTCTCCCTAGAAATAATCCATTACCCTTCTCATCACAGCAATCACCTTGTGCCACCTAAAAAGTTTCTAAGATTGTCTTCTGTAACAAAGACAAGCTGCACATCTCTTTCAAAATATTTCTCTTTAAGAAACTAGTTAAATTATGTTCAGCCCTAGACACTCTTATTTTAAGGAAGAAGTACTCCTGGCATTCCTAAATGAGATGCAGATCAGAAATAAAAGACAAACCGCAGGTTTGGGATGAAAAAAAAGTAAGTAAAAAAATTTCTTCCATCTTGAATACTTCACCTTATGATTTTGCCTTGCAGCATGAGATGCACTGTGGCATATTAAGAAGTAGAAAAAACCCCCTACTTCATCCTGTGAGGCAAAGCAGCTGAAATGAAAGATTAAAACCA
The DNA here is from genome assembly GCF_963513975.1 of Fringilla coelebs. NCBI lineage: Eukaryota > Metazoa > Chordata > Aves > Passeriformes > Fringillidae > Fringilla > Fringilla coelebs. The sequence continues at coordinate 15,629,711 of NC_140028.1, read as the reverse complement.
ATTACCAGTTCTGTCAAGTCCACAGTACTTTAACAGAAAATCCTGTTTACTTTTTTCTTTTTCCTCTACAAAGCTGAGGTCAAAAAATGTGTTCTGCTTACTGAGCACATGACTATTATTATATTTTTCTCACTACCTTTGACTGTCCACTGTCTTAAAACCAAAAGGAAGTCACTATTAGTAATCGGTACATGTAATATGGAAATCATGTTTCATGATGTGGGGAGGTATGTAAGCAGTGTCCATTTTTATCCTTGCGTACTTTAAATCAGAATATATATTGTCATAGTTCAAAAAAAACTCTGAAGTACACCTCTACCTTGAGAATTACTACTTTGAGTCGCCTATCTGAAGATAGCTTTTCTCATATACTACTACAAAGGATGCAGCCTGTAGCACTGTTTCCCCTAAAACACAAATTTCATTTTCATATGCCTCTTTAACCAATTATTTGATGTATCCTTTCCCAGGACATACTTAACTTCCACATACTCCTGTTCTCCTAACCAGTATGGACAAGCAGGAATTTTACACTGACATGGCTAAAACAATAAAAAAATAGCTCCAGTTATTTTAGTCATAACATGAAAAAAAAAAGGTGAATAGGAAAAAACTAACTGGAAGTTTATTTGGGTAACAGAGAGTTTTGTCCATACACTAAAAGAGAAATGCAAATTTATTTAATGCTCGTAAATTCTAACAGAGACAAAACCATGCCTTCATGGGAGCATTGTTAGTTACTTTTTAGTTCACCCAGAATTGCCCAGCCACCACCAGCAAAACGCATATTTAGCTTCAAGCATGGCAACTCAGTCACCACTCAGGATTACTGGTTTATGCTTTCTTTAAGTGACAAGAACAAAAGGGAACATACGAAGAATATATTTTGACACCTGTATTTTGAGAAGAGTGGGAAGAAAATCAAGACTTAACTATTTCCATGGTAATACTCTGCTCTTCAGCATTTAAAAGAGACAATTTGCATTGCTCTCAGTTAAAAGAACTTTATTTCCCTTTTCAACAGCTGTCACCTGTAAGACCACAGTTCAAAGGACCACGGGAGAAAAAAGCACAGAGAAGGAACTCACACAACTGAAGAGCTGGAGGAACAAAAAGAGCTAGAATCAATTACTGCCTTTTGTGTTGGGAAATTAAGTGTTGTGATGCTAGACATTCCAAAATTAGCATGAGACAAACTTCAAATATTTCTGCACAACTACCCAGGCATCCCAAGGAAGTTACTTCAATTCTTCTATGCATCAGCTTCTTAAACTGTAAACTAGTGATAGTTTTTACCTCACAGAGAGGTTATGAGGCAATTAACTGATCATAAAGCACGCCAAGATCGTCAAATGAAAGGTGCTATGCAAGTGCAGGGTATTAATCTCAAACTCCAGGTACAAATCATTCTCTTATCCCACCTTTTACCTAGTGTTGGCAGCTTTACAACCATTAAAACTCTCTACTACACACGTTGGCTCGATTCCCTGCAGCAGACATCTTAGACACAGTGCACTTTTGTGGTTCAGCTACCTACACTTTCCTACATAAAACATGGCATTTGGTTCAAGACATCTGCACCTTCAGGTAGACTGCCCAAACACCCAGCCTGCAAGCTGCAGAGAGACTGTGTTTTTGGCTGCAGTACTACAAGACCCATGAAACTTCTGTCAGCTGCATGTAATGTATGTTGCTAGATACCATCTAATGAGAATAAAAGCTGTAAAGTAGAAGCAGCAAAAGGACCACCGGCCACCCTTGCGAATTTAACTTTTAATTGCATATTTTTCAAAACATGCATTGGTTCTATTACCAGTTTGAATGCTTACACTTCATTCATCATAATGTTATTTAAATAATATATTAGATGGAGACTTCCTTCTAAATTAATAATACAATTTTAATTTTGGAACAGGCAGTAACAAACACTAAAAAATTTACACTCAAGATTACCTGTGATACACATCCAGCAGAGGTAGCAAAAAGGACAGTGCAGCAAAGAGATAGTCCTTTTATCAGCCTGGTCTGCAGGTCAGAAGATCAAGTAGAAAAAAGGTTTCCAAGCAGGAAGTGCAAAGGAAAAAGAGCAGCAGTGCAAGCAAGGGCAGTTCTGTTCTATGTTAACAGGACAAGCTGGGGGAAGGAAAGAAAAAGATCAAGGCAAGAGACAAGAGAACTATAAATCAAATGTAACCCTAATGCCATAATCTGGACAGGGAATGGGAGAGACTTTAAAAAAGAGAAACTCCCTAAAAAAGAGGTGACAATAACAATTGATTTATCATAGAGTGATATTCCATACAAAAAGATGGAATAAGACACCAAACACTTTAGAAAGCTAAAGAAAATACAGCATTTGCAAGGTTCCAGATAGGACAGAAGAGCAGTCTCGGAATCTACACGTGTGGGTGACATGATGACAACAAAGCCATTTCAAAGACAGCCTGGGACACTATGAAGGAAATGCAAAACAAACCATAATGATGATCAAAGTTACACAGCACTGGCTAAATCCACTTTAGTCCTGCATTCACTATAGCTTCAAGTTATGATTTACTAGTATAAACAAAGTAAGTTTTTTTTCTTTCCACAGCTCAGAAGTGCTTTGCAGTTCCCCAAGCCTGAAACCTACGTCCCTTTCCATTATTTTCTTCCAAGTCTCTTTGAGTAATTTTCCCTTTTCACAGAGCCAACAGCAATAGCATTTTATAGATGTTCAGTGCGCTAGACACCTCTCTTCTAGACAGAGACAAAAAGAAGCACACATATACCTTTACACTAGTTCTGACAGAAGAAAAGCATTTTGGGAAGAAAAATATCAACAGGACTTCTACTTAACTCTTTTTAAATTCAAAGACGACTGATGTGTTTAAAAACACCTGATCAAGTATGTTCTTCACGTCATGCTATATTAATTCTGTACCTACATAAAAAAAAGTGGGGGGCCAGAGTGGTCTTGTAAGAGTTTGAATCCATATATATGAAAAAATGTATTTAGCATTACTAGATAAATTTTATGAAACTTCTAGTTACTCTTTCATGTCTACAATTCTTTTATCACTTTTAGCCACAACTTGATAAAATGAGAACGGTGACCTTGTGTTAATCAAGATATGACATTGATCTCTGATGATCTGGAAGGTGTATTATTTTACCACTTTACAGAATAAGCTGAGTAGGAAGGGACCCACAAGGATCATCCAGTCCAACTCCTGGCCCTGCACAGCACATCACCAAGAGCCCCACTATGTGCCTCAGAGTGCTGTCCAAACACTTCTCAGACTGTCAGTGCTGTCACCACTTCCCTGGGCAGCCTGTTCCGGTGCCCCAACACCCTCTGGGTGAACCACTTTTTTCCTGATATCCAATCTAAGCCTCCTCTGACATAACCTCAGGCTGTTCTCTTGGGTCCTGTCACTGGTCGCCACAGAGAAGAGATCAGAGTCTGGCCCTCCTGCTCCCCTCATGAGGAACCTGTGGACTGAAGAGGTCTCTCTCTCTTCAGTCTTCTCCAGGCCAAGTGACCTCATCCACTCCTCACACAGCTTCCCCTCAAGGCCCTTCAATGCTTTCTTTGCCCTCCTTTGGATGCCTTCTAATAGCTTAATATCTTTCTCATATTGTGGTACCCAGAACTGCACACAGGACTTGAGGTGAGGCTGCCCCAGAGCAGAGCAGGACAATCCCCTCCCTTGGCCAGTTGCTGATGCTGTCCCTGATGCTCCCAGGACAGGGCTGGCCCTCCTGGCTGCCAGGGCACTGCTGGCTCATGTTCATCTTTCCATCAACCAGGACACCCAGGTCCCTTTCCATGGCACTGCTCTCCAGCCTCTCATTCCCCAGTCTTTCCATACATTCATGGATGCCCCATGCCAGGTGCAGAATCTGACACTTTCCTTTACTGAACTTCATATTGTTTGGGATTGCCCAGTCCTCTAATTTGTCAAGGTCCCTCTGCAGGACCTCCCTGCCTCTGAGGGAGTCAACAGCTCCTCCCAATTTTGTATCATCTGGGAACTTGCCCAGTGTCCCTTGCAGTCCCACGTCCAAGTCATTCATGAAGATGCTGAAGAGCACAGAGCCCAAGATGAAGCCCTGCAGAACCCCAGGAGTGACAGGTTGCCAGTCTGATGTCACCTCATTCACTAGAACCTTTTGTGCCTGACCCATCAGCCAGCTGCTCACCCACCCCATGATGTCCTTTATCCAGATGTGGGCTGGACATTTTGTCCAGAAGGATCCTGTGAGAGACAGGAATGCTGAAGCTTTATTGGAATTCAAAAAGATTACAACAATTGGCTTCCCTTAATCAACTAGGTGAGTTACCTGACATGAAAGGAAATCAGGTTTGATATCAGGACTTTCCTCCCATGAAGCCATGCTGGATGTGACCTACAAGTGCATTGTCTTTCTGGTGTTTTCAATATCTTCCAGAATAGTATTTTCCTTAATTTTGCCAGGCACTGAAGCAATACTGACAGTTCTATAGTTTCTGGGTTCCTCCTTCTTGCCCTTCTTGAAAACTGGGATAATGTTTGCCAGCTTCCAGTTAGCTGGGACCTCTCTGGATTCCAAAGACAGTTCAAAAATCAAGAGAGATTCTGCAATGACATCAGCCAGCTCCTTGGGGATTCTTGGATGAATCTCACCAGGCACCACAGATTTGTAAGGATACAGCTGGAGCAGCAAATCCTGCACAGTTTCAGGGTCAACTAAGAGTTAATCATTCTCTCAGTCATGGTCCTCCAGATCAGGGCACCCCCTGGAGCCTCCTCTGTGTTGAAGAAAGAGGCAAAGAATGCATTAAACACCTCTGCCTTATGCCTGCCCCTGTTTGTGAGGTGACCATCCTCATCCTGTAACAGGACAATTTTATTTCTACACTGCCTTTTGCCACTAAGAGATTTGAAAAAACTCTTTTTATTGTACCCCACAGTTCTGCCCAGATTCAACTCTAACTGAGTTCTGGTCACACAAATTCTCTCCTTACAGAAGCAATCAGTATCTCTGTATTCCTCTCATGTGCTTCCAGTGGGCATACACCTTCCTTTTTTACCTTATTTCCAACAGAAGATCCCTGATCAGCCAAACTGGCCTTCTGCCTCCCCTGCCTGACTCCCAACATTGAGAACTGCCTGCTCCTGTGCCCTTAGGAGGGGATGTTTAAAATGTGACCAGCAGTGATGGACCCCAGCATCTGCAAAAACATTTTCCCAGGGGACTTTACTCACTAATTCTCTGAGCAGCTTGAAGTCTGCTCTCCTCATGTCCAGAGCTGGGGTCTTGCTGGCACTTTTCTTCCTGTCAACAGAGATTTTAAACTTTATCACTTTGTTGTCAATGTGGCCAAGACAGCCACGAATCTCGACTTTGCTCATGAGATCCACTCTGTCGACAAGCAGCAAATCAAGGAGGGAACCCTTCTCCCTCAGCTCCCCTTAGGACCTGTTCCATAAAGCTGTCATCCAGATTTTTTAGGAATCTTCTGGTGCAGGTTGTACCGGCTGTGTGATGCTCCCAGTTAATTTTTGGCAAGTTAAAGCCCTCCATAAGGACAAGGGCAGTTGACTTGGAAGCGTCCCTTAGTTCCTCAAAGAATAAATCCATCAGCATCATTGTCCTGGCTGGGAGGTCTACAGCAGACTCCTACAAGGACATCTGCATTATTTGCTTGCCCCTTGATTCTCCCACAGAGACTCTCAATTGTGCCATTGCCAGCTGGGACCTCTATTACGTACAATGACAACCCCCAGCCTTTTCTGCCCTGCCTGTCCCTCCTGAAGAGCCTGTAACCATCCAACAGGGCACTCCAGACACAGGACTCATCCCTCCAGGTTTCACTTACACCAGTAACATCAAATCTCTGGGGCTGGGACATATTAGTGTAGAAACATTCTGAGTGTGGTAGATTGTATCCAACACCTGGTAAAGCCGATTGGGGGATTCACTAGTACTCCCTTCCTCAAGTTTTGGCACACAGTCCCATCACTCATCACTGGTGAGCCTTGTTTGTTCCTTTCTCCCTTCCAGGCTAGCTTAAAGCTCTAACAATGAGCCCCGTTAGCTCCTGTCCTAGAGATCTTTTTCCCCTTTGAGACAGATGCATCCTGTCAGGTGTTAGACTGGGTGTTGAGTATACCATCCTGCAGTCAAAAATCCCAACATTTTTCCACTGACCAACCTCAGAGCCACACATGGACCTCAGACCTGATGGATCTCCCTATTCCTATCAATATTATTCCTTGTTACCAGAAGGATCAAGGAAATCACTAACCACACTCCTGATCCTTCTACCAATCGCCCAGGGCCCTGAAGTCTCTTTTGATTGCCCTCAGACTTCTGCTATTTCATCACCACCAGCTTGAACAACCAAAGTGGATAGTAATCAGAGGGCTTTATTGACTGGAGAGTTTTTCAGTAATGTCCCGTATCCAAGCCCCTGGGAAAGAGCAGACTTCCCTGTGAGTGGGGTCCACTCTGCTTAATGGGGCCTTTGTACCCCTTAGAAGGGAGTCTCCTATTGCAACTAGCCCACTTCTGTTAACAGAGGAGGTCGTGATACAGGGTAGAGGAGGCATTGCTTTAGGAGGCCCCACTATCCCAGAAAGACCTTCACTCACCTCATCAGTTGTCTGGCTTTCTAGTTCCAGAGCCTCACACCTTTGCAGAAGGTGCCAGTCCTATTTGTCAAATTCCAAGGAGGAAATTTCCTCCTGCTATATAAGTGACCTGCTTCCAGCCTTCATGAACAGACCCTTGACTAACAGTCCTTTGACTAATTACCCTGGAGGGCTCTGAATCCACCTGCTTTTCCTCTACAATGGAGGTTTAAGACTCCCAAGAGTCTGAGACCGTGGTGTCTCTGAAAAGAACTGGTCAATCTCTTGCTCCTTTGCTGAAATACAATGTAACCTATTCACTTCCTCCTGTAGCTCTTTCAGCTGGTGACACAGCTCTTAAACCACAGCACACCTTCTGCAAAAGAACTGATGGCTCCAGCCTCCGGGAGAGGTATCAGGCACTTCTAGCAACCTGTAACCTAGAGAGCTGCAGTAACACTAACTATAACTGTTAGCTGTAATCTTCAAAAACACAGAGATAGGCCTTTACCTGAGCCAAAGATCTCAATATGTTACAAGGAAATAAAACCAAAAAAGTCTACTCGAGCTGAAGGCCCAGAACATTAGCAAAACCTTTCTTAAAAATGGCCTATCCAAAAATGTGCTCTTAGAAGTGACAATGACTATTTTTATCCAAATTTACGATAAACAAATAATTTTATCAATGTATTTCCATATTTAAAACACACATATTTGGCTGAAAGACTTACAAGTATGGTGGAAGTAACTTAATGAGTTAATGGGGATTGGGAGTGTACATTAATATTATGCTTTGACACTTGAATATAAAAACTGACCGCTAACATTTGCTTCTTTCCGCCAAAACCTTTTTAACCTTAAGAAGAGCACATCTGAGACCTGATCCAGACAGAAATAAACCCACTGACGAGAGAGAAGTGAAAGTCCCTTAAACACACATGCTAGGTCCAGATAACCCCAGGCAGTGACCACCTGTCCCCATTTATATGGCACTCCCCAGTTCACACCTGTACAAGCAAGAGCCTGGCTACAGATCTGGCTGGAGGCGCAGCGGGGTGAAGCGCGAGCAGGACCCAGCCTGGAGCGCGCGGCTGCACCGCGAACACGCCAGCTGGGTACCAGGAGGAGTGACGGGACCTCAGTCCACCAAGGCAGTCCAGCATGTCCTGTGGACACGTGTTTAGAGGTTCTCTTAAGCTTTGAAAGTGAGTAAAAGCATAGTGACACAAGGATGAGAACTTCTGAAGCAAGGAAAAGTGAAATAAGCAGGAAGGTTACAGACACAGTGCATGTGCATGGCTGAAAATACAGGCCTTTCAACTGAGATTGTAGCACTTCCTTGAATGCAAATAAGTCAGTAGTAAAAGTCATTTTAAAAATTTAGCCTAATTATTAAACATTATTTGGTCTGAAAGAGAAAATGTAGACTAATGAAAGAGTTACTTGCACATATTTAATTAATTTTAATATTAACACTACAATTGCTAAAAATATCAAGAAAAAACAGATTTTCCAATAAAAAATACATATGGAAGCTTCAACTTTTGTATGCAATATGAAAACAGAAAAAAGAAAAACCACCAAAATAAGACATTTAAAATTGGGGAGGATTTGTCCTATTTCTTCCAAATTTGCCCTATTTCCCACTAAAATTACCTGTTCTTATTTTATAAAGTAGCAGATCTTAAAAGACATTTGGGCATTACTCCATGTTTACCATGCTCACATCAACTACTTTCCTTTATGTTAAAAAGGAAAAACCTCCAACATATACAACTGAGTAAAATGACAAATAATTAAAAATAAAATATTATTTCTTCCTTATACTATTCTGACATACTTAAACTACATCATTTGAGATGTTTTCATGCAAATGTTGGGTTTCCATTTCATAACTGCACATATTTCCAATTAAATCAAACCACCTTCACATCAGCCCCTGCACAAATGAAGACTTCCACATACAGGAGGGTGCATGGAAAATATTACTTAACTAGTTGATCAAATTACAGAAGTTGAAATGCATCAGTTTCAGTAATTTAAAAGTCTCTTTCAAATTCAGGATAAATAGGATATCAAAATCATAGGGACAGAGCTAAAAGTCATCTGATAGCTGTTTCCTCCCATTACGCACTGCTTGCAGCAAACATCTGGCTAATGTATCCCTCACGACCTCCCCAGACTTCCACTCTACCTGCCTGCCCTACTGTACCACTACTCTTATGGGGTTTCTCCTCGTGACTCAGCCTTAATACAAGTTGAACCCACTGCTTCTTCTTGCAAACACCCAAGACACAGGAAAAAATATTGGGCAACACCATTTTTCTTTAGAAAGATTTCATCAAATGTCCCTTCAGCCTCTCTACACTGAAGAAAGCAAAAGCACACAACAGAATCAATCCCAATTAAGAACTACTGTCACCATTACATATAATACTAGTTGTTACACAGCTGTAATACTAAAAAGGGGGGAAGGCAGGGGAGAGGGAATTTTCAGCAGCAGATAACTCAGCAAGAAAAGCAGTGTCGTTTGAGACTCAATAATATGCTCAAGTATCCACGACCAAACAAATACGCAGACGCCACCAAGCAAGCAGCTCTCCTACCTCTGCTGATCAGCAAAGCTTTAAAGAGTTATAACCTATATAACTTGTATATAGTGATGGCTTTATTTCATAGCTGCAGAACTGTATCAAAATTTTATCAAGAGAAAGAATAAAACCAGATCTTTCCCCTATTCAAGTTATTAAGACAGATCAGATTTTATTAATTGGTTAGCAAGTATAAGCAGGATCAGAGGCTGGACCCAAGTGCTCCTTCTTTCATGTTAAAGTGCCATTTAAATGCAAGAAAAGGGAAATCTTAAGGAGCATGATTGCATTGTGCAAAGAGCTGTGCTGGGAACCCAGGGCTGGACCAGAAGTGCGTGGCAGAGCTGCGCACCAGGCCTACAGCCACACCTCCTTGTGACACCAGATCCTAAGGGACACAGCTGCACCAAACCAATACACACACGGCCTTACTGACGTCTACCCTGATCCCTCCATCTGTGATGACAGCACCCCATTCCATGTAAACTCCTCTGTCTGCTGCCAGCAAGCCTGAGTTATTACCACTCTCTACACGGCATGATGTGTCCCACATCTACTGAAAGTCATCTACTGCTCTTTCAGATTACAGGTCTTGTGTAAACAGGTGCTTTTGTTCCCAGGTTGACACACTGAACTAGCATCTCTCCCATACCAGTTTCCCATTTGAGAACTGTCTTGATTTTTGCAATTCCTCTTTGCATTGTGTCAGATTAAAATCTAAATCATAGTGATGACAAGGAACACTGATGTTGTAAACAGACACCTCTTTAAATAAAGTTGTGATCAAAGCATCGAGTAGCCCAATAAAACCCAGGTGGCTCTAGCTTATCATATGCCATACTCATTATTTCAAGTGTCCCATTTAATAGATTTCCAGGTGTCAACAAAAGGTTTGTGCCAGTTCTTTCATTTCTGGCTCTGTTTATATATCTGGTGCCTTTTGATAAGAAGGTCTAATATTAAAAAAAAAAAGTTCAAAATACCAATTTTAAAATCAGGCATTTCGCCACAGTTGGCAAAACCACAGAAACCAGTGTGTCTTTGTATTATTCACCATCTACATAAAGCATAGCTAATTACAGAGGAATACCAAATGACTCATGATTGCCATAGTTTTCTGTGGGCCAATATGTTTATCCAAAAAAGTCCAAAAAATTTTAAAATTTAAAGTCAACTTTAAGAGATTTAATCTGAATGTTTCATGTAAAAACACAGTCAAAAATTTTGACTACTTATGGAAGTCATTACCTTTAAAATTACTATAAGCTCTGACAGCAAGCAGACAAAGAGAAAAAAAAGGCAATTTGACATTTATTCTTCATTTAACTTTGTGCTTTATGTGTCCGAATGCATCAATTAATTTTTCACTTGAAACATCATTACAAGAAAAATGCCTTGGAAGATTTGGTCAAGTATCATACAATGGAGCACTGTGAATAGCAGGAACCTTTTACAAATGTCATTTTAAAAAGTAAAACCAAGAGCTCAAATTTCTACATTTGAGGATAGGGGGATGTTTTGTTTTTAATTCTACACCATTGCATCAAAGTAGAATTTTACAAGGCGCTTCCTCATCCCTCACCCTGTCATTCATCATTTCAAGTAGTGTCTTGCTTCCTTTCTAAGCACATGTTATTTTCTGACCCACTATTTCAATTTCTTTTCATACAAAAGAGACAAAATTTTTGCATGGAAATAAGGTTTAGAGGTCTAATCTTTCTAAAATGCTATGGTATTTCACCTTCCAAACCCTCACCTGCCTTTCAGTTATAACTGAAATTTCAGTTTCCAAATTAGCCAGGTAGAGATGCCAACAATATTCCACTGAAAGCCATTAAGAACTGGACACCTAAACTCCTGTGCTGTTTCTAAAATGTTTGAGCAAGTATGTGTTTGTATAATGTTCAGGACACCCAGAGCCAGCTGACGCCTCTGGGCATGAGCACAGTAAAGCATAAATCAGGTCACGCTTCCTAGTTTGAGAGCTACACAGCTTTCAGGGTGGAAGCACTAACCTCATTCCAATTTACATCTAAACATTTCTTACTCCCACTCCTTATTCCATCTCCTCAGCATTCCTCGTATCTTCAACACTTGGTGCCTATTGGAAACCATCACTGCCTCCAGGTCCAGTAAACTGACCAATCCCAAAACCATCCTCAACTGTCCTTTCCTCTAATCTTCCATCAGCAACACACCACCAAATGAATTTTACACTGAAATGATCAAAAAAGAAAGCACATGGCAGAATGAAACTATATATTAAGAAATACATACATATATGCATATACATACACATATACATACACACACACATATATATATACACACACATATATATGCTTGTAGGCAGATATTTCATTAACATTTTTTGGTTTTGCAATTATTTTTTCTGTTTCTGAGGAGAATTGTGATATTTGGTCCAGATCCTGAACAGTTGGTGTTGCACTCTTGTCTCTCTTACACATGATGAGAGGTATGGAACTAGAAAGCAACATACCAAGCCTAGAAAACCATTCTCAGCAGAACTGGGGGGAAAAAAAATCCTGCCCCTGTATCTTTAGTTACTCCTTGTAGGACTGAGGACAATGTTTCTCAGCTACAAGAACCACTAGGCTCAGGGGACCAAGACCTTCAGACTTTTCTGAGTATACAAAGACCTCCATTTTTACAAGCGCCTGCTGTTCCACGGTGTGAGAAAGTCTTTCAGGCTCAGTGTGTACCAGGAGTGGCACCCAGTGTCCAAACTGCATCCTTACAACAGCCTCTCCAGTTCCCTTCTCAGTCTCTCCTTGTTCCTTTCTCCTAGGCTGCAGTTTACAGAAAATCAGTTCTCTACTTAAACTGTACATACACTTTAAGCAAAGTAGTTTACACACACTTTTTGCCAAACTGTCTAAATCAACTGTGAGCAGACGAATGAAATTTTCAACTATTCAATGTGGACAACAACTATTAAGTCCCATAAAATACTTCAATTAAGCCATAGAGATACAGATTTAAACTCTGAATGAAATCAACATTTGTGTAGACTCCGGTCTTTTAACTATACTCAACAACTGACTTCACAGTCCCAGAGTGATTTATTCTCGATCATTGGCACTGCTTTAATCGTCCAAACCAGTCTCCCTAAACACATTCTGTTAGAACAGAAGTAAAAGTCACTAAAAGAATCAGGGAAAAAAACCCAAAACAACAAAGCACCAACAAACAATTTTCACGTTTTGCAGCTGTGTAGGATTTTACAGACCATCTACTGTGCTTGGCAAAAACAACTGAGTAAAAATGAGAGCAAAAAATCTAGAAAATAAAATTGTTTTGTTCTTCCCAAAACTGATCAGAGGGATAACAATTTTAAACAAGATTCAACACCGAGAATAAGTTATAAGGAAAGCTTCCCCCAAATTGCTGCAAAAGCTACAATTTCTAGCTTTTTTCTCTTTCACTATCACAGAGTAGCACAAAACAGATCAAGATAAAACACTTAATTATTATAACAATTATCCTAAAGCATTAAACATCTATTATTCTATCCATAGGTAAGAGCACAGTATGGAACAATGGAACAATACAAACTGGTAAAAAGGAAAATAAAAAAAAATAGGAAAAGAAAAAAAACTTCTTTCCACTACATGTGAAAGTCAAATTGTGAACACCCCTTTCAGTAGTTTTGCCAACCTTCACCTGGTCAGTTTTCCTGTTTCACTAATATCAAAACCTAACCCCCACCATAACATCTCTCCTCTGAAATGATGAAGTCCAGCACTATTTGCCTCACAAGTGTGCAAGCTGCAAGAACATAACATGCACCTCTTCAGGAGTTAAATGCCTTACAGGTAAGTGAAATTCTGAGTTGATTAAAACCTAAAATACTAGATCTCAGCTCTACTGCAAGTATCTCTAAAAAAAGCTTTTGTTTCTCAACCAAAGACACAAAACTGGCACAATTTAACAGTTTACCGAGAACTTCAAAATCATGATGTTCAGAGTCTGCAGTTCCTCCCTTACCCGTTCAATTTCTCTGCTGCATAAAAGAACACTACAAAATCTGCTATACAGCCCACACAGATCAGGTTTTTATATATAAATATACACACACACTCATACACAGACGCCGAACAGCATGTTCAAATCCTTGACTTCCCTGGTAAGATTTATTTTGTTTCAACGAGACTTCTACTTGCAAAAACATGCACACATTGCACAGCAAATACATCTCTTGTTAGGTGCCTAATATGGCCAGGGAAACCATTTTGATTATTCTGTGCCCGCTTATGCATTGTCCTACAAAACAATAAGATAGAACAGCAAGAAACTAGCAATTAAGGGAGTCTAAATGCACATCGGGAATCACTAAAATCCATGCTAGCCAAGTCAGGAACAATATGACTGATGAATAGGCCATATTATATTAGGATTGTTAGCAAGTGTTAGAAAATTATCTTTAGCAGATGTCCCTTATGACCTATATATATCACACAAAGAATATGCCTGTCTTGTTTTCTAAAAAAGTTTTAAGAAATCTTTCCATTTTTATTTCTGACTAGAACTCCACATGTCTGCATGTTGGCTATAAATATATACAGAGGATTTATCACACTAACTTACAAAAACATAAGTATTTTACTGTAAATAATATATTTTCATGTACAGTTTTCCACTACCTGAATTTATGCTGTACTGAAGCATGTAATCCAATAAAAGAAATCAAACTGTGTATTCAGCACAGTGAAACAAAAGGCAAGATACATACTACAAACTACATACTACTACTGCAACTTATCAACAGACACACCACAAACAAAAACAGAGTGAATTTCTTCAGTCAGATGGGTGAGAGCCTTATCTGCAATAAAAACATTTTGTGGATGCAGTCAGTAAGGAATTATATAAATTTAAGTTACTGTACACTATTACATGTGCAACTATGCACACCCTGCTCATCTTCACTAGAGCTTTAAAGCAGTTTTTACTTTCTTAAATTTTGCTGATATTAAGATTCTATACACTGGATTACCTTCAAACTACAGAGATAAGCAAGATCCGCTCAGTTTGAGCTTTGTCAGTTTCCCCATATATTTTTACTACACCACTGGATTTCAAAATATAAATTAATCATAAACAACTAATGCTAAAATAAAGATACAAACATAAACTTTATTAAGATTTTTCTCTTTTCTATCAAAGACTAGTATTTTTAAAACACCTTTAAAGTTCTGTAATTTTTTATGAAAAAGTTCTTATATCTCTTTAATCCCACTGCTGCAGAGGGTTTCCTGCCAGCAGAATGGATTTCGAGTCTGTTCCTCAACTATTTAATTCCAAATTCAGTCCTGAACCTTGGGCCAGCTTCTTGTCTCTGCCTTTCCATCAAAAAAAAAAAAAATGCAAACACTATGAACAAGAGGTGCAACTTAGCTTTCATGTGTACTATATCTTGAGTATGTAATATTTTCTTAGAGAATGATGCTACATAACTTTTCCACATTATGCAGTTGATAAGTCCATAAAACATTACTGAACAACAAATAAGAATGAAAATGATTTTTCATAATTTACTATTACTATTTATTTCAATCAGTTTCTATTACCTCTCACACAGATGTATTGATTTGAACTGCTTTTCAATAGAACTATAGGCATTTCCTTAATTTTAGCTCTCAGAAAAAAAAAAAAGGGGATCTGCTCATTTTGCTGTGTTTGCCTTCAGCTCCCTCAAGTTTATTACAGCTTTCTTTGGGAAAGGAAATGGCTAAATACTTGCATTAGCAAAAAAGGAAAGGAGGGGGAATGGAAAGAGGTAATAAGAAGGTGTTGAAAGAACTCTCTCTTCCTCTTGGTCCAGTCCCACTGGGAAAAGAACAGATGAGCATAGAGTCCAAATGTATGGCCAAGGCTGAGGGGAACCACAAGGTCCACAAACAACTGGTCCCTTAAGAAAGGACATGCTACAGACCCAAGTAAGACATGCAAAAAGCACAGAGAGTGAGACCCAGGCAGTTCTACTGAAACAGCCACTCCTGTACCATGTTGTCCAAGACAAAGGAATAATCATCAAGGATGAGGACACTGAAAGTTTTTAGCAGAACTGACAATGTTGTCTTCTGGATGAAGCTTTAGTTCCTCCAAAAACAGAGGTAGACATAAGAGCAGATATTAAGTATGTGTGTATACACACACATGCACTTTCATTATTTAATTGGTTACCTAATTCTGTGCTATTTTATGTCTTTAGTCAAGGCTGAGCTGATTATATTAGCACCAAAAAAATTAAATTCAGAATAGCTCATTTGTAATATTTTACCAAAACTGAAGGTAAAAGCAACTGGGCTTTCATATTGCTGACCACATAAAAATTAATGAGTTTCTGCAAGTCTTACAAAATTATTTGAAGTATCCATATAACAAACTAAATTATTGTATATCATGATTAAAGAATACAGCTGAAATAGAACGCAAGCTATGAAGTAAAAACTCCTGGCTTCAAGATGAAATCTTCCATATAACGAAATGTTTAAATAGCTGAGTTGGATACAATCTCCCAGCTCATTTTAATGCCGCTGAAAATCAGTTATATACATTTCACTACCTATCTCTTAAAACAGATGCTTTTCTAACTTCATTTTCAGGCTAAGTAAGTGAATATTCTTAAACACAATTTTAAGTAAAGTACAGCATGGAAGTTTATTACGTATGATAATAATATCCCTGTAATTGTGAATTACGGAGAAAAAAAAATCAAGTGACCTACAACAGATTTTGGGCTAGGATTTTCTGTTTAAAATTGCTCAAGGAAAAATGCCATTAAATATGTTTTCTTTAAAAAAAAAAAAAAAAACTCAGAGCTAGTAGAACATTTTGCATTTCAAATCAAACTACACTAATTTATTTTGCAGCAAAATTTCAATGGAAACTGATTTAAATAAATTTTTAATATGCATGGTACCCTAAAGAGCAAAATTATTTCTCTTTTTTGATATAAAATTAGATGTTGAACAAAAGGATTAACCTATCACTTTAAAGTATTGCCCCTACAGTAAAAAATCAACTTGAAAATCCAGAAATGCAGCAAACAAAGCATTTCAGACAGTTTGTGCAATACTGTCAGAAGAGGAATAGTTGATATGTAATTTTTAAGTCCGCACAGTCCAGTAGTGTAAATTCTTTAGATAAGCCAGGGAGTTCCATCACAATTGCTGCCTCCTCTTTCTTGGTTACGCGTGGTAGAATTGGGAAGCAAAGAAGCAAACCCGCAGAACAAGCAAGCTCTGTCCTGCTTTTAGGATACACACATGGAAGTCGGAATCAAATCCTCCCCATCTACACTGAGCCTTAGAGCACACAGCACATTTAGGCTGATTTAAGAACCGAAAAAACACTGAGTCGGGATAGTCAAGGCACTTTCTAACATATTTTCTGAATTCGTTTGTGTAAAAGATTACATGCGCCGAATCAGATGAAGGCACCGCGCACCCTGCGCTGCCGCACGCCCCGGGACACCCGGCCGGGAGGGCGGCGCGGGCTGGGCCGTGCGCTGGCCACGGGCGCCCTCTGACGGCGGCTCCGCGGTCATGGGGGACACACACGGCCACGGCGGAGGGGGACGGGACACGGCCACGGGGGGGGACACACACGGCCACGGGCGGGGGGGACACATGCGGCCATCACACACGGCCATCGGGGAGAGGGACACACACGGCCATGGGGGGGGACACACACGGCCACCGGGGAGAGGGACACACGGCCATCGTGGGGGTACACGCGAGGGGCCAGGGCAGGGACACCGGGGGGGGCACCCGGACAATTCACTTGCCACGGGCACGAGAAGTAAAAGCACCGTTTCTTAGCACTTGCGATCAGAAAACCATCCTCTGGCATACACCGCCGCCTCTGATAGAAACAAGTACACGCATCCACACACCAAGGCACACTTCAGCCCGCGCCCGGTAACGGTGCCTTTCAGTGGGATTTCTTCTTTCTTACTCACTGAACACAAATACCTCCAGTCATTACAGGTAAGTCTGCACAGTATGAAAACACAGGCAAACATTTAACAGGCTGCATGCCTGCTACTCCACTGAACCATCACAATTGCACAAACCATGCCAATATTAGCTTCCTTTAAGGAAACAAATCAAGGGCTTGCGCTAGGGACAGGTAAAGTACAAAATAATTCAGGTGTGATTAGCAGTTTTATCAAAGAACCTTGAATATGTGATCCATCTTACTACATGACAAATAATTTTGCCCATCATTATATTGCAATATCAGTTCTGGCAAACCATAAAAAATAATATCAAAGATCAGAAGACATTATTTTGAGTGCTAAACAACTGACCATCCACCCATTGTCATAATCACCCGAATTCCTTAGGTAAATTAAACCTTATTGAGCCTACGGACTATTTCACACAGTCATTATACCCAAATGATAAAGAAAGACACAAAAACAAACAAACAAGCTTAAAATTCTATATCCTTTTTTACATAGAGAACGGTGTAACTTCATGAATGCATGGACAAACCTGACAGGCTCTCACCAACACTCAGTAATTGAAAAGTCAACATTTACACAGTATAGCTTTCTTCCTAAATTACAACAGGCCTTACAAAAAACACAGATGAGGAATTTACATAAACGGACTACAACTGGAACCAGAACCAAGGATTAAGGAGCTTTTGGGTTATCTGTTTCTGTCCTTAATGAAATAAAACTCAAATGTCATGTAACCTGATTTCTTCATTTCATAAGCATTCCATTTTCTTAAAGTAAACAAAAGACATGAACTACAACTGTTTTATCTAAAGCAAATAAATCTATACAAACAAAAAAAAGGAGAAAAAACAGCTAAAATTGCATATGTCTATTCATAACATAGTTACAGCCCCTGCATGTTCAAGGTCTGTCACACAATACAAGAGAAATACAGGATGATAAATAAAATGATAAAACCTTTGATTTAAAATGGGAATAAAATGAGAAAAACCCACAAAACCTAGCCTGGACAGAAGCCATCTGCTTTCTGTAAAGAAAGCAGATGAACCAACACTGCTGGGGGGCAGTGATTTAATGACACCAGGACTTCTACAGCAATACCAGCAAAAGAAATCAACCCTCAGAGTCCATTTGGACCCTATTGCAACAAGGTTTAAGAAATGTCTAGAAAATATGTGATAAGGGGAACAGCTGATGGAGCTGTGTTTGTTCAATCTTGAGTAGAGAAGGCTCGGGAGGGACCTCATTGCTCTATACAACCATCTGAAAGGAGGGTGTAGTGAGGTGGAGGGCAGTCTATTCTAATGTGCCTGCAGTGAGGACCAGAGGAATTGGCCTTAAACTGAGACAGGGGAGATGCAGGTTAGGTATTAGGATTTTTTTTTTCCAGTGTTAGGGTCGTCAGGCGTTGGAATAGGTTACCCAGGGAGGTGACAGATTCACCAGCCCTGGAAGTTTTTAAGGGGTATCTGGATCTGGTCCTGAGTGATATGGTTCAGGGGTTACAGTGATAGTACTGGGCAATAGTTGGACTTGATAATCTTCTTGTTTTCTTTCAACCTTGATGATTCTGTGACTCTACCTGAAGCCCTCTGCTTCTGCAAGGACCACATGTCACAGGTGAGCAAACGGGCAGCACTGCAGGTGAGGCTCAGCAGCTCCAAGTGCTGCTGCCCCTGGCCAAGTAAAACCCTGAATAAGCACTATTTATGAGCCATGACATTTGTCCACATGCAACTGCACCCATTTGAGGATAAAAAAATGGTGGGTTTGTAGAAATGTTGCACTATGTTTCTAGTTGTTACTGAATGATTACACAACTAAATACAACCTAAAGCACAGAAAACCACAGTTAATGGCATCTTTAATCATATAGGAAACTTCTAACCTGAAAACAGAAATTAATCTTCCTAAGTAACAAAGTAAAAATCATGTTGGGGGACAGAGGGAGAAGGCATCAGCTTTCCTTCTGGAGCATTTCAGAGGGAATCTAATAAAAGAAGAAAAAATTACAACCATATAGAACTTATTATGATATATAATTATATAACTGTCTCAAAGTTCCAATTGGTGTATTTACCACAGGACCTAGTTTAGTATCTTAGCTTTGTAACAAAGTTACTAAAATACATGACTGAAATAAATCTGTTTCAAAATAATGTCTCACAACATCTATGA